>NW_004443951.1:9525624-9733678 GCF_000243295.1 Trichechus manatus latirostris | reverse complement strand
GCTGCCGCCATTAACTTCCGAATTAGTTCTAAGTCGCCCACCACCCAGCCACTTCCCGGGGGAGCGCCGGCTGTGGGGTGGGGGGAGCGGGCCCGGGGTGGCATTGGGACCAAGGCCCCAGACCCGAATTAGGACCCGCCGCCCAACTCTGGACTCCGCGGTGCGCAGAGGAGAGAGGGCCGCGGGAAGGAGCGTGGAAGGGGCACGGGGCGGGGGGCACCTCGTGTTTCCACTCTCAGAGAGTCTTCCCAGCTCGTCGGGGATGGGGGGCGCGGGACGCGTAGGGGCGGCCCCATCCGGGCACCTGGGGCCCGGGCGCAGTGAGCAGCCTGGGAGGCTCCGCGTTCTCTTTCTGAGTGTATGTGGGTGTGAGTCCGGGAGGTAGGGTTTTGGGTTTGGCATTGCTACTAAACCGAGCCTGGAGCCCAGAGATGGCGGGGTTGGGGCTACCGGGATTTTAGGAGGACTGAGGCCCCTCACTTCCCAGACCTTTTGGCGCGACGGCTGGGACCCTCGGAGTTTCCAGGAAGTAAACCCTGTGCAGACCCATTTTCCCAAGTTCCCAATTTAACCCATCCCTTGCCCACCACCCCTTTGGTCCAATTTAGAAACAACATCCTCCCTCCCCCCACCAACGCACACATACGGATAACACCCAGGAATTTGGAAACGCACATATACACACACAATCCACAAAAGCACAGTTTACATTCACATGTGTACATGTTTAAACATGTACACATATATGTTCCCCAAAATATAGGAGTACATACATGTGAATACATACACATAACTCGTTGGATAACGAATGCATCACATACAAGCACTTTCCGAAATGCACCCCTGCCTCCACCCCCAGCCCCAGCCGCCCCGAAAGTCTACTGGGGGCGGGTTTTCAGCCGGTCTGGGGACGCCTTCCTCTTAAGCCCTTTGAAGGTGTCAGCCACAGCCGGGGGCGGGTGAGGAGGCTCGGGGAGCAGGCTCCGGAGGGAGGCCCTGAACTATTTCCACTGCTTAGCCTCTGTCTAGACGGTGGCACCTTCGGAATCGTTTTGTTAAATCAGTAAAACCCACCCACATTGTGGCGCGCCAAGCTTCCCGCTGCCCTAGGCCTCCCTAAATGACACCTTCCTTTCCCCCCTCCCACCTCATTTTCCTCCCGGGCTTTTGGTCCTAGTTCATGCCAGAGATTTTGTGTCCCCCCACCCCCAACCAGTAATCCACAATCAAGTCTGAGCCCAGGCCCTGTGCTGCAGTGTCTGCTGCCAGTGTCTGTGGAAGTTCGTGGGGGTAGGAGCATGACCTAGTGATGGCAGCTCTCTCAGTCCACGATGTCCCCCTGCAGGGGGCCTGTATGTCTTGTGAGGTTGGGTCTGGCCCAGTAGTGTGGGCTTCTCCAGGTGTCAATGTCTGGGAGTCTGAATCTGTGGGGGCCCAGTGAGTGCCATAAAACTCGGGGCATACTGGCAACCCAGCCACCACCTCTAGGCCTCCAATACTGGACAGCTGGCACTGGCAGTGCCTTGGCAGCCTGGGATAGGAGGCAAACAGGAGCTTCTCTGGCTGGGCTCAGAGTCTGGGTGGGAGACAGGTTCCTTCCAAGAGCAGGTGCCTAGCCTAGCTCCACACAGTCTGGAACCCTCAGTAGCCCTCAGCAGACCAGCAGAACCTGCACTGTCCTCAACGCCCCTACCCCCCGAGTCTGGGTCTGGCCCATTCATGTCCAGGCTGGGTTGGGGTCTTCACTCCTCCAGCCTGCCCAGCAGCCCCTGTACTGTGAGGGTGTGCTGGGGTGGGATGGATTGGATTTGGGTCCCTGGGCAAAGAAATAGGATGCTCCCTCTTCCTGCAAGGGGAGCTCCAATCAGGTTAGGGGTGAGTGGGTAGGGACCTACCTCAGCAAACCCTCTTGGAACCACAAAGTAGGTACTGCAACTTTATATCTGTGGCAATGTGGAATGGTCTTTGGTGACACCTCTCCCCCATTTGTGTGCCTCTATATGTGACCTTTTACCACATGTACCTGTATCCATGTCTCTCTGTGTGACTGACTATGTGTGTGCAGGGAGCCACAATTGTCTCCAGAATGATCTGTGTGTATGTGTTTATGTGTGACTGTGTGAGGGTGCAGCCAGTGGGAGTGCAGTGTGGAGCGCCTGGCAGCAGTCCTGATTATCCAAGCCAAACAGCCAGCCTTCGGTTGCCTTCCCTTCTTCCTCTTTACTCCCTCCCCTTGTTACCTTCCCCTCCCTCACAGGGCCGGTATCCCTGAAGAGAAATTAAAAGGTTATTTAAAGCCCCCGCCTCCACCTTTCTTGTCCCTTTAAATCGAGCCTAAACGGCTTTGCTTTGGCAGAAGAAATCTTTTCTGGAGCTTTGGGGTGGGGGTGGGGGAATCCCAGCAGGAGAGAAGGGTCTAAACGGCCTAATCCTCTTACCGCCCCCTCCTCACCCCTCCCTTCTGAGGCCCACCACCCCCCGCTCCCCCGAGGGGCCCAGCCCCTGACTTTGGCTAGGGGGCGACCATGTCTCTCACATCTGCCCGTGGCCTCTTCTGCCCTGCCGAGGTCAAAATTTCTAACCCCCTTGACCCAAGCCTGGACTCTAAAATCTACTGGCAGTAGTGGCTGGCCAGCCTCCCTCCCCCTTAGCCCTTAAGCAAACAGCCCAGGTCCCAGGAGCTAGACCCTGGGGCTTCACCTATGGCCAGGGGAGCTGGAACCAGGCTCCAGCTGCCCTGGCCCAAGTGTAAGATCCTGTACCAACCCTATGTTCATCCTGTGCCCAGACAACTGGATTCACAACCATGCTTGAACTCACAATTGCACAAGGATTCATTACATATACACACACAAAAGTATTCACAGCTATACACAACCCCACAGTTATACATAGACTATGGTCACAGGAGGACCAGTCACAAGGACACACTCCACATGCAACTCACAGCCACCAGGGCCAGAGTCTCAGCCATACAGGGATACACACCATACACACTCCACATACCCTTGTACAAGCACCTCTCCTGTCACCTGCACACAGTCACATACAGAGCTTTGTATGGTCGCTTGCCACCAGTGCAGCCCCC
Organism: Trichechus manatus latirostris; assembly: GCF_000243295.1. NCBI lineage: Eukaryota > Metazoa > Chordata > Mammalia > Sirenia > Trichechidae > Trichechus > Trichechus manatus. Next base: position 9,730,590 of record NW_004443951.1, on the reverse strand, counting down.
AGCAGTGAGGACGTTAATCTGGTCCCCGCCACACACCTCAGACACACACCTTTCTGGAGGCCCGGTCTCGCTCACCACCCTGACCGGTAGGCTGGCTCCAGAACGTCGTCTTCCTCTGAATCTTAATCTGAACCGATACCTGCCCAGGGAGAGGAGCGCTTGCAGGAACAGAAGGGTCCCAGACTGGAGACTTACCCCAGTGTGGGCCAGGCACCGTGTCTATCTGTTTCTCCACCCTACACCGCGACAGGTGCGTGTGCTGCATGTGTGAAGCCGTGAGCCCCACGGCCACGGCCTCCTGCCCCCCGCCCCCAGCGGCATCTTCCTGTCAGACGGGTGAGCAGCTACCAGGATTGTCATCCTGTGTATGGGCATGAATGTCTGCGCTGTGAGCTTTGAGTGCAGATTCTGGGGATGGCAGGGGTTGCGGGTGGTGTGGGACTGATATGGAGAGGATGTGCGTGTGCGTGTGTGCGCGCCCATGTGTGCGCAGCTTGGGACAAACCTTGGGGGGACGGTGGGAGTGGGAATCAGGTGGGGCGCCCCCACTCCACCTTCCCGACTCCGGGTGTCAAGCCGCCAACCGCGCGGGTGGGACGGAGAAAAGGGAGGTTTCTCAACAGCCCTCTTCTCTCCAGGAATCGGCCTGTGGCTTCTGCAGATCTGAGAGGCAAAAATTCCGGGACCGGGAGCCAGAGATCGAGAGATGGAGATTTAGAGGTGACCGATGCAGGCTGGGCCCCCATACCCACCGACCGACTGTCGGGGGCAGCCTAGGCAGACAGCGGCTTCGCAGCACCGGTGGGGCGGGGCAGGGCGGGGGCGGGATCGGCGCATGATTGGCAGCCTCCGGGGCCACTGGGGAGCGCACGGGCCCGCGCGGGGCGCCGGGGAAACGCCGTTTAAAACTCCAGCCCCCGGCCGCGGCGCGCGTAGATGGCAGCGGCTGCGGCGCGGGCCGGGGAGACCAGGTGCGAACTGGCGGGGTCGACGGGGCAGGCCGGGAGGGGCGGGCGGCGGGTCCGGGGCGGCCAGGTAGGGAGGATGAGGGCCGCGGGGGCTCCGGGGATGGCGTCCCCTCTTGCAGTCCTGCAGTCCCGGGCCGGCTGGTAGGATCGAAAAGTTTGCTGGGAACAGGAACTCGGAGACAGACAGACTGAGCCGGGACTGAGAAAGCGGAGGGGAAGCCAGGGAGACAGGGAGACACGTAGGGTAAGACCGAGGGAACGCGACCCAGGGCTGAAACAGTCAGAGAGGGCGAGGAACCCAGGGCGACAAGAGCGCAGAACTCGAAATTCCGAGGCGGAGACCACAGAGGAAGCCGCGGGAAGAAACCCGCCCAGGCAGAGACGAGAGGCTCACCCGCGGAGACACAGGCACCCGCAGAGAACGCTTCGGATCCGTCACGGTTTTGCCTCATTTGGAAGATATTACTTCGCCCCTGAAAAAAAATAAATACAAAAAAGGTTTGGATATTAAGCGGAGACAAATCCTTCTCAGTTTGGAAGGGGGCGAGGGGTGGGGGAAGCCGGCGTAATGCGGAGCAGATGCAGCCCGGGGCGTCGCGGAGCCCGAGGCCCGGGCTGCGGAGGGGGCGCGGCCAGGGGCTCAGTTCCCCGCCCCGGGCGCCCAGGAGCCGCCCACGCCTCCCCAGCACCCGAATCCACGCGGCCCCGCAAGCCCTGCGGCGCCCGGGGCTTTGCCTGGGATCGGCGGTCAAGCTCGCGCAGCTCCCGCTCAAACTCCGCGGCTGCCGAATGCGCCTTCTCTCTCCGGACTGCGATTCTGCACGAATTTTTCAGCTTGCGGGGGAGGGTGTTCAGCCCTCCGCCAGCTTGTGTCCTCTTAGACACGGCCTCGGACTAGGGTCTCCCAGGTGGGTGTTTGGCGCGCAGCAGGGCTAGTTCCCTGGAATTCGTTTTGCCTCCCGCGGCCTTGACTGGCGTGGGTTGGGCGAGCTATGGCGGGGAACGAAGCACTGGGGCTACCCGGAGTGGCTCTCGCAGTGTGAAGGGCAGCGGTGAAGGGATTAGTGGGCCGCGAAGGTCTCTCTCCTCCGGTCCTCCTTCCACTGGTCCCGATCCCGGGAGGGGACAGGCCACAGTGGGCCGCGCGGAGTCCCGGGCGCAGCCGGCTGAACTTTCTTGCGGGTCACAAGTTCCAGGACCCTGCGCCGGGAGCACAGGCTGGGCTGGGGCGGAGCTGGTAGTGCGCGTAGGAGCGTCATAGCAGAACCTCCTCTCCCTCCAAATTCGCGCCGAATCTGGGGCCCCGACTTTTCCTGGACTCCCGGCCAAACTCCGTGGGCGAGGGCTTTTCAGTCTTGTGATTTTGCCTTTTCGCTCTCTTTCGGGGTTTGGAATCCACTGAAGTCAGCGACGCCGCGGGGCCTCGAGCGCAGCCTCAACGCCGGTTCCGGCCGGGGCGCAAGACTGTTGTTTTTCGTTTTCGAAAAGTCCCCAGAGGCCCCGGGCCGGCGGAGCAGGGGCTGGTTTTCTGGGGAGGCTCTGGTTTAGGGACGTCGGAGAGACAGAAGGGCTTTACTGACCAGATGGGCCTTAAGGGAAAGGGGCTGTTCGCCGCGCAGAGGTTGAACGCGCTGCAGCCGCGGAAATTGTGCACGTTCTCAGTTCGCCGCGGCGACGGCGGGGCGTCCTGTGTCCCTTCCTCTTGCTGGAGCTCGGGATCCTGTGCGTTGCAGGCGGGTCGGCCTGGCCTGGCGTCTTCCTAGGAAGTCTTACCGCCCATCAGTATTACGCGGTGTGGAGGGATTGTTTTCAATTTTGCCGGGATTCACGTTTCACTTCCCCCTCATCCCAGGCCCCAGGGGGAGCAGCAGGACCCAAAGAAGGGGAAAGAGCTCTGGCCCAAAGATGGGTGAATTTAGTCTTTACCTTTCATTTCCGCAAACCAGCTGTGCTTAAGTGTGTGTGCGCAGGCGGTCAGAAAAAAAGCGAATTTACTGCCTAGTGAGAGCGAATTATCTGGATAATTGGCTCAGATTTCTCTCCTCTGTGGCTGAAGTAGACAGAGTGTTCGGACAAGAAACGGGAAACCGCTACCAGGAGAGGAGTAAACACCTTCCCCCATTCCAGCAGACCTCAGGGGCGCGGACTCCTGCAGGGATGCGGGAACCTGGCTACGGCGGTACAGACCTGCGTCGAATGCGGAGCGGAACCGCAAAAGTGCAAAGGAGTGGAAACCCGCCCCGGGCGAAGGCAGCAGCGAAGGCGAGCACTCCCGCCCTCGGGATGGGCTCCGCCCGACGGTGGGCTCTCGAGTGAGTGGGCTCTCGAGTGAGCGTTCCGGGCGACGGGTGAGTGTCTGAGGGGATTCCTGCACCCCAGTTCTAGCCACTTTCAAACTCGTGATCCCGTGCGATCACAAAATTGGAGCCACCTCTCTGCTCCGATGCAAACATGCCGTACACTGGACACCTGGACGGCGCACAAGAAGTACGCACTGCCTGGTGGATCTTGAGTAGGAAACAAAGTTTCCAGAGGACCCCAGGCCGCTGGCACTTCACCTAGCCAGGACTGCCCAGCCATCCTCTCGAGGCTGGGGTTCTGGGGAGTCCCCGGTTGGGTTTGGCGACTGGAGCGTTCGGACCCCTTCCTTGGGTTGTGGGGGCAAGATGGGGGGGGGGGAATTAGACTCAGAGATACAGCCCCTGCTCTCTGAGCCAATTCTGTGTGTGGCACACACATGTCCACACATTTGCCGCCAGCCCAGACTGACGGCCACACAGACACATACATACACACACGCTGACAGCCACACAGAATCGTACATTAGGGTTAGAGAGTCACCAGGGCTATGCGTAGCACACTCAGACACACACCGGTGAGAGTCACACAGGTAGAGGGTCACACACAGGCGGCCACACAGGCAGATCACAAACCACCTCTGACAGACATAGTCACATACACACAGGTTAAACTCACACGGACACTCAAGCGCATCACACGCTGACACCCCCCAGGGCAAAGCTCTGAGGCGCGGCAGCTGCTTCGCGTACTAGCCTGGAGCGGCCCACGGGCGGACGCTTCTACTAGCACTTGGCTTCTCCTCGTCGTATTCACTGCGGTCTCGCCCGGCCTAGCTGCTACTCCCCTTGCCCGGTCTCGGGTCCGCACGGAGCCACCCCCGCCCCCAGTGTCCCCGTTCTCCCTCTTCCCCCCGCCCTCCACTGTCCCGCTCGGCCGCCCCGCGGTGCCCATGTAAATGACAGCAATAAATATCTAATCAGGGCCCGGGGCGACGCCGCCGCGCCCGCCAAAGCCCATTAAAGAGCGGGCGGGCGGGCGGGGTAGGGAGGGGTGCCTGGGAGAGGGCGGGGAAGCTTCGGGCGGGGTGTGTGGTCTCGTCTGGACACTCGTCCTGCCCTAGGTAACCCTCACCTCTCACCTGGAGCGAGTCACCGCCCCTCCTCGCGCCTTAGTTTCCCCTTCTGTAAGAAGGGCACCAAGCTGGGCAGTGTGTTAGCCTGTCCCGCCACCCCGCCATCCAAAACGATCTCTCTTTCCATTTAGTCCACCGCCCGTTCTTTGAACAACTGACTTGACTGCGGCCTCCTTGCCCCCGATGAGCGGAAGGCCCAGCTCGCACAGATCGCGGGTCTCAGCTCCGGCGGCTCAGGCCCTGACTGCCTTCGGACTTTACCCACATTTCTGGTGGCAAAGGGGAGCCCCCTGGATCGGCAGTGCCGGCTTGGACTGCCAGAGCGAGTTTCCCAACGGGGTCACGCTTCACGGCCGGCCTACCGCTCCTGCGGGGGCTACGTCAGTGTGTCCCAAGGTCACTGGTGCCTACCAGGCCTCGCGGCCCCTTGCAGCCTCCACAGCTCTACCTGCCAGGGTTTGTTTGCATCCCCGCGACCGCGGTTCCTTCATCTATCCGTGTGCCTGTCCCAGCGCAGTGCGGGAACTCGGCTCTCTGTGTCAGCAGGACAGACCCAGCCCCTAGGTCCTCTAGCTGTCTAGAGGCCCAGGCCTGGAACCAGAGCAGTGGCTTTCCGGGGGATTCCACAGTCTCTGTGTCCGGCCCCAGCCCGGGCCTGGGCGAGCCCGGAGCTGCCCAGGTCATTCCCGCCAGGCTCCCGGCCGGGGACAGCCAGGCCGGCGGGGTCGCCTCCTCTGCACCCTGGGGAGGCTGGGACATCCTGGTGCCCAACCCTGTCCCCTGATCCATCCCAGCTCCTTCCAAGACTTCTCGATCTTCGTCTCCGGCACTGTAGGCTGCATCTATACTGGTAAAGGAAGCGAAGAATCAAGCAATTACCCGGACGATTCGACTCCCAGGGACTGCGGTCAGACGCCTCGGCGTCTCCCACCGCTTGCCTGTCACGAGGAACCGATGCTGGACAGGTTTAGGAAAAAGAAAAAACAAACAAAAAACCGAAAACCCAACAACAACAACAAACTAGCCTCTCACATTTTCTCTCCGCTCCCAGTTGCATTTCATTGACTTTTTTTTTTTTTTAAATTAACTCCAGCCACCTGATTTCTTCGCACCCCCCAACAGTAGGCACCTCCGAAAACAGGAGACGGAAAAACGAGGATGGTAGGCGGAGGGGCCTCCCTCAGTCTCGGCCCATTAGCCTGCGGGGGGCTAATTACCCCAATTAGCGGCTGATTTATAATTAATGGCTCGGACCGAGGGATAATTGGATGTTAATGGATAACAGTTTGTGTAGGGAACTATGCACGCTCGGGCTCCTCCAGGCGTCCGCAGGCCGGGGTCTGTCCTGAAATCCACCCACCCTCATCCCTGGAGCATTCTCCGCTCGGCCTTCGCCCCGCCCCCTTGGCTGAGCCAAGAGGGGAGGCAAGAATCTCTTTTGAGGAACTGATGAGCGCTGAATGGTGGGAGTCCTGTGCCCCATACCCTCGGCCCCTTCCGAAGTCACACGTGGAAGCCCATTTGCCTGTTCTCCTTCGCTCCAACTCCAGGATCACTTTGGGGACCCTTAGCTGAGTCAGAAGGGGCTTGGGAGATTCTACAACCTCAACAACTCATTCCCTCCACATACGAATTAAGCAATGTGGGGTTATCAGGTGGCACTGTAGGGGCCATGGTATGTCTATCAAATGCCACCGGAGGGTGGTGCATGGCCAAGGTGAGAGCAATGGTGAGACTCATTGTGGGTCTGGGGCCACGGCTCAGTCTGTGGCAAGATCAGGGCCACAGCTGTGGTCAGGAGGTTGATATCAGCTTCTGGTGGGGACCCTAGGTCTTCCCTGCCATGGGTAGGGAAGGTTGGGCAGGGTGGGGAGGAGACACTGGGCCTTGGCTTACTTAGTTCTGGGCCCTAAAGGCCACAGTGCTGCCCTTATTACATCTCCCAGAGTTGGCCTCCCCCTACCCAGGGCATCTGACCTCCTGGGTTCTTCTAGAATCTGAGCCCCGGAAGCTGGAATGCATTATACTACCCCAGAGTCCATCCCTCAACAAACAGTGGCTTCATCTTTACTTGTGGAATATATGCCTCATGCTCCCTGTGCTGGGTACTGGGGACCCTGAGAGGTGCCAGACTCTGTCCTCACCTGGGGAAGTTAAGGGCTCTTGTGGGCATTAAGATGTCACACTTTGGAGTTAGACTCCCTGCTTTCCATCCTGGCTAAACCACTTAACTGTGTGGCTTTGAGCAAGTAACTTTACCTCTCTGGATCTCAGCTTCCTCATCAGTCAAATGGGAATTTTGAGGTTGTTGTATAGGGTCGCTATGAGTCGGAACTGACTTGATGGTAGTGGTAGTAGTGGTGGTGTGAGGTTTAAACGAGATGCTGCCTGTCAGGTCTCTATCAGGATGCTTGGTAAAAGTGGTTATGATTATATTGAAGGTAAAGTGCAGGCAAACGGGCAACAACAATTCAGGGAGGTAATGCTATGATAGGAGTTCAGAGAAGTCACCTGACCCAGCCTTGGGTATCAGGGAAGACTTCCTGGAGAAGAGGAAGCCTAAGCCTAGTGTGAGGGATCAGGAGTTCTCCAGGTAATGATGGTGGAGGGACAGTGTTCCCAGATGCAGCAACATGGTGACTTTGGTGATTGGTGTCTCAATCGCAGGAAGTTGATGGTGTAGCAGGTGGGGAGTGGTGAGGAAGAGGAGACGATAAGTTTGGAAATGTCAAGAAATTTTGTTCTGAGGGAATCAGACATAACTGATCTGAGAGATGAGTTCATTTGTTTTAAATGGAGACGGAAAGAGGTCTAACTCTGCATTGATAGGAGCAGTGGGGCAGAGGTTGGCAATCTAGGGGGATGAGGATCTATCTGAGGGTGACTGATGTGCCCACATTCCCTGGCTTATAGACACCCAGAAGCAAATGATGTCACATTTACTGCCATTAGCTCTTATATGTGCCTGTCTCTAGAAACGTCTCCTTGGCCGCTGCCTGTGGCCTTGCCGGCAGAGTGAATCACTAAGTTGTTGCTGCTCTGCCCGCTTGGTGGGCGGGGGGGCCGTGGGGGGATCTGGCACCTGGCAAGGGTAGGAAGAGGCTGCTTGCAGGGCTTTCTGCACCACTTGAGTGCCTGCTACTGATAGATTCGGGGAGCTTGGAGGGCTCAGCAGTGACTGAGAATGGGTCAGGGCTCTTGGAGCCTCTGTAAAATAAACAGCCTCTGAGGATGTCCAAATCTCAAGCCAGCTCCCAGAGACCCTGTGCCTTCAGGGTCCTTGGTTAGGGCAGGACAGGGGTCTTAGTACCCCTTATATTCATATGCTCTCAGTGCAGGAATCCGGCAACTCAGAACTAAGGACAGATGTGGGAATAGGGGTACTTATTGGGGTGGGGACTCAGTCTTCCCAATTCCCAAACAGATCAGCCAAGCTGACCTACCTTCCTTGAGCCTCAATTCCTCGTCTATAAAGTGGGGGTAATAATAGTGCCACCTTCACAGGGTTGGAGTAAGAAATGAATGAGGTAACCTGAGCTGAGTATCTGGCATATACGAGGCATAGAGCTTCTCTTAAAATCTTGGCCCCACTGGCTCAGAGTTGGAAGTCTTCTAGGTCATCTAGTCCCAGCATTCATGCACATGCACACACAGAGGAGTTCCTCCTGTTCAGCCTCCCTCACATGTGGCTGGCCAGCTGTGGGTTACACACATTTCATGATGGAGATCTCACTCTCTCCTGGGGCAACCCATTGGGTCAGTGTCATATCAGAAGAGGTTAGAGATGGCCGAACCCTAGTCAAGGTCATGTTGCAGCCTGGAGCTGGGGCAGGAGCTCTGTCCTGGTGCTCCTGGGTTTGTATATTTGTGTTCTACCTGCCTGAATGAAAGTTCTTTTGGTCTCCAAGCTGCTAAATAGGAGAGACAGCTGCAGGAGCCTCTCCCCCAAGACGGTCAGCAGGAACCTCCAGGGCTGAAAAGGCAGCAGCATTTCTCAGGGAAGGAAGTCCATGGTAGCAGTCTACCCTCAGTCCTAGCTGCTACAATTGATACCCAGGGCTAGTCCACCCCAGGGCCCATCTCTTGGCCACACTCTGGAAATAAATATCAGGACGATCCTCAGAGACCCAGGCTCCTATTCTGCTTCTACCCCTGTCTAGCTGTGAGACCTTCAGCAGATGATTTTACCTCCGAGTCTCAGTTTTCTCATCCATAAAATGGGGGATAATAATACCTACCTAATAGGGTTGTGTCAAAACTTGTTAGATGATGTACTTGAGTAGAACAGGGCTTGGCTCATGGTAAATGTTCAATAAAAGGTAGCTGTCATTGCTAACGAGATGATGTGTTTCACTATGCCTGGAACAGAGGAGACTGAGGGAGGATGAAAAGTTCAGAAACGAAAAGGAGAGGTGAAGAGAGATGGACTAGGCCTGTGGGGTGGTTGAGCCGGGTGTGACCAAAGGAAGGGTCTACTTTCCTTTTAATCAAAGACGACTTGCGTGTGGCTTCTTGGCAGTGCTGCTGTTAATTTATAAAAAATGCCCCCTAATAAAATTCTGCTTGATTCTTCGATTGGCTGGGCATTAGGCCGCAGCCCGCAGCGACGCGGGGACATAACGGATGCATTTGCAGATTTGGAAAATTAAAGCCATCTATATGGCGCCTGTGGCGGGAGATCCGCCGATCTGCTTGCTTAATGAAATATAAAGATTCTTTTAACCAATGTAAGCACAATTCGACAGCTTGTGAAACGCAGCCGCGCCATGATGGATGGCTCTCCTGGCTCGCCAGGAATTGCGGGGCGGCACCTTTTAAATATATAATTGATTCTGTTTGGAGTGTGCAGTGGGCTGAGCCCATGCAGGGCCGGCCTGGGCCAGGAGTGCAGGGCCCCATTTAGAGGCTCCTGCAGGCCCTGTAGGGCTCTGGCCTGGGCAGCTCTTGGTCTCCCTATAGAGCCCACCAGTGCTCAGAGCTGGATGTGGATGGGTCTCCCTAAGCCTGGGCCTGGCTGAGGGCCTAGGGACAGGTCTGGGCTGCCCTTACTGCCAGGAAAGGGCCCATAGGGCTGGGATTCCTCCAAACCCCAGGCTGGTAGTCCTGGGGACAGACGAGGTGGTGGGGCTGGGACTCTGCATTTCCTACTGAGCTGTGGTGGCCCTCTCTCCCTCCCCATCTCTTGGTCTGTGGTTCTTTTTCATCCATTCAATATTTATTATTTATTAGTGGTGCAGTGGTTAAGAGCTCCACTGCTAACCAAAAGGTCAGCAGTTTGAATCCACCAGCCGCTCCTTGGAAACCCTATGCGGCAGTTCCGTTCTGTCCTATTGGGTTGCTATGAGTCTCGATGCAATGGCAACGGATATGTGTGTGTGTGTGTGTGTGTGTGTGTGTGTGTGTACCAGGCCACATGCTAGACATTGCAGAAACAAAAATAGGTAAGACAAACCTATTTATTTTCTCTGTGTTGATCTTTCTGTCTCTCTGTATCAACTCCATCTCCTTGTCTTTTTCTGTCTTCTCTTTGTATTTCTCATTCCCTCTGAGACTCCAAGTAACAATACATTGACCTAGCAGCAATGACTTCCGGGGGTCCCATTTAGCTTTACGTTCCTCTGGTCACACACACATTCATTCACACGCACGTGCGCCCGCAGACATGCACACCCACAGAGACATATAAATAGCTGCAGATATACATATAAATACAGACAGAGGCACACACAGTCATGTGGCTGATGCCGTTCAGGCTACATGCACATACATGACCACACATGGATACTGAGATGAGCTGCAGGCATGTGACTATGTGATGCAACATATGTGCAACTCTGTGTTATGTAGCATCCACAGACAAGGGCCTCTCTGGGCCCCAGAGGACAGCTGGGCCCTAATGTCCAGCTGGAGTGAGGAAGAGGTGTGTGAGGCTGGGGAGAGAGGAATACAGCCTCATCTCACAACACACACACACACACACACACACACACGAGTGTGCCTGCCAAGGGGAGTGTGCTTTTTCTTTGCTGTCCTCCTATTGCCTTGAATCAAATCCGAGATGACAGGGCAGAGAACGGAATATGCTGGGGCTAAGAGCCTGCGTGACTGGGGTTGGGCAACACTAGTTGGTGGGAAGAACTTCACCTGTGGAAACCTGTCTTCCTAGCTGTGTGGCCTTTAGCAAATTATCCAGTCTTTCTCAACTTCCATTTCCGCATCTGTAAGATGGGGAGAATAGCAGTTCATATCTCCTAGGCATTGGGAGGACTGATAGAGATATTTGATGTATCAGAGGCACTTAATAAATAGCTGTTACTAGGAATTCATTCATCTGATTCTCATTTCCTGAGGCCGGCCTTTGTGCCAGACCCTGTGGTCTGGGCTGGGGTGGAGGTGGGTGTCCAGAAATGCATGAGATACACTTCCTGCCCTCAGGGAGCTCAGTCTAGTTGGGGAGACAGAAGTGTCATCCGAGTACTGCGATCCAGGTGCTCTGATTGAGAAAATCCATGTAAGGTTCGCAGAGAATAACTGGTAGCTATTCTTAGTGTTGTTGTTGTCATCTTTGTCATTGGCATTGTTACTGTCATCATTTCTTTCAGGAGCTGGGAGAGGGGAGAGATATTTTCTCAGGGGCGAGTTGGGGAAGGCCCTATTTAGGAGGAGCTAGGCCTTGATGAGTGTTCATGGGATGGCACAATTGGTTAAGTGCTCGGTTATGAATCAAAAGGTTGGTAGTTCAAATCCACAAGGGGTGCCTTGGAAGAAAGGCCCTGGTGATCTGCTTCCTAAAGGTTCACAGCCATAGAAACCCAGTGGAGTGCAGTTCTACTCTGAAACACATGGGGTCTGCATGAGTCAGAATCTACTCACAACAACAGCTTTTTTTTTTTTCCCCAGGCCTTGATGAAGTGGGATGAGTTTGTTAGGTAAAGAGGGAGGAAGGAGAAGGGTATTTCAGGTGGAGGGCTCTGCAGGAGCAAAGGCATGGAGGTGACAAGAGAGAGTGGCAGGTAGTCTGGTATTGCTGGGTATTGGGGAAGGGGAGGATAGCAGGCCAGAGGGGCGGGTAGAGCCAGACTGGGATGGTCTTAGAGGCTTTCAGAAGCCAGTGGGCTGGGGAAGTCGTGTGGCCCGCCCAGAGAGGTACTTCTCCTGGCTTCAGTTAATAAAGACGTGTTGTACATCAAAAACTGTGAGATCAGCAATAATTAAGTCAATTAAAATGTCACTTACCACATTAACAGCAGCGAGTTTTAAAGCAACAAATCCCCTGGGTTTGGTGGGGGAGGGGCATTGCAGCACAGCAGGGGTGGGGGCAGGGGAATGGATAAAATTACTTCTAAACTCTGTTTCCCCTTCCCCACCTGGAGGTTGTGACACATTCTGGAGACAAGCCAACGCCTGGCTCCATCCCCACATCCTTTGGAGCACAGACAACCCTTCTCTCCACCCCCTAAAAAAGGAAAGAAAGAATATAAATGTGAAAATTACTTGTAATCCCATCTGCTATCTCCCAGAGATGACCTCTGTTAACATTTCAGGGTATAAGCTTCCAGACTTTTTTCTATGCATATTTATACATACATTACAAAAATGAGATCACATCATGCATACTGTTTTGTTACCTATTCCTTCCACTCAATAATATATTGTGAACATCAGCACATAGATAGACATCATTGTTTTAAATGGTGGCACCGCATTCCTTTGTGGGCATGACTGTACCCTCATTTACTGAACTAATCCTCTCTCGATGGGCAGTTAGGTTTCCAATTGTTTGCCATCATAAGCAGCACTGTGATAAATATTCCTGAACACCTATCTCTGGATAAATTTCTGGGAATGGAATTGTTGAGTCAAAGACGATGCACTCTCTAGAGGCTTTTGATGCAGGGAAGAAAGAGAGCTTTCATCAGCAGGGCAGGAGAATGGCCATTTCCCACTCTCCTAGATAACCCTGGGTAATAACTTTTCTTCATATTTTTCTTCATATTTGCTCAGTAAAAAAATGGTATCTTATTGTTCCTATTTGTATTTCTTTGATTTCAAGCAAGGCTGGGCTTTTTGTCAAATATCAGGTAGTTATTTGTGTTTCTCTTAATCAGTTGTCTTTTCATTCACTTAGACCATCTTTTATTAAGGTGACTATCTTTTTATTGCTATGTAAGAGCTCTTTATATATTATAGATATTTTCTATTTTTATTTATTTGTGCTATTTATTTTTATCGATTTTGCAAATACTTTTCCGGGTTTGTTGTTTGCCTTTTAGCTTTGATTATAGTACATTCTGTTATACGGATGTTTAAACACTGTATGTTACTATGTGTATCAGTCTTTTCTGTTATATTCCTGCCTTTGGGATTGTGCTTATGATTTACAGAGTGGGTTTCTGTAAGTGAATGTTGTTGGTAGGTGTTAATGTGTGGGTGTCGACTCAGGAATCTGTAAATCCAGCCTGAGCACCAGGCTCATGTATCCAACTGCCAATTCCACATTCTGACTTGGAAGTCAGATCCACATCTCACACCCTGTTCCCAAAAAATCCTAGCTTCCCCATTCACCTCCAAAGCCAGTCCTCCCTCAGTGCACTTGATTCAGGAAAAGACCCATCTTCGCTCAGTTGCTCAGATAAAAAAACTTAACAATCTGTTTCCCCCCCTTTTCCTCATACCTTATAACTAATCTATCAGCAATCCTGTTGATTCTACCTTCAAAACATGCCCTGAATTGGACTGCTTCTTACTGCCTCCACACCTCCCGCCCTGGTGAAGCCACCGTGGCCGGCCGCTAGCCTGGGTGTCACAGTGGTCTGGTCTCTCTGCTTTACTTCTTGCCCCTCTGCAGTCTCTTCTCCAGACAGCAGCCAAACTGAGCTCTTAACAACAAATCGTGTCATGTTACTCCCCTGTTCAAGACCCTCCAGGGGCTTCCCATTATGCTCAGAGTAAAATCCAAATTCTTTACAATGGGCCCTGAATCCCTCTAGGATGTGGTCCTCTCCTCTCTCTCCAGCTTCATCTCCTCCACTTGCTCCTTCCCTCATGGTGCTCTAGCCACACACACAAACACACACACACACACCACACCACACCACACCACACCACACATCACACACACCACACACACTCATACCACACTGCCACACATACACCACACCCCCTCCACAACCACACACACACAACGCACATATACATACCACACCACACCACGCACACACATATGCACAGCACACACACCACCATACACAAGCATATATATACACCATCACATACAAACACACACCACACACACACCACATACCCCACACACCACAACACACATATACACACCATTCCATACACAAACACACACATAGCACACTATACACACACATACATAAACCCAAGACACACACGATCATGCATAAACATACACAGCATCATACACACACACCACACACATACACCAAACCACGCTCACCACACATGCACACGCACCACATACCCCACACACCACACATACGCCACACATACACACTCACAACACACATACACATACCATACATACACACACACACACAACACATACACCATCACACACATATACACCATCATACACAAACACACTCATACCACACTATACACATACAACACACACACCATCATACACACACACCATTGTGCACAAACATACACACACCATCATATACAAACACACACACACACACACACCAAGCTTGTTCATGCCTCAGGGCCTCTGTCCTTGCTGTTCCCTCTGCCTAAAAGCTTTTCCTCCACAGCTCACTTGAAGTTTCCACTCAAATATCAGAGAGCCGTTTACTGACCACATGTTCTAAAATATTCTACCCATCCTCACTTCTTGTTCTCCTCCCCTGCCTTGTTTTGCTTTGGAGTGCTTATTCCTGTCTGACATTATTGTATATTTATTCGTTGTTATAGGTACCCCTCACCTCTGGAATGTAAATTCCATGAAGGCAGGGACTTTGTTTGGCACTTGGTAGGTGCTTAATAAATATTTGTTGAATGAATATGTGTAATATTATGAATGTGTGTGAGTGTGTGTTTGTGTGTAGATTGGTCGACCACATGAGTATATGTATGTGAGAACGTCTGTGTGTGAAACTGTCAGAATAATAACATTGAATTTGTGCATATTACTAAGTTTGTGTGTGAATGTGCCTGGCCAAGAATGTCTGCAAGTATGTGTGCCAGAAATGTGTGTGTATGCTTGTCTGGGAGTGGCTGTATGTTTGTGTGCATGCTGTGGTATTTGGGTATGTGTAGCCTGTGTCTATTTCAGGGAGAGTGGGGAGCTGAGACACCTGATAAGAGGAAGACACATTCTTCCTCTTATCAAATGGGCCCACAGTGTGCCCTCTTCCACCTCCCTGACCCAGGAAACAAGAAACACCTGTGTGTCTTTGGGACCCTGCAGACATTGGACCACATTCCAGAACTGGCTCCAGTGGTGACACTTTAGGCCAACGTGGGTTGGGAACTTAGACGAGGACTGTAAGGATATGAAGTGGACCTGGGGCTGATGAGACCTTGGTGGCCTAGTGCTGGTCTGAGACATCTCAGTAGGAGGGGTGTGTGGTCCACAGGGTTGAGGCTGCTAGAATGCTCTGATGAATGAATGATTTCCTTGAAGCAATTTGCCACCAAACAATGAGGCTGCAGAAACGTGAGGCAGGCCCTGGGTTGGCTGTGTGGCCTTAACATGTCACTACTCTTTCTCTAAGCCTCAGTAGACTCATCTGTAAATGGGGCTTGTTGCTTTTGCCCTGCTTGCTTCTTGGGAATATGGTGAGAATAGAGTGAGGTAATGGTGGTGAATGTATATTAACAGTCATAACAATGGTGTTCTTATACCTATGCAGCACATTAAGTATGGCTTTAATCTATTATCTCATCTGATCTTCAGGGTGAATGCCTTGAAGTACAGCCCTAGGCTTGGCTCCGAGTGAACCTCAATGGGTGTTTGTTGAGTGAATGAATAAAGTGTGTGAGTGAACCAGTGACTGTACATATGAATAAGTGCCTGAGTGACTGAATAAAGAGATGGCTGCATAAAACAGTCGATGAGTTGGTAAATCACAATGACTAACATTTTTGGGCACCTACTGTGTGCCAAGCCCTATTCTAAAGGCTTCTCTTAATCCTTGCAACAACCCCATGAACTAGAAACCAAACGAAACCCTTTGCTTGTCGAGTCGGTTCCAACTCATAGCGACCCCATGAACTATCCTCATTTTGCAGACAGAGAACCTGAGGGTCAGACAGGTTAAGTGACTTGCCCAAGGCCACACAGCTCCTTTGTAGCTGGGTTGAGATTCCAGCCCAGGCAATCTGATTCCAGAGCCTAAGGCAATAAACCCTACACTGGTCCAGCTGAGTGAATCAGTGAATGAGTGGGTGAATAAATGAATAAATGCAGGAGCCCTCACACTGTAAGCTGCCGTCAAGACAGGCCACTTCCGATGGGGAGACAGAAGCTCTGGGGGTGACGTGGGTGGGGCTGGAGTCTCCCGCCAGGGTGGAGTCTGGCAGCCCTGCCTCATGTCCTCTCCCGCTTCCCTCTCTGCAGGCGGATGCCGCGATGCAGCACTACGGGGTGAACGGCTACTCACTGCACGCCATGAACTCACTCAGCGCCATGTACAACCTGCACCAGCAGGCGGCCCAGCAGGCCCAGCACGCCCCTGACTACCGGCCGTCTGTGCATGCACTCACACTGGCTGAGCGCTTGGCTGGTAAGGGCCCTGCGGACGTCCTCAGGGGGCCAGGCATGGGGAAGAGGTCTGGGGAAGGAGGCTTGAGAAGGGGGCAGTGGGAGGAGGAAGTACTGGGAAGGTTTACTCTGGGAGACTCAGAAAGATCCATGTCACTTAGCAAGGCAGAGAGATGTCAACAAATCCATGCATGAATATGCCAGCACTGTGCTGGATGCTGGCGCTGTCCTGTGCCTGCAAATTCTCCTAACAACCCTGTGAGGGAGGCACTCATTCACCCCATCTCACAGATGAGGAAACTGAGGCAGGAAGGTAAGTGACTTGCCCAGGGTATTACAGCTAGGAAGTAGCTAGAGGAGGGCCGGAGTGCCCAGGAGAAGATAATTTAGGCAAAGGGAGTCGTATAAATAATAGCAGCTCCACGTATTGAACACCTCTTGTGTGCCAGGCACCATGCGAGGCTCTCTGTATCTGCGTATCAAGTTGTTCAATTCCTACACCATCCCAATGAGGGGAGGTTATTATCTCCGTTTTATGGATAAGGAAGCTTAGGCTAAGTCTGGACCACGTTGGGTAGGGGAGAAGGAGGGTGACATTATTGCTAAGAATATGAGATTTGGAGTCAGTTCAGAGCTGCACACTCACCTCTCTTCTCTGAGCCTCAGTTTCTCCATTTATAAAAAGGAGATGGTGACAGCAGCCATCCCATAGGATGGTTGGGTGATTATTTGAGATAACATATGCAAAGCATTCAGCACAGAGCCTGGCATGCAGTAGGTATTCAGAAGCAATTACTACCCAAGGCACAGGGTCAGTGCCCATGAGGGAGCTGAGCCTGGGCTCCCCACTGCTGGTTCAACTGCTTGTTGCCCTGCCCTGATAGTCTCTCATTAGCTGTGATAAGGATTTGACAGTATAGGGTGGAGAGTTTGGTTTCCCGGGTGGTGATGTCACCTACCCTATCCTGTCCTAGGCCAAGCCTTGAGCAGCTGGTGGGCCCAGCCCAGTGCCAGGAAGTCCTCAAAGGACTTCAGTGCACTCCCAGGGAGACCAGGTACCCATAGGCCCACAGGAGGGCACAACGGAAGGAACATGGCTGGGGGCAAATGGTGGGGCAGCCACTAAGGACACAGCAGCTCAGGGCAGCAGCATCAGCTGGTACAGTCCGGGAGCGCTTCCTGTGACCATGGGGCTGGAGCCAGGCCTTAACAAGGCAGGACAAGGAGGGTGGGCCAGCATGTGCAAAGGCACAGGAGTGGGATGGGATAGAGGACCCTGCCACTTCTGCTCCCCTAGCTCCTGCCAATCCTCTGGGCGGGGCTTGATGGATAAACCTGAGGTCCGTCACCTCTTCTAGATTAGCATGGGGATTAGTCTGGAGCTTGGGGATGGTGGGTGTAGTCCTGTCCCAGTTAGGGCTGCTTCCATGGTGTGGAGTGGATTCTCTGTGCCCAAGCTGGTGGCTACATCGACTCCTGACAGTGTTCCCAGGACCCAAGGACCCAGAGCCCAAAGGGAAGAAGTCAGAGAGGAAGACTCACCTCCACTGGTGGGGGCAGAGAAACCTGGGTATTCAGCTCACCCCTCAATTCTCTAATTCTTAGGAAGGAGGGACATGAGCTCCAAGTGGGCCTTTGTATGGAGGTCTGCCTTCTAGCGGGAGGTTTTGCTAATGGTATAGGCAGCCTGGTCCCTCAGCCAGTGTCCACCCCGCTAACTGAGCATTTCCACTCCCTCCCCTGCCCCCCAACACCCAGCAAGAGCTTTGTGGATGGCCCAGACCAGGGCTCAGTCCAGGCTGGGATTAGGGCCGGTGTGTGAGGGATTCAGGGCTCCCTCTTTAAACTGAAGAAGAAGCTAAGGGGGCTCAAAGTCTGGGGCTTCCTGGACACCCAGTTGCCCCTCTTTTCCCCTTTTAGGGTGATGTGGGAGACTCCCTAATGCCCGGACTCTGTCAGTCCTATACGGGGGCTGAGACACAGCCTTAAGCACAGACAATCCAGGATCCACTTATGTGGTGGTAGCAGGCAGTGGGGAGAGAGGTTACAGTCCACCATCTAGGGATTAGATATATAGAAGGGCTGGAGGCTAGACACCAACCCTAAGCAGATGTCTTTCCTGGAGGGCTTTCGTGTTACCTAACTGTGGGATCAATGGCCCACCAGCCCTGTGCCCCCTCCAAGCCTCGGTGGCTGGAACCTGGTCTCTCTGTCCTTCCCTTCTTGGGGAAGCAGCCAGAAGGGTCAAGACTAGAAGCAACAAACCTTTCCTGAGCTCTGTGGTCCCTGCCAGAGCTCTCTGTTCAGGAGTCACAAGAGCAGGGGCCTCAGGTCCAGCCCCCAGAAACTCACAGGCCAACTGGAGTGATGAGATTTACACCCAGAGAACACAGACTCAAGTGCCAGCTCTTTGCAGTGCAGTGACTTCCGCCTGTCTAATCAGGCCTCCCCTAACTAGACCTTGCAGATAAGTACCAGCCTACAGCCTGGCTTCTCATTTGTCAGGGGTCAGTAGTCTGATGCTAAGGAGGTCTTAGTACCCAGAATCTAAGGGCCATAGGGTATTAGAACTTTTGTGACATGGATTTACGGTTTATTAATATTGTGTTATCTCAGAATGTTACAGTATCCAGGGACTTTAAGATCTTGGGTCAAACTCCCCACCCCATCCAATGCCAAATAAGGAAGACTCCTTCAGTCACATTCCTGGTGGCCATTCATGGTGATGAGTTAGACCTCTGTGATCCTGACAGTGGGTCATAGGGTGGAGAGAGCCTGAAAAAACCTAGTCCTATGGAGAGGGGATGGCTGATTTCCAGGGCCCAGCTCTGGCAGGAGCCTGGGTGTCTGCAGTGGGCCAGAGCAGGATAATATTCAACACTTCTTTCCCATAATTAAATGGGCCCCCTCTCCTTGCCCTCCAACGGCTGTACATTTCAAGACATCATCTTGGAGGCCCGCTATGGCTCCCAGCACCGAAAACAGCGTCGCAGCCGCACGGCCTTCACTGCCCAGCAGCTCGAGGCCCTGGAGAAGACTTTCCAGAAGACTCACTACCCAGACGTGGTGATGCGTGAGAGGCTGGCCATGTGCACCAACCTGCCTGAGGCCCGGGTGCAGGTAGGACTCAGCTTCCTAACTAGTCCTTGCAGACAAGCACCAGCCCCCTGGTCTGGCTTCCCAATACCCAGGAGCCGACATTTCAGCCCTCCGTGCAAGGTGCAACTGATGTCACCATGAATGCCCTAAGTGACAGGGTGGGAGGTTTGGCAGAGATTGCAGGTGTACGTTTCCTAGAGGTAGGGGGCATCATTACCATGTACATCCCCCCAGAGCACCCTGCTGCATGGCTCCACTTCTTTCCTTCTCACCTTTTGTCCTCATCTCCTGCTCCCCCGTCCTCCGCCCCCCCTCCAGGTGTGGTTCAAGAACCGCAGGGCCAAGTTCCGGAAGAAGCAGCGCAGCCTGCAGAAAGAGCAGCTGCAGAAGCAGAAGGAGGCTGAGGGTTCCCAAGGGGAAGGCAAGACTGAGGCCCCAACCCCAGACACCCAGCTGGAGACTGACCAGCCCCCTAGCCTGCCCAGTGGCAACCCCTCTGCTGAGCTTCACCTGAGCCTGTCTGAGCAGTCGGCCAGTGAGTCAGCCCCCGAGGACCTGCCGGACCGAGAGGAGGAGCCCCGGGCAGCAGCTGAGGATCCCAAAACCGAGAAGAGCCCTGGGGCTGAGAGCAAGGGGCTGGGCTGCAAGAGGGGCAGCCCCAAGGCAGGTGAGGCCTGGGAGTCTGTGGGTGGACAGGGTCCAGTCCCAACAGGGGCCTTGGTATCTGAAATGGGTCAGAGCAAGGGGGAGAGTCAAAACCTTTAACAACTAGCACTCAGCGGCCTGACCCATTAGAAAGTATTTGGCCACAGCAGGGTCCTGGGGGCCTGTGCCAGGGTTTCACTCTTTAATTGCTGAATCATAGGAAGGTTTAGGGGACTCTGAGGGAGGGGCTGGGTGGTGGGGGAGGGGCACTTGGTTGCTTAGGGCAAAAGCTATTTATCATCTTGGATGGAGTCAACAGTTTGCACTCAACTACCAACCAAAGGTTGGCAGTTAGAACCCACCAAGTGGTGCTGCAGAAGAAAGGCCTGGCAGTTTGCTTCCTTGAATTACAGCCAAGAGAACCCTATGGAGCAGTTCTACTCTGTAACACATGGGGTCATCATGAGTTGGAATTGATTCGACAGCAGCAGGTTTTGGCTTTTTTTGTCTGTTTTGTGGAAGTATTTCAGGATTTTGGCAACCAGGACAGATACCAGAGCACACTGGGTGAACAGGCACGGAGCTGTGTTTCTGAAGGGCCAGAGCTTGGGCAGGAGGTGAATCTCAGACACAGACTCTAAGCCCAGGCAGGACAGGGACAGGACTGTGAGCTGAGAGCTGGAGGGAGGGAATGGGAACGATGGGCAGGAGATGGGAAAGGGGAGGTGACCACTCTTGAAAAGAAAAAGGGGTTCCCAAAGAGGTCAGACCTGGGGGTTTTGTTAGGGTCCCTGGGCTCCTCCAGGAAGTCTGGGCCCTTCCTTCACAGGATGCGCTGGCTGAGCCTGGGTGGATGGGTTTTAGCCTAGGCCTTGTCTGCAGTGCCAATGGAGTGGGACAGCAGAGGGAGCCCCTCTCGGCGGACCAGTCCCCTGGTCCTGAGCGCTTGGTTCCTGTTCTCTGCTTGCAGACTCCCCAGGCAGCCTGGCCATAGCTCCTGCAGCCCCAGGGGGCAGCCTGCTGGGCCCCTCCCACTCCTACTCCTCGTCCCCGCTGAGCCTCTTCCGCCTGCAGGAGCAATTCCGCCAGCACATGGCAGCCACCAACAACCTGGTGCACTACACATCCTTCGAAGTGGGGGGCCCAGCCCCTGCCGCTGCCGCTGCTGCTGCTGTGCCCTACCTGGGCGTCAACATGGCCCCGCTGGGCTCACTGCACTGCCAGTCCTACTACCAGTCCCTGTCAGCAGCCGCCGCTGCCCACCAGGGGGTTTGGGGTTCCCCACTGCTGCCTGCACCCCCTGCAGGCCTGGCACCTGCCTCGGCCGCCCTGAACAGTAAAACCACGAGCATCGAGAACCTGCGGCTTCGGGCCAAGCAGCATGCTGCCTCCCTGGGACTCGATACGTTGCCCAACTGACTGCCTGGCCCCAACCCAGCCAGGGGTCTTGGGTCCCCCAGCCCTATGGTATCCCCAGATGGCTCACAAGGAGTTAACTCTAAGAGCCCAGGGATCCTGGGGCCTGGTGTCCTGCTCCCCTTTCCCCTTCCCAAGAGCCCCAGCCTGAGGTGAAGCCCACACCTACTACACCCTGTGCATGGCCCTGCTTGGACCCCACGGAGGCCAATGGGGTGGAGGCGAGAGGCTGGGATGTCTCTGGCTTTTCCCAGGGAAGTGAGAGGCTCTCACTGGCCAGATCCCCACCCCGGTATCCCCTCCTCCCTCCCCTCCTGCCCACTAGTAAGTTGATGTGTGGAATGTGAGATATAAATATAAATATATAAAGCTATATTTTCAGGCACCTGCCTGCCCCAGGCCCCCTGCCCGCTCCCATCCTGATCCTTTTCTTCCCCACTGCCACCCCTGCCTCCACCTTCACCTTCCGCATCTCCCTCTGGCTTCTCTCTTTCCTTTTCTTCTTGCCTTGGTCTCTCTGTCTCTGCCCTGTCCCCCTCCCCTCTCTCTCCTCATCCAGTCTTCCCCACTCGATCTCTCTCCTGTCCCTTCCCCCCGCTCTGGTTTCCTCCTTTGGTGCTGGCTGTGTTGGTGTTGTCAATTCCCAAGCTGTGTTCTGTTTGGGGCTGTGGTTTTTTTGGTTTTAGTGCTTTTGCTTCTTCCTGTTCTTCTCCTTCTCTTCTCCCTCCCCACTTGTCCCCTGTCTGCCTGTCTCCTTCCCCACCTCCACCCTCTCCAGGCAGCTATTCCCCAGTAGAGGCAGGAAAGCCCTAGCCGGAGCCCCTGGAGCTGCAGGCAGGAGGTGGCGCGAGCCCCTACACCGCCCTTCCCCAAGCCTGACATCTAGAAAGGGTGGTGAGTCACTTTCTGTTCTCTCTCTTCAGCTTTGAGGTTCCAGTTCCCAAGATTCAGAGGAGGGGACTGGAGGCAGTCAAGTTGGGGCAGATAGTAGGATGGCCAGTGGGATATCTCTCTGTAAGTCCTCCAAGGACAGGGGCGTGGTGCCAGCATTCATCCAGGACTGCTTGGGTTAACCCAGCAGCGTGCCCGTCCACCCTGACCACAGGGCCTAGACTGCTCTTTGGTGAGACTTCCCTGCTTGGTAGGAGGCAGCAGGGGAAGGGGTGCTGTTGAAGAGAAGGTCTCCAGGGGAATGGGCAGGTTCTCTTCTCCCACAATCCCAGCTCCAGGTTCAGCTTGTATCGTGCGTTCCGGGAGTGCGTCTGAGCCAGGACCAAAGGTGGAATCCTGGCTCCCTCACAGTGAGTGCAAACCCACCATCAATGTGTGGTCTCAGGCCTCTGTCTCTAAGCCCGTGGTGGAAGTCAGGGCTTCTTTCCTGCTAGTCACTGGCATGGAGAGGTGTGCTCCTGCTTATGGCCAGGAAGCTCAGCTCAGCAAACTCCCGTTCAAAGCACTGTGACCTTGGGCAAGCTGGTAGCCTCCCTGGGCCCGTTTTGCCATCTGGATAGACGACCTTAAGGCCCTTTCTGGCTCTAACATTCTGCGTGTCTGTGCCCACAGCCTTGCAGGACAGAAGAGTCTCAGAAGCACAATGTGTGAATTACTGTTTCCTTGTTGTGGGGCAATGGGTGTTTGCACACACAAGCCTCTCTGTGGGTGCTGCCAATCTCTGGGCCTCAGTTTCCCAATAAGTATAACGGGTCCCTTCTACTTCAGACAGTCTGGATTTGATCCTGCTTTATTTACTTGAGTTCCAGTCTAGCCTCTGTGGTCACCCCATCTCTATGCCCTAGGATGGTCTCAGGGGCTCTGGGCAGGGGAAGGGGGTGCCTTGGGCAGAATCCTGGTCATGGCCCTCAACCTTCTGTGGTTCACCACTGAACCCTCCACTCTCTGCTCAAAGAAGCTGCATCTGAAAACCTTTCCCAGTGGGAAGAGAGGGGCCTATGGTTTGCAGAGCAGTCAAAGCCCAACATCTTTGAAGGATTGGACTGGGCTGGAGCAGATGGGGAAGGCTTTAGATAGGAAATAAGTGAGGGAGGTGGTACCCTGGGCCAGGAAAACTGAGCAGAGGAATGGAGGTGAGACTATGTGGAGGATGGGTTGGGGAGCTGGCTTCATGAACCGTGGGGCTTAGAGGCCTTGTATGCAGGCTAAAGATCTCACCTCGATATGGCAAGCACCAAGACAGGCAGTTGAGAGTTTCTGAACAGGGAGTGTTTGCTGGGATCTGGGATCTGGAAGATGAATCCAGCAGCCATGGGAGCCTCAGAGGAGGAGAGGGTGTCCTGGGACTGGGAGGTTGCAGAGACTCCAGGAGACATAGCAGGGGTTTTTGGCTTGGGGTGTTTTTCTGACACAAACAAAAAAATCTCATCTGGACCAGGTGTGGGGGCTGAAGTTTTTTGCCTATCCCTGGGTGTAAGTGAATGTCACTGGGCCTTGGAACCCACCATCACTTGGAAACCTCCCTGACCTCCTAAAGGACAAGTCCATCCAGAGCTATGTTCTGTCATGGTTGGAGCCAGGCCCATCTCAGGCTCAGCCCAGCTTTTCTCAGATCTTTGTCAACACTTCTTCTATTCAATTGACCCAATTCCAAAGTCCATTGTCCAGAGAGGACAGACAAGGGCCATATGTGGTCCCTGACCCTGGGCAGATCTCAGCCTAGTTTAGGGAAGCAGCCTCAGGTATTGAAAGCAGCTAGAGAGCAAGAGGAAATGGTACTCCTGTGTGGTACCATGAGTCTTCTAAAGGGCATGGGCTTGGGGTGGGCCCATCTCACCTAAGACAGAAGCTGAACCCTCTCCCAGACCTGCTGGGCCACCCTGAGGTTCCAGCTCTGACTGTCCCTTCCAGGAAAACCTCATTCTTCACCTCTCATTCCTATTTGAGGTCTCCCTTTCCCGGCTTCCTCACTTCCCCAGAGCATGGTCCTGGGCCCCCACCCTGACTCTGCAGCTGGCTGGTTGCTTTCCAAACCAGCTGTTTTGTGACCATTTGTGCTTAGAGGTTGTGCCAGCCCGTGGCAAAAACACTGTGTACTGTATTTATTTATTCTGTTAGTTGGAAAAACAAGACTCAAACCACCACCCCCCACCCTGCCCCCTCCGTAGTGCAGCATGACTCTCTGTCCCGTGTATCTGTCCATCTGTCTGTCTGCTTTCCTGTGACGTTGTGACCTGTTCTTTGTCCTACTTGGCTAATAAAAAAGAATCCGGCAGCACAGACCTCGACCCATGTTCATTCCCAGAGGAGGTACCTGCCATGGCCTGGACAGGCGGTGTCTCCAGGTCTCCTTACTGCCTCTCCAACCCAGTGGAAGTGGGAGAGGGAGGCAGGCCTGCCTCGTGATCGGGCACTCCTGCACTGGCCTGGTGGCTCTCTCCATGGCCCTTGCCCATCTGTGGCTGGTGTGCCATGCTGGAGTGGTTGTGGGGAAGCAGAGGGACCAAGGTGAGAGGGTGGTTCCATCTTCTCTGGGCTGATTGGACCTCGCCCAGGGCAGGGGACACCTGGTGGTGGGTATTCAGCCCAGCAAAAAAGCAGCCCCAGGAGAATGGGCCTGCGGGACAGAGACGGGCAGGGTGTTCTGGCAGAAACTGTAAGTGAGCCAGGGTCAAAGGGAAATGCCAAAGGAAGGCACATTTGGATCTAAAGCCAGAGCTGCTCTTCAATGGAATGTACAGCCTCAGGAGAAAGTGAGCCCTTTGTCCTCAGAGGTGTTCAAGCAAAGGATAAAGAGGGGATTTCTACTATGGGTGGCAGGTTGGATTAGAGATTTTTGAAAGTCCTTCTAGCTCTGGGACTCGAGACCTAGTGGTGCAGTGGTTAGTGCTTGACTGCTAACCAAAAGGTCACCCATTTAAAACCACCAATGGCTCTGCAGGAGAAAGATGTGGCAGTCTGCTTCCATAAAGATTTACAGCCTTGGAAACCCTATGGGGCAGTTCTGCTCTGTCCTATAGGGCCACCGTGAGTCGAAATCGACTCCATATGTTTTTTTTGGTTCCAGCTCTGGGGCCTGATGTATGTGTATGGGTTACTATAAGTCTGTCTGTATGTATGAGAACCTGTGCCGTGAATTTACAAGAGTCTGCTTGACGTTTGTGTGTTTGTGTATATATGGGAGAGAGAGAGAGATTGTGAGACTGTATATATAAGCAGTAACTGCAGAAAAAGTGCACAGCTAAGGAGTTCTTGCTGTGAAATCTTGGTCCTTCCTGCTGCATTTCAAGAAAAAGGTGACGAGATCTCGCCACTCAGTCCTCCTCACCCTGGCTCCGCCCCTGCCCTGTTCCCTGGTGTTCCAGAGTGTCCACACAGGGCCCCAGACCCGGAAGAGTGGATGCTCAAGGGGCTGGGGGTTGGGAGGAGGAAAGGGTCCTCTCTGTCTGGGAGTCCCTGGCAGAAGCCCAGCAGTCCTGAGCAGTGTGAGCGGAGCTGCCTATGGGGCTTCCTGGGAACAGGGGCCTCAGGACAAGTGGCCCCAGGAGGGACCTGACCTCCCCACTTCCCAGGTCTCTGCTGACCCCAGGAGATGCATTCCTCTCTCCCCAGTGGGGCTGAGGATTAGGGTGGGGAGCATGCCCCCCACCCAGCTCCCTGGGGAAGGGCTGACAGATCGAATGTCTGCCCCAGTCTCCCGCCCTGAGCCACAGCATGCCTCCTACATACCTCAGCCCTGAGATACACACCTTCCCTGGCATAGAGAGTGCCCTGGTAACACTGCAGTTGGAATCACTGCTGTATGCCTGGTCCTGTGCTGGACACTGCATACACAGAAAAAAGTAAGGAAAACACGGTCCTGCTCTCAAGACAATCACAACACAAGGTGATCTGGGGTTCGAAAGACAGAGAACTGTGGGGTCACAGAAGACCCCCTAATTCAGCCTGGTGTTGTCAGAAATGCGCCTTGGGAGGGGACTTTTGAGCTTAGGTTCAGTGCTCACCAAGAGGGCAGGAGAGAAAGGCATCAGGAGAGGGCACAGCACACACGGAGCTGCAGGACTGTGCTGGCTGGGAGCCCTGGAAGAGCAAGTGGCCTGTCTGGGTGGGGCCCGAGGATGTGGGGGGTGGTGTCAGGGGCCAAGAATGGAAAGGGAAGCCTGGAGCTTGGACTCAAGCCCGAGGGCTGTGGGGGCACTGGGAGCTATTCCCAGTGGGGGAGTGGGGTGATCAGACTTACATTTTGGAAAATCCTTCCCCTATCCCCAGATACACACACACACACACACACACACACCTTTGCCACTTGGTGGTTTCATGGGAAGAAGCTAGAGGCAGGGAGAGCAGAGAAGGCCATTGTCATGTTCTGGTGAGAAGAGGGTGGGAGCGACGGGGCGGGGGGGCGGTGGGAGGGAGGAAGAGGGGAGGGGAGAACGTGGATTTATGAGCGATTTAGGGGGTAGAATTACGATGGTGACTGCAGGCATGGGGGAGGGGCCAAGGGTGCCCCCCTGCCCCCGTCTCTGGCTTGGCAACAGGGTAGACAGGGACCCCTGGGGTGGGGTGAGGGTGGAGAAATCTTGAGCTCAGATTGGACTCTTGTTTACTTCATTTGAGGAGCCTACAATCTATTCAAGGGGAGATGTGGGGTAGGGGCATTGGATCAGAGCCCAAGAGAGGGGTCTGTCTGTGCTGCAGACTTCGATTTTAATTTATTGAGCAAACACTTATATAGCACTTTCTCTATGCCAGGCACTTTACAAATAATAAACCACTTAATCCTCACATACTCCTATGAGGTGAGTACTATTATTTTCCCCATTTTACAGATGAGGAAACTAAGGCACAGAGAGGTTAAATAACTTGTCCGGGACCACATATCTAGTAATGGAGGCACCAAGGGATGAACCCGGGTGACGTCAGAATCCATGTTTTTAACCTTGGGGGTTGCCACCAGAGAGGTAGCAAATGAGACCACAGGGGAAGGAGCCAAGGATGGGCCTCAGAAGCACTTGACTATGAAGCAAAGAGGATTCTACTGAGGAGGTAGGGACAAGCTGTTCCTGCCTTGCTGTTTGCTGTGGGTAAATCACTGCCCCTGTCTGGCCCTCAGTTTCCTCTTCTGTTGAATGGGCATCATTAGCTCTGTCCCACCTACTTCCTGGAAGACTCGTGACAAAACGAGGAGACTTTAGGGGAGGCCGAGGGGCTGGGCAGTTGTGTGCCTGGCCTGCAGTGGGTGCTCAGGCAGCCCTTGGTGGGTGAGATGGGAAGGCCAGGGGGCTCCCTGAAGCATCTCCCCAAATCCCTTTTCTTGTGCCTTGGCCCCAGTGTTCTTCCAGCCCATGGCCCTGGTTCCTCAGGGGCCCTAGGAAGGGACACCTGCTGAGACGGTCCTGGGGTAAGGACCCCTTTAGGGCCAGGCACATCCCCCCACCCCAACTGTCCCTTTCCCACAGAGCTGCCTGGGGTTGGAGCCCCTCCACCCCCTGGAATCTTTCATTCTCCTCTCGCTTTCGGGAAAGCCGATTAGGAGGCGGCCTTCTGCCCACCCCCCTGACAAGTTTGTCTGAACTTCCAACAAAGGCCCTCAAAGGGCTCCAGAGGGAGGGCCAGGCACCCGGGAACCTGACACCACTGGCCCGGGATCACCCCAGCAGCCCAGGAGGTGGCTCTGTGGCTCTGCCCACCCTATGGCAGGCAGGAATGTGCCCCTACAAAGGCCTGGGGGCCAGGCTGGGGCAGGCTGGGGGGCGTCTTTACTTTGGAGCCCCTCACAACAGGGAAGGCAATATGGGCCAGCACCCAGTAGGGCGGGTAGGGGAGGCATACACAGTCACACACACTCATAATTACACACATATATTCCCCACACATTCACAATCACACACTCACACATCTATTCTCTCATACACACAGGACTTGCTGCATTCTGCACTGGACCACACAATCCCAGGTGTCTATCTCTCTGTCTCTCACATGCATGTACTCACATACACCCCATACCAACCCTCAGACACACACAGCCTACAGTCTATCACCTGGATGACCCATACCTTCCTCCCCAGGCCTGTCAGACACACTAGCTCATGGTGGCACCTGCCCACCCCAAGACAAACGTCCTTCCCAGCTTGCCACAACTCCCCTCTATACCAAACTAACAAATCAAACCAGTTACCACCGAGTCAATTACGACTCATGGCTACCCCATGTGTACAGAGTAGAACTGCTCCATAGGGTTCTCAAGGCTGTGACCTTTTGAAAGCAGATCACCACACCTTTCTTCCGAGGTGCCTCTGGGTGGGTTTGAACCACCTACCTTTTGGTTAGTATTCAAATGCTTAGCCATTTGAGGCATAGTTGCAGTTGTTGTTGTTGGGTGCCATTGAGTTGGTTCTCACTCATGGCGACCCCATAGGACAGAGTAGAACTGCTCCCTCTACATATAGGCCCCCATATCCACACTGCCAGTTTGGTGCTGTACAGATACTCAGTGATTGCTGCCCTGGGCCTGCTGAAGATATAGCCCAAATTCCCACAGGCAAGTCAGACACCAGCCCTAGCTGCCACTGTAATGCCCACGTTCACTGGCCCACATCTCCATCCAAGGGGTTCCCTGAGCTCACCTCCTACCACACTGTACTTCCTCCAAGGGCATGCAAACCTGTGCAGTCCACAGGGCCCCAGGCTCAGAAGGGCCCCTGTAATGCCCAACTGCCACCATCTTGAAATCCTTAATAATGTTTTAACAAAGGGCCCTGCGTTTTCATTTTGCTCTGGACTCCATAAATTATGTAGCTGGTCTCATTCCCTTATCACAGTCTCCCTCAGTCTCCAGACACTGCTTCACAACCCCTATCCTGACTCACTCTACCCTTCTGTGGCTTCAGAAACCCAGGGTTTCCAAAGAGCCCTCAGCTTCTTCCACCTGCCCAAATACGCCCACTTCTTCTTCCAACTAAGGCTTTTCTATCCACCCCATTCTTCAACCAGGCAGCTGAGTGTGATGAGTGGAGGGAACTACTAGAAGCATACTTATCTCTACATACCTCTTCCTAATGTGACCTCGGGGTGTTCTCATCTGTAAAATGGGGCTAACGATAACAATTACTTCGGAGTTCTTTGTGAGGATTAAATAACACCTGTAAAGCACTTAGCACAAAGCCTGGGACTTAGTAAGTGCTGAATAAATATTTGTTATTAAAATTCTTACTATTATTACACTGTAATAAGTGCTGGCAAACAAAAATAGACTCAGCTCCTTGGCCCCCACAAAAAATATAGTCTAGTGTGTAAAACAGAGGTTACTCAAATAATCACACACACAAATGTAAAGTAGTTGGGGTGAATGAGAAGCTCACATTCCTGACTTCATAGGGATTACAGCTGACCGAAGAGGCAACCTGGGGCTAGGATCAAGGATCAGTCTGGAACAGGTCACAACTGAGTTAGGGACCAGAGTTGGGGCTCAGAATGGGGCCCGGATTAAGGCTCTGTCTATAGCTGGGATCAGGGATCAGCTGAGGGGAGAGGCAGGGCTCATACTAGGGCAAGTCACAGCTCAATTAGAGGTCAGAGTTGAGGCTCAGAATGGGGCCAGGGCAGGGCTCAATCTGAGGCAGGGCTGGGCCAAACCTGTGACTGGTGCCAAATCAGTTTCGTTTCTAGCACTGACTCATTGTAGAACTTTCAGTAGACTGCTAGGCTTCTGTGAACCTCTGTTTTTCCATCTGTAAAGTGGGGTGATCTCTGCCTGCCCCCAGGTTTGTGGGAACTGAATGAGCTAATAATGGAAGTGAGGGATTAAGCTGCTGCCGCTGCTGCTAATGACTCCAGGTGAGCCGCTTGGGGCTTTTTCCCGTCCTCTTACCCCACCTCCTCCAGGCCAGTGAGGCTGTGCTGGCTTTTGCAGTTGTCTCCAGTTGCGGGAAACACCACCCCAGTCCAGGATTCTTTCCAAGAGGAGTTTGGAGATTTTTGCAAAGCCCTTTGAACAACAAAGTCCACAGGAGCGATATTTCCTCCTGGGGGCTGACCGACCAGTGGCTCCTTTATCTTGGCAGCCAGGCTTGAGGAGGAGCTGTTCTTGGAAAGAGCTCATGTGGGGCGTGTGAGGGTGTGTGTGAGGGTGCATGTGAGCGTGAGCACACAAAGCCACTCTTTGTGGCCTTCCCCTCCTGAGTCGGGCCAGCAGATCTGCAAGCCTGGGTCCTTCACAGGTCACCCTATCTATCCTCCTAGTCGCTGCACAGCATGCCCTGGGCAGAAGGAGGGAGGGAGCCATTCTTTTTTTACCTTAACATTCTGCTGGGGGCAAGAACTCCAGGAAACAGGTGCTTCAATGCCTTAGGGAGAATCCAGGTTAGGCTGAGGGGAGAGATGAAAGGGAGACTGGGGTTATTTTAGAAGGGGCAGGCATCCCTCAGCCCCCTGGGCGCCTCCCCCCAGCATACACAGCCCTTCTGGAAGCAAGACCAGCAAGATGGCCTGAAAGACTTGTCTCATTCAGGTTTACCTTCAATCTGCTCTTGAGAAGCTGCCTAGAGAAAGCCCCCTGCGTGTGTCTTGGCTGTGTGATATCGGAAAAGGCCCTCTCTGAGCCTCAGTCCCTGTTTCTAAGTTGGGGCTTGGACTTGGGCTCAAAGGCAACTTCTGACCCTGACTTAAGTCTCTTGGACTGAACAGGGTAGGAGCTGCAGATATACTGGCAGGACCTAGAGTAGCTGGAACTGCAAAAGCAGTTCTGCCTATCTCCTCACCTCCCTCTTCCCCAGTGGAGTCACTGGGATCCTGCCAAGCCCAGGGGAGTGGACAAGGATGGAGGTAGGAGGCTGCTAGTGGAGGGTGAGGCCTGCTGATGGCCTGAGGATTCCTGCTACAGGTTCTCGGACAAAACATCCTTAGGGGTCTCTAGTTTAGCCTCCATCCAGGGCCGGAGTCACTAACATGCAGCCTCTGTCCACAAACTTGCAGGGACGGGGAGCTCACTACCTTTCAGGGCAGCCAACTTCAGTTCTGACTGTTGGGAATTTCTTCCTCATACTGAGATGAAATCTGCCACTCAGTAGCCTTCCCATTAGGCCTAACCTGGCCTGGGGCCCACACAGAACATGTCTATTGACACTGTCCTGGGATGTCCAACCAAACTGGACTATGTGGCACCTTACACACTCGCCACGCCCTTTCCCACCTGTTTTTGCTCCTGCTGACCCCTCCTCCTGCGGAGAGTCTATTCATTTTTTAGAATCCATCCACATGCCACCCCCTCCAGGAAATCTTGCCTGATTACTCCAGGGAAGGAGGATGCCCCCTTCCTCTCTGGACACTTCCTTGGCTACCTGGTACAGGTCTTATCTACTACCAGGTGGTGAGCTCCCCAAGCAGGACTTGGCATGGCGCAGAGCCTGGCTCAGAGTCAGTGTTCAGTCAATACCATACTTGTGGAATTGGTTTGGAGGAGTATAGTGTGAGGACAAGCTCTGCCATGTGGGGAACCTGGTTCCTGTCTGCTTTGCCAGAGCCGTGCAGTGTGGCCTTGGGTAAGCCCTGGCTCTTGGCCTCCGTTTTCTATGTAGAGGTTGGACAGGGTAGTCTACATAGGCTGCCTGCCTCAGACAGCTTTGGTTTCTGGGTTTTCTCTTGCATGTGACACTTACCCCTAGTCTCCTCAACTGCTCCACTCAGGATGCTTCCCAGGCTGTGGGTGCAGATGGGGCTTAGAGGCACTCATTTGGAAAAAGCCCAGCAGTGGCCTGAGGAAGTGGGTTGAAAGCTTCTCCCAGCATGGCATCCATGGGCGAGTAAGCACTCTCTGGCCATGAAGAGCCTCTCCTTTCTCTGGCCTGTCTTACTCACAGCATACTTACAGGATGAAGGTGGGCCTGAGGTGGAGAACGTACCATAGCCTCTTGTCCCTTCCTGAGGACTTGGCCCCGTTCTGTCGTGGGCTGCCTCCTCTTAGCCCTGAGCACCAATGTCTGGAGTTTAGGGACCACACCTGGGTCTTTGTGAGCTGAATGAGTGGGGGCTCAGTCAACGAATGTTTATTGAGCACCATCTATGTAGCAGTTACATCCCAGGCAATGGGGATACAGTACTGAACAAGACAGAGTCTCTGCTCCCAAGGAGTTTACGTGCTCGTGGGGAGACAGACAATAAATAGGTAAACAATGAAATAAATGAAAGGTTATGAAGAAACTAGAGAGAGCAGGGTCAGAGCTCAGCGCCTGGCTGGGACTGGGGTTCAGTGGAGGAGACAGATGGTATGACTAGACCAAGAGTGAGGCCAAAGACGACCAGACAGATCGACAGCCGTGTGGACAGACCAACAGCAGGTGGACAGACGGTGAGGCAAGAGACAGCCCAGGCCTAGAGGCAGGGCTGAAGACTCCACGGGGAGAGGGGGCAGGCAGAGGAGGTGGGATCTATTAAGCTGATGACTCCGGGCCCTAATCCCGTGCCAGGCCTAGGCTGGTTGTGTGTGTGTGTTGGGGGAGGGGGAGCTCCCCCGCTGGGGTGTAATTTCACGCTGAAGGGCCTGATGGGGCATCCTGGGGACTGATCCTTTCTGGATCAGAAAACCCACTTCCCTTTGTCGCCTGCAGGGTGATTAACGCCTTAACCCTTTGTGGGCTGGCCCAGGGCCAGCTCCTCCCCATCCCACCTCCAGCACCTGGGGACCTAGCCCAGAGCCCTCTGCCTCCAACCCAAACAACTCCAGGTCCTGGTCCTGTCTGCAGGGAGAGAGGGAGCTATAACCGAGGGAAGTTGGGCAGGGATTCTAAGACAACTTCTCTCCAGGCCCTGTTCCCTTGCTCCTCCAGGCCCTTGTGACCCCAGAGAAGTGAGCTCCCCACCCCCATCTGTAGGTTCCTCTCATAGCTCAGCTCAAGTCCAGTCTCCTTCAGTAAGCCTGGGGTCTAGTCTACACTGCACTGCTAGCAGACTGGAAACCCCAGCTCCCAGCCTTCCCACATATCCTGTGATGGGGAGCTCACTACCTCCCAGGGTATTGACCCAGCAATAAAGTCATAACCTTAGAGTCTTCCCCTTCTACTCCCACTGGCCTGTCAATGGGGAATGATGGACGTTGGTCACCCCAGTAGGCCAGGTCCCCTGAACACTCACAAGTCATGCCTCCAGAAACATCCCAGAGATATCCCTGGCCATTTTGTCCAATGGTAATGTTCTGGGACTGGACAGGTCATTGCAGTCAGCTCCCTGACTCTATGCTCTCTCTTGTTCTTTGTTCAAAAGCCCACCAGGAAGTTGTCTTACCTTCTTTGGCTCCTATGTGTCCTTACCCTCCCCTTGGGGAAGGCCCCTCAATCCTCCCCCGTCTAACTTCGGTGCATCCTGTGGCAGCTCCCGCAGGCTTTGCCCTCCCAAACTCCCCTGGGGTTGAGGAGAAGGGCCAGACCGAGCTGTGCCTCCTCTAAGCTCTGGGGGTCTCTAAAACCCCAGCCCCATTAAAAGAAAGCCCCTAAATGTTATTTACACTTCGGAGTCTTAAAAACCATTAACAAAAGCCACTTAATTCAATTATCTTCCCGGCTGGCTCAGTTCTCAGCGCTGAGCTTGGGCCTCCCCTTGCCTCCCCCCGCCCCGCCCTGCCTTCCTCCCACTGTCATTGTGTCGGGCTAATGAGGTAAACTGAAGCGAGCCCTGTCCCCCCTGACAGGTTTATGAGAATTTAATAAAGCGTGGCCGGGACCAAATGAGTTGCCTCAGTCTCGGAGAGCTCATTGTCTTCGGCGTCAGCGTTTTTGACTCGAGCCGCCCCCTCCCCCGCCCAAGCTCCAGCCTGGCTCGGCCCCCACCCCTCACCCCACCCCCGCCCTCAGTGCCTCCCAAGGTGAGCAGGAGGCCTGTGTGCCTGGCAGAGGTCAGCTTGGACTCCCCAGGGGGCAAGGCACCCAGACTAAACTCTGGGTAAGGCAGAAACGGAATTGGTCAGTGTTCCCTGGGAAGGGGACTTGTGGTCCTTTGGGGACCTTCCACCCCTCTCATACACCAAACCTCCGGAATATAGAGACCACAGGGACCTTGGCTTCCTAATTCCTGAGCCACACCTCTTCCTCTTCCTCCGTGCTCCCATCTCAGGGCCCGCTGCCAACCTGAGGCCTGGCCAGTGCCACACTCGAGCACCATTCACTTTTTCTTGTCTGGTTGGAGTGACCAGCTGAAGTGAGCTCCCAGAGTGAGTGGTCTTCTCTTCCTGCCACTGCACACGGCATGAGCACATGGGACCTCAGTCGTGGCCTGGGCCCATTCTCTTCACACAGAATGCCACCTCCTCCTCACTTTCCCTGAAACGTAACAAGGAGTGGAGTACAGTTCAGTGAGCAGAAGGGACTTGCCCAAGGTTCCATGGGAGTCAGAAGTGCAGACTGAAGATGCTCGCAGTCTGAAGGCCTCCCACATAGACAGGCAGCAGAAAGGCTCCACCCCTGGAGCTTCAGGGATACCTGGAGATGGCCAGCTGTCCTTCCTCCCTCATGTCCTGGACAACCTATAACTAGCCTTTCTCTGCCTGGCCTCTCAGGGGTCCGATGGCTACGAGTTTGAGGACCATTCAGAAACCCAGTATTCCTTCTCTCTCCCATAAAAGTGGTTTCAGGAGTTACCTCCTTCTTGGGCTGAACCTTGGCATGACATAGACGCCTCATCTGGAAGGTCCTTATGTCAAAGGAGGTCGTGGGAAGAGCAAGTCTTAGGGATCAAGGCTTAGCCTGTGACCAAGATAAAGGCTCAGTCTTTGTCCGGGATCAGGGTTCAGTGTACGAATCAGGGTCAGAGTTCAGTCTGTGATCAGATTCAGGGATCTGTGACCAGGGTCAGGCTCAATCTGTGATCACTCAGGACTCAATGACCAGGGTCAGTCTGTCTGTTTCCAGAGTTGGGACTCAGTTTATGATCAAGGTCAGGGCTCAGTCTGTGTTCAAGCTGGGGTTCAATCTATTGTAAAGGTCAGGGTTCAATTTATGAACTA
Organism: Trichechus manatus latirostris; assembly: GCF_000243295.1. Taxonomy (NCBI): domain Eukaryota; kingdom Metazoa; phylum Chordata; class Mammalia; order Sirenia; family Trichechidae; genus Trichechus; species Trichechus manatus. The sequence continues at coordinate 9,695,353 of NW_004443951.1, read as the reverse complement.
GGGTCAGAGCTCAGTCTAAGATCAGGATCAGGGGTCAGTATATAGAGCACCGTCAGGGCTCAGTTTGAGATCAGGATCAGGGGTCAGTATATAGAGCACCGTCAGGGCTCAGTTTGTGATAAAGGTCAGGGTTCAGTATATGGACCAGGCAGGGTCACGACTCAGAGAGTAACCAGGGTCAAGCTCAGTCTATGAACAAGTTCAAGGTTTAGTCTATGACCAGTCTCAGGACTTATCTGTGGCCTTGGTAAAGGCTCAGTCTGCATCCAGGGTCAAGGATCCCTCTGTGATAAGGCCAGTCTTTGGGATTGGAGGTTAGTAAATTTGAGTGACTCTTACCCCCTGCATTCTCCCAGGGCCTGGGGCCCTCAGAGCAGGGCTTCAAACCCCTGCTGAGAATTTGCATTTCTAACAAGTTCCCTGTTGAAAATTTGCATTTCTAACAAGTTTCCAGGAAGTTATACATAAGAATCACCTGGGGATCTTGTTAAAATGTAGATTCTGACTCAGTATACAAGCCCTGTCTCAGCGGAGAAGAGGCCAAGTTGTGCAATGTGGCCTAGCTGAGCCACCTCTATCCCCTGTCATGTGCCCAGGGTGCCCTCTGGTGGCACTCATTACCAGAGTCGATTCCTCAGACAGCCCATCTAGCCATCCCTGCTCTGGGAGCCTGGCTCTCAGACCATCCCTTGATGCCCTGTTTAGCCAGCTCTACGTTCCTGCTCCTCCTGCACCCTCCCACTCTCCCATGACTCCCCCTCCCCCAAAGAAGTCGAAAACTGAGGAATTGGCCAGGGGAACTCTGTGAAGGCACCCCATCTAGAGAATTCAAAGACAGAACTGTTTCTTCTATACACAGAACGAGCTTCTCTCTCTTCTTGCCCAGAGTCAGGCATCTTGATAAATCCCTGTTACTGGGGACCTGGAGTCTCAGTTGTGTGATGAGATTTATACCTTTTATCCATTCATTCATTCAACAAATATTTACTGAGACCTACCTTGTGCCAGGCACTGTGCTAGGTACTGACAGTATAGCAGTGAACAAGACAGAAGTCCCAACCTCTTAGAGCTGATACTGCAGTTACTTCTCCCTAATCCCCAACTTCTAGTCCATACCTCTCATCAGAAAGGCCTTGGCATCAGCAGAAGTTTGGGCGAGATTCAGAACTGGGCAACCTGGGCTCCCTTCTCTTGGCTAGATTCAGAGGTTAGATTGTTCTAGGTTCTGGATTCTCTGTGTACACCTCTTCTCAAATGCCTCATTTGAGCCCATGGCTTAACCACCATCCATATGCCGATGGTTCCTCAATCTGCATCCCTAATGCTCTCCTTTCTCCAGATCTCGGGCTCCAGCTCCCTCAGGATAGCTCCACTGGGCTGCCGGACTTCCACCATGCCAGGACCCTGACTTTTCCTCCAAAACCCATTCCTCTACCATAAACCCAAGTGCTCAAACCAAAATTTTAGAACTTCCTCTAGTATTCCTCTTTCACTCCCCCTAAATTTCCCCAATAGGGAGACTTGTCCATTTTACCTTGAAAACAGGTATAGAATCTGTCCATTCCATAGCCACCACCCTAGTCCCAGTCCTGCCACATCTCACTGCAGTAGTCTCCTAACCCACCCCTTGTTTTCCTTCCTGCTCCTCAACAGTCTATTTTCCACAGAGCAGGCAGAGTGATCTTTACAATCATAAATCAGATCATGTCATTTCCCTGCTTAAAATCGTCCAGTTGCTCTCATCTCACCGAGAATAAAATCCCAACTCCTCACCCTGGCTTACCAAACTTTACTTGATCTGAGTACCCTCCTCCAACACCTACCTGTCCATCTTCATCTCTCACCCCATCTCTATGGCCTTATTTCTGCTCCCCAAACAAGCCAAGTTCATTCTCAGCTGGCCATTTCCTGAGTTTGAAATATTCTTTCCCTGTGAACATTTTGAGCAAAGATTCTATAGAAGAATCCTGATCAAAAGGGGAAAAATGTAGAACAAAATTTTAAATTCTCACGGACTCCAGACTTCCCGGAGCTATGGAGGCTGGATGAACCCCCGAAACTATTGCCCTGAGATAAAGCCTTAAACCAAAAATATCCCTGAAGTCTTCTTAAAGCCAAACAATAGTTTAGCTTAACTAGAAAAAAGGTCTGCCTTGAGCATTATACTCTTTTAAGTGCTATCTATATGGAACCAAATTGACAACAGCAACTTGAAAGATTAGATTGGAACCTTAGGTGGCAGTGAGTTTATGTTAACAGGGGAGGAACAACTCAGAACAGGAGGATGAGAATGGCTATACAACTCAAAGAATGTAATCAATGTCACTGAATGGTACATGTAGGAAACCGTTGAACTGGCATATGTTATGCTGTGTATATTCTCAACAACAATAAAATAAATAAAATTTAAAAAAATGTTCTTGCTCTAGACCTGTGCTTGGCTGACTCTTGTCATTCAGAGCTTAGCTTGTCACTTCCCCAAAGAAGAGTTCTCTAACCACTCAATAAGTCCCTCTATCACACCTTCCTATGGTAATTTTCTGCACAGCACTGTTCACTACAGCAATTTTTTTTTGTCTTGTTTGCTTGCTTATTTCTTTACTGCCTATCTTCCCCAAGTAGAATGGAAACTCCATGAGGGCTTGTTCACCACCGTATTCCCAGTACCTGGTACATAGTAGAGTTCAGGAATTATTTGTTGAAATAATTAGCAAAAAATGGTTCTAAGCAACTGCCTTCATTCCTCCTCACGGGAAGAGGGGGAGGGGACCTGAGTTCCCAGCCCTTTGGTGGGTCCTTTGCACAAGCCTAGCAGTAGCTCCCTCTAGGAGGTAGGCTCACCGTGCTGCCTCAGAGCTCCCCAAGGCCCTGGGGAGCACCCCTCCTTTCGCAGGACCAGCTGTGTGTCCTCCACTGCAGACCTGGATCTCTGATGACAGGTGCCGGTGCCTTGATCCTCAGAGTCTCAAGGCCAGGGTGGGAGTAGGGGGTTTAGGCCTCATCCTAGGGCCCCTCCGCAGTGTCCCTGCAGGAGTCACCAGTCCCTGCTCAGATTCTTCAAGGTCAGGAAGCTTGATAGCCCTGTGACCACCCTGCCTGTTAGAATTGCGCCCTCACCTTCAACAGAAACGCGTCTCCCCGTCTCCCCGTTGGGCTCCCTCAAGCCCCAGGTCTGCCCTCAGGGCTGCGAGCATGCCTGGGTGGGGCCTGCTGGGATGTGGAGACAAGAGCACGTCCTCCAGCCTCAGTGCAGCACAGTGGGGCTGCTCTCAGGCTTTGCTGGCTCCTAGACGGCCATACTACCCTAGAGGGGCCTGCTCCTTGGCTCTTGCTCAGGTAGGGGTGTGAGGGGAGGAGCCCCCCTGTGTGGCAGAGATATGATGGAGGCTGGATGAACCCCTGAAACTATTTCCCTGAGATAATCTTTAAGCCTTAAACCAAAAATATCCCCTGAAGTCTTCTTAAAACCAAACAATAGTTTAGCTTAACTAGTAAAGAATGTCTGCCTTGAGCATTATGCTCTTTTAAGTGCTATCTATATGGGATCAAATTGACAACAGCAACTTGAAAGATTAGATTGGAACCTTAGGTGGCAGTGAGTTTATGTTATGTTTATGAGTTTATGTTGAGTTTATGATGGGGGGCAGTTGCTGAGGCTGACTGGAAAGTGGGTCCTGGAGCACTGGAGTATAGAGAATCTCTCCGTGTGTGTGTGTGTGTGTGTGTGTGTGTGTGTGTAAGGCACATATGGGATGAACTCCATGGAGCTAGTGCCCTACACACACCACACACACACACACACACACACTCATTCTATTCACACACACCCTTGCTCCGTGAGCCACTATCTCTAGCTTTTATCATGTTATTCTTCCTTGCCAGCAGCCAGACTTCCAGAACAGGATCTGGAAGTCTTCTGGGTTGTGTGGAGGGAGAGAGAAAGAAGCGGTGATGGTGTAATTTTAGGGATCCGCCAGCAGGTGGAAAGGGATTTGGACTGGGCCAAATGTTTCAGGATTAGAATCTGGAGTGTCTCCTCCCAAGGAGGTGGTGGGAGAAGGGTGGTGCAGACCACACCCCAAGGCAGCATCGGCTGTGGCCCCTCTTGGCTCCTACTCCGCCAGGGCAGCAGGTGGCGTCTGAGGCTGCAGACCAGTGAACAAGGCGAGATGGGACTGCAGCCTGAGGAGGTGGCCTTCCTTACACACACACACACACACACACACACACACACACACACACACACACACACAGCGTTGAGAGGTGCTCTGAGAAGACGCCATTGGCTCCAGGGGCTGGGTGCTTCAAAGGTTAGGGTCCATCAATCCACAAGAATTAATGGAGATGATCTGCTCAGCACCTACGGGGTGGCAGGGGAGGGGCAGGGGAGACCTTAGGAGACGCAGAGACGGGGCAGAGGAGGGAGACAGAGCCCCAAGCCTGGCAAAGTGCCAGGGCTGTGACACAAGAACAGGAGAGCCCACCCTGGAAAGAGAAAGGGAGGCTGATGGAGCCAGGGGTGGATGGGCAGGGAGTTCAGGCCAGTGCATGCCACCATCACTGGGCACTTTTTGCCTGGGTCTCTGCAGGGAGAGGAGGGGCTGGGCCCAGTCCCTTAGCTTCTCCCTGCAAGGTATCCCCATTCCTCTACCAGATGCCCCACCCACCTGGACAGACACAGGCTGGGCCCATACTCTGCAGGCCCAGTCAGTCCAGGAGAGAGGTCTGGGCTCTGCACACCCTGGGGAGGCTTTCTTCCATCCCCATCCCCACGGGGTGACCCACCCTCAACCACTACACCCCTTCCCCCCCACACTCCCTCTTGCATGTGTGATCTCAGACACAGTGTTACCCAAATATTCCCACACTCCCCACCCATCCACATAGCCAGGCAATCAGCCACAGTCACACTCATATATTCATCTGACACCTGTTCCCACAGACACGCACAGGCAGCAGAGTCTCAGATACAGTCTTTTGTTCACAGTCACACTCTTCTCCTCTAGGAGCCCTTCTAGGTTTCCAAGAGCGGCTGGTGCTAGGATGATGAAGCACTTGGCCACAGGCTGGGAGGACCGCAGAATCCAGGGTGCTCAGCCAGGGACCCCAGTGAGCCCGTTCTCCCAGCCTGTACCATCGCAGAGGACTGACTCTGAAGGTGCTTTATTGAGGATCGAGGCACAGCAGGAATGCACAGTGCAGCACAGGCACAGGTGGGCGGGGGCAGCGCTGTTGGCAGTGACGATCACACCGAGATTTTCAGGATCCCAGAAGCCTGAGCACAGTCTCAGCTCCTGCTGCGATCAGTCAGGCAGAATCGGTGAGATGCACTCTATCCAGCTCTACCCTAGGGGCTACCTTGGCTCCAGGCAGACTCTCCCTCAAATAAATCCCAAAAGGTCATGGACTAGAGGCAAGGAGGGTGGAGATGGTAAGGAGGGGGATCTGAGGGACTTTCACAGTGTGCAAGGAGGGGAGACAGCCTGGGCCGACATTTCTCCCCTTTCCTCTTCTCCATGGGGGCCGAGGCTTTACTGATAGTTAGCCCCTCTCCAAGTGGATGCTTTTGAGTTCCCAGTGCCCAAATGCCATTGGGCTGGGGGACCCTCTCAGGGCTCAAAGGTCCAGAGATCCAGCTTCCTCAAATCTGGGAGTAGAGGTGAAGTAGGGCCCAGCAGACTCCATTTGAGGGGCCCAGGCTCTGCTCCCTCCTCTGGGGGTGTGCCCCAACACCATCATCACATTCTCCCCTCCAGAAGTTTTGGAGAGAGAATGGATGAGGTCATTTGTGCCCAGCACGGGACCTTTATAAAAGGAAAAAAAAAAAAATTTTTTTTTTTTTTTTTTTGGCTGGCTTGAATGGCACTGAACGGAGGGAGGGAACCCAGATAGGAAAGCCAGGACCAGGGGGTGTGGTCCGCTAGGGGGCGGCCCCCTCCCGGGGCAGGTTGAGCTGGACCCCTTCCGAGCGCGGCACGTAGACAGCAGCGGGAGCGGGGGCGTCCACGGCGAACGGGCCGGGGCTGGAGCGGCCCGAGGACGCACCCGAGGCAGCCGGGCTCAGCTGCACGGCCGTGGTGTCCTGCGCCGTGCGCTCGCTACTCTCCATCTCCAGCGCCACAGGCCCGGCGCGGCCGCAGCCCTGACCCTTGCCCGCAGCTGCCACCGAGCGCGCACCGGGCGCTGGGCCCCGGCGGCTACACACGCAGCAGGCAGCGAAGAAGCCGAGCGCCAGCACTAGCAGCGCCGGCCCCACGATGAGTGGCACGTTGTGCCCAGGCAAGAAGGAGGCGAAAGCGCCCACCAGCGTCACGTTCACGCCCGCCAACAGCACGCACAGACCGCAGGCGCAGCACAGCGCCGGCGACGGCAGCCCAGGCGTCCCGCCCAGAGCGCGGACCGCAGGGGCAGGTGCCGAGCGTCCCGCGCTCTTCTCCGGGGGCGGCATCAGCCTGGGGACGCCAGGGGCGCATCAAGCTCCCTCCTGCTGCAGGCCCCGACCAGCCCACATGCCAGGGGCGGGGTTCACAGTCCTCCTGCGGGCACAGAGCAAGAGGGAGGGGTCAGCAGGGCCTGGCTATGTTCAGTGCCTGTGAGTGCAGAGGTCATCTTGGCACGTCCTCTGCCTCTGGGAAGCAACAGCCCACCCCAGATGGGAGGAGTCTGCCCATTGTTTCCCCACCCAGTCCCTGGAGTCCTTCCTGGCTAATCTTCCCATCCTCCGTCCCTCCCCACTTCCTCTGGTCCTCCTGTCAGACACAGCTCCTCAACCTCCTCTCCTCCAGAAAGCCTTCCTAGGCTGATAACATTAACTAAGTGAATGGCTGTAAAGTGCTCAACAGTGTCTAGCCCATTCTAGGTGCTCAGTAAACGATCAGCAGCAGCAGCAGTTGTCCTAATTTAGAGAGAGGGCGCGAGGCAGCTTTTGGGATTTAGACAACCCTCTCCCTCAGTTTGGAGCCCTGGTGGCAAAGTGGTTAAGAGCTTGGCTGCTAACCAGAAGGTCAGCAGTTCGAATCCACCAGCTGCTCCTTGGAAACCCTATGGGGCAGTTCTAGTCTGTCCTATAGGGTTGCTAAGAGTTGGAATCAACTAGATGGCAATCGGTTTCGTTTGATTTTCTCCCCCAGTTGGAAGAGGCCTTAGAGATCATCTGGTCCAGCCCTCCTGGTTCAGAGGAGGAAACAAGCTCAGAGGGTCTAGTAATTTGTCCTGTGCCCAGACCAGGACCTAAATGACCTGCCGCCTGTCCTAGGCATCCTCACACTAGGCTCCAGTAGGCATAGCTGTAATGTTCACTTTCCTAAACATCAAATGAGGCCCTACAGTGAGTGACCACATGGGGGTGAGGAGCTCCTGATGCCGCAAGTGGCCATGGGGAGGGGGCAGTCCTCACATGGACTGCGTTGGGCTGGAGCAGACCCAAGGCCCCTGGGCCCTTTCTAGTCTGGACATTTAGATTCCAATCCCATCCCCAACTCCCAGGATTCTACGTTGAACCTGGATGCTAGAATTCCTTTCTAGGATTCTGTAGTTCTGGTTCTGGGATCTAGATTCTAGAATTCTGGGAATGCATGCAGAAGCAAGGGTAATGTAATTAGAGTCTAGGGATTTGTGGCTTCTATTGAAGATTCTGTTCTATAACATGAAATCAAAGGTATAAAGGCCCTCGAAAGGTGAGATCATAGCTAGCAGACTGTGCTAGAATTGTGAAAACATGTCAGAAGGGGCCTGGAGTGGAGATGAGTGGGGAGTAGTCAGATGGTACCACAGGTGGAGGCAGAACATGCAGGGTGAGGAACAGGGAGTGACCTGGACAAGTGGCCTGACTCCCTATGCTTCAGTGTTATCACCTGAAATGTGGAGCTAATAATAGAACCTACCCCATAGGGCATAATGAGAATTAAATGCTTTAAGCCAGATGAAGTGCTTCTACTCTGCACACACAGGGCCACCATGAGTTGGAATTGGCTAGATGGCAATAGGTTTGGTTTGGTCTTGGTTTTATTATATCCCCATTTTCTGGATGAGGAAATTGAGGTACAAAAAAGGCTGAATAAACTTGCCCAAGACCACTCAATGGCAGTGGTGGTGTCAGGATTCGGATCCTCGTGTCCTGACCCCAAAGCCTGAGTTCTTACACTATGAACCTAGCGCAGTGCCTGAATAAATGTTTGCGGAATGACTGAACCACAGGGCTCTCCTCAGAGGCCCTGTAGGAAAGCTCCTGTAATTGGCACTTACACTGTTCAAACGTTAAACAGCACAGGAGATCAGGGTGTATTTTTGCTGTCTCTCCAGGAAGGTAAACTCACTTTGCTCCTTCCTTGGCTCATCACACTCAGTTCAAGGAAAGCAAATTCCTGCTCAGGGGCTGAGCTCCCAAGTGCTAATTGCCAGTGAATGATTTTTATCTGCTCCTGGGAGCCAGAGCTTAATCTGTAAGAAAAACAACTCCCAGAGTCTCCACCCTAGCAGAGAAAGGGCTAAAGGCAGGCTTATTCCCTGATTAATTGGAATCCGGGGTACGCAGGGGTGAGGTGTTGAGGCAGTCCAGCTATTATTGCAACCGAACTTGAACCACCATTTTCATCTGGTAGACTGTGGCCCCCCAGCTACCGCTGTTGCAGTGGTCCGTTCTATTCTGTTGTGGGGTGTCATTAGTGCTATTCACTAAATATTTTTGGTTCTCCCTTCCCCTCTTCTGGGCATATGGTAAGTTTGCACTTCCTGGACACTTTGTGATTTAGGTGGGACCATGTGACTGGTTCTGGCCAATGAATTACAACATGTGTCATATCCAGGCTGGAATATTTAATTACTGAAGCAGAACCCTCCAAGTTGAGCTATTGCTAATCCAAACCCTCCAAGCCCTTTCCACTTCAGTCCAAGCCCAGCCCTCAACCCCACTGCTTGAGGAGGAGAGAAGGTCATTGCTCTGAATCTTCAGGTCTTAGAATTGGAAGAGGCCTTTGCTTTAATGAGGACTCCAAGCTGCTGAGCCTGTAGAGGTTACCTAGGGCAATCCCTCCATCTACAGATGGGGGAAACTGAGGCTTGGAGTGGGGAAGGTCATGGATGGAGTCTGTGGCTAAGCCAGACCAAAACCATGCCTTCCCCCACTAGCCATGGCTCTGACCAGTGCCATTCAGCTGCTCATGTCCCCGGCCATGCAGCTCACCCTCCCTGCGGCTTTGCCTCTGGCCAGGAAGGACTTGAGATCTCTATTTGTGAGTCTAGGTCAGAAGAATTTGGGTCTCAGATGATCAGGGTTCTTGACTTTGGTCTGGTTGGGCAACTTGAGAAGGCTAGGATCTCTCTCTGGGCCTCAGTTGCCTGAATATAAAGACAGGAATTTAACTAGGTTATTGTCCCCAAACTAAGGTCCCTTGTTACATTTGAGGTCCCTTGTCCATCAACAACTACCTGAGGTTTGTGAAGATGGAAATGGGAACCTGATCAAGAATTTCTGTCAATATATCAAATGGCCTCAGAAAAATAGTACATTTATCTGTAATAACTGCTATACCTGCTCAATGAGATGCCCAAATTCTTTGCTTTGGGCTGCGATTAAGCCATTTCCATAAGAAGTTGCCTGCTGTGTGGGTTTACAGGGAATCAGCACGCACATTGGACACTGACTCTGTGCTAAGCACTTCCCTACGTTAACACATTTAATCCTCATTACAACCCTGTGTGCTGGTCAGTACTGTCCCCAGTTCACAGTAAGGAAACTGAGGCTCAGAGAGGTGAAAGGACTTGCTTTGGTTTACTCAGCTGTAGTAGGTAAAGCTGGGATTTGAATCCAGTTCTGTCAGGTTGAAAAGCCCATGTTGTCTCTGCTACACCAGAATTTCTGCTTACTGGAAGGTATATAGATGTTTGATTGTCAAAAAAATCTAACAGTTGATTATTATCATCCAGCTTACCACTGACAAGCATGGGGCTCAAGGGAGGAAGTCCTCAGTAGTGGAGGCAGGAGCTCCTGGGAGGGAGGTCTCCTTCTAAATCCCCTCCAAGTTAGCCTATCCCACCCCACCTAAACCATGGTTCCAGGGTGTTTATGCTGCACAAAAGCAGTTGCTTGACGGCGGCAGCTGACAGGTCTCCTGCCCCAAGTTCCAACTCCAAAGGCCCAAGAGCCTCTGGGGGAGGGGGCTGCAGCTGCTGGTCCAGACACCAGTCACTGGTCCCAGTCCACTGTCCTCCATATGGCAGCGAGGCTCTCATTTGCTCACTCTGACCTCTCACCCCTCAATGTGAACCCCTCTGCTCCCCAGGTCCCCTGCCAGCCCCAGTGTTCTCTCTATCCCCAACCCCCTTCCCTCTTCACTAGCACCCCCATCCTCAGGGAACCTCCCACATCACCATTACTCACTGCCTACTGGGGCTTATTCATTACCCTGGAAGCTCTTGGTTTCTGCTAACTGACCCTGCTTCTCCTGAGCCCAAAGAGCTGCCACTACCCCACCACAGCCAGTCCCACAGCCCTTCTCCACCCTAGATGTGAAGCAGGGACAAGCTGGTTGCCGTATTACACACACACAATCATCCCCCAAGCTAGAAACAAGGCTTGAAGATGAAGCCCAAAGGTGGCTCCCAGCTCTTCTGTCTGACTCCTGGGCCCTATCATCCTTATCCTGAGCACACACACACACACACACAAACACACACACACATGCACACACACACAGTCTTACTAGACATACCCAGAAATACAAACACAGGCACATTACACACTGAGTGTTGCAGACACAGGTTAACACATAGACAGCCAGATGCACAGAGATACTCTCAGATGCCTGCCTATCTGATGGAGATGAGCTGCTGCCCAGCAGAGCTGCCTCTGGAGACTTCTCATTGCCTGGGAGTGAGGGTTGGAGGGGACGTGCTTTGGTGGTGAGATGAGCAGGAAACCTCAGTGAGGTGACAGGGAAATATGAGTCCAGCCCTCATGCCCTCCTGCCTGATGGCCTGATGGTGCCCTCCCATTTGAAACGGGTCTCCATGCCTGTAACAGGCAAGCACTCACAGTTCTCACTGGAGACTCAGTTGCACCAGCTATGAAATGGGAGTTTGGTCTAGCTGGTCTCTGCAGGCCCTGTAGACTCTGGCTTCGGACACAGCTGAGGGGGCCCAATGACACAGGGCTCTGCGGCAATCTCTGCAGAGATCACATTGTGCTCATTAGACCTTCCTCTGCATCCATCCAGCAAAAGTGCTCCCTTCTAGTATTCCCTGGTGTTCTCAGATCTGCCCACCAGCCTCCTCAGACCACAGCTTCCAGCAGGGGTCCTATCTGTGGCCAGAGCTGGATCTCCAGCCTCAGTCTGGGCCTCTGCTCTCAAGCCAACTCACTCAGCTGCCTGCAGCTAGCAGGAGGGGAAGAGGGAGTGAACTTTAGACTGGCTGAAGTGGGAACTGGCCCTCCTGTCCCTCCTCTTTCCAAGGCTTTGATATGAGCTCCGCTTTCCCCTCCAGCCTAAGTCCTATCTCCCCCAAGGGACCTCAGCATTTTGTGCACAACCACCCAACCCTCTCTGCCCTCTTAGCTCCTTGGCCCCTCATCTTCAATGCCCAATTCCTCCAATGCACCTCAGCCACCCTCCCCCTGCCACACCTGGGACCCATCACTCTTACCATCACTCTCAACCTCTCCACCTGTGAGAAACTCAGACAGCCCACTCTCGACTCTAACCTCATTGCACCACAATTCAACAACCACCTGTACAGCACCTACTATGTGCTGAACACTGTTCTAAGCCTTTATATATATATATATAACTCATTTAAACCTGAAAAAAACCCTATCAGGTAGATGCTATTAACCATCCCCATTTTACAGAGGCCCAGAGGGGTAAAATTACTTGCCTAAGGCAGCGGTGGGATTCAAACCTAGGCTATGTGTATCCTAAATCTGTGCTCTTCATCACAACTCCACATGGCTTCTTGCTGTAACTATTCTCTGACCTCATGAAATCCATGGAACTCTCTACATTTCCCCCATCAGCCTCTTGCCTCCGCTTCTTTCTGCATCCACCAGAGAATCCACACTGCCTAACTTCAGCTACTCTCTTGCAACACCCTTAACTTGTCCCTTTGCCTTTCTGCCAAAGCTGCCCAGCAAAGCCTCAATCTTGCACCCATTCAGCTTTCTGCTTCCTCCAAGTCAATGCCCAAATTGCTAAGCCTAGTAGGCAAAACCACCCGGGCATCGGGGCCCTGTGCATCCATGTCTCTGGCATCACTGGGGCCCTCAAGGCTCCCCAGAGACCTCTCTCTTCCTAGTCAGGGCTCGCCATCTCTCACAGTGACGGCACCTCCTCCTGAACACACTCACGCGCCTCCTGACATAAGACAAAACCTTCCTTCAACCACACAACTGCCTCAGTTGATACTCTCTTCCCTTCTTGAAAGAGCTGTCTACACTCCGCACTTCATCTCCTTCTCAAGAGTCAATCCACTCCAGTCTGGTGTCTGCCTCATCACGCTACCGATTCTTTTCTCATTAAGGCCACCAGCTGCCTCCGGTTGCTGAGTTCATTGAACACTGTTCAGTCCTTAGCTCACTGGATCTCTCCACAGCCTCGGCCCTGGGGAATCCTCCCTCCTGGAAACACTCTCTTCCTCTTGGAAACAGGCATCTTAATCTTCATCTTTCCCCACAAAGTCCAGACTGCCAAGCCAGAAACCTGGGATTCATCCTTCGCTCCTCCCTCTCCCTCAGGCCTCCCTCCACTCTTCCAATCCATCACCAAGTCCTGAAGATTCTTGCCTCGAAGTATCTCTAGAATTCATCCCTTCCTCTCTAGTCCTACTGCTAGCCACCCCCCTGCCCCCTCGCCCCATCCCCCCCGCCTCCAGTGCTCCAGGCCATCTCTCCCTCCTGGTTAAAAACTCTCCTTTGTTCTCTATTGCTGATGTTCCATCCTGGCTTGCTTCAGGTGGCCCTCTTGTTTTTTGCTCTAGTTGAGCTGAACTCAGCAAGTGTGGTCCAATGAACATGCTGCTCCCTGTGCCTGAACTGGAGTCCCTGGGTGATGCAAACCGTTAATGCACTTGGCTGCTAACTGAAAGGCTGGAGGTTCAAGTTCACCCAGAGGTGCCTCGGAAGAAAGGCCTGGTGATCTACTTCCAAAAAATCAGCCACTGAAAACTCTATTGGTGCACAGTTCTACTCTGGCACACATGGGGTTGCCGTGAGTCAGAATTGACGGCAACTGGTTATTTGGTGCTTGAACCATGTGTCTACTTTATCTTCACCTGGCTAACTCCAGCTCAACTTTCAGGTTGTAGCTGAGGCACAATTTCCTTCAGGAAGCCTTCCTTAACTTCCCAAATCAGGGTCCCAACCTCCCAACTCTCTACCAGCACTGTGACTCCCTGTGTCCAGGTCTGCATCTCCTGAAGTCTTCCTTAAGGACCAGGATTATGTCCACCTTATTTATAGCTGTATCCTCAATGGAGTGCCTGACTCCCCCCAGATGCTCACTGAATATCATTAAATAAATGGTGGGGGGAAGGGAGCCCTGGTGGCACAGTGGTTAAGAGCTTGGCTGCTGCTAACCAAAAGGTCAGCAGTTCTAATCCACCAGCCGCTCCTTGGAAACGCTATGGGGCAGTTTTACTCTGTCCTATAGGGTTGCTATGATTCTAAATCAACTGGACAGCAGCGGTTTTTTGGTGGGGGGAGGAATTAATCAGAGGGGCTGGTGTCTGTCTCCTGCCTTCCTGGCTTTACGTCTGTTCCTTGGCTGCTCTGAGGCCACTTCTTTCTAATTCCCTCTTCACTTTGGACCTTGGGGAGGGTGTGGCAGGTGGCACGCCCATCTGTGGCAGGAGAGGGTGGTGACTAGAGGTGGACTCTAAGGATTCTTACTGAGTCAAAGAGGGGCAGGGATTAGAGAAGAGGGAGCCCAAGGCAGCCACTCAGGTTGTGTTTCCTCTTCCCCTATTTCCTCTCTGTTTTTCTCTTTGGTTACTGAGAACTCTGTCTCAAGGCTACAGGACCCTGACCCCTTGTCTTGGCACTACTCTCTTCCCCATTGAGTTCAGAGCTGGGCTAAGCACTCTCTCCTCCATTCCTTAACGCATCCCCTTCTCGCTCTCTTCCCCTTCCTTTCCCTCTAACCTACCCCCGCCCCCCGCCCCAACGACTCCTGTAGCTTCCACTTGCCTGAGCCGGTCGGGTTGACACTTGCCTGCCGGTCCTGACCCGGCTGACACCTCTGAGCACCCTGGGCTAGCCGGAGGGAAAGATTCTGCGAGAGCAGAGCAGCCAGGGAAGCGCCCGAAGGCCAGACCCCCTCAGCTGTCCGCCAACTTCGAGGATGCAGAGGGGTGGGGAGGTGGGCTGCGGCAGGCAGGGTAGTCCTCCTTGCACCCGGGCCTGGCTCCTGGGCGGGGTCGGTGGGCTGAGCCGCTTGGAGATCCCGGATCAGGCCGAGGGGTTGGGGCAGCCATTCGGGGCTCCCTCCCCCTGCACCAAGGGCGGGGAGGTTGGGGGCTGCGGTGCCTGCTATGCGCGCGGCGGGGAGACAAGCAGACCTGCTTCGGCTCCCTCTGAGTGGCCCCCACGGCTGCCCCCGCCCCTCGCGGCTGCTGCGGGCGGGGGCGACGGGCCGGAGCCTGGGGAGAGCCTGTTCGGAGCCGCCCCCCAACGCCGCCCCTGCCTCTCTCTCGGCGTCTCTGGCAGACCCTCGGCTCCCCTTTAGCCAAGAGGAGCGACGTTCTCACTAAGTATCCTCCCAGCTCCAGCTCCGCATCGCCCTTCTCCCCTTCTCCCCTTCTCCCCTCTAGGTTTCCCGCTCGCAAGCACCCTTGCATATAACTCCTCGCCTGCCCACACAGTCTCCAGTCTGGAATTGGAGGAGTCCGGATCGATTCGTTGTAACTCACTCATCGCAAGGGGTATAGGTCGGGCTAGTTCTACCTTCAGCCTCAAGGGATTCCTTACTTCCCTGGAGGTGGAGCTGGGGGGCGGGGACCAAGGAGATTTCTCAAGGAATGAGGTTTGTTTTCAGCACCCCGTCCTCAACCTCCATCAATCCTACACCCTAGAAGGAGACGTGGCAGGAAATCCCTCATAGGGAATAGGCTCTATCTCATGGTGGGATTTTAAAAGCGTGTTGGGGGTGAGGGATGGGGAAGGAGTGGTGGGCAGAAGGTTGGACTGTGTTAGAGAGAGGACTGGGGTCAGATTCCGAAGTGGTGACTCTCCAGACCTTGGAGGAGTTCAGTTGGAAGAGCATCTCTAATCTCCCCATTCGTTCACTCATTCATTCATAAACCCTCTGATCTGAACTGTGGGCCAGGCCCTTCATCCTGACAGTGGCCCTGTAGGAAGGTGCTACAATCATCCCCGATTTGCAGATGAGGAAACTGAGGCTCAAGGTCCCACAGCTTCTTGCCCTAGCCCCTGGGGGTTAGAACCAGGATGTGAATCTTCAGTTTCAGCCTCTTCTTCAGTCCTCCTCCAGGCTGGCCCAGCAGGGATGTGACTTTAAGGAGGCTGCCTGGAACTAGCTCTCTCCACTTTTGATTCACTGCTGGGTTCTCAGCACCCAACCCAGGCCAGGCACAGCTACAGTCCAGGTGTCACAGCAGGGCTGTTGATTGATTTCATTTATGGAACAGGCCACTGGAAGAGCTGGGTCCCTGCTCTCATCACCCTCTGATGCTGAAATATATATCAGAGGGTTCTGGAGTTGCCCAGAAATCAGAGAGCATTTCTCCCGAACACGACCTTTCACTGTGGGACTTGGTGAGTCCTTTTACCTGCAGGGACTCAGCTTTTTCATCTGAACAATGAAATGGTCTCTTCCACTTTTGGTTTGGTTTTCCAACATCCACGGGGTGCCTGGCCCTGTGTCCCACATTTGAGGGGGGAAATCGATGACAGCCACTTAGAGTGATTTGTGCCGTGATGGACAGAAGCCCTGGGGCTGTGGGAGCAGTGAAGTCAGGGGAGGCATCCCTACATCATCTACAGTGATCCTTGAAGAATGAGACTATTCTAACTTGTCTTCTGCTTATCAACCAAGGTAGAGGCCACATGGAGTAGATCTCTCTGTAGCCGTCAACCACCTCTGCTCTACCTTGAGGTGCAGGTGTATGAGGAATGGGGTGGGGAGAGGAGCAATGTTTACTACACACCCACACACATCTTGGCCAGGTCCTCCTCTGCCCCATACTCTGATGAGACCTTGAAGTGACTCTCCAGAGAAAGTCTAGGGAAGTGTTTTTCCATTAAATTTATGCCACTAATATTTATTGAGCACCTACCATGTGCTGTGCCCTGTGCTAGGGACTGGAGAAGAGCTAACACAGAGTAGGTGTTTAATAACTGTTTTGCGAAAAAGTAGACTCCATACCTCTATGCCTGGAGGGTGTCAAGAGAACAGGAGACACAGGCTGCCAAAGCAGACGAAGAGAGCATTGCGGTTAAGGGCATTCCTGGAACTGGGCCTTTAAAAATGGGGAATTTTGATAGAGAGGAGCAGCGTGGGCCCTCCGGGAGAACACAGCAAAGGCTTGGAGGTGAGAACATGTTTAGACTGTTCAGGGAGCAGGGAGAGGATAGAGGAGAAGAGGGGGGGCTGGAGGTTTTGGGGGAGCTCGGTCACAAAAAGCCTCGCATAGTGGAGTTAAACACCACGAGTCTCAGGGTAGGGCTCAGCTCAGGAGTTACCTCCTTCTGGAAGCCTCCCTGACTCCAGGCCACACAGGTGCGTCATCTGGGCTCCTGTGCTGTCTGTCCCCTGTCATAGCAGTGGTCATTTTGTTTGTGACTTCTCCTCTGTGAATCTCTCTCCTCTGGGGACCCGGAACCCCTCAAGGACATGCCCCATCATGTTCACTGCTGCTCAGGGTCTGTCCCCGAGGAATTGCTAGGGAGTTTTTGATATTCTGGAAAGAATCTGGTCCAGCCCTCTATCTGGTGAGTTCTAGAGACCCAGTGCCAAGGGGGCTAAGGGGCTCAGTCAGGGCCCCTGTCTGTGGTCTTTGTGGGTTTGTGGTCCACTTCTGTAGCCAAGATGAAGCAAGGGACCAGGGCATACCTGGTTTTCGTCAGGGCCCAGGGCCCCAATTCCAGAGAAACAATTCAGTAGATCAAAAAGGGAAGGAAGCTGAGCTGCAGTCCAGAGAGGAAAAACAGGCGAAGAGCCTGAAACAAGGGAGCCCTGTGGGGCCTCCTGGGACACCCATGTCAGGCCCTGCCCAGTGCCACATGGACTCCACTTAGAAGAGTCTTGGCTGCGTTTGGCTTTTCCAGGGCTTGGTTCACTTCTGGTTTGGATCTTCTAACTGGAGGGCTCTGAAGTGGGATGGCAGGTGGGGTGGGAGGGCGGGGCAGGGGGCAATGGCCCAGCCCCTCAGCTGTCTTCAGCCCTCCTCAGTGCTCCGGCCCCCTGGCTTCAGCTTCTCCAGTGTCCTGCTCACGGTGGATAGGCTGCTGCGGGTTCCTGGGGGAGAGACCAGGGAAAGGGGCTGACAGAGTAGACAGATCCCCATGGAGTTGTTGGGGTCAGAGGGAGTAGGGTGGGGGTGCTGGCAACCCCAGGGCAGAGCGGGGATAGAATGGGGAGAGAGGGCCATCCCAGTATAAAGAGACTCAGATGGTCAAAATGGCCCTTCAAGAGGGGAAGCAGCATATTGTGGGGCTTAGAGGCAGGACCCTGGAGCTGACTGCCTGGGTTTCAGTTCTGGCCCTACCACTTCCTAGCTGTGTGATTTGGGGCATTTTCCTTAATCTCCCTGTGCCTCAGTTGCTCCATCTACAAAATGGGGCTAATTCTAGTATTTCATCATATGGTTGTTGAGATTTAAATGAGCTGATATCCGTGAAGTGCTTAGAACAGTGTCTGGAATGGGACCTCTTGCTGAGTATTAGGCATCCTGCCACTGGTGGCAGAGACTGTGGGCTGAGGTCACCTTTGAGAAACTCATGCCCTGGAATTTTCCAGGATGTGGGGATGGGGCATCAAGAAGCTATCCAGTTTCAGGTACCAGCTCTGAGACTCAAATTCCACAATGGAAGAGGTTAGTGGGAAAATAAACCAGTATATGGGACCTAGGGGAGGGGAGGAGGCAGTGAGGTGCCCTCTGCCCTAGAGCCCATGTGTTGCAAAACAGAGAAGTCCCATGGACCAACAAGAGGAAATCAGCTCAGCTTTTGGCAAGAAGGCTTTGATTAAACACATGGAAGAACTACCCAACTATGTTGACTCCCTGAGGTTGAGGAAGCCCTTTCTGCATCCCCTCAAGTCTTTTCCCTCAGTACCACAGTGCTGCTCAGCCAGAGAGGGAAAATGAAGGATGGACTCCGGAATTTCTGGAACTTACCCTCCTTATTGCCATTGGTGCTGGATCCTCCCTCCCCACGGTCTGGCCCTGGATGAGGGTGGGTTCTCAGGCTCCCTGCAGGATAAGCCCACCCCAAGTCCCCTGGTTACCAAGTCATTCCCAAATCAAGCCCAAGAGAAGTCCTTCCTCCTGTCTAATCTCCATCCCTGATGCTGTCTTTGCTCCACTGGATTCCGTTAGGTTCTCCCACATGATCTAGGCTGATTATTTGGGGGGTAGGGTGAAGAAACGGACTCCTAAAGGAGAATATGGCAGGATTTTCAAGGAGGTAGGGGCCCTGGGGAGAACTTGGGGATATGTAAAACCCCACAGATTGATGGGGATGGAAGTCTATGTGGGGAACTGAGATAAAGTGGGGAGCTATACAAGTGTTGTGTGGTCATAGGGGACACAGATGTTCTACATGGGGGTCCAGGGATGAAGAGGGTTATCTGAAGATCTTGGGGGCTTGGAGGGAGATGGAGACTCTCTCAAGGGAGAGGCGAGCTCTAGGTGCTCTGAGCTCCTTCAGGCACCTATGAGGCAGGCAGCAGGCTAGAGTCTGCTGCACTGTAGTCATGGCAATGCCTGCAGAACACACACACACACAGAGAGAAACTCCAGCACACACAACCAGGGGAAATCATACACATGGGCTTGGCTCGGCTGCACAGTGCGTCACAGAGATACACACAAAGGGTCTTGCCCAGTTCTTGGCAGAGGGTCTTCTGAGGGTGGGGAGAAGACTCACCTATCGTAGGCAGGTTGCGGTCCAGGTTGAACCGAGCCTTCAGGAAGGGGTAGGCAAAGAGGAGGAGCCCTGAGAAGAGAGACACGGAGGGGTTCTGTGATGAGGGGCCTGGTCAGTGTGAGGAACAGGAGGCTATGGGTGGGATGTGAGCCTGGGGGTGGTTTGGGTGTGCATGGGAAGAGCACGAGTGTGCAGGGTTGGGTCTGTGAGTGTGTAAATGCGGGCCTATGAGTGTGTGGTGCAGCTCCCCGTGCACCCCCGTGCCTTAGAGGGGCTGCCCAGGGCCTTCTGTCCCTGGTCTCAACACCCAGTCCCAGGAAGAGGGGGGGTGCAGTGCTGATATGGGGAGGAGGCCCCAGGCTCCTGGTCTACCCTGCCCAGGTGGAAGAGCAGGTTGACTTCCTTTCCCTCTCAGCGGGCTGGCAATGGGCACAGCTGACACCACCACCACCAAGTCTCCCCTGCCCCACCCTCCTTTGGGCCCCCAGGGCAGGACTGCAGTTAGGCTGGGGGCTCCTCAGCATGCTCCTCCCCACCCAGATCTGGGGAGGGGGTGGCAGAAGAGTGGGTCCTGTCCTGCCCACTCCCATTTGTACTCCAGACCCAAGTGCCTGTGGCCCTTGGCTGGAATTCTCAGAGACAGATTCCCAGAGCCCTCTCAGCCTGGAGCCTCTGGTTTTGCTTTTGGCCCGGTGTGGTAGGGTGGGGTGAGGAATGGAAGTCAGCATCACTGTGGAGATATCAGTGGGACTGGTCTAGACAGACAGATGGACAGATGGCTGGCCAGACTAATCTGCTGCTGAGACAAACAGGGAAAGAAAAAAAAAAAAACCCTCTGTCTGAGCTGGATTCCATCTTGGCCCAGAGGGTCCCACTGGGGGATTCTATCCTCTTTTACCTGACCCCCGTGACCTCCATCCCAAACAGGCTTGTGAATCTTACCACAGACCCAAGAACCTGGGACTTCGGGGCTGAGATGCCAGAGGGGGAGCATCCAGAGAGGAGTGTGACATCCAGCTCCTTCCTCCATAGTCCCTCACTCAGCAGCCCATGGCAAGGAACTTCACCCTAACCTTCCTCTCCCTCCCCGTGCCCCTAACGGCTGCCTCACTCACACCTCTACCTCCCATTTCCCCCAACTCAATGGCTGGTGACCCAGCTGTTCTCCGTTTCTTGTTCACCTAGTCATGCCCCTGTCCCCCTCCAGCCTCTCCTCTTCCCTAGCCCAGCCCAGCCCAGCACTCGCTCACCCAGACCAGCTGCACCAATGAAGACACCACCCATGGCAGCTGCAGCTTTGGACACAGAGACGCCGATGATGATGCTGCCGGCCACCAGGCCGAGGGCCACACAGGCCAGCTGCAGGCAGCGGAAGTCTTTGCTGCTGCTGGGGATGTCCATGCAGGCTTGCCCAGGGCACTGCCTCCAGCTAGTGGGGGCTCTCCCCAGACAAGTCTTGGAGGTCTCTGTCCTCTTGGATGTCCCTTTGTTGGAGCTTCACCTTCAGGGTGGGAGTTTCTGGGCAGTAAGATTCTGGACTGGTAACCCTTGGATTTATCTGAAACCCTGTCCCACAGCTCTCCTAGGGGCCCCCCAGCCCCACCTTGACCTGGGTCTCTGCCAGATCACCCCCAGCCTACTCTTCCTCTCCTAAAGGCCTCTGAAGCTGGAGGTCACTCTTGGGGCTCCTGCCTAGCCACATTTCTACCTTGGCTCCCAGAATTCTGGGGAGCTGGGCCTGCCCCACAGGGTCCTCCTGTCAGTCTCTTCCCAGGAGAGCTCAGGCCAAGCTTCCACTGCCCAGGACATCCTGTCTCTGCTCCCTAGAGTCTGCTCAGTTGCCAGTAAGCATTGGCCAATTAAAGTTTAAAGTGTTGGTGGGGGCGGCGGCGGGGGTGTGTGTGTTGGTCCCGGGCACAAAGTTCCTCAGAGATGTAGGCAGCAGGGAGGTGCTGAGTTATTTATGAGGTTGCAATGTGAGCTACTGCCTGGGTCCCAGAGGCCCGCTGGGGCAGCCAGCCCAGGTTCCACTGTTGGTTCCTGAGGGGCAGGATGAGTCAGTGGCTTCAAATGGGGTCCAGATGCCAGGGTGTGAGGAGACTCTCTGGTCACATGCTCCAGATCCATTCTGCTGTGTTCTGACACCTGGCCTGGAGGTACACCTGGGGCCTGTGCTTAGGGACTTGGAGATCAAGACATGAGACATAGACAATGCTCAAGAAACAGGAACAGACTGGGACAGAAAGAGGAAACAGTCCACTCTACCCCTGCTCATACCTCTCCCTGTCCCCCTCCCCAATTGTACCATCTTGTTAACCTCTGGGCCCCCAAGCAGGGCTGAGGGTCCTAGTTTGAGACTTGACCTCAGGGGACCTAGTCCTTCTCAGGTGGGCTTGGTACCTGTTCCCCTTTTAGCTGCCAGTGGGCTGAGATCCCAGCTTTTCCCACCCCACCCCACCCTGATCCCTGGCTAGGGACTGACTGACGGGGAAGTGCAGTGGTGGTGGTGAGCGTGGGGCGGGAGGAAAACATGTACTGGGAAGGGTTGGGAAGGGGAATTGGCAGGGTGGGCGTCATGAGGCCGGGAGCAGGAAACTCTAACCCAGCCTATCTGACCTACTTGCAGGATGCAGGAGCGGTAACCCAACCCAGACAGCCCTGAGCCCTGTCCCCACCCCTGGTTCCAGTGTTGATCATTAGTTGCATTCTCTAGCCCTTCATGGAGAGGGCCTCCCCAATCCCAGAATATGGCTTGGCCCTTAGCCCTGTGCCCGGGCACAGTTCCCAGGGACTCCTGCTCAGAGTCCTTTTACCGGCCTCACTGGCCTCTTCCTGGCTCCCCTTCGCTCCCCACCATGTCTGCAGTCCGACATAGCTAGCCTCAAAGTCTTCTGCCTCCACCTCCCTCCAAGCTGCTCCGCCTGCCCCTTACCCCTCCCCTTTCTTCTGCTGCCCTCCCTGCTCTGAGTGGCTGCCTGGCCCCTACAGCCTGGAGAATACCTCCTCATCCCCAGGATCCTGCTTGGCTAGCCCCAGCTCTGTGAAGCCTTCCCTGATGGCCCTGAACGGTAAGGCTGCCACCACTGCTCCCAGGCCCCTGCTCTAAAGTGCCCACATTCTTTCCTTGTTTTCTCTATTTCCCCTGTAGGCTGTGAGCCCCTTGAGGGCAGGTTCAGGGATTGTTTGAGGAGGCCTCCGAGTTTCATAGGATGTCGCAGCTGGAGAGGACCAGAAGAGAACATAGTTGGGCCTCTGGACTCAAGGACAGAGCTCAGGGCGGGGGGGTTAGGGGGGTGGGGGCTGGAACCTGCACAGCCACCTCAGGTCAGCAAAGAGGAAGGCTACAGGCACCAAGGAGCCTCTGTCTCTAACAGAGTGGGTATGATGGAGGGCTAAGAAGGCCACGGTCATCTGAGCTGAGCTTCAGCTGAAGCATGGCATTGCCAGGAAGCTGGAGAGAGGCCTGGGCAAGGATAGGAGTGAACCCAGGTCTTTAGAGAAGAGGGGTAACTGTAGAGCACAGATGGGCCCTTGGGCCATGTTCCTGGCTCCCAAAAGGAAGCCCCTGGAGTGGGGCATTCCCTAGCCACAGCTGCCTGCTGCCAACATCCCCCGTGCCTCCTGCCAGAATGAGGTCTGATTATTCCTCTAATTAGGCATCAAATGATAGCCCATGTCTTGTCACACGTAATTGAACCCCTGCTGACTAGTTTTAGTAGGAGTGGCCAAAATAATTGTCCATGAAAACGTGTTTCCGAGATGTTGGGCTTTGGGAATCTGAACACCCTCCACACCACTCCCCATCCCCATTAAGTGTTTGTATAACTCTGGACCGGAGGGCAGAGCTCATGCAGGCTCCTTTCATCTTCTAGGGCTGAGGGAAGCTCTATCACACCAGCAGCAGGACAGAGGCTCCTGCAAGCCATGTCTCGAGCAATTCCAATCCCTGTTCCGCTACCTACACACTGTGGGACCTGGGCAAGCCAACTCTACTGCACTATACCCCACTTACCTCATCTGGTGAATGGGGATGGGGTGGCAGAGGCTGAATTTGGGGATGTCTGTGCAGATTCTGGAAGAACACACCGACCTCCAAAAAATGGAGACCAAATTCTAAATTAGAGTTTTTCTTTGACATTGTAAATCCCTCAGAGCACAGAGTCAGGGGAGGAAATCTGGAGGAAAGCCATTAAGAGTTACAAAATCACGGAACCACAAGCCATCCCAGCTCCTTTATTGAAGAGATGGGGAAACTCAGACATGAGGAAGTGGAGAGAGAGCCCCAGAGTCCTTGATGGAACCTAGATGTCCAGACTTCCTGCTTAGCTAGGAAGTACTCTAGTACATCTCTGCCTCTGCATTTTTATGTTGTCTTGAGGTGGGAAGAATTGGCAACCCCACCATCAGAGGGAGACATTGTATTCAAAAGAATCAGCCAAGCAAGCCCATGACAGTGACAGCATCATTAAAACCAAAACCAAAAACCTGTTGCCATAGAGTCAATTCCGACTCATAGCGACCCTCTAGGACAGAGCAGAACTTCTCCATAGGGTTTCCAAGGAGCAGCTGGTAGATTCGAACTGCTGACATTTTGGTTAGTAGCTGTAACTCGCTGTAGCTCTTAACCATTGTGCCACCAGGGCTCTGAGAGCATCATTACGGGCTACTAAAACTTTTTTTTGGATGCTTGCTCCTCTGTGGATTACAAATGTAGAGAGGAAATTTACCAGTTCTGTCTTCAACATGAATTTGGGCTCTATCAGCTATGAAAAAGAAAATACATGTTTGTCCTCGGGTAATGTGCTTACTGTAATAGGTAAATGAGTTTAAGGACCCTCTCTCTGAGACGGAGGCCCAAGGCACTACAGCCTGAGCACCCTCATTCACTCCCTACCCCTCACAAGCATCTGGTCCCCTTTGCTGAAGCCTGGGAGCTCCTGGAAGCCACAGGACTCAGGATGCGGGTTGGGTCAGGTGTGGCCAGGCCAGGGTACGTTTCTGAGTTCCACCACAAGATCGCTCCTCTTTGTCTCCTTGTGAGGCAGGGGCCAGAGTGTGTCTGCTCACGCTCTCTCCTTCTCAGAGGCATCAGTTCAAAATGTGGCGTGGGGGTGGGGAGGAAGAGTGGGAGAAAAGGCCCCAGCTTGGTTTCGTTCTATTTATTTTCCTCAAGGGGTAAAAACTCTGGAAAAGAGCGTGATTAATTCACCGATCCCCCGGGGGGACGAGCAGCTTTCCTGGACTGTTTGGAAACTGAAGTCAGGGAAGCAGCTTCCAAGGCAACTGCTACCATAGTAACAAGAGGGCCAGCCTTGGGGGGGACTCACTCTTCGTTCCCCTCCAGACCTGACGCAGCTGGAGCAGTTGGCAAGGGACCAAGGCCCTGATGGTCATGGGACTGGGTCTGGGGAGGGGCAGTCAGCCAGGAGGGAGAAGGGCCCAGAGCTCAGGCAAGTGGACATGTGGAGGGAGAAAGACTGGATGATCCCTGTGCCCAGGTGCTCTCAGGGTCCGGTTGAACCAGGACTGGGGCTGGGGCCATGGCCAGCTAACTGGATTCTGAGAAAAAAGGCCCGAGACACTTGGCTGGCTGGGACTAGCTCTCTCCTTCTAAGGCCCACCCAAGCGTCAGCCCTAGAGCCAGCAAACTGGCTTCCACAGTCCCAGGTCCCATGTCTGGAAGGGGCTCTGAGGTCCTAGTATCTGCCACATCTGCCGCTGCCAGCAGAGCCAGGCACATACCCTGGTGCTCAAAAAGGGTGAGGGACTTCCCAAGGTCACCTAGCAAATAGTGGCAGAGGCACGGCTAGAACCCAGGGCGAGAACCCAGGGTCCTTGGTCCCCAACCTCAGGCTCTTTCCTGGGCACCACAGCTGTCCCTCTGGGACAGGGACTCCAGCCCAGAAAGTGAGGGCAGCCTGTCAGGAGGGGGATCCCACAGAGGGTCTGCGGCCTGGCCCATCTTGAAAGCCCCAGGTCCATCTCCACAACACATAAGCCCTTCCGCAGCGGGTTCTCTGAGGCAAAGAAAGAGAGAAAGCTCATCTCCATCAATGGGAGCATGAATTGAATAATTCTTCCCCAGCAGGTAACAATAAAAATAAATTATAATAGCTAACATTTGTTGAACATTTACTGTGTGTCTAGAACTGCTCTAAATACTTACCATTTATTAATTCACAACAGCACCATGAGGTAGGCACTATCACCCCCAATTTATAAATGAGAAAACTGAGACCCTCAGAGATTAAGTGACTTGTCCAAAGCCCACAGCCTTGGCAACCAACAAGTGGTGGAGCTGGGATTTGAATTCAGGTAGTGCAGCTCTGGGGTCACCCAGGCTTGGTCAGGAATTCCTGTTCCACCATTCCTAGCTGTACCGCCTTGGACAGGCTATTTTTCCTTTCTCTTCTTGCTTTCTCATGTTAGGTGGTATAAAATAATAGCACCTACCTCATGGGACTGCTGTGAGAATTAAATGAGATAATGCCTGTAAACTTCTTAGAAAGTACCTGTTACTTAGTAAGTGCACAACAAAGCTAGCTAAAAACAAAACCAAGGCAGGCAGAGTGGTCCATAAGCAGAGCCATGAAGTACGAGAATGGCTTTGCCAGGCAGACTAGGGTGGGAGGAGGGGCACAACTTGAGCAGAGGCACAGAAGCAGGAGACGGGGCTGGAGCTGCAGGCTGGACAGGGTGTGGGCCAGGGGTGAGGGGTGGAGAGAGCTTGGTCCAGGAAGCCCCTTGAAGTCACATCCCTGTGGGGCCAACCTGGACAAGAACTTATCCAGGCTGGGGCTGGCATCTGGAGCTAGAACTTATATCCTGGTTCTGGCCCCTCAAGGGCTGGGAGGCAGGGCAAAAGGCCTACTTTTCTAGCTAATCCCGCACGAGGTAGATGAAGGAGCGATGGGAGGGTTACTGTAAAGCAAGACTGTCAACAAAAGGTATGCTCCCCTCAATATGGAGGCATTCCGGTGTAAGACAGCTGGTAGCCTGCCCCATCCCCTGCCCCCAGACTTAAGAACCTCTAACCCTACCTCCCCTCTCTGCTCTCTCCAGGAAGAAAAGCTGCCAGGAGCACCCAGTCAGCTCCTGACACTTAGACCTACTCTTGCCACCTCCCTGGGAACATACAAATGTCCTTCCTAATCCAGCCCCACCCTGCCCCTCTCCAGACCGGTTCTGAGGATTACACGGGACAATGTACACGAACATTCTTTGCATGATGTACATGAAGGCTGTGGATGTGGTACCATTTTTCTTTGTTGCCAACTCTGGCAGACAAGCACTGTCCTGGGCACACAATAGGTTTTTAACCAAGGCTCAGTAGCGCTTTTAGACAGAGGGCACATTTGCTCCTGCTTGGGGTGGATGGGCCAGGCAGGGTACAGGGTACATCTACTAAAGCACTTTTTGAGGTTGGTGTGATGGTTGCTGACACCACTTCTTCCACTTGATGGGGAGATCCTGAAAAGCAGAGGCTGTTTCTGACTCATCTTTGGGTCATGGAGCAGAGTAGGTAACTGATCAATGTTTGATTAATTTCCTCACCTAAAAAAGCAAAGTAATGCTATTTCCTTCGCTCTGTTTGTCGATCAAATGAGATGCTATCTTTAGAGGTCCTCACAAGGGATGCCTTCTCCCACCTGGCTGGACTCAGCCCCAGTCCAGAAGTCCTGTCTCCTTCTCAGGACTATAGGTGAAGAAAAGAATACCACGGCTAAAATTGAAAGTTTTATTAAAACACACACAATGTATAATAGCATCTCTGTGTAGTATAAATGTCTGTCTGACATGTGCAAACCTATTTTCTTTACTTAATTCAACAGCTTAGTTTATTTAACAATGGGTGAACCTGCGTGTTCTCTGGCAGTAGGCACCACGGAGCTCGGAACAGGGCAGCGGCCGCCTCTGATGCAGGCCAACTGGTCTCCCATCTGGCTCCACGCCAGGCACCCTGCCCAGACCCGGGCCACCTCCATACCATACCTGAGGGACACTGCAGCTGCTGCTGACACTGGGACTGTCTCTCAGTTGCCTATGATAGTCTAACAGCTTAAAACCAGTTAGAATAATTAGGAAAAGTGGATTAAAACCCAAATGCATAGACATTCAGGGAACAAAAGCAAGCCATTACACACTCTGGAAAGCCCGTGGGCTTGCAGTGGGAATTTAAAGTCCCATCTTTGCTGGAAAAGCGCAGTTTAAAAAAAATACCCCCCTCCCTTTTAAAATGAAGTAATACTGACTTTAGCAGCAATCACAAACAAGGAAGAGGATGATAAATGAGGGACACATTTCAGTCACGGCAAAGAAAGATTATGTGCTTCTCTGTGCTACAGACTGGAAGACTGCTCTGGCTTGCCTGATGCAGAAGGCTCCCTGTCCTCCCCTGACTTCGGGGGATGGCTCTGCTCAGTCAAGGGAGAGGACGGACAAACAGGACATCCATCCGGAGGACAGAGGAAGGTGGGAAAGACCGCCAGAGGAGGGTGACAGTGCAGAGAGGGAAGAGGCACACGTCAGCAGCCCGTCAACTGACGCTTCTCGAAGCTGCCTCCCTGAAGGCTGCAGCCCCAGCTGCCGGCCGCTGTGAGAGCAGGCTGGATCTGCAGGTGGTGAGCAGGTGGGCAGGAGCCCAGCAAAGAGATACCCCCACTGCCACCGGCGATTATGCAAAGTGACAAGTGATTGCTTTCCTTTTCAATGACAACTCCTTTGGAAAAAGCTTTTTCCTCAAGGACCCTGGGGAACTGGGGGACTGGGTGGGAACCTCAGGGCCTTTGTGGAGGGGAAGGTCTGAATGGGACTGCACAGCAGGTCCCTCAGCTTGCTCTGCAGACTCTGACCTCACAGCTTTCCGGGGGTTATACCTGGACAGACCTAGGGCCTAGAAGGGGTGACTGCGTGGGTCACTTGCATGGGTCAGAGTGCTGTGGGTGTCGGGCACAGTCCCGCATCTGCACTGCGGCCTGCCTGGGCCAGGGCCCGCCGGCGGGCCAGGCGTGACTTGCAGGGAGGGGAAAGCTTCACCGAGCAGAGGCCCTCAGCCAGTGCCACGGACTCTTCAGCCAGCTGGTTCTCATTCTCCTCGTGCTGAGACAGCTGGCGGTTCAGGGCGATGGCCTCAGCGGCGAAGAGAGTCAGGTCCATGGTGCTGCTATTCCTGTGGAGGCAGGGCAAAGGCACAGAGGAGAGGGAG
This sequence comes from Trichechus manatus latirostris, assembly GCF_000243295.1. Taxonomy (NCBI): domain Eukaryota; kingdom Metazoa; phylum Chordata; class Mammalia; order Sirenia; family Trichechidae; genus Trichechus; species Trichechus manatus. The sequence goes on along the minus strand of NW_004443951.1, from coordinate 9,667,052 downwards.
GCAGGACTCAACTGGGGTCAGCCAGGCCAGCTCCTGGATGCTCCCATTAGCTGCTGCAGTTCTAGCCTCCTACCAGATTTTTCTGAGCCAATGTGGGCTACTCTTTCCAAAGCAATTCTTGCTTGTGTGTGTAATTTTACTTCACTGAGGCTGCCTTGGCTTCTCTGGGAATGGCCTCTCAGCCTCAAGGACAGTCCTGGACTTCACAGTTGGGGCAAATGCCACCATCTATTCAGAAGCCCCTCCTCTGACTCCCACAACTCTGCAGACATCCCTCCCGGAGGAAGGGCCACAGCAGATCAGACTCAGTGTGTAGATCCCTCTCCCCGTCAGGGCAACAGCGCCAAGAGCAGGGGCTGTGCCTCATGCCTGTGTCCTTAGAACCCAGCCCGTGGCTAGCATATAACAGGCATTTTGGGTTTGCTGAATAAATCTTCTAAGGTGGATCTGAGGTTTGAAACTAGTCACGGGCATCTTGGGTCAAAGTTAATTGAGACTATAAAGGTGCAAGATAGACTTCCCTGCATAACTTCTAAACTGGCCATGAAGTTGGTTTCCATAGGGGTTTCCCACAATGCTTTAGCCCTGGCTGCTTTGGGAATACAGCAGTGCTCACTGGAAACACAATCTAGTTGTTAAAAAGGCTCTAGAGTCAAACAGATCCGGGTTGAAAGTCCAACTCCCAAGGCTACTGTGTGGCTTTGGGCAAGTTAACTTTACTCTTGTTTTCTCATCTACAAAATGGGGATAATGGTAGTACCTCTCTTTTAAATTTATCACGCAGATTATGAATATATGTAAAGCCCTTAGTACCATGTCTGGCATGGGGTGAATATTTGGTACCTGGTAGCCATGACTATTAGTGTACATCTCTTAGTATGTGTGACAACTGGTCCCACAGCCTTACGGTGCTCCTGACACCTGCTACTTTTACCAACCCATGGCAGCAGAAGAAACCAAGGTAGCGCCTGTCTTTGGGCTATAAACGGTGATTTCCAGTTATAGGTAAGCCTAATTCTGTGCATTCAAGTGGATATGCAAAACAGGTTATTTCTCTTGCAAGCAGTGCAAATAGGGGGTTGAAAGGTGTTGGAGGGGAGGGGAAACCATCCTGGAGGAAGAGAAGAGAGGGAGGCAGATATACAGTAGAGGAAAGAAACGGTGGGTAGGGAGATGGGAGGTCCGAGAGCCCCTTGAGGAGGATGACACCTGAGCCTTGAGATGGGCTCCCCGAACCCCATCTGCACCATGTCTGAGAGCTTGAGGGAAAGCCAAAGCCAAGAAAGGACGGATGTCAGGTGTGGTTGCAGCGTTTACCTCTGGAGCACTTGCGGCGTGGGGAGTCCCCTTTCCGGAGCTTGCTAGAATGGGAAGGATAGTTGTGTGGGTAAGCGCTGCTCCCTTCTTCTAAGAGCTGCCCCTACCCAAGCCAGCACAGAGTTGGAAGGTTGCTGCAGGCTCTCGGCCCAGCACAGGGACTAGGCAGTGCTGGCCCGCAGGGTCATACCTTCCAAGGAGAGAGCAAGAAAGGTATGATCTGAAGTCACAGCCCTCAGCACAGCTCTCCCTGCATGGAGAGGCCCCCTCTCCTCTGCCTGGCAAAGTCCTGATCATCCTCCAAGACCCAGCTCAAGGGTCACTTCCCCTGTGAAGCTTCCCCTTCCCTGCCACCTCCCTACACCAGTTCCAAGCAGAGGCAGCTCCTTGCCCCTTTGTGCCCCAGCACTTTTTATAAGCATTCAGTACACTGTTCTGTCATGTATTCCCATCTACCTCTCCCCACTAGAACATGAAGACAAGGACTGGGTCTTACTCATCCCTGTACGGCCAGTATCTGGCATGTGCCTGGTGCTCAGTAAAGACAAGTAACTCTTGGGTGGCTGGAAATTTGCCACTTAGAGACTCTGCCTTGGATCAGGTCCCTGTCTGTAACATGGGGCTGGCAACCACTTGTCACCTTCCACTAGCCAGGTCACTGTCACTGGCTAGGGCCTTGCAGACCAAGGACACAGTCACTCACAGGAGGGCCTGGCAGATCTCATGCAGGGGCAGAGATTAGGTATTGTGACTAAGCAAGTAAGATTTCAAAAATGATGCTAGTGAAGGCTGAATCCTTACCCTGAGGGAAAGCACCACCACGTGCCTTTCGAGCCAGCTGCACACAGACACCCAGGACCACGAGGAGAACTTATTTGCCCCCAATGCAGTCACACAGCAAGCAGGTAGCAAGGCCTTGCTTCCGGGTGACATTTTTATATAAGGGGATAGTACTACAGGCCCCAAATGACAATGCCATGCTGCTTCCTGGGTTGTGTGTCTCTGTCAATAGTGGGATGTATGTGCCAAACCCCTGGAAATCTCTGTTCACTCCAGAGAGGCATCGGTCAGCTAGGGGCTTGGTCTCTGACCTGTGAACGGAGCTCAGTCTGGGACTAAGTTAGGAGTCAATTTACTCTGCATGTATAGGCACTGAAGCTGCTGTACGACTGTCAGCCACTGGGGCTGGCGTCAGTACCTGCTGCTATGAGAGCTTCCTCATGGCCATGCTGCAAGCCTGTGGAGGTGAAATGCCACCCCTCCCCGGAGTCACTCACCCCCTGCAACCATGGGTGCTGCAGAACCTGGGCAGCGCTGAGTCTCTGCTTTGCATCTCGAACCAGGAGCTTGGAGATGAGGTCTTTGGCCTCACTGGAGATATGTGCCCAGTCCTTGTCAGGAAACTCATACTTCCCTTCCTGGATGCTCTCAAAAAGCTTGTTCTAGGGAAAGAAGATTGCTCTGAGGTCTCAGTGGCCAGGAAATGGACAGGATGTGCCTGTCATCAGACTGATCACCCTGGATCCAACTGACCTCAGTTGAAGTTGCAGCTCATGGCTAAATCATTACTACACAGAACATCTTTGGCTGGCCAGGGTGGCTATGCTACTTAGAGGGCTAAATGGGTGATAAGTGGGGAATATCACCTATAGGACAAAGCCCAAATTCCTTGGTCCATCATACAGGGCCCCCATGATCTGGCTCCTGGCAGTCTCTCCAGTCTCACCTCCCACCATCATCAGCCTCACACTTCCACTCCCTCCCTCGCACACATATGCTCAGCTGTTTCCTACCTCCGTGTCTGCTTGTGCTGTTCCTTCAACTTTTATTTCTTGACTTCCTTCCCCTAGGGAACTTTTATTGTTGCTGTTAGTTGCTGTCAAGTTGGTTGTGACTCATGGTGATCCCATGTGTGCAGAGTAGAACTGCTCCATGGGGTTTTCAAGGCTGTGACCTTTTGGAAGCAGATTGCCAGGCCTGTCATCTGAGGAGTCTCTGAGTGGGCTTGAACTGCCAAACTTTCAGTTAGTAGTCCGGTGCTTAACCATTTGCACAATCCAGGGACTCCCTGGGGAACTTTGTCTCATCCTTTAAGCCTCAGCTTAGGTATCATCTTGCCTAACAATCCTCCCCAGACGTCTAGTTGGGCTGAGGGCGGCTTATCTGTTTTACCTTGTTCTATTGAAATTATCAGTTTACTTATCCTTCTCACCCACTGGACCAGTGGTTCTCAGTTGGGATGATTTTACCCCAAGGGGACATGTAGCAATGTCTGGAGACACTTTTGGTTGTCACAACTGGCAGGAGTACTACTGGCATCTTGTAGGTAGAGGCCAGGGATGCTGTTAAACATCCTCTAATGCACAGGACAGCCCCCACAACAAAGAATCATCCAGCCTTCAATGTCAGTAGTGTGGAAGCTGAGAGTCCTTGCACGAGCCATGAGTTCCTTGAGGGAAGAGATCATGTCTCGTGCACCTGGCAGCCTGGCCAACTCTGGGTCTGGCCCAGAACCAGTGCTCAGTGAGTGCCTCTTGAAATAAAGAGAATCCTGGCTCCTTCCAGCTCACTTTGTCCACTTCCCACAAAGAGAAAGGCAGGGACTTGCCAGGGGTGACAAAACGAGTGGATGGTGCAGGGCTTAGAGTCTAGGTCTCACCCCAGCCTGGTGCCCTCTCACACCAACTACCCAGCTGTCTCGAGCATGTTTCCTGTATCTTTCTACCTTCAGAAAATAGAATATGGAGTTTGTCCATGCAGGTGACATGTCTGGCCCTGTCAAGCGGATGCAGGCAACGGAATGTTCTCCAGCAGAGAAATGGTCTCAGGCTAATGACCACCAGACCCATGGCTGTGATGGTTGTCCTTACCAGCTCCTTACTTGCTTGCTTCTGCGGGGCTTTCTCTGTGTTCTGACTGAACTTCCCAACAGCTCTCAGAGGCTGGCAGGACGGGTATCATTATCCCCTTTGGCAGATGAGGGAACAGATGCCCAGAAGGGTGAACTCCCACCAGTGCCAATGGCAGACCAGGGCTTGAGCCCCTATCTTCTCATTCATAGCCCAGTGCTCTGTCCTCTATACCAGGAGCCAAAGGGGTGAGGCTGGCCTCGGTGTGCTCATCAGTAGAATAGGAAAGTGGGCTAGGTAGAACTCTTCCTCCACTTTAGGGCCTTTAGTTTTGGCCTCCCATCCCTGGTTCTTATTCTCCTCTTTTCTCACCATCTCTTGGAATCACTGCCCTTGGATAGGAGAGGACAGGGACACTATAAAAATCCTTTCAGACCAGGAACAATCCCCAAGCCCAGTCCTGCTTGGCATCCCCACAACCACGCTGACCCCCCAGCAGGGCCAAGAGAGTGAGTCCCTGGGGCTGGGCTCACCTGGCACACCCTGCAGACCTCTCCCCGGTCCCAGCCGCAGTCAGCCCCACAGTGACCTACGAAGGGGGGGTAGCCGCTCAGCATGATGTAGAGGACCACGCCCAGGCTCCACAGGTCACAGCGCTTGTCATAAAAAGTAGCCTCATCCGTGAAGACCTCCACCACCTCAGGGGCCATGTATTCTGCAGAGCCACACTGTGGGGGCCAGGGTTGGGGGAGGGGGAAAAGGCAGAAAAAGAGAGAGGCTTAGTCACAGGAGAGGCGATTGCAAACAGCAAAATATAATGGGAACTGAGCAAGAGGGTGGAGTTACAGAGCAGGAAGTTATCATGAAAGCCAGCCAGAGAGCTCACCTGATACCGCCAAGGCACTGAGAAAAGACGGGCCAACTGAACATGTGTAAATCGAGTCCTATCATCCCTCATGACCCACATGATCAGTTCCAAACCACGTTCTTATCTTTCAGGTCCTTCTCCAGTAGGCAGATACCCTTGGTCAATAAGCTCCAGGAATCTCTCCCTGCCTCAGCTCTCTATAAACAGACACTTAATGTACAAGTACTTACTGCTGTGGAGGGGGTATCTGTGGAGATCCAATGTCAGAAAAGAAGGATTTTTAAAAGTGAAGTCCTGTCAAACTGCCCTGCTAGCTTAGAGCAAGGGTATAAGAATTTAGAATCCAGAGACCATCAAAGCCAGGAGAGCTCTTGGAATAAATCCAATCTCCCCTACCACTTATAGATGGGAAAATCAAGGCCTAGAATGGGACAGGGATTTGCCTAAGTGCATCAGTGGCTGCCCCAGGATGGAATCCGAGATTCTTCCCTCCCACCCTCACATAGAAAACTGCTGATTAGACTAAAACAAATTCTCTTTTGCTCCCCTCAATGTTGTTTCAGGTTCACCAACACACAGTCATGGATTGAATTGTGTCCCCCAAAAGTGTGTATCAACTTGGCTAGGCCATGATTCCCAGTATTGTGTGGTTGTCCTCCATTTTGTGATTGTAATTTTATGTTAAAGAAGATTAGGGTGGGACTGTAACACCCTTACCCGGGTCACATCCCTGATCCATCGTAGAGGGAGTCCCCCTGGGGTGTGGCCTGCACCACCTTTTCTCTCTCAAGAGATAAAAAGGAAAGGGAAGCAAGCAGAGGGGGGACCTCACACCACCAAGAAAGCAGTGCCTGGAGCAGAGAGCTTCCTTTGGACCCAGGGTCCCTGTGCAGAGAAGCTCCTAGTCCGGGGGAAGATTGATGAGAAGGCCGACAGAGAGACAGCCCTCCCCTGGAGCTGACGCCCTGAATTTGGACTTTTAGCCTACTTTACTGTGAATTTCTCTTTGTTAAAGCCATCCACTTGTGGTATTTCTGTTATAGCAGCACTAGATGACTAAGACACACACACAGACTCACAAAAGTAATTTGATGGGAAGATGGTAACTGCAGAAAGGATATTTTCTTTGTTATTGGCAATTAGAGTTAATGACTTTGAGAACAAGGTAGGCCAATGTAATAGAAGCTAATTCAGAAACATTCCTAATAATGTTGCTTAGAATAAGACGTAATATAGGCATACTTAAATGAATGTCTTAGAAAAGGGTTATTAGAAAAATTCACTTATGAAGCATGTAAATCTCAAAAGAATCATAATAATTATGGTATATTAAGTATGTACAAGAGCTGTCTTAGGAAGTAGCTCCCAATAGCACCATCTGGATGTGTGAAATGTGAAGTCAGAGAGCAACAGAAAACTTAGCCAAGCAATCCTAGTGCATATAGCCCGGAGCCTCACAATTCTCACTAATGAAGACACAAAAGCTTGTATCTACAGCATAGACTAAGCCCCGGACTAGGAGCTTCTCTGCGCAGGGATCACAGGTCCAAAGGACACACTCTGCTCCTGGCACTGCTTTCTTAGTGATATGAGTTCCCCCTTCTCTGCTCGTTTCCCTTTCCTTTTTATCTCTTGAGAGAAACGGTGGTGCAGGCCACATAGGGGAGGACAGCTTCCAGTCCTCCATCAGCAAAGATGGATGTGGTATGACATCAGCAGCGGGAAGGGGGCTCACAGAGCTATCCCCGTGCCGTATTTGAGAGGGAGTAGTGTGTGTCTTTACCTGGGTCAGGAGTCAGGGCTCAGTCTGTGTTGTAGATACAAGCTTTTGTCTCTTCATTAGTAGAGAAGATCCACCCAAAGCTAAAAGCTCTAATGTCAGTTTCATTAGCAACTAAGCACCAGCTCTGTGGGGCGGGGCCTACTAATACAAAGGAGTGAGCCAAATGACAGTTCAGGCAGCAGGAAATGGTACAGATACCCTTGGGTTTCCCTTCCTTAGCCCTCTGTTCTGGACTTTACAGCTTTGGGTCAGAGGATACTCCAAATGTACAGGCACCTGGAAGGGAGTGGCACAGCATGCCCAGACATACGTACTGGAGTGGTCAGCTCTGGTGTGGTTATGGGGGTGCAGGAGTTGTTCAGTTTTATCCCACTGCCCAAGTCAAAGTCGCAGATTTTCACTGGAGACACCTGAAATGGAAAACAGAAACCAAAGATTACAAATATAACACAATAAAGGGCATGAGGAGACCACAGGACTAAATGGGGGCATGGCTGTATGGCTGTCACACTGAAGCCCAGCTTTGTCTCTCAGGTTGTGTTTACTCTCCTTGGGTTAACTAGAAATCACCTAAGGATTTATCCGAAGGTGTCCTCTTTCCCATGCTCTTTTCTTCTTGTTGTTGTTAGTTGCCATTGAGTTGATTTGACTCATGGAGACCCCATGTGTGCAAAGTAGAACTGCTCCACAGCATTTTTAAGGCTGTGACCTTTCAGAAGCAGATTGTCAGGCCTGTCTTCCCAGGCGCCTAAGCAGGGCTGAACCACTACCCTTTCACCTAGTAGTAGAGTGCTTGAACTGTTTGCATCACCCAGGGACTCCACTCTTTACTTATTTCCCTACTATGTTTTGTTAGATTGTTGTGTGCTTAATATAAAATAAGTAGTAAACCTATGGAACACTTGCCAGCAAATGATGGCATAGGTTGTAGCATAGAAGCTAGAGAAGTTAATATGTATTCCTGAAAGATAGACTACTTGCAGCTCATTCAGTGAAGGGCAAGGGAAATTTGAGTAAAATCTTTGACCACCTCAGGGGTTGTAGAGTGGCCAACTTGTCCTGGTTTGCTCGCCTGGGACTTTGTTGGTTTTAGCACTGAAAGTCTCGCATCCTGGAAACCCCTCAGTCCTGGGAAAACTGGGATAGTTGGTCACCCTAGATGGAGTCAACACAGCAGCCAAGCCCACTATAATTGGATGCCAAGTCTGAGACCACAGCCAGGGTGATTCATGTCTGGTGCTGACCAGACAGGCAGTTTGCTGTGTGCATGACAATGTCCTATGTGGTGGAAGCAGCACAGTGAGTGTCCTTAAGGGGACGAAAAGGCCGGTTCTGTGAGTCCCAGGTCAGCCATTTACCCACCTCGGGCAGCCTAGGAGAGTCTCAACTTCTCTTCCTTTCTTTCTCACTTTTTTTAATTTTAGTTTTGTCAATCATAAAAAAAGGCAACCATGAAGATCAAATGTAACAAAGGACATGAAGTACATTGTAAACCAGAAGCACTGTAACAGGGTAGTTCAGAGCAGCCATGGAGTTGCGGGGTCAGGTGGCCTTAATTTTAATCTAGGCTCTACTACTTACTAGCTGAGTGACCTTGAGCAAGTTTCTTAATCTCTCTGAGCTTTGGTTCCCTCATCCATAAAAGGAGGATAATAATAGTATCTACCTCATGAGATTTTAAAAATACTAAATGGAATAAGGAAGACCAAAGAAGAATTGATGCCTTTCCATTATGGTGTTGGCAAAGCATATTGAATATACCATGGACTGTCAGAAGAACGAACAAATCTGTCTTGGAAGAAGTACAGCCAGAATGCTCCTTAGAAGTGAGGATGGCGACACTTTGTCGCATGTACTTTGGACTTGTTATTAGGAGGGACCAGTCCTCGGAGAAGGACATCATGCTTGGTAAAGCAGACGGTCAGCGAAAAAGAGGAAGACCCTAATGAGATGGATTGACACAGTGGCTGAAACAGTGGGCTCAAACACAGCAACGATTGTGAGGATGGTGCAGGACTAGGCAGTGTTTTGTTCTGTTGTACATAGGATTGCTATGAGTCGGAACTGACTCGACAGCCCTAATAACAACAACAACAAATGAAATAAGGCACTTAGCACAGTGCCTGGCACAATGCAAGCACTCAACAGATGTTAACTATAATTATTAATAATAATAAGTTATAAAGTTTTGTGCCAGAATCATTGATAGGAAGATGGAAGATCTTATTTGAGCTAATTCATTATTATTCACCACAAAACAGTAGGAAGTACAGGCTGACTCACATATTTGCTAACAGCTATTCTTTATTTATGAGCCATAGTTTAATCCAGTCCAAGTCACCTGCGCTCATGCACACACACGTCTACACACACAGAAGCGTGAACATGGGTCACCCAAACCACCAGCCCCTAAATCCCTCCTAAGAAATACAGAATTTGGCAAATTCGTAGACACTATAGAAATGCACATATTTCCATTTACTAGTAGATTAAGTTAGGGAATAGTTTAAAATAGGTTGCATTTGTTCAACACCAAGCATGAATATTTTCTTTTTAATGGCCACCTTTGGAAATAAAAATGGAAACAGAAATACTTTTCAAGAACATGCTAGTACTTCATCTGGCATATATACTATAACATAAACATCATTTAGGCAGAGATATGCTTCGTATGAAATTGAGTTGTTGTTTATGGCTCACATCAACTGCTCTGAAAGTGGCACGTTGGATTGGAAAACATTAATTTTGTGCAGCTCTCATGTAGTTTACAAACTCTCGGCTTAAGTTAATAACACTGATGATAATGGGCAAGGGACAAGGATTACCCAACTGAGAACATAGGGCCATTGCATATTAGGTATAACACAGTTCAAGTTGGTACCTGAGGCCGAGAGGACTGCCAACAATCTATACTGAAAGCAAAGGGGGCTTCCCCAAATCAGTGTAAACTGTAAGGTCCCAAATTAGGCCCCAAGTACCTTTTCTGCAGACTCACACAGTATATTTTCTGGCTTCAGATCACGGTGAGCAATGCCTGAAATGACAAAGAGCAAAGAAATGGTTAACACATGCACATAATTATCAAACATTCCACACACAATTTTTTCCAAATGCTGTTGTTCGCAGATTAATTCCCAATTACGGTACATTAAAAAATCAACGAGCTGCAGGAGGCAGAAGCAACCAGAGACACAGACCAAAAGCACAGTTGATTCTGCAAGTTCTTTTGAAGTGGGGGCTTTAGAAGTCTCGCAGGATAAGAAGGGCTAAACGAATCCCAGTCAGCCTACCTTTCAGCACTGCAGTGACAAGAGTAAGAAAGCCTAATGCAAAGCAGAGCAAAGAGCTCTGCACAGTCAGTGCAGGGAACAGCAATGCAGAAATAATTAGTGCCTTGTTTAAGAGCCTCTCAGGGGGGTTGGACTGCTCTACTTCATTTCTTCTTGTGTGGCCGATTTTTTTTTTTTTTTTTAAAAGATTCCTTCAGTGGGACTCCCTGAATGTTCAGGGGATCAAGTGTTAGTTAACGAATCTCCCAAAGCTTGTCTGATTCCCTTCTTGCCTGCTCTGCATGGCTAAGACAGCCTCACCGGAAGCAAAGCAAGGGTTGCTGTGGCCTCAGGGTGCTGTCTAAAGAGAGGCCTCCCTCGCCTTTTGGCCAGGACCTCTCTCCTGAAGGAGACGGCAAATAGCATCTTTCTCCACTAGGGGTTAAAGGTAGCTGACCTGGCCAAGAAGGCACCTGGGGAAAACCACCTTCTAACCGAAGACAGGGACAAAGAACCAACACACGGGACCATGGCGTTCTGGAGGCAGACTCAGAAATCTGTCATTTCTCTCTCCTCCTGCAGAATGCACAACGCAGAGACAGAAGGGCTGGAGGGTCAAGCAAGAGCCAGACAGCTACTGCTTGGAAGTCCTGGGAAGCGCAGAGGATTCTCAGGGTAACCAGTGTAGGTGGGAAAAGCAGAATCTGCTTTACTGAAACTCTCTTGATCATCAATTTAGGCAGCCTCCAATTCCCTTCTAGGTGATGAGGGCTCAGCCCAACTGAGGCATTTCACTCGAGAGAAAAAACCTGAGCTCTGGCAGACTAAGTAACTTCATCAGTCACCTAATTGAATGAGAACCCAGAGCAACTCAGCCCAGGCTGCACAAATTGAGTCGGGCTACAGCTCGCTGCACTAAAAGTGAAAGCTATTTTCCATTACAGGAAGTGCTCCCACAGAAGGATCACCAGCCACACATGGAGCCTTAGTCTCCAAATAGGTGGCAATGGTCCAGTCGTCCCCCAGCCTGAGAACTCAGACAGCCCTGCTGTAATAACGGGCCTGCCTGTGTGAGCAAACCAGCCATCGAGCTGCTCCGGTTCATTTCCCAGAGGTTAAGTGGCCGTGTGTCCAGTATTTAAAAGTATGCAACTTGTTTCAGGGCTGACCCACTCTTGCCCAATTCATCTTCCCAGCATGAAGTTATTTAGAAAACAGCCAGGTTCAGCTGGAAATCGTTTTTCATTCCTTCCAACTTCTAGTCACATGGGCAGCTGGCCTGCTGGATGTTAACAAGCACTTCAGAACTCCTAAGACACCACCAGCCTCCATTCCCTTTAGTGCATTCTTGTTAAAAAAAAAAAAAAATAAAACCGCCTTTACCCCACTCCAAGGTATGGATCTTGTAAAAAGAGTGACCCAGTTTGCAATCTATAGAGGCAGCTTGGGGAGCAGTTGTAAATCTCTGTCAGGCAGGTGTTACCTACATGCATCCCAGCTTTCAGAAACAGAACAACTGCTATTCATCATGTTGCGGAAAGTACAGACACCTCCTTCTAGGAATTTCCATCCCAGGTGCAAGTCAGGCCCCCAACATTGGCACTGTCAATACGGAGATCTCTTTTCAGCCACTGAAAGAATCAGTGAACCTGAGCCTCCCTACATATGCACACCAGTCTGCACTTTGCCATGCTGTGCTGCTGGCACCAAGTGACATGTATAAACTGCAAGCCTACAAATAGTCCTAAGCACTTACCACCAATGTGGCTGGCCAATATCCACAACAGGAAAGCGAATAGAGCCAAGTCACAAATTGTTATTTCCTCCAGCCCCACTCCCCACCAGACAGAATAGTTTTCTTCAAGGGAATTAATATTAGGAATAAAAATGCCTTCTGTCTGATACAGGATGAGAGTGGAGGAAATAATATTTACTGAGGAACTACTATGTGCCAGACACTACGCTCCATCGATGTCATTGTTGTTGAGTGTCGTCAAGTTGATTCTAACTCATAGTGACCCTATGTGACAGAGTAGAACTGCCCTGTAGGGTTTTCTTGGTTGTAATCTTTACGGAAGCAGAGCGCTAGGTCTTTCTCCCACAGAGCTGCTGGGTGGGTTCGAACTGCCAACCTTTTGTCAGCAGCTCAGTGCTTAACCATTGCGCCACCAGGGCTCCTTATGCTCCATCTACATTATACCTATAAATACGTACACACAATTACATAAATGAGTTAATATACATAAAAGGCTTAGAACAGTGCCTAGCACATGAAAAGTGCTATATAGTGTTCGTAACTGTTAATATTATTTCTCTTACTTCTCACCGTGACTCTATGGGGTAGGCATTACTACTGAGAGAGCACATAGCTGGAAAAAAGGTGAAGCCAGAATTCATTTTTTCCATGGCGCTGCAGTACAGTTAGCTTAAGCAAATTTAAAAAATGTATGTAATATTCAAACATATTTATGGAAATACAAAAACAATTTGCAAAGAGATTTAATTCTCTACATAAGTTCTTAAATAATCAGTCCTCGGAATGGGACTGTAAACTGAAGTATAATTCACACAACAGAAGTCTGCTATTTACCACTGTGATGTTCAACTGATACCTCAGACTTACCACGGTAATAGATAAATGCATTTTTCATTTATTGAGAGCAAGATATAAAACTACATATATAGTATCATGCCAATTTTGAAAAGAGAGACACAAATGATGTATTTAAAAAGACTATAAAGAATAACACCAAAATATTTATAACAGAATGGTAGTATGCATAAGCTTTATATTCTTCATCAGGAAAAAGAGGTATCATCCACACACACATTCACACATATACACACTCATACATATCTTGTTCAACATGAAATTTATTCTTTTTCCTCCTGCTCTTCCTCCTGTATCCCTATCCTAGTTAACAGCTCCACCATCTACTTACCATTCAAGCCAGAAGCCTAGGACTCATCCTGGACTGTTCCCTCACCCTCATGAGTGGGTATGTTCGAATCTCAAGCTGCCTGCCAGCTGTACCATTTCCTGGATCAAGCCCTCTGCCTGGCCTGCCCCCTATGCATTGGGTCCCAGAGGCTGGCCAGCCAGCCCAGCCCAACCCACCCACCGAGGCAAAGTTTTGGTTCACCTTTGGTATGCAGGAAGTCAAGGGCAGCAGCAACATCCCGCACCACTCGGCTGGCTTCTCGCTCATTGAAGTGCTTCCGCCTCTGGATGTGGGCCAGGATGGAGCCTGGGGAGCAAAGGGGACACAGAGGAAAGACTTTTCAGGCTCTAGTAAGTCTAACTTCTTAGAGGCTAAATTTATACCAGTTTGGGAGCTTCCTGAGGGTGGGGACATAGGTTTATTCAGCAAGGAGCTCTGGTAGCACAAATGGTTACGCATTCAACTTGTGACCGAAAGGCTGGCGGTTTGAACCTACCCAGTGACTCCGTGGGAGAAAGACCTGGCGATCTGCTTCCATAAAGAATATAGCCAAGAAAATCCTATGGGGCACTTCTACTGTGTCACATGGGGTCACTATGAATTGGAATTCACTTGATGGCACCTAACAACAACAACAACTGTCCAGCACCAAGTATAATGCCTGGCAGAGAGGAGGTACCAGTAAATGTCTGTTGAATAAAACTGAACTCCTATCTTCTGGACCTATATGAGTACCGAAGGGAGAGAGAAGAACTATTTAAATGACCAAAAAGCATTAACACCACTGGTGCTAACTTGCTTTCTGAAATCAAAAGGAACTAAAAGTAAATCCACGTGGAGCTAAGGAGGGCTCTCTGTAGGAACATTTCCTCCTCTGCATCTGATCTCAGATCCAGACAGGGTACAAGCCTTCAAATGGAAATGCCACATCTTCACCAGATATATAAAAGTCTGGAAAAGGGAAGAGACCTGTTTTTTTCCCCTAAATTTTCCCATTTATTGTTAACATTATCATTTTATTAAAAATAGCTAACATTGAAACGGAGGAAAGATTGAAGTTGTCAAAGATTTCATTTTACTTGGATCCACAATCAACACCCATGGAAGCAGCAGTGAAGAAATCAAAAGATGCACTGCATTGAGCAAATCTGCTGCAAAAAACCTCTTTAAAGTGTTGAAAAGCAAAGATGTCACCTTGAAGACTAAGGTGCGCCTGACCCAAGTCATGGTGTTTTCAATCACATCATACACGTGCAAAAGCTGGACAATGAATAAGGAAGACTAAAGAAGAATTGACGCCTTTGAATTGTGGTGCTGGGGAAGAACATTGAATATACCATGGACTCCCAAAAGAATGAACAAATCTGTCTTGGAAGAAGTACAACCAAAATGCTCCTTAGAAGAAAGGATGACAACACTACATCTTACATACTTTGGACATGGTGTCAGGAGGGATCAGTCTGTGGAGAAGGACATCATGCTTGGTAAAGTACAAGGTCATTGAAAAAGAGGAAGACCCTCAATGAGATGGACTGACACAGTGGCTGCAGCAATGGGCTCAAGCATTACAATGATTGTGAGCATGGTGCAGGATGGGGCAGTGTTTCGTTCTGTAGTACACAGGGCCTCTATGAGTTGGAACCAACTTGACAGCACCTAACAACAACAACAACATTTACTGAGTAGTTACAATGTGCCAAGCACTATGCGATACTCTCTAAATAAATTATCTTCTACCTACCACAACTGTACAAAATGAGCAGTATAGTTATCCCCATTTTATAGATGGGGAAATGGAAGCCAAGAATGTTTAAGCAACTTGCCCAAGATCATGCACAAGTCTGTGGAGGAACCAGCACTTAAGCTGAGTAAGTCTGAGCCTGTGCAGACTTCCCAGCTGTAGGATTTGTGGTTGGACTGCCATGAGGATGGGTTGCCCTGAGTCAACCACACTCTCTTAACCCACTGGGTCTAGCCTTAAGAGAGCTACCCTGTAAGCAATATGGCTACAGACGATCCCCCATTGCATCTAGTATTTCAAACATGTAATTCAGGGGGCAGACATAGGCATTTACATATGGCTTGGCTCCATGTGGTCTACACTACTAGAAGTCAGTGTTTCTAGGCTGAAGGTGTCATCTCTATGTCCTAAAAATGGCACACGCTTACTTATCTCTGTTTTTTGGCATGGGGAGGTGATGAGAGAGGGAAGGGAAGAATGGCCAAAGATACTTCACTTACTAGATTAAACAATTAAACGACCTCAACATGCTAGGGTACATTCCCCGAAAACTGGCTCTTGACCAGGTTGTCAGCTTGCTCTACTGTAGTAAGCCTGTTCCCAAACTCATTAAAAGGGATAGTGGAGAGTAATATTCCACATAGATTTAAGATAGCCCCCCCCAACACAAAAACAAACAAAAAATCCTTTGCGGTCGAGTTGATTCCAACTCATAGTGACCCCAGCATACCCAATTATTTTAATAATAACAGCTAATATTTATTGAAACGGTTAATGCACTTGGCTGCTAACCCAAAGATTGGCGATTTGAGTTCAGCCAGAGTTACCTCAGAAGAAAGGCCTGCAGAGTTACTTTAGAAAAATCAGCCATTGAAAACCCAATGGAGCACAGGTTCTACTGACACACAGGGTCACATGAGTTGGAAATGACTCGCCGGCAACTGGTACTGGTAGTGCTTACAGGCACTGTGTTAAGCACTTAACATGGTTTATCTCATTTAATCCTTGCAGGGACTCAATGAGGTAGGTACTATTATTATCCCTACTTTATAGATGAGAAAACTGTTTGGAAAGGCTAAGTGATTTTCCCAAGTTCACACAGCTAAAAAATGGAGCTAGACTTAAACCTAACTTTGTTGGTTTCTAGAGAACAAACCCTAAACCACCAAGCCCCACCATGTAGCCCTCTACTCAGCTCCAGACATTCCCATCCCTAACCTTTGCCTTGCAAATGTGTCCTGGGGTAGGGTGAGTGATGGAGAGGCAAAGGGGTTCTCTATCCCCTTCTCTGTTAGAAGAGCAACTTAAAATATACACCCGAGTGATTACGTGTGTGGGGTGACGTCAGTAGTGGTGGTGGTCAAGAGTAGAATCTTTCCACTGGAAGGGCGGCACATTCTCAGGCCTCCTATCTATCCTGGGTCTGTGTCCCAAACAATGGGACCCCCCTTCCCTCAAATGAGCCCCTCCAGTGAGCCTTTTTAGCTTTCACAATGTATGCAAGAGCTTCCACCCCATAATTAATTTAGCTAAATAGTGAACATGTCAAAATAGGGGACTGATGAATTGGTGACTAAATGTATCTCTATATGACTCCTATTATAATGAAAAGGCATTTATAGAATGCCCACACAGGTGACATTCTAAGCTCTGCAAAATGCTAATTATCATCCTCCCCTCCGGCCTCCCTTCTCCCAAATCAAGGGCAGTTTTTAAGTCCTTCATCCTTTTTATTAGCTTGACTCGTTTTAGAAGTCTCCGGGATTCATGATGGATGATCACCACCCTGGGTCTTAATCAGAAGTCCAAACACATACTCAACAGTAAGTACCTCCTTGCAATTTCTCAAAGACCAAGTAAAACCTTGTGTCATCTTCAAAGAACTCAATCAGCTCCAAAATGTTCCTTAAATAGAAAAAAACAGGAGGAGAGGGAAACAGGGAAATGGCATTATATATTAACATCCACTTACAAATACACAACAAACAATACATACAATGCCCTGTAGTAGGGCAGAAAGCAACTTGAAATCAGAATGCTTATTAAAGACCTATGTTTGAGAAGTAGCCAATGGTGTTAGCAAGATTCAGGTCACCTTATCTTTCCATAATGTTTAGTCTCTGGTGTTTTCACCAAGTCTGGCTGTCAAACCCCAACCCTAAAACCCACTAGGTAGAGTTATAAAAAAGTCCCGGTCACATTAAACTGAATAAAATCTGCAGCCGACTGGAAGCAATTGCGGCTAATAACACTGAATAGTAGGTGTGTGTCCTGGAGGCAAGCAGCAAATAATTACTTGCCCTCCCTCTTGCCCATAAATCATGGGGCAGTATTTACATTGCCTGGAGAAAATGGAAACATCTGTCAAATAGACTTGGGGCCTAACGTGGGCACGGCTAGACCCTAACTGCTAAGCTCTGCTTAATGAAACGGCCGCGTTCCTGGCCACTGTAGCACTTGTGGCCTTCCCCGGTGAGCACTCTCTGTCTGCCTGAGTATTACAGTGCTCTGCCAACAAGGTCGTGTTGTAACTCAGTAGGGAAGCCACCAGCTTGGATATTGGCGGTGTTGGGGGCTTTTTCTCTTTTAAAGAACGAAATAAACCAAGTAGAATCTCTAATGCTGAACTAAGAGGCTGCAGGGCTGAAAATAAAAATCTGTCTCTCATAAAAAAATGCTGACCACTTTGGGAGACACCAGGCTTTTACTAGCGTGAAGGCGTCCAAATAAGATGGCCAAAATGGCCTCATTTGAAAGAAGACTGTAGAGGCAGTGCCTGGAGTTAAATCAACAGCAGCCCCCATCCTCCAAGCTTAATGACAAAGCCATCAATACCAGGCCACTGGCTCCCTGCTGACCCGGCCATGCAGGGAGAGAGAGGGGGAAGCGGAGTCTTAGAGGTGACCCTGATTTAAAGCCACAGTGGGAGAGCCACTCATTTGGAGCTGGTGGCGAGCGGACTAAGACGGGGATAGACATTACCTTGGCCCAGTTATTAAGCAGAGTGTAAAACAAGGCTTCAAGGACCTTTAGTGTATCTGTGCATATGTGAATATGCTAGGAACAGAAAAAACAGCAGCAAACACTCTTAACAGTTACCATTATCCTCCTCTATTTACTAGCGCAGGTCCCTAAAAATTTCTACCAGGCAACACCTGGTCAGCCTACTAACCACAGGCACCACTTGAAAGAAAGAAAACTCCACTTTTCCTCAAACAGCCACTAATTCAGATCATTCACTTTTCTAACTTGCTGAATTGCTGGTATTTATACTATTTCAGCCTAAACAGAAGACAGGCTTCTTTGCTGCTGCCTCTCCCCTCTGCCCGCCCCCCCGCTTCTCTTTTTAACATTGAAAGACATAAGGAGCTACATGCAGTTGTGGGGGAAGGAGTGAAAGCCAAACGCTGGGGTCAGGAGATGGTAAGAAATAACCGCTTTTTCTGTGGCCAAGCATCCCCCTAGAGAAGCAGCAAGTAACCCAACACTAACTATACTCACTTGTTTCCTTGACACTGATATAGTGTCTCCACCTCTCGAAATACTCTACTCCGACTGTGCCCTGCTTGTTTTTCGATGATCTGTGGGAAGAATAAAATCTGTTAGGTATACCCACATGACCTCAAACCACCGCCTCAGATAGAGACCTCTGGGAGAATGCAATGCCAAATTCAGTCCAAATCCAGTTTCAAGCAGAAGTCTGGAGTAGGCCTCCGTGACACAGATACTGTGGCTCTGTCAACAAAGCAACAGACTGGCCTGAGGGCTTTCCAGCCCAGCTGAGCCTGTTTGACTCTGGCCAAGCACAACACCAAGGAAGCCTATGAGACTGCTGCCCCCCAGCTGCCCAGGGGAGACTGAGGTAGCCAGCAAGACAAAGAGCTATCTCTACGTAGCTCCTATCCCTGAATGGCATCTCTTTCTGCCTTAAGAGGAAGAATTAAAAATCTCTCCTGAAGGATGGTCTAGTGCTAGAGGAAGAGTAAGGGGGATGAAGGACACAGTTGGAGGAGAACTAAAGCTTCAAGGCCCAGCTCAAATGCCACCTCCACAATTCCCCCAGACAGAAGTAAACTCTTTCTCTTCTGAGAACTTATTCTTTGGCAGACACTACATTGAGGACACTCAGAACACTATGTTACATACATAATCTCAGTTAACCCTTACAACCATCCCAAAAGATAGGAAGAGATTACACATATTACCCACTGCTTTGATAGTGACAAGGCTGGAATTCTGGACCAGAGCTGCCACCATACACCTTGCTGTCCTACACCTGCTTATATCTATACAGCTTCTCTTAGAGCACCTAGAAGCTTTGCCTCTTCCACTATTGTGGGTTGACCCCCTCCTCTACCCTATACTTGGAGGTGCTTGGCAAATACTGACTGAAAGAATGAGTAAATGAGCCAATAGATGAGCAGGTGGGTTATGCAGGGACTAGCCGACTCTGGAAAGATCTACGGACCCACTGAGAACCCAAAACTGTTGCAAGTGGGCAAGTCTTCTACAGAGCCTGGCTCTGTCCTACAGCTCCCAAGTGCAATGTGGGCAGCACAGATGATTAATGCTGCTCCTTCATTCAAAGACTGCTATGTAGAACACTTCAAAGTATTCTGATACGTTGCAGTAGAAAAATCCATGACCAACTGTAATTTTCTACACTCACTCCTCACTTGGAACCCTGGTGACAGAATGGTTAAGAGCTTGGCTGCTAACCAAAAGGTCAGCAGTTCAAATCCACCAGCTGCTCCTTGGAAACCCTATGGGGCAGCTCTACTCTGTCCTACAGGATCACTATGAGTTAGAATCAACTTGACAGCAACAGGTTTGGTTTTTGGTTTGGTACTCCTCACTCACCGACATGGTTTGGTTCCAAAACCCAGGTCGTTATGCGAAAATTGGCATTATGTGAAAATGGAGGATTTATTTTTTCTGTTTTCAGACCATTTGTCCGATTTTTTTTAATTTAGAAAATATGATCACAGAAATAATAACAGCCAAGATTTACTGATGTGTTCATCACTGTGATGAGTCCAGTTATGGATTATTCCTCTGCAGAGAAGGGTTGGAGGAGACAAAGCAGGATAAAGCTGGGCTGTGTGACTGGAAGGCCCAAAGCTTAACCACTTCACCTTCCTCCTGTGCTGGCTCAGAGCTTCCCTCACGGAGCTGCCTCCAGAGCTCCACTCCCACCTCTGCAAGTCTGTTCTCTGGGCCTGGTGAGTCACTGAGGCTCGGGGCTTCCTGCAAGGCTGCTGGGAACCTGGCCACACACCAGGGCCCACTGAGGTGGAGGCTTTAGGCCCAGTTCGGCTCACTTTGGGGTGTCCTTAAACTTGCACGCATTTCTTCCAAACACCCTCTCGGAAGCCTCTTTCTTTCCTCCCTTCCCACCCCACAGCAATTCTGAGCGGCAGGGCCTCTGGCCACATAGGAGCTGGGAACCTAGAACTGGCAGGTGCCTGCTAGCTTGGTGCTGCCTATGCATCCGCCCAGAGGCCGCGGTCACAGAGGACGGTGGCCTCCCATGGCAGCTGGATGCAGCGCCCTTGCTAGCAGGAGGGGGTGGAGGGTGCAGGCAGTGCAGCCCAGCTTCCTGGAGGCCACTGGGAGACCCTCCTCGAGGGAGGGGACGGTCTACAGCTGCAGCTGTTGCAGCCATGCCTGCTGCCTCATTACTGTGCAAAATAGTTGGATAGATTTTTTTTTTACTATTGTCGTAAATGTGAAATGTCAGATAATGAGACAGTCAATAAGTGAGGAGAAGGTGTAAATAAGTCCATGTCTGTTAGTAAACTGCTGTGGACCCATTTTCTGAACAGCCAGAGAAATGCAGTGTGAGGAGCAGAAGTTATTCAACTCATTCATTCACCAAGCATTCCAGATCAAAGCCAGAAAGAACTTTCTAGCAGGCAAGCTAGCCAGCAATGGTGTAGTTTCTCTGAGAAGGTAGTGGGTGCTGACTACTAGAGATGTGGGAGAAGAACCTGGACAACTATTTGAGGAAGTTATAGTGGAAATTCAAGACCAGATTATCTTGAAATTCAATTCCAACTCTGCGACTCTAAGATTCATCAGTTGGATGCCTGCAGGAAAAGCCCTAATAGAAGAAAGCACTGTGGAGCCATGCTGGGAGAAGTAGCCCATCTCTAGGGAGTTTTCAACAAGTAGGGGAGTCAAGAGACATGGGCAGAACTGCCAAAACAAAAGAATTGCCAAGCCAGGGTCCAGTGTCTGCCCAGTGACGCCAAGGAGCATGCAGGAAGGGCCAGGTCTTCCCCTTGTGAATCAATTTTGAAGAAATAGATCTGTCATCTATAAATGTACTCAAACCCTTGAAAATCAGTTTATATTTGTGGTTTTTATTACATTTAGCCATATTTTAAAAAATTACTTGTAATTAATACTCATCTGTTTCTAAAAAGAACTTGAGGTAGCTCTTTTGTTACCATGTGAAGCAACACTCCAGCAAAAAGGAATATGGCTCATCAAAAGTGTTCTCCTTTATAATCCACAGCTGGGACTGTGGACAGTTGGTTAAAAGACAAGAATATGCTCCTTTCATGAGCCAGTTTGGCTGGACTTATCAGTCTGAGGCAGCCCTTACACCTGGTGGCTCAGGTGGATGATCTGAAATAAGTTTAAATTCCTCTCCCAGATTTAAGAAAAACCTTTGCTCTAGATCAGTGGTTCTCAAACTTTGGTGGGTATCACAATCACCTGGGGAGCTTGGTAAAATCCAAAGGTGCAGGCCCTCTCCCATATCAAGAAACCTGGGTCCCTGTGTGCTTTACTAGCTCTACAGGTGATTCTGATATATGCTAATGTTTAAAATGTCCTCATATCATCAGTGTTCTCAAACTTTAGTGAGTACACCATCTTCACGATCATTGGTATGTTTGAGTCCATTGTTGTGGCTATTCCAAACATAATTCCAAATCTGGTTGCCTACTCCCTGAAACTGACTTTATTTATCAGAATATGAAGCAGCAACTTACTATGTGCCAGGCATTGTTCTAAGCACTTTAAGCTGTAAAACCTCTTGCCATCGAGTCGATTCCGACTCATAGTGACCCTATAAGACAGAGTAGAACTGCCCCATAGGGTTTCTAAGGAGCGACTGGTGGATTCGAACTGCCGACCTTTTGGTTAGCAGCCGAACGCTTAACCACTGCACCACCAGGGCACATATATATATATAAATACATATATTGTTGTAGTTTAAGTGAAAGTTTACAATTCCAGTTAGTCTCTCATACAAAAATTTATACATACAATGTTATGTGACCCTAATTGCTCTCTCTGTACTGTGACAGCATACTCCTCCTTTCCACCCCTGACTTCCCGTGGCCGTTCAACCAGCTCCTGACCCTCTCTGCCTTCTCATCTCACCTCCGGACAGAAGCTGCCCATTTAGTCTCATGTATCTACTTGAGCTAAGAAGCACACTCTTCACGAGTACCACTTTATGTCCCACAGTCCAGTCCAATCCCTGTCTGAAGAGTTGGCCTTGGGAATTGTTTTAGTTCTGGGTTGATAAGAGTCCGGGGGCCATGCTTTCTGGGGTCCCTCCAGTCTCAGTCAGACCATTATGTCTGGTCTTTTTACTAGAATGAGTTCTGCATCCCACCCTTCCCCTGCTCCATCGGGGACTCTGTTGTGTTCCTTGTCAGGGCGGTCATTGGTAGCCAGGCACCATCTAGTTCTTCTGGTCTCAGGCTGATGAAGTCTCTGGTCTACGTGGCCCTTTCTGTCTCTTGGGCTAGTACTTTCCTTGTGTCTTCGGTGTTCTTCATTCTCCTTTATTCCAGGTGGTTTGGGACCAATTGATGCATCTTAGATAGCCGCTCGCAAGCTTTTAAGACCCCAGATGCCACTCACCAAAGTAGGAAGCAGAACATTTTCTTAATAAACTTTGTTATGCCAATTGACCTAGATGTCCCCTGAAAGCATGGTCTCCAGACCACCGCCCCTGCTACTCTGTCCCTCAAAGTGTTTGATTGTATTCAGGAAACTTCTTGGCTTTGGTTTAGTCCTGTTGTGCTGACTTCCCCTGTAGTGTGTGCTGTCCTTCCCTTCGCTTAAGATAATTCTTGTCTACTATCTAGCTAGTGAATAACCCTCACCCTCCCTCCCCATGCTTGTAACCATCAAAGAATGTTTTCTTCTGTGTTTAAACCTTTTCTTGAGTTCTTATAATAGTGGTCTTATATAATATTTGTACTTCTGTGACTGATTAAATTTACTCAGCATAAATATCCTCCAGATGCCTCCATGTTATGTTTCACGGCTTCATCGTTGTTCTTTATCGTTGTGTGGTATTCCATTGTGTGAATATACCGTAATTTGTTTATCCATTCGTCTGCCGATGGGCGCCTAGGTTGTTTCCATCTTTTTGCTACTGTGAACAGTGCTACAATGAACATGGGTGTGCATATATCTATTCATGTGATGGCTCTTATTTCTCTAGGATATATTCCAAGGAGTGGGATTGCTGGATCGTATCCTACTTCTATTTCTAGCTTTTTAAGGAAGTGCCAAATCGATTTCCAAAGTGTTTGTACCATTTTACTTTCCCACCAACAGTGCATAAGTGTTCCAGTCTCTCCACAGCCTCTCCAGCATTTATTGTTTTGTGTTTTTTGGATTAATGCTAGCCTTGATGGGGTGAGATGGTATCTCATCGTAGTTTTGATTTGCATTTCTCTAATGGCTAATGATTGTGAGCATTTCTTCATGTGTCTGTTAGCAGGGCACATATTATTTATTTAATCCTCACAACAATTCTACATAGGTTCTATTATTACAACCATTTTACAGATGAGGAAACTAAGGAACAGACAGATTAAGTAATTTGCCCAAGGTGACACAGTAAGTAGAGAAATCAAGATTTGGATCTAGTTAATACAGCTCTGGAGCCCCATTCTTATTCAGCCACTATATGGCGGAAATAAAATTTATTTGGTTTAGGACAAGCTAGGAATTTGCAAAGTAAGCCTGGCCCCCGATGAAACACTCACTTTGACAGCATACTCTTTGCCATTCTGCAGGCTCACCGCACCTTGAACTCTGGCATAGGCTCCCTCTCCCAGCAACTCGGAGGTCAGCTTGTACACATCTGGAGGTGAAATGGACGAGAGGAATAATAAGATGAGTCACCCCTTTACAAGCTAAGATGGAAAGAAGAGCGCTGTCACTCAGCTTCCCTCATCTGACAACAACACAGGCAGAAGAGGCGCACGATGACTCTGTAGCACTCAGTGAAAATGAGACCTATAGCTTTGCTCTCAGGGCTCAGCTGACCAACAAGATCACATAGAAGGCATCCAATTTCTTATTCTAGAGATGAAAGAGTTTCAATTCAGCACATACTTTCTGAGCACCTACTGTGTGCCAAAGAGCATACTGACTAATAACAGGGACAGAGTGAAGAATGAAATAGTTCTGTTATGAGTTGAATTGTGTCCCCCACAAAGATATGTTCAAGTCCTAACCTCGAGTACCTGTGAAAGTGACCTTATTTGGAAACAGGGTCTTTCTAGATGTAATTAATTAAGTTAAAATGAGGTAGTATTCATTTTATGGGCCCTAATCTAATAAGACTGGTGTCCTATAAAAAGAGGAGAGAGACACAGAGACAGATGCAGAGGGAAGATGGTCATGTGAAGACAGAAGCAGAGACTGGAGTTATGTTGCCACAAGCCAAGGAACGCTTGGGGCTACCAGAAACTGGAAGAGACAAGGAAGGAGCTTCCTCTAGAGAGGACATGGCCCTGCCAACATCCTAAATTCAGACTTCTAGCTTCCAAAAACTATGACAATAGTTTGTGGTACTTTGTTACAGCAGCCCTAAGACACTAATACAAGTCCCTACCCACTAAAAATCACAGTCCAATGGGGAAGGAAGACAGGTACATATACAAGTTGACTCCAGAATAAACCAGAGAAGGACAAGATACAGTAGAAAAAGAGGGGAAGGGAGAGATTAAATCTGCTCAAGGAATCTGGGGGATCCTAATAGAAGGGGTGTGACTTGAATGAGCATCATTCATTCATTTACTCTTTACTGAACACCTGCTATGCTGGACACTGATGATACAAAGGGGAATGAATAACACATAAAATGGAAATCATTAGAGCTTTTTGAGAAGTTTCCAGTAGTCAGCCACAGGAAATAAGGGACAGAAGTAGGCTGCAAACAGAAGCCTCGAGGTTTTTAGGGTACTGAGTCAGAGTGATTCTGAGTAATACGCCTGGGTTGAAAGCAACATTGAGGTGGCCTGCCGAAGCTCACAAATAAGCACAAGCTCTTTGAGTTCCTTCCAAAGGAAGCCACACATCCATTGTGGCCTCTGTTAAGCTGGGCTTCCCCTCCCCTGGCCTCAGTTCTTCAGCTTTTTCCTCTTGAGCAGCCTAGCGTTTAAACCCACAAACTGAGCAAATCTATGAAATTAGATTTTATCACTCTTAGTCATGAGAAGCCCAGTAATTGCACAAGCTATCCTTGAATAACAGGAAATGCTCTCTTCTGTTCATTGGAAGAGCAAGACCTGCTGAGTTGGAAACTATTCTAAAAACCTTGGGACTTTTGTGCCTCCCCTCATCTGTCTGAGTTAAAGGCAAAAACAAAACAAAACAAACAATAACAACAAAATAAAACAAACAAACAAAACCAACCCTGCAGTAAGTACTTTCCTGGCTCCATCATGGTTTGACCTTGCAGCTGTTTGTAAGAACAGATGGCACACGGTTGTTTGCAAGTATTTTAAATAACAGGCTTCTCTCACAGTGGACACTTTGGCATTAACTCTTTACACAGGTCAGAGTATATACATAGTTGGAGGTCCAATACTGCTGACTCATAAAGGGCTTGTTGTTAAAACCACTCTACAAAACAGTTGACTAACGTATCTGCAATGATGGAAAGAGCGTCTGTGAGGGGAAGCTATTTCAGGTCTCACGATGAAAAAAATAAAATAGATGAAGGGGGACATGTTACTCCTAGGAGTAGCTACTGATCCTTTCAGTCCTTTGCAGAAGTGTCCAATTAATTTCACCCCATCACATGCCCAGTGATGAAAGGACTAGCACTGAGCCTGGTGCCTCGCATATAGTGTTCGAAAAACGTTTGGTGATCCAACGTCGTGTCCCCTGAGCACGACATGCATCCTTCAAAATAGAGTCAAACATATACAGCACAAGTAGTTGCAGTCTTTAGGAGTCAAATTCTTTGCTTGTAGAAAATTTTAGTTTCATTTGCAGTCATGGCCTTTTGTGGTTTTCCTTTCCTCCTGCATGGCTGTTCTACTACTCAGCAGCCCCTCCAGAACAGCAGAGGGAAAGATCCCATGTGAAAAGGAGAGAAACATACCAGGCAATCTCACTCCATGTACACCTCTGATAGATTGGTTTTTCTGCCCACTATGAGGTGGTCAAGTCATTCAAGGGAGGCCTGTGCATCAGCTGAGAGTTTGCTCTCGATCTCTCTCTCTGTGTCACTCTTGTGTGTAAACCCTCTCAACTTTTATCCTTCATCACGTATCACACAGATAACCATGAGCTGGCTCTCAGATGATTCATCCTACCAGGATGTTCCTCCCATACTTGGGGAGCCACAGGCCCAGATCTAGGAGAGTTGTGTGACCAACCTTCAAACTTTCCTAGCAAGGAGTCAGTGGCCCGGGCCTTCCGCTTTTTCTTCTTCCTCTTGTCACTTTCTGCGATGGGAAGGGGCTCACTGCTGCCCATCTCTGAAGATAAGAGAAGATGTAAGGGGAACATTACTGTACTGCTCAAGCTATAAATTTACCCAGGGAGGAAAAAAATAAAAAAGGAAATCAGGAGATTTACACTGGTGGTTTTTAAATATCTGTGAGGACTATTGATTTGTTTTAACCCAGGAGGCAAAACTAAAGGCAAAACCATTATAGGAGATCATTAACCGTGGAAAGGAACTCAGACAGGTGGGCTAGATTAAAAGAGGATAGCAGATTCCTGCTTTAACCAAGCTCATTAGCACACGGATTTAGATCTGCTAACAGCCAAACTATATTCCCTAAATAGAACAATAAATCCATAAGCAGAATCAACCTGTGACATTTTCCAGTCTCAGCACCAGAAAGGCAGGGTCCAGGAAGCTAAGCAAGAAGGGGTTGGGGCGGGGGGGTCCATGCAGATGAAATCATATGCTCAGTAATACATGCTAGATGTGCACAGGGATGCAAAAGGCCTTCGGTGGAGATTGTCTCTGTGAAAGTAACAATAAGGGCTGGGGATGGGTTGGGAATGGCCCCAAATTACATCACGTCCAAGAGCACAGCCTTGAGTGCCTGTGGAGCCCACAGAATCCTCTCCCTCCTCAATGCCTTCATTTGAGAGGATGTAGGTTGGGCTCACCTGGAAGTCTGTAGGTGACAGGTCTAGGCCAGGCTGTTGGATGAGGTTGCTTACTGCAAAAGCATTATTATCCCTCACTGGTAAGCACATAGCCCCCCATCTTAAAGGATATATTTGTGAGGCAGACATTCAGACATTAGACAGATTGGGCAGGAAAGGGTACAAACAGAAAGAATAAGCAGGAAGCTGAGCTGGGGAAAGAGAAAAGGAGGAATAATGAGCCAGTGCCCAATCATAGGGCTATTTCTAAGACACTCTAGTAAGGGCCTTCCCCTGTTAAAGATAAATTACTTATAGAACATGTCAAGCCCCTGATCCAGAGTGGAGCCTTAATACTGTTTGCCTGCAGTTAGAAATAATAAGATTTCTATGAAGTCTCTGGGTCTAAATCCCCACCAGGGTGATTAAACCTTTACATCCTTCTAAAATAGAGGCACTTGAGTGCTGATGGGGCATACAGTATGAGAGACTTTTCGACCAACCTTCAATAAACAGAGGCTCTGGGTTGCTGGATTTTTTTTTTTTTTTTTGAGAGATTTTAAAATGGAAGCTGGCTCTCTGCCCATTGTGGGGAAAGGCCCAATCTCTTCTCAGAGGACCCTGGCTGAACATGATCAGAGAAACGGCAAGTCTGCTCAGGAAGACTGATTAACATGGATGCATGTCTATACACTGTTCTCAGAAGCAAGTACACAACAGCCATTAGGAGAAACCACCCAGAATGGCACTTCTCAACACCACAATCCAGAAGGCATGGTTAAGCAGCCAACAGTCTGACAGCACCATTTGGGTGCATTCTTCCTTCCGTTTTTGGGATCTGATGATAGCAGATTTTCAATTATACTTTAGAATAGAGAACAGATAAACAAATGGATAAAAGGAATCCACAGAGGATCTCAAAGTATTACTCCAGCTAACAGCTTCAAGAACAAGATGTATCTGGGGACTTCAACACCCTATGAATCTCAAGAATTAAATCTAAACACCAGACCCAAACACCCCCTCGCCAAGTTAAATTAAAATGAAAAAGGCTGCCCAAACAGTGAACATAGTGAGAAATTCTATAGAGATAAAACACAGGGTCATTCATCTTCAGGAGCTCTGCGAGGGGACACTGGCCATTAGGGCAGCAGGCTGAGAAGAAGGTGGCTCAAACCCCCTCCAGTAGTACCATCCTGCTTGCCCTGTCCTTGTTTGCTGTCTGGTCCCTCATTCCCATCTATTTTCCCATCAGCACTGCAAGCTGAGCACAGTGGACAGATTTTGGTTTCACCTCTCTTTCTCCTTCCCCTGTCCACACTCTGATGGAGGGCCTAAGGACAAGCAAAATAGCCAAAAGGCAGGCAAGGCAGAGGAGCAGCAAGAGAGCTGGTGGCATTATAATTCACAGGGGATGCACAGACATACTTACGACTCTAGCTAGAAAACCCTGTTAGCGGCAATTTATACTTGGTTTTTACCACAACAGGGCTGGGGGAGCCTCTTGTGGAAGAAGCATACCTCTGGGCACCACCGTGCACTCAATATTAGATTTTATAGCTTCACACACACAAAAATAGAGTACCTGCTCTATTCTGCATGGATTTCAATGGAAGAGCGTGCCCCAGAAGGGACAAGTGGTTAAGGCTTTCCTTGAAAACAGAGCTGTTGAAGGAGAGTTGTTTTTGAAATTAGGAAGGAAAAATGTAGGAAGACAGTGAAGTGAAAGAAACATGCTTTGACTTTTTTGTTTACAACAGGGGCGGGGGGGCAGGGGCAGGGAGGGATGCAGGAGAGGTGTCAAAATCTTACCAAGGGGTTGACAGTTCCCCATTTGGAGCCTGTTTACACATTCTATCAGAGAGTCCACTTGCAGGGTCTGTGGCATCTTCAATCATTTATGCATGCAATCATTTGATAAATGCTTCCTCAGGGTGCAAGGCCCCACAATCAAGCTGGACCTTGGCTCACCCACTTCCCTGGGCCTAAGAATTCTCAGCCATCAAAACCCAGCTCAAAAGTCCCCTCCCCTCTGAAGCTCCCTGATAACTCTAAGGAGCCCTGGTGGTGCAAGTGGTTAAGCATTTGGCTGCTAACCAAAAGACTGGCAGTTTGAATCCACCAGTCACTCCCTGGAAACTCTAGGGGGGCAGTTCTACTCTGTCCTACAGGGTCACTATGAGTCAGAGTCAACTAGGTGGCAACAGGTTTGAGTTTCTGGGTTTTTTTTTTTTTTTTGGATAACTCTAAATGAGTTAAGATTTGTGCAAACACTCTGGAAGTCAGTTAGGCATTAAGCAGCTACATGATATTACTGTGCAGAACCAGGGCTAGTGCTCCATCCTCTGCTCCCAAGACCTACTAGAAGCATTGATTTTATATGGCCTTGAGCTCTCTCCAATGTTCCTAAAGGCCAGGCTGTCCCCTGTCCACCTGTGTCTCTCCCACAAGTTATGGCATGATGTCAGACACATACCAGCCACCAGAAATGTGCACTTGAAGTGAAAATTATACGAAATGAAGCACATGCTAAGTGCTAGGTACAGTGCATGTCACACCAGCCCTTTAAGTGCCAAGTGCACACACTGAAAGAAACGCGGGTACACTTTTACCCTGCAGGCAACGCAGAGTAAAGTACTTCAGTTCTAGGAAGTCCCTGACAAACTCCCTCTCAAAAAAAGCCCTAGGGCCTAAAAGGCCCCTAACTTTCTGCCCAGAAGCCTGGCCCTGGCTTCAGAACTGGGCCATGTGTTTGTTATTTCTGAGAAGGAAGCGAGCACCTCTTCTAAGTTTTCAGACAGACTCCAACTGGTCTGGAGGTTCCCAGCACTTCTGCTGCCTCCAGCCCTTGGGCAGGGCTAAACAGCTCAGCAGCTCAGTGCTCAGCAGCCCACATTTGTGTACACAGGTGGAGGTGGAGCCGTAGAGGATGCACACTGCTGACAGAGAGCACACACTGGGCTTGGAATCAGGAGACTAAGGTCAAAGTCCTGTTCAGATATTACCAGACACAGCACTAAGGCCAAGTTACCTTGCCTCTTAGAGTCTCAGTTTCCTAATCTATAAGTTTAAAAATAATACCTGACCTGCCCACCTCCCAGGTTTAGCGTGAGGGCCTTATGATGTACTTAACATGAACATGCTTCAAAAAACTTATGTGTGTGCACAAGTATGTTTACACACACAAACACATACATAGTAGCAAGACTGGAAGGACATACACAAAATGTTAATACTACTACAGTTTTAAAGAGTGTCTACTATGTGCCAGACAATGTGCTAGGTATTTTACATACATTAATTCTTACAATAATCCCATAAGGTGAATATTTTTTCCATATTTCATGTGAGGAAACTGAAGCTCAGAGGTTAAATAGCTTAACAAATGTCAAACATCTAGTGGTTTAACTGGGATTCAAACTCAATGCTGCCCTTTCAAGTCCAATTTCTAATCTACAGTAGTTTTCTGTGCATAATGGGTGATTTTAGTTTTTTCTTTGTATTTTTCAATATTCTACAAATGGTATACAATGAAATTTATTATTTTTATGATCATGAAAAAAATACTATTTTTATTTTTACCTTTTTTAAATCCTATTTTTAAAAGGCAATAAACCCACAGCCGTCAAGTTGATTCCAACTCATAGTGACCCTATAGGACAGAGTAGAACTGTTCCATAGGGTTTCCAAGGCTGTAACCTTTATAGAAGCAGACTGCCCCATCTTTCTCTCATGGAGTGGCTGGTGGGTTCAAACCACCTACCTTTTGGTTAGCAGCTGAGCACTTAACCACTGTGCCACCAGGGTACCTTAAAAGGCAACACTTCATAAAAACAAAACAAAAAAATGCACTGAACATTTGAGCCTGATAAGTTTAAATCCTGGCTCTCCACCACTGTATGAACTTTGGCAAGTATCAGTTTGTTTAAAGATAAAATGAGGATAAGAGAAAGGCCTAGCAAGTAAATAGAGACCAAAGTTTATTAGTGGTTTCCAGGGGTGGGTAAGAGGGAGGGAGAAACGAAGATACAATGCTTAGGGAACACTGAGCTTCTGTTAAGGGTGATGGAAAAATTTGGGAATGGTTAATGCTGATGGTTGAACAACATGATGAACGTAATTAATGTCAATGAACTGTACATGCGAAGATTGTAGAAACGGCAAATGTTCGGTTACCTATATACTTACACAATCGAAAAAAAGAGTAAGGCCTGGATTTCCCATATCACAAGCCTGCTGTAAGGAGCAAACAAGAAACTAGACGTAAAAGCACAGCTAATACATTCATTCAACAAATACTGTATTTACTGGGCTCCTACTAACTGACCAGTGTGAGACAGTGAGAATACAAGAGAAGACACAGCTTCTGCCCCTGTGGAATTTAAATCCACTGACATGTAAAACAACTTCAACACAGGAGGACAAGTGCCGTGACAGGGAAGTATCAGCTGCTGTGGCACAGAAGAGAGGCATCTAACCCGGTCGGTAATTAGAGAAAGGGACATCTACACTGACACCTGAAGGATGAGCAGGAGCTGGCCAGGGTTGGGGCTGGGGAGGAGAGTGCCCCAGACAGAGGAAGAACAAGTGCTAAGGCGTGAAGGAGAGGCAACATGGTCAGTTAGTGTCACTGCAAATTGTTTGGGCTGGTTGGAACACAGAGTCTGTGGGTCAGTGATGACAAATCCCCCGAAGGGGTAGCAGGGGCAGATCATAAATAGAGTCTCATCATCATAGTATCATTATCAACCTCAGTAATAATCAAAGTTTCTGTTCCTAGGCATATGTTTATCCTGTTTTCGCCATTAAAATAAAAGTAGGGATACGTGCTTTTTCTTTGCAAAACCTGCTAGCTGACAAGTGTTGATTGTACTAGAAGTGTAGCAGGTGTTAAGGATACAGATCCAAGAATCAATCCAGCTCCTGCATGGGGAGAGGGCCCCAGAGAACTCACAGAGCAGATAAGGAGGGGCCAAGGCGTCTCACCCAACGGGGCTACAACACCTACAGATAATCCTGACATGCAAGTACCCATCTACTGTTCTTCGCCAAGGTGACCCCAAAGCCACCTTCTGAAAGAACTGTGTCCTTTCTCCATAAATTATTATGAATCACATTGCCCCTAAAGTCACCAGATCTGTATTTGATAGACTCTACAGAGAACTTGCTAGCTCTAACATCTTGTATGTGATATCAAAGATGAAAAGTCTTCCCGCTAAGAACGTGACTTTGTTGGCTGACGCAGCTCTGCAAGCTTAGTTCACACTCCTCCCAACCACATGATTTCTTCTCAACTTCTATAATTCACTCCTCTCTTCTTCCCAAACTGTAGCCACAAGAACTTTCAAGGGAAGGAATATCAATGGGAGTAAACTGATGTTTATAATTACCGATTCAGTGTCTCCTCAGCCATCAGCTACCGAAGGGCCCCCAAACAAATGGAGAGCTGACAAAATGAAAGGAAACTGAGGGAATGAAAGGAAGTGGGGTCTATACTTCCTAGGGAGAAGACCAGGTCTAAGAAACAAGGAGGGGGAAGGAGGAGAGGCCTGGGGAGAATGACCTCGGAACATTTACTTCTTTGAAGTAGTATAGTAGTTATAGTACATACTACCACTACTAGTACTTATACTATACACAAACTTAGATGGTGCAGCAAGCTATATATCAGGCCATGTTCTAAGCACTTCATAAATACTACATTTTACGTATACTACCTTCTTTAATCTTCACAACTCTATGAAGTAGGTATAATAAAGAAACTGAGATACAAAGAGATTAAGTGATTTGTTTACAGTCACATAAGCTAGTAAATGGCAAAGCTGGGATTTAAATCCAGGCAGCATGGTTTAGAATTTAACCATTCCACTATATTTAAACATGAATGCTGAAAGGTAGAAGGGAGTAGCCAGTAACAATCAGCCAGGTACCAATAAGAATGTTTTTATTTAAAAACCTTAGCACAGAGCCTCCCTGCTGATGTGCTGTGAATGAGATATTGATCCCCTCATCAGCCCTCCAGTCCCGGGGCTCACAGCTCACTCAAGTGTGCTGAACAATATCACCTTCTATATGTGTTATGATGTCAAAAAGGTTGGGCAATACTGCTCTAGCTTATATAAATACAAGTGCATTATTATCACATTGTCATTATTATATTAACCTAAAATCTAATTTACCAGAAGTCTCTTCTTGCTCTGAGACAGACTTGTAGTTCATGTTTTGCCATCTTATGAAAGATGAGCTACAAACCAAAGTCCAACCACATTATTTCATGGCAGTTCTGGTATCAAAGTATAAGGCTATGTTCTTCTGCCTGACTCATTTGTTGGTTGATTTGGTTTCTGATGGTATCATTACTATGTAGAGGGCATGGGGACAAGGTTAAGAAAAAGAGTGCTCTCAAACTGAAGACAGTCAAATTTAACACATGATGGATGAAAGGAGACACCTGTGAAATCAGCTTACCCAAAGGGCAATCTGTCTGCAAATGTGATGCCAAAGGACTGAGTTATTTCATAGGTTTTTCTCACGAGTCCTGGTGTGGTAAGGCTGGGCAGCATTAGGAAGGCTGCAGTGTCTCACTCAACTATGGTGAAAGCTGGCAGCCTGAGGGTGGCGATCCACAACAGACCCAAAAAGAATAGGCTGGGGTCTAGACTTCAGGCCCATCTTCTCCTTCTGTTCCAATTCTGGGCTCAAAAACAGCCTTCAGAGCTATCACTGTATCTTCTGGGAGTCTCTACCATGCCCCCTACCCCTGGCTTGGGAGAGAATGTCCATACAGAAGATTAGTCCTTATAAATTGATAATTGTTCAATCTGGGTGACAGATACATGGGAATTCATTATACTATTCTTTATATTTTACTATGGAAGATTTCAAACATGCATAAAAGTTTTACAAATGTTTTTTAAAATGAAGAAAAAAACAGCTCCTATTTCTTAAGTCAATCCATTTCTGTGATAAATTAATAAGCTTGCATTGGAGTTGCAAACTGGTCAGTTTCCCCGAGGGACACTACTCAGTCAAGTTTCTGGTCCTGTCCAGTTGCGAATCAGATCACAGTGTAAGGAGCTGCCACTAAAACCACACCCAGAGTGAC
Source organism: Trichechus manatus latirostris (assembly GCF_000243295.1). Taxonomy (NCBI): domain Eukaryota; kingdom Metazoa; phylum Chordata; class Mammalia; order Sirenia; family Trichechidae; genus Trichechus; species Trichechus manatus. The sequence goes on along the minus strand of NW_004443951.1, from coordinate 9,632,800 downwards.
AGTTTCCTGAAAAACCCTTTTTGCTAAAACCATATTTTCCTGCATGTGGGGGAAACCTGTCTCCAAATGAAGAAAGGCCCATCACCTTTTAACTTTTTGAAAAATACACACTGGATGCTCAAACCATTCAAAATAACAACATGAAAAGCACAGAGAGAATGTCCTTAAATCTTGAAGTCAAAGTGGGAAGGTGCAATGAGGCAACATTATTGGATCTTGCTGCCATGACTCAGCAGCCCTTAGGCCACACTTTAGAGCAAGCAGCCAGGGGAAAAAAGCTTGCTGCTCCAGTCTGTTCCAGGGTGTTGCAGAAGGGGCTTCTGACTCTGAGGGTCGTGGCCCAACCTGAAGAAATCCACTTGGGAATTGGGGACCAATCACAATACTGATTTTGGGCCCCGCTTTTTAGGTCATCTTGGCCATAATGACAGCTGCATAGGCAGGCCTAGGGGGATCCTCTAGATGGGACCAAAAGTCCCTCTAACTGGCCAAGAGGAGCCTTATGATAAAACTTAAAAGATTCTGATGATCTTGGGGTGGCAAAAAGATGGGCCAGGAGAGATGGTTCTGTTCCCAGAGAAGGACAGAAAACCCACCAAGTGAGGAGGGAGTCAGAATTACTGTTGGGATCCTCAGGGCATCACTGGGCCAAATGAGCTGAGATTCTAGCTTCAGTCTACTGTGGATCACAAAGCAAAACCACCAAGACTTTGGAAACCTCCCTTTCCAATTGATGAGAGGCTAGTTTGGTAAAAAACTCTTCATTATAGGGGCTCCGGTCTGATTAGCAACAATAGGTTCATTCCTTCCCCAACCATGTGCTCACAATTAGGGAGAGATATTTAGGCCGAGATAACTGGTAAACAGGGAGGAAACTCAATTCCTTACACAGGAGTTAACTTTTTAAGAAATATTCTGGGAACATGCAATATAATTGCTGAGATATGGTCATACAATCCTGGAGGAGTTAAGGGAAGATGAATAAGGCAAACAATCTAGCATGGAGGCTGACGTAAGTAAACACCAAGTAGGGGGATAATTGTCATAAAAGGGGCAGAAAGTTCTATGAAGCTCAGAGAAAGGAGAGATCCTTTTTAGTTCAGAAATCTTGGAAAGCATCATAAAAGAGGTTGCCCTGAGCTGGACAGGATTTCCCCAGGCAGAAATGTGGAGAAGGAACTTCAGATGAAAGGAATGACAAAAGAAAGGACATGGACGGGGCGAGGAAGGAAGGGTATGCTAAAGAAATAGCAAGCAAGAGTAAAGGATTAGATTTGTGTGAGGAGTATAGTATATAAACCTGAAAAAACTGGCTGAGGTCAGGTCACTCAAGCTTATTAATATGACTTACAAGGCATTCTAACGCCTTTCTACCTTCCAGCCTCAACAACCAACACTCCTTTGCCTATTACATAATACTTCAGAAACTTGGAACCTGTCACAGTTCTCTTCAAATGCTACATCATTACCTCTGATTTACCTCTAATTTTCAAATTAGGCTTCATCTGTCGGGAAGTCTTCTTTGACTACTATCCCCCTGAAGTCCAATTGGGTTAGTTCTCCCACCTCTGTGTTCCCATATCTTGTGCATGTTCTATTACTAACACTTATGATTATCTGATTATGTGTTTTTTCCCTCATTAGCTTCATTAAGGAAGGGAATTACATCACCTCCATCTCTAAATCCCCAGCACTTAGCTAGCACAGAGCCTGACACAAAGTAGGTACTCACTGAATGCCTGTAAAGGAATTAATTAACATCTGGGAGGGAGGGGCTTAAATGCCAGGCTAAGTAGCTTGGACTTATTCTATATACCAGTGGTTCTCAAACTTCTTGGTCCCAGGATCCCTACACTCTTAAAAATTACCAAGAACCCAAAGGGGCTTTTTTTTTTTTTTTTTTTTAATTTTCGTATTTCCTTGTTTGGAACAAAAAGGAGGCCCGAAGACTTATTTCAAAATATATTTTGTCAGACAAAAAAGGCCTGTCATATTACATTCTCTATTTCTAAAACTTTTGTACCAGGGTCTATGAACTTGATAATATTGTTGAAGCCTCACTGACCCATTGCCACCAAGTCACTTTTGACTCATAATGACCCCACTGACAGAGCAGAACTGCCCCACAGGGTTTCCAAGGCTGTAATCTTTACAGAAGTAGACTGCCACATCTTTCTCCTGTGGAGCAGCTGGTGGGTTTGAACTGCTGATCTTTAGGTTAACAGCTGAGTGCTTAACCACTGAGCCACTAAGACCTCTTAATATTGTTGTACATGGGGCAAATTTTTTTTAAATTTCTTTGTGTTTTAGGTGAAAGTTTACAGCACAAATTAGTTTCTTGTTCAAAAATTCATACACAAATTGTTTTGTGACATTGATTGCAATCCTCGCAATGTGTCAACATTCTACTTTATAGACATGTCTAATTTTTGGCTGAAAGGTGGACTTTGGGAGTGGCTTCAGTTCTGAGTTACCAGGGTGTCCAGGGACCATAGTCTCGGGGGTTCCTCCAGTCACTGCCAGACCAGTTTTTTTTGTGAATTTGAATTTTGTTCTTCATTTTTCTTCCACTCTGTCTGGGATCCTCTATTGTGATCCCTGTCAGAGCGGTTGGTGGTAGTAGCCGGGCACCATCTAGTTCTTCTCGGCTCAGAGTGGTAGAGGCTGTGGTTTATGTGGTCCATTAGTCCTTTGGACTTACATTTTCCTTGTGTCTTTGGTTTTCTTCATTCTACTTTGCTCCAATCATGATAGGATCAATAAATGTATTTTAGATGGCCGCTCACAAGCTTTTAAGACCCCAGACACTACTAACCAAAGTAGGACGTAGAACTTTTTCTTTATGAACTGTTATGCCAATTGACTTAGATGTCTCCCAAGACCAGCGTCCCCAGCCCTCAGCCCCAGTAACTCGGTTCCTCAAGGTGTCTGGATGTGTCTAGGAAGCTTCTATGGATTTGCCTTGGTTCAAGTTGTGCTGACTTCCCCTATATTGTGTGTTGTCTTTCCCTTCACCAACGTTAACACTTGTCTATTATCCAGTTAGTGGTTTCCCTTCCCCACTACCCCTCCCTCCTTACCATCAAAGACTTTTTTTTCTGTGTGTAAACCTTTTCTTGGGGTTTTATAATAGTGTCTCATACAATATTTGTCGTTCTGTGATTGACTTACTTCACTTAGTGTAAGGCCCTCCAGATTCATCCATGTTGTGAGATGTTTTGAGGATTCATCATTGTTCTTTATTATTGTGTAGTACTCCATTGTGTGTATGTACCATAGTTTATCCATTCATCTACTGATGGGCATTTCGGTTGTTTCCATCTTTTTGCTATTGTGAATAATGCTGCAATGAACATGGGTGTGCATATGTCTATTCATGTGACAGCTCTTATTTCTCTAGGATATATTCCTAGGAGTGGGATTGCTGGATCATATGGTATTTCTATTTCTCGTTTTTTAAGGAGGCGCCATACCGTTTTCCATAGTGGTTGTACCATTTTACATTCCCACCAGTACTGGGTAAGAGTTTCAGTCTCCTCGCAATCTCTCCAACATTTGTTATTTTCTGTTTTTTTGATTAGTGCTAGTAAAGTTGAGGTAAGATGGTATAAGTTTTGATTTGCATTTCTCTAATGGCTGATGATTACAAGCATTTCCTCATGTGTTTGTTAGCTGCCTGAATGTCTTTTTCAGTGAAGTGTCTGTTCATATCCTTTGCCCATTTTTTAACTGGATTGTCTTTTTTGTTGTTGAGGTGAAGTATTCTATAGATTTTAGAGACTACATCACCGTTGGATATGTCGTAGCTAAAAATTTTTTCCCAGTCTGCAGGTTCTCTTTTTACTCTTTTGGTGAAGTCTTTTGATGAGCATAAGTGTTTAATTTTTAGGAGCTCCAAGTTATCTAGTTTCTTTTCTGGTGTCTGTGTATTATTGGTTGTGGTTTATATTGTATTTATGCCATGTATTAGGGCTCCTAGCACTGTCCCTATTTTTTCTTCCATGATTTTTATCATTTTAGGTTTTACATTAAGGTCTTTGAGCCATTTTGAGTTAGTTTTTGTGTATGGTGTGAGGTATGGGTCCTGCTTCATTTTTTTTTTTACAGATGGACATTCAGTTTTGCCAGTACTATTTGTTAAAAAGACTGCCTTTTCCCCATTTAATGAACTTTTGTCCTTTGTCAAAGATCAGCTGACCACAGGTGAATGGATTTTTTTTTAATGTGGGTTATATTCATCAATATTTACTGTTAAAATCAAAACAGAAATTCCTAAATTTGTATTTATCAATTTACTTAATAACAATAAACTCAGTACATGTTAACATAAACATCATTTTTATGAAAAATAACTATTTTCCAAAACAAAACAAAGTAGCATTGTTTTTATATTTTTGCAAATCTCAAATTATCTGGCTTAATAGAAGATAGTTGGATTCTCTTATTTGTTTCTGAATTCAATCTGTTACAATAGGTTGTTTTGGTTGAAGTATATGAAGAATCTGGACAACACAGATATGTAGGGAAAGAGAAGAATATTTTAACAGCCTTTTCAGATAACTGTAGGTATTCTTTGATACTACACCAAAACTCAACAAATGGTAACATCTTAAAAGTCTGTAGCAAGAAACCTGGAGCTATATCCACGAACTCTTCATACTCTGTTACATTAAAATTCATTGGTCTATCTTATACTTTGAATGGATCTTTTTCTTGTGCATGATTTTGTAATACCATGCACTGATATATGGAAAGTACTGGAATAATTAGTTATGGATATCTTCTAAATGTTGGCACAATTCATCAAAAATATTGAAAAATCACATTCATTAATATAACCACCTATCTCACCAGAAAAATTTTTAAGTATTGGGATGCTGTCAAGCTCACAGTGGCAGATACAAATTTTCCAAAATTCTAATTTTTGCTTGAAAGCTCAAATTTTATCATTGGCAACAACAGCTATCAGTTACGTCCCTTGGTGCAACAGGCTCACATCCTTCCTTTCCGAGAAAATGTCCGCCAAATACTAAAGAATGAATAACACGGTTTGTCCGTCAGTCATTCTTTATTTAAAAAAGAAAACAGTAGCTAGTTCAGCTCACAATTCAAACAACAGCACAAGTACTTTTCCTGAGACAACCACTGTACTTTGGATGCAGCGTTAAGTGTTTTATGAGCACTTCCATTTTGTCACACAGAACAGTAAAAAGATACGCACTGAAGGGCTGAGATTTAATCAAATAATTTTTACAGCTTCATCAAGAACATTCTTAAGTGAAAATGGCATTTTTTTTCAAGACGGTGAATATATAGTAGTGAAGAATACAATGACTATTAGTACAGTTTGGTGACACTGCCTTGATTTGCCCATGGTTGCTTTGCAACAACAAACAACACCTTAGTACTATTATGAAAATAGTTATGACCTTGCAGATCCCTGAAAGGGCTTCAGGGACCCCCCCAAGTCTGCAGGCCACACTGTGAACCACTGCTATAGGCAACAGGGAGGAACTGTAGTCGCTGGAGCTGTGCTTTAGGGCCACTGATCTGGCTGTGATGTGCAGAACAAACTGGAGACTGGTGAGAGACTGAAGGGCTGAGTGAGGCTGCTGCAAGAGCCTGGAGGAAGGCAAGGCAGGCCTATAACTGAGGCAGGACAGGAGGGATAGAAAGGAAAAGAAAGAGGAGATAGGTGTCACAGAGTAGGGGAATGGAGCCACAGAAGCAGAACTGGTTCTAGTCCTGCCAAATGACTAGAGATGGTGAAGAAGTCAGACTACTATCCTCTTTTGAAAGAAGGGACAGTGTCTAACTTCTAACTCTACTGCCTAGTATGAAGCCAAGCACAGAAGGAGACCTCAATATGAAGTATGTGCTTATTAACCAAAGTCAAGTAACCATAAGAATAGTAGTGTCATCAAAGAAGAGGAGGATTAAAGAAGGGAAGCTAGTATGGGGATGTGGAGCAGTAGAAGACAGTGGTGCCACTGGGAAGCTACAGATGAAGAGGGGTGATAAACAGAAGCAAAGGAGTGTGAAGACTCACAGATTAGGCTAAAATCACTCTCACCCAGCCCTCATCTCACTCAAATCTACAAATGACACATTATCTATAACCTGCCAGACATGACTAAATCTTAGGTTATAGTGTAACAGAACCCTTCCAAATGTTATCATATATATCACATATGTAAGTTAAAAAAAAAAAAAAAAAAAAACTCAAAGACATACATCCCAAATTATTAACAATGCTTACATCTGGAGAATGAGATTGGGTGGGTGTGAGAATTTCACTTTTTACACTTTTGTCTTATTTTGTTATAATGTGGTTGTTTTATTTTTGTAATTAAAAATGTTGTGGAGTTGGTAACCAACATCACAAAACAATATGCGTACAAATTGCTTAATGAGAAGCTAGTTTATTCTGTAAACCTTCATCTAAAGTACAACAAAAAAAGATTTTATCAACCAAAAAAAAAAAAATTAATTATGTTTTAGTTACTACATGGTTTTCCTTATAACTCTCTATGCAATTTTATTCTGAAAGCAATGTACCCCTCTTTGCTAAGAAACTGTTTTAGGCACACCAACAGCCCAGCTAATCCCAGCTGTCCAACTAAATATTGAAAACATGAACTGCTTAGACAATCTCTGACCCCTCCACTCCTCTGGAAACATCAGTCAATTTCAACTTGAAGCAATGTAAAAAGAAAAGTAAAATGTACATCCAGTCTTACCTATAGGTTCGCCCAACTTTTGAGAAGTGAATTGCTCTATAAACTTGAAATTCCAAATGAAATAATACTCCTGTCAGGGGGTTGGTGTCTTCCAGCTACAGGAAGCGTTTCAATAGTCTCTGTATATAGCAGACTTTCTTCTGTTCTCCATCTGCCTCTGCTTCATATCTGACAGGAAATTCTTCAAAAAGTAGAAATAGAAAGGATATAAAAATGCTGACTTCTTTTAGAGGACCAGAGAGGATAAACATCAACTTAAGTGTTCCCAAACCTATGTGTTACACCAGTAAGTACACATACACAAGACAATCACAGATTTCTCCAGCCTTTAAAATCAGATATTTGAGCACTTTTAAAGTCTCAAATGACTTAAGTAGAGTCTGAGTAAAAGTTTTAAGATTCTGCTCCCACTGTGGGATTCCAGACCCAACAAGACAAAACCAGTCCTGAATGACAGAGATGGACACCTCTGCCTGCTTTGAGGACTCTCAGGCAGAAGACAAAAGCTGAAACCTCTCTGCTGCCCACTTCTTTTAGAGATGAATGAGCTCTGGCTCCATCTCCTAGTGGCCAGGTTCAAGCCTCACAAGCAAGAAGTAATAGAGCCAGAAAGATGCTGAGAGCAGCAAGTGACATGAACGGGACAGGGCTTTATGCCAAATCCATAAATGAAGTCAATCTGGTGACTTCATTTTCTGTATGCTATTTTAATCCCTTGGATCCAGCGATCACATGTCAAAGTTGCTTTGTCAACATCTTCTCTATGAAATAAATATGCACTTCCCCTTTTCCCAGTGGAAAAGCCCTGAATAGGCAGCTTAAATCTGAATTCTGGGCCCTTGTGCCAAAATTTCTAAAAAGGGTAACTGGAGGCCAGATGTGTTTCACCATTACCTCAAACCACATGTCCCAAACTGGCCTTGCCCCTAGTCCTCACCCACTGCCTCTTTCCTTCTGATTTCTCTTCTTCTCTATCACGTATCATCTTGCCAGTCTCCCAGTCACAGAACCTCTACATTACCTCTAACGTCCCTTTCTCTGCCATCCTCATAAACTCCACATGCTCATGTTACCAGGCGTTACCATGCTGTTCCCTCAATCTGGTATGTAGCTCCTTGGAAAATAATTCTTATTTATCCTTCAAGGCCCATCGCAAATTACCTCCTATATGAAGTAGCCCCCAACTCTTTTTTCTACTTCATCCAGTTTTCACTCCACCCTCACAGTATACCACTATTTATAACACTGTGGTGTGATGGATTGCTTTAATATGGCCTTTCTTGCCATGGTCTTGTAACTTCTGTCAAGTGGTTGGGTGGGACTATGCAAATAAGGTGCTTGTGGCCCACCAAGGGGATTAGACAGCTTGCTAATAATGCAAATAAGATGTATGACACCCTTGTGGAGGGTGGGACCATACAAATAAGGTATATGAAACCCTAACAAGGGGATTGGTCAGTTTTGCCATCCCACTAGGCTTAAAATGAGCCATCCCAGAGGCGGAAAGAGGAGATCTCACTAACACCAAGAAGAAGAGACAGGAGCAAAGTGCGTCCTTTGAACCTGAGGTCACTGTGCTGAGCGCCTCCTACATCCGAGAGAGAGAGCTGTAACATGGGAGATGGCACAAGATGATGAGAAGCAGCAGCAGACAAGTGGCGGCAGCAGAACCAGAAGACTGGTGCTTGATGGTGCAGTAGGCTTTTCGGTCCACAGAGTTAGGTAGCTACAATGGGTGTGCTGACCCACGGAGCGAGAGAGCTGAGTGCCCTCAGGCAAAAGGCTTCCTGGTAGAGTGTGGTGCCCCTGGGTACTTACTGGCAGAGCTAAAGAGCTTTGTAACACTTGCCCAAGCAGGGCAGAGGCCAGCTGAGGGCTGATGGTGATTCTCTCTCCTCCTCCTCATGAAGTTAGATGAGGAGGTCTGATGCCCTGATACTTTTCACAAACCCGTAGAGCTCGCTATCCACGTGCATATGTGGCTCTCCTGCTGGGCCAAAAGCTCCTCAAAGGCAGGAATATATATTTTTCATATCTGTATTTGCAACATCTAATTTAGCACAGAAAAGGGCTCCAGTAAATATCTGAATGAATGGCTTTATCCAGAAAATATCCCTTTATTGTCCAACGGAGATGTTAAGACACGGAATAGTCCATCCTACTGTGATTTTTATTCCCAAACAAATCTCTGTGGCCTAATGAAACTATCCCTAGGACTCACAGAAGTTCAGGGTACATCCTTCTCCTTACTGCCACCACACTTCCCGAGAGCACCTTGGACACTTTGAACTCTTTGCCTTTAGTCTTGCCATAGGTTTAAACTCCACTTGGTCCCTTGTTTCCTATAGTAGGGGTAAGAAAATTTTTTTTTTCTGTAAAGAGCCAGACAGTAAATATTTTAGGCTCTGCAGGTCACATAGTCTCTGTCACAACCACTCAATTCTGCCTTTGTGGAGAGAAAGCAGCCACAGATAAGAGGCAAACAAATGATTGTGGCTATATTCCAATAAAACTTTATTTATGGATACTAAAGCCTGAATTTAATATAATTTTCATATGTTATGAAACATTAATCTTTTGAATTTTTTCCCAATCATTTAAAAATGTAAAAAACATTCTTAGCTTATAGGCCATACAACAAACAGACGGCAAGCCGAATATGCTCTGTGGATCACAGTTTGCCAACCCCTGGCCTACCATAAAAAACTTCAGAATTCCTTTATGGACTTTATACTTTTTATAGAGTATTATTTTGCTGTCTGGAGTCATTCTAGTGCTGAGGAAGTAGAATGCACATGGTCTCTTAAGTTATTAAGGCCTAGATTCAGATGCTAGCCCTACCATCTACCACTGAGGTAGCCTTGAACATAATAATTAACCTCTCTGTGCTTCAGTGTCATCATCTATTACAGGGTTATTGTGAGAATTAAATGAGCTAATGTATATAAAGCTCATGGCACAATGCCTGGCATATGGTTGGCACTCAATAAATGGTATCTATTATCTTAGCTTGTGGGTCAGCTTGCAGATCAGCTGTGGCTCTGAAAGCAACCCAGACGCTTTGTAAAGGACAACTGGGCAGCAGGAGGGAATAAACTGATAGCAAAGCACAGAGACAGAATTTGGAGGCCCAGGATTCTAAGTGCCTGGTAGCACTGATTACTTCCAGCACCATCCCAAACTCACTGCATTGCTTCTCCTGCTCAGCAAGAACTCCTGACTCTCACGCTGCCCGAACCCACTTAGCATTCCTTATCAAACACCCACATGAGCCTGGAATGCTCTCTTTATCCCCGCACCTCTTCCTGGCATAGGGCTGGAGGAGGGTGAACGTGGCCAGACCAAACCTACACTGACAGGCCTGCAGCTAGATCTTACGTAGCTGGCCCTGCCAGGCTCCCTAATTCTCTCTCAATTCTTCATGAATTCCCTGATGTATGAAGAATGAAATTTCTCCAGAGCTCAATAACTAGACTGTCTATAGAAGTTTTAGAGCAAAAAAACTAAGTATCCAAACAAGGGATCTACCACATTACTTTCAAGACAGAAAAGCATCAGTCGGACAGATTAGACTAAGGCTTGTGGCATCTCTATTTGTGGTCCAAAAGACCAGATAAAACCTGTCACTTCCTTGCTCCCAAACCTCTAACGGGTGTCTACTGCCTCTGCAATAACCAAGCCCCTGTTGCTCAGGGTCCAGACCACCCCTCCTGCATTATGTCTTACCACTCCTCTACAGAAGCCTTAACCTGCAGTCCAGTTAAAATGGACTACTTCTACTGATTACCCTAAACAAATTCCAGCTTCCCACACTTGTGCACAATTCTATCACAGCACCAGTAACATTTTATTGCATGTCTCCCCCTAGACTGTGAGCTAAGGATAGGACGGAGACTAAGGCCGATTCATCTCTAAGTCCCCAACACTTAGCACAGGGCCTGGTACAGGAGTAAACACTCAGTAAATCTTTACTGAATAAATGAAAACACTTGAAGTTATTCTTCCCTTAAACTGTTTTAGCTGCACTCTTAAAAGACAACTGAGCACAGTCTAAGGAGCCCTGGTGGTACAGTGATTAAAGCACTCAGCTTCTAACCAAAAGGTCGGCAGTTCAAACCCACCACCTGCTCCTCAGGAGAAAGATGTGGCAGTCTGCTTCCTAAAGATTTACAGCCGTGGAAACCCTATGGGGCAGTTCTACTCTGTCTTATAGGGTCGCTATGAGTTGGAATCAATTTGACAGAAGTGGGTTTGGTTCGAAAACCAAAGAGAAAGAAGAGAAGCATGACCAATATGATCCAAGCAACGGAAAATAAGTTTTAAGAGTGAGGTAAATGAAACTAAGGCTGTTTAGCCTGGAGAAGGCCTAACTCGATTCAGGCTTTAAGTACACAAAAGGTTCTCCTGAGAAAATCTCTATCTCATCCTCCTTTTATAATAAGAAGAAACATTTCCATATTCATGGAAAACAGAATGAGAAGAAATGACTTAAGTTAAGGCCAGAGGGGTTTAAGCTGGAGAGAAAGAAGAACCAAATCAGGCACCACTTTTCCAGACATACTGTTACTGTACTTTGTAGCAAGTGAATTGGAGGGGTCTTGCTTATCACTTTTGCCAATGGCTGTGCAAAGGGGAATAAAATACACTGCTCTGTTCCTGTTCCCTCTTGAGAGAGGTGGGTGAAATCACAAGTCAGGTAAGGTTTTCTAATGAGTCACTAACTTTTTTTTGGTTCTTTTCCTACAGGCACTTTCTGTCACATCATGCTTCACAACTGTGAAAAAAGAACCTGGTATTTCAAAGTTTCCTGGTAGGGCAATGGAAAGAGAGAGAGGCAAGAGTGTCAGAATAAGACAATGGGGGAAACAGCTCTGATAAAATACTTTCTATAAAAATGACACCTAACTGGGCATTAATAATAATTGTTAATATTACCACTATTAAAGCTAACATTCACGGAGCACCTACTATGTTATGTGCCAGGCACTGTGCTAAGCGTTTAACGTAAGTTATCTCAGTCTTCATAACAACCCTAATCCAAAAGAACTGAGATGCCATCGAGTCATTCTGACTCATGTCGCTCCCATGTGTTTCAGAGTAGAAGTGTGCTCCATAGGGGTTTTCAATGGCTGTGATCTTTTGGAAGTAGATTGCCAGGACTTTCTTTCGAGTTGCCTCTGGGTAGACTCGAACCACCAGCTTTTCAGTTGGTGATCGAGTGCTTAACCATTTCCACCACCCAGGTACCATAACAACCCTACAAGGTAGGTAATATTCATATCCCCATTTACAGATGAGGAAACTGAGACTTAGGGAAGCTATATAACTCGCCCAAGTCACACAGCTAGAAAATGGCAAAGTCAGGACTCAAACCCAGGCAGTCCGACTCTAGAGTCTATAAACTTTACTGCTGTCTCTCTCTAAGAGGGATAAGAAGGCTGGAATTTAACCTCTAGTAACTCTGAATCCAGGTCCACATTCTTAGCCACTTCCTTATACTGTCCCAAGTCAGGAAGAACAAAGTAATACACAACATTAGCAAGAGAAGAGACCTCAGAAGAGGAACCAAAATACTCCTTATATTACAGGAACAGCTGCGATTGAGGACTCACAGATGATAATGAACAGAATTGGCACTTGAATCCCAGCCTCTTGACTCCAAGTGTACAGTTCTTTCCTCTATTATAGGTTCTTGTTGAATTTGAGGGTGAGAAAACAAAGGAACAGCATGTGCCCTATGAGCTACTTCCCTAGGCAGACACTTAGCAATGAACTGCCAATCTCCCATCAGAATCTGTGCCTGAAATACACAGATACCAACAGCCTCTGTAAGCTGATTCTAAGATTCTACTGGTTAAAGACGGCAATGTACTGATTTATGGTATTGCAGGAGCTGCCAAAATGCTCACATATCAATCAAGCAGACCGAGACCAGGTAGCTTCCACATTAGACCAGTGGTTCACAGTTTAAGCCTGAACTGGACTATTCCAACAGCCTCCTCACTGATGTTCCCATTCTTTGCTCCAGTCTAGCCTCCACCTTGCAGCCAGAGTAAGCACAGCTGTAGTCATGGAATTCGGAGCCCTGCTGCATAATGGAAAAAAATACGGGCCTTTGAATCCTAAACTACTAGGTTTGAATCACACTGTTACTTACTAGCTACCTGACCTTGGGCAAGTCACTGTAATCTTTCTGAGGTCTGGTTTCTTCGTTTTTACACTAAGGGATGGTTGTTATTGTGTGCCATTGAGTTGATTACAACTCACAGTGACCCTATATGACAGAGCAGAACTGCCCCATAGCATTTCCTAGGCAGTAATCTTTACAGGAGCAGATTGTCAGGTCTTTTCTCCCATGGAGCTGCTGGTGAGTTTGAACTGCTGACCTTTCCATTAGCAGTCAAGCACTTAACCACTGATCCACCAAGGCTTCTTAAACTAAGGGATAACTATCCCTATATTACAGGATTGTGAGGATTAAATAAACTATAACGTGTAAAGCATCTAGCATACTGCAAGCCACAAAACAAAGCAGACACTTGATAAATGTTGATGTTCTTCTCCCTACTCCTCTCTTTTCATTTTGACCACAATCCACCATTTCAGCTTCTCTCTCCTCCTCACCAACTCCACCCCTAGCCCCACGCACCCCTGTGCCTTTCCACCATTGCTGAATCTGTTCCTTCTCCCAGGAATGAACTTCCTCCAAGGCCCAGCATACATTCTCTACCTTCAGGAATCCTTCTCTAGCCCCCCTTTAGTCATGTTGGGATTGATTTTTCCTTCTCCTAAACTCCCACTTTGTTTATATTCTTTACTACATTTACCATAGTCAGTCTGATTTCAGTTATTTATGTACTTATCTATCTTCCCAACTACACTGGAGGGAGAAGAAGGCTCCAAGAAGACAATTACTTAAGGAGGGCAGGAAACGTGTTATTTTCCTTGGTGTGTATTCCTCAATACCAGAACACAGCAAGAGCTCAACAAATGTTTATTGAATTGAATCTTTCCACTCTTGACTGGGAATCTTTACAGAAAGATTCTGGACTGAGTTTATTCTAAAACTATGCATTTACTGCCTGACTTGATAAACATGCAATTTTTGAGGTCTATTAAGACTCCTAAACTAAGACCCACTAGTACTCATGTTGGCTTTTTCATTTTTTCACTCGTTTTCAATACCTTGGACTCCTCTTGGGGTATCTCTCCAGCATGCAGTGAGACATCGCCAGGAGGACATCTCTTGCTCATGGGATAGAGTGATCTAGGAGCAAGCTTTCTGGAGAACTGTTCCACCACTGGTTAGGAGATGACTGTCATTAAAGCCAGTTACTAAAACCTGTGTGTGGAATCAGAAAATAGATCTGAATAATTTATCTCTGCCTCAGTTTCCATGTCTAAAAATAGAGTTTTGAGATGATACATATAAAGCACTTAAAAAAGCATCTAGGGGAAAACAGTTTGGCAGTTCCTCAAACTGTATGATTATATGGCAGTTCCTCATACTGTATGATTATATGGCCCAGCAATCCCAATCCTAGGTATAGCCAGAAGTGAAAGCAGGAATGCAAACAGAAACCTGTACATCAATTTTCACAATAGCCAAAAGGTGGAAACCACCAAAATGTCCATCAACAGATGCATGGATAAACAAAATGTGGTATATACATACAACAGAATACTACTCAGCCATAAACAGAAATGAAGTCCTAATGTATGCCACAACATGGGTAAGCCTTAAAAACATTATGCTGAGCAAAACAAGTCAGTGTAAAAGGACTCATACTGTATGATATCACTTATATAAAATAAACAAATACACAGAAACAAAAAAATTATTAGTGGTTACTGGGGGGGGAGGGGAATTTTTGCTAAGGGGTAATGAATTTATATTATATTAATGGTGGTAGAATAATTTGGGGAAAGATAGTGAGAATGGTTGTACAACTTGAAGAATGCAATCAATGTCATTGAATTACACATTACAAATTGTTGAACTGGTGTGTCCAGCACATAGTAATCACTCAATAAATGCTAGATATGACATTAACAATGTAACAGACTGGAAAAAAGTCAACATGTGTCACTTGTAGAGCTATCTCTACCACTTGTACAATCTCGATCAGGTCCTTTCCCCTCTCCGGGCTTTTCCCACCTGTAAAATGAAAGTGGTAGACCCAGATGGTTCCCAAGCCCTTCCATCTTCAACAATGTGTATGTTTATGATCAACAAAGAGCCTTCTGTTCCATGTGCTGAGGCTGTTGGCAAGGAAAAATGTGAATGCCTAGCTGCTAGTCTCCAGATGGGAGAGACCATGTTTCCCAAGGCCAAGGGCAAAGCAACTGATCAGTAAACCACCTGTGAGCATTCCCCTGGGTGAAATATATCACACCCAGTGCAGATCTCCTGAACATAGCACCACTTCTCTCACCCACCCCAATAAAACTCACATAAAGGCAAGGCAGGAGACTGAATACAGTATCAGCAAAGAGGAATCCTGTCTCCTGCAGAATTCCTGTACTCTCTTGCCTGTAATTAGGGTATCATTAATCTAAATAGGGCCCTCCTTAGGTAGAAAGAAGGAAAAATACAAAGCCCCTCTCAACCTGGCCAGCTCACAAAACAAGGATCAACACTAGTAAATAAAAAATGTCACTGACCCATTCAACAAACACTGCAGAGGCCTACTATGTGTCAGGCAGAGGAGGAATGAAACGGACATGGTCCCTGCCATCAGTGCACTCAGAGTACATATGGGGTGACAGGCCCCAAGCTCTGTGATCAGAGCTATACTTGAGGTTCGGCTTCTGCTATAGATGATGGGAAACGGAGCAACTAATCCAGCACGGGAATCAGAGAAGCTTCACCAAGGAGGTCACATAAGACATAGGCCTTGAAAGATGAGTAGGAGGAGGGAACTCCAAAAAGACAGAATACAAGCAAAGGCTGGAGCAGGAATATGCGGGGTGCGACTGAGGAATCAAGACTTGTTTATTTCGCCTGGCGCACAGGGTGCAGGTTTGGGAAAACAAAGGGAAATAGAGCAGGAGAGAGGTTTGTGATCAGAGCATGGAGAGACCTGTCTATAAGGCTGATGAATCCAAACTCTACAGAGTGGGCAACGAAGCCCCCAAGGTTTCTGAGCAGAGATATGCAGAGGTATAACATGATCAGAACAGTATTTTAAGAAGATCACATGGGCACCCATGAGGAGGATAGAAAAGGACCCAGTTACTCGATTACTATGGGACCACATAATAGGAGACCACATGGGCTTCCTAAGGAGTGCTAGAATCCAACAGCTCCTGTTCACAGAGCTTCTCTCTCCCATGGTCCAGCTCATACAATTTGAATTTAAGAGGTATTCACTTGCCAGGCCCAACTGACAAAATCTGCTAGAGCACTAGAGTAATAGGCCTTCCAGACAAAGTCAAGAAAACAACCAACCCTCCGGACCACAGAAAGAAAAGAGCTGAGGTGGGAGAAGAAGTAGGAGGAGGGTGCACCAAAGTGTCCAGCTTTCACAACTCCATATAAAAACCCAAACCTGGGTCTTCTCTTCACATCTTTAGAGGGGCTGAAGCTAAGGGTAGTGGGGCTGAAAGCAGCTGGCTGATGGCTGAGGATTCAATGAGACAATATTTACCAACTGCCCAGCATGGGTACCTGACGCACAGAGGAGCAAGTAAGTATCAGGGATTTGAACTAGTTCAAACCCCCGCTGAGAATTTGCATTTCTAACAAGTTCCCAAGAAGTTATACATAAGAATCACCTGGGGATCTTGTTAAAATGGAGATTCTGATTCAGTATATCTGGGGGTGGTAATACAAATTCTCAGCAGGGGTTCAAACTGAACCAGTTCCAAGCCCTGGTAAATATAATTATCAGTTCCCTTTCCATCCCGCAAAGTCAGTTCCACCTATAAGTCCCACTCAGGATTTAAGGCCCAGGCCATGTCAAGGACGCCCCCAAGGCCTCTCTAAAGTACTCAGTCCAGAATTACCTACAAGTTCCTGGAAATCACAGCTACCACATATTGAGCACCCACTCTGTAACAGGCACCATACTGGATGACTTACATGCAATCCTACTCAACCTTCATAGTGACCCTACTATGCCCATTTTTCAAAGGAGAAACTGAAGCTCTGAGAGGGGAAATGACTTGACACACTGCTAGGAAGTTGCAAAAGTGAGACAGAACCCAGCACTGCCTGACCCCAGTGCCAATCACCTCCAACAACACTTCATTCCTGTCACCTGTGCTGGCCTCTGATCTGCCACTGACCATATGACCATTGGCCTGGGAGCTGAGGACAGAGATTGCCCGGGACACTATTCCTCTCCCCACTATACAGTCACCAACACATGGTCAAACTCAAGCGACCCTGTAAGACAGGGCAGAACTGCCTCCATAGGGTTTCCAAGGCTGTAAATCTTTACGGAAGCGGACTGCCAGCCACATCTTTCCCCCTCGGAGCGGCTGGTGGTGGGTTTGAACCACCAACCTTCCGGTTGGCAGCCAAGTGCTTAACCGCTGCTGCCCCCAGGCCTCCTTCAGCACATGGTAGGAGATTTTAAATACTGCAAAATAAATGAAAGCAGATAACTTTAAAACAAATTATAAAATTATCATAAATTCCTCCAATGAAAAACTATGATGTTGCTGCTGCCTGAACATGGGTCCCAGCCATACCCTCGGCCCTGATCCTTAGTGGGGACTGAGTATCATACTGGCCACAGACTGAGCTCCAACCTCGGACACGAACCGAGCCCTGACCTGTCACAACCCAAACCCCGACCCTAGGTACAGGCTGAGCTCCTACTGACGACACACGCTGCTCCCTGATCTCACAGACCGAGTCCTGAGGAGAGCCCTAAAGAATTGTCCCCTTTGGCTGTCCCTCCGCAACAGACCTCGAGCCGCTCTAAAAGTCCTGATTGCCCCCCCCAGTCACAAAGAGTCACTCACAAACCCCCCGCCCCACTTTTCTCGGAGGGATACCTTTCCGCCTCTCCTTTACCACAGCTGACTCCCCGGGGGATCTCTCGCGCGCCCCGCCGCTGACAGATAGGTTTGCCTAGAACGCGGAAGAGGCGGTGCTAGACCCGAGGGGAGGACCTGACCAAAGAAGGGCGTGAGGGGGCGGGGCTGCGCCTGCGCCTGCTTCTGCGCCCTAATGCCTGGGGCGAGACGGCCGAGCTAAGTGAACTGCGCAGGCGTGAGATGAAATGGGCGGGGGAATTGCTGGGGTAGGGGTGGTGCTTAGCTCCTTTTAATGCTATCTTCGTGCAGTCCAGGGGCTGGTAGCCAGGGAAATGCTCGGGGGGGAGGCTAGGCAGCGACAGGTGTAAATAATATTCACAGAGCGCTTCTGCATGCTGGAAATATGGGCATGCCTTTTAGATATGGGGAAACGCTGCTAGTCTTTTCTAAAACGGAGGCTAATTCTGTAAAATTTCTTTAAAGGTCCGAGTGCCTATAATTTCCCCATGAGAGATCTTCCTTGAGCCAAAGCATTGCACTTAATAGTTCAAAATAAAAAATTTAAAAGCTCATTTCTTGGAGAGAAACAACTACAGATAAATTAATGCCTCAGCGAGCCCTCGCCCCTCCCCAGGGCTGCAGGTGCGAGGAGAGGATGAGAGTGCTGACTTGGATTTTAATTCAGGCCCTGTCTCAAAATGTCCGTTTCTTCCTTCGTGAAATGGAAGTAAACATCCCTTCCCTGCCTGTTTCAAGATTGCTGTGAGGGTCTGCTGAGAAATTCTCCACCTTGACAAACATTTGTTCCCTTTCCCTTCTGGTCTCCGTCTTCTGTATGTTGAAAGGAAGCCTGGATGATTTGCTAGATTTTCCAGCCTGAGTGAAGGCAGGAGAGGGAGTATTTTTCCGGCACTTCTGTGTTTAGTCCAGTCCTTTATGGAATCTCCCAGTCCAGCCTGAAGACCCCTGTATATCCTGACCTCTCCCACCCATCACCTTCCAGGACCACCACAAGCTTCAAGTCCTCAGAGGCCTTGATGGCCTGTTGCCCTCCCTGTTCTTCCCTGTCTCAGTAGACAGCTGGTCCTAAGTCACTCAGGCCTATATATTCCAATCCAGGTTCATAAAGTTGCTATGTTTCCCACATAGCAACCAAGTTCAGTTAACACTGGATAAGAGGGCTGAGGGTGATTCTCAAAGGAGGGAAAGGTCAAGGAGTGCTCTCCCAAAGCAGGTGGTGCTCCAGCCATGCTTGGGGCTCCCTTCACCATATTCCATTGCCCCCTTGTGCAGGAGGGTAGAGTGGGGTATGAAAATATTGCAGCAGAAAACCTCCATGAGGAGGCTGCAGTGTTCTTTGGGGTCAAGGGTGGTGGGGCATTCTTTACTCAACAGATGGATGCTCTGCCCCAGGGTGGGGAGAACGGAACACTCATTCCTGCTCCAAGGATTTCTACAGATCTTAGCCAACAGGAAAATAATGCCTTCCCCAGCCTGGCTGCCCAACCATGCTGCCCCTCTACCCTCAGTACATTGCCTTTCCCAGGACCCTCTCCTGCCAGGTTTTGACCTGTGGGGGACTCTGCTCTGTATCTCTGAGGCCTCAGCTCTCTCTTTTCTCCCTTTCTTTCTCTCTACCTCTGTCTATTCTTTTCTAAGCATCCCTCTCGGAATCTTTCAAAGCAGTTTTATGAAGCCTTCCTGATGTATTCACAGACATTCCCATGTAAGGTGTAGGCCCTGGACTACACAACTCTGAGATAAATTGATCCTTACTGCCATGGTGTTTCAAAATAACCATGAGTCCAGAGGCTGAACTGTCTAACAGTCTGAGCTGTCCAATGACTGAGGAGGAGTAAGTGACCTGTCATAAGAGGTGTGCAAGCAAAGCCATCTTTTAGAATGCTGGACTGGGGCCTCCTCTGGTGAGCCAGAAGAAAGGGCAGCAAAGTGGAGGGCCTTCAAGATCCTGGAGCAATGAAAGGAGGGTGCTGGGGGTCAGGAGAGGAGCCAGGCAGCTGGCCCAAGACAAACTTGATTCAACGAGCTATTCTACAACAAGCACTCAGAACATAGTTGGAACATACATGGACCATAGTAAGCATTAGCTATTATGTTATTACTGTGACTGATTCACAGACTGGAAGTAATGAAAGAGCTTAGAGATCAGTCAGTCCTTTGCTCCCACACCTGAACGTAACATAGATGAAGTAATTGAGGTCTAGAGGGAGAAGGGGGCTGCCACGGTACCTCAGGGGCTGGGCTGGAATTGGAACCCTGGTCCCTCCCTCACAGGAGAACTCTTGTACCAAACGAGGCTGTCTCCTTTGCAGGTGGAGAGGAGGGCTCCAAGTGGGCCTTTGCTGACTCTTCAGAACCAAGCTATTTCTCAAGTCCTGTCCAGGCAGCTTGTAAATAAGAGGCAGTGGAAAAACAGTAAGACGTGAGCCAAGAAAAGACTCAGTTGCCTCCTGGGGAGTAAGCTCAGGAGTCTTTCCCATATCCTACCACTACCACTTTGAGCTCTAGCCAGCACCCAACAAACAATTTCTTGAAAAGGGATTCCTCTGCTGTGATTAGAACTGGGACTGTATTTCTTTCCTGTCTCTTAACCGATTAGCTCCAATAAACCACCCAGACTAAGGGGGGAGGGCAAGAATAGCTGGTGTCAGGTGACCTGAGCTGAAACAAGGAAAAACTTCCCCAACATTCAGGAAGGCAAGGCCAGACATCCCCACCCCAAGGGTCTTAGCCCAGCCTGGCCCAGAAGTTCCAGAGCCCTGGGTAAACCTCAGCGTCTCCACCCTGTAAAGCTGGGCCAGACACAACCACACCAGCCAGCCCTCCACATGGCCCAGATCTCAGGACAAAGAGTCTTCCCTGCCCCATTCTGGCCTGGCTCCTTCTACAGCCTGCCCAGGCTCCTTCTACAGCCTGCCCAGGAGCCATGTGGCACCCAGACCACAGATCCTCACAGCAGCCGCTTGAGTTTGCCTCCTTTATTTTACCAAAAATAACAACAATAGTCTTCCCTCTGTTTCACAAAAATAGATTTCCCTGCCCCCCTCCCCACAATTGGCTCTGGCCACAGCCTAGAATCCATCTTCCAAGCCACAGTCTAGTCTAGGGAAAGATCTGACCCCCTCACTCCGGAGCCTCTGGCAAAGCTGCTAGGCCAGCAGAGTTCCCTTGGGAACTTCTCAGGAGGCAGAAAAGGCGGCAGTCCCAGGACCAGCTGGCTGGCCTCAGGAGTCCCATCTGTTTCCCTAGAGGGCAGGCAGCTTCTGGGCACATGGTTTTGGAGGTTTGTCTCAGCAGACCTCCCCAGCCTACCTGAGGAGTAGTGGGGCACTCTGGCATTAGGCTAGAAATCCTTGCTCAAAGCAGGAACAGTTGTGTCCTGGAGAAGGTCTATCGAACCCTCTTTCCATGTGCATCTAATGTTCCTATTCAGCAATCGACAGACCCTGGGCTGGGAGTCAGGACCGCTGCTTTCTAGTCCAGTTCCATGAAAGCCTCACTATGGGGCCTTGGACAGTCTCTCCCTGTCTCCTCCTGGCTTCAACAGTTTCCTCCTATGTATATTGAAAAAATGAGCCTGATCTCAAGTCCCTTCTGGCTCTCCATCCTGGCCTCCCGGCATGGAGGCTCTGGTACGGCAAGGCCATGTTCCTGCCTTGGTTTCCCCACCAATGGCTCTGGGCATGGGGGTGACAGTAATGGAGTGCTAAATGAACATCCCAGTCTCTTTGTGGATGGCTGGGATCTAAGATCCACTCGGCTGGAATGTCTCAGGGATGACTGGGAAGAAGGCAGGTACTTGCAGGGTACAGGTTCCCTAGGCCTGGAAGAATCCATTCACCAGCTACAGACTCTTCAATGCCCCAGGATGGGAGAGAAGACTCTGGAGTTTCCCAATCCAAGTTCTGGTGGCAACTTGGGGTGGAAGATTATTTTGTGTTGGGCTTCAGATCCTGGGAGGCAGGTCTGTAGATTCTGGGAGCTATACTGGAGTATATGATTCCCAATTTAAGGACCGAGGGACCTTTGTGGACTCAAGGGATCATCTCCAGCCCCCAGGAGGCTGCTTATAATCCGGCCTTCCTGGAGGCAGAGGGATGAGTAAAATGAAAGCTCATGAACATCTCTGGCTGAGAAAATCACAGCCTGTGTCTGTAGAGGGCCAGGGGTTTAGGTCCTCAGGGCAAGGCTCCACCTTTCCCCAGCTCCCCAGGACTCATGCTCATGGAAGACAGTAGCCTGGAAAGTTCAGACATAGAGATACTTCTACAACCACATTTGTGAACTTATACATGTGGTGAGTTACACCAAGCAGGGATACTGACCTACCATCACTCCTACAGTGGTTTGATGATCCCAGTCTCTTCATTAATTCATTCGTACATTCATTTATCTAACATTTATGGAGGGTGTATTATGTGCCAGGTAGGGTCTAAGGCAGACATACCCAACAGTCAAAATCACACACACACACGCACACAACATTCACTGTCATCTGTGCTCACTCACACAGGCTACTCACCCTCTTGCACCTTTCTTGACATAACCTTAGTCACATTCACATACCCCAAATGGGGTTGGGAACCACTACGGAAGGGTCAAGTATCAGGAAGAAACCCTCTGGCCTACCCTACTCCCAGACTTCACTGCTGGAGGTTTTACTCCTCCTTTCCTTCTCTCTGCCCACCTTGAAGCCTTTCCTCCTTCTCCATTCACAAGGAGTGAGAGGGGCATATGGGCACACTGCTGAGGACCAGAAGTCCAGGGGCTTTGGGCATGTGAAGGGAGTCCCAGCGCCTTCAGGTTACTCTAGCACCAGATTCCTAACGGTTCTCTGCCACACTGTGTTCAGATGGTCCACCTGACGGGCAACAACGTCCAGGCCTGGGCTCAGTGGCAGATCCGCTCTGTCATCTCCCTCTGCAGAGACACAGGGTGGGGTGGGGTCAGTCAGAGCTCAACCTTCCAGGCAGCCCCTTCCCAAACCGCAAGGCTTGGCCGTTCTTCTGCCTGACTCTGCCCTCTCTACCAGCGCCTCCTCAGGAATTCCTCCCCCCCCCCACCCTTAACACACACACAACTCCAGCCTGCAGATCTGGGGTTGTAAAGTAAAACGTGAATAAATTCCCTAGGAAGTAGAGAATCTACTGTTAAAAAAATTGTTTTCTCCTAATTTATCCAAGATCTTTAGGAAACTAGGGAATCTATAGTTAAATACATTGCCTTCACCTAATTTATCCATGTTATTTAATATATGAGCCAGAAACATGTATATTGGACTTCCTTGAAGCAAGCAGGCTTTGCACTTGAAAACATACAGAGGCTTGCCCAGGTGGAAGCGGTGGGGAGGGACAGTAGGGGCTTGGCCTCACCAGCGGCTCCAGTTCCCGCTGGTCCACCAGGCTGAACTCTTGGATGAAGTAGTAGAAGTGCTTGTAGCAGGTGTTGACATGTGCCTCGGCCCCCATGCTGAGGATGCTGTCGAAGTGGTGGATGTAGACATGGACAAAGACGCGGAAGAGGCGGGTCAGGATCTTGGTGCACACCTGCTGGAAGTTCTTAGGGAAGGGAACTCCTGGGGGGTGGGGTGGGGCAGAAGGGGGAAGTTGGCATTCTGGTGATGAAACTGCCCAACCCTGCCCACACACACACAGGCTTTGCCCAGGATGGCCTCTTCCCCTAATTCTCAACACACTTCCCTTTGGGAGACAGAGAGAAGTAGTGGTTTGCTTTCTCCCATACTTTCTTTTTTAACGAAACACACATGATTTTGCCTCTTCCCTGCTAAAATACAAACCGTCTTCCACATTTTCCCATCACCTAAAGCAGGGCTTTGCAACCTTGCAGGAACGGGGGGTCGCTGATAAACCCTTCTTAAACTATGATCAAAGTAATGGCCAATACTCCCTCCAGAAACATGTGCATCTGCAGGTATGCTCACATCACATTCTTGTATATGATGCCAAGAAGAGTTCATTAACATATGGGGTCCATTTAAAAAAAAAAAAAAAGGGTTTTCAAGATTAAGTCCTAACTCTCCTGCATGGTACCTGCTCAAGGCCTTTCATGATCTGACCCTGACCTCCCTCTCCAGCCCCATCCAGAGTTGCTTCTCTTCTCAACATTCACACAGCAGGCCTCAGACCTCCGGTCGTGAGATTATTCATTCTCTGAGAAAAGAGTTGAGATATCCCTCATTCCTTCAAATATTCAATAACACTTATGAAGAGCCTTTCATATGAGCCAGGCCCTGTGCTGGGCCCTCTGCATCTTTGACTCTAATTCTTACAACTATCCTGCTGATGGGTCTAATCATAGCCATTCTAGATATGATGAAACTAAGGCACATAACCACTTGCCCAAGGTCACATAACTATTAATCAGTAAAAACTGGAGACAGGGTTCCAACCCTCTTTGCACCATATTTCAGTCCCTTAGATATGAATGTTTTAAGGACTAAAGTGCACCTGACCCAAGCCATGGTGTTTTCAATAGCCTCAATGCATGCGAAAGCTGGACGATGAGTAAGGAAGACCAAAGAAGAACTGACACCTTTGAATTATCGTGCTGGTGAATAATACTGAATACACCATGAACTGCCAAAAGAACGAACAAATCTGTCTTGGAAGAAGTACAGCCAGGATGCTCCTTAGAGGCAAGGATGGCGAGACTTCGCCTCACATACTTTGGACATGTCATCAGGAGGGACCAGTCCTGGGAGAAGGACATCGTGCTTGGTAAAGTAGAGGGTCAGCGAAAGAGAGGAAGACCCTCAGCGAGATGGACTGACACAGTGGCTGCAACAATGGGCTTAAGCATGACAATGATTGTGAGCACGGCACAGGATCGGGCAGTGTTTTGTTCTGTTGTACATAGGGTTGCTATGAGTTGGAACCAATTCAACGGTACCTAACAACAGATATGTTACAGATCATACAGCTTTCCTGCCCATGGGAAGCCCCAGGACCCATGAAAAAAGTACAATTTCTGCACAGTTCTCATTATCAGGGTGGAAATCTTAGTGGCTATGCCTTCTTCTTTGCTGTGGCAGAGCTATCCCAGGATGAAAGCATGGACATGTGGGGTCTCCCAGGCCCAGGGAGTTAAGGCTAGAAGGGAGTAAAGCTCACTTCAGGCCTATACCTGGCCCACCCTGCTCCACTGCTCTTGGGTGGGGCTGAGCCCTGCCTCCCTGTGAGCCCTGCCAGGACCAGCCCAGTCCCTCAGGCTTGTCCTTCTCATCTTGAACAAGAGACCTGAGCTCTAGCTCTGAATCCACTTTCCCTCTCTCGACCTCAATTGCTTCCCATGTGAAATGAAGGTACCCATTGTTAGGCATGATAGTACAGGAAATGGCAGGCCACTGGCTGGGGAGGAGCTGTGGGCATTGAATTGTGACTCAGTGCCCAGCTTCCCTCAGCATTCAGATTTCTCCCCTCTGGGCTTGCCTACCCTGCCCCACCCATCTCTGATTCTAGCCCCTCCTACAGCCTTACCATGGATCAGCATGAGGCCTGGTAGGGGTGGGGCCCAGGGTACAGGTGGGGCAGCTGTGATGAACACAGTGTCATGCCTGCTCAGCTCCTCCGCTGACACCCCATCCTGCTCTCTGGGGTGGGGAAGCAGAGCCAGGGTGGCATCACTCCCCTCCCCTCCCTTCCTCCCCCGCCCAGGCTGCCTAGCTGAGATAAGAAAAGGCCCGTGACCTGTGCCTGACAAGGAAAAATTCTGCCCTCAGAGCTTCATTGTGACCTGGCCATACCATCCCAGCCCACTCAACTCCTGCGCCTCCTGGGGCTAGGAGTCAGAGGGAACTCTCAGGAGGCTGGAGGTCAGATCAGCCCAAGCAGGGGAATTTGCTACGAACACCCTGGGCCTGGAAGATTCTGAGAATCATAGTGTCTGTGCTGTGGGGATTCTAGCGGGGTCACTCCAGCTTTGGACAAGACGAGCCCCAAACTGGGAGTTAGGCAGTCCTAACTCAAGTTACCTGACCTTGAGCAAGGCACTTAGCTTCTAGGAACCTCAGTTTCTTCTACAAAATCATGCCGCCATCACAGAACTGCCTATCAAACTAAATGCCACATCTGTGAAACGGGCTCGCCAGGTGGCGCTCACCAACGCGCGTGGGAAAGACATCCTCATCGTTGATGAGGCCTTCGATCCAGTCCATGAGCAGCGCCATATAGCGCGGCGCTGACAGCTTGGCCGGTCGTCGGTACTGGCGCTCATCCTGCCAGCGGTACTCGTAGCGGGGCCCGCCTGCCATGACCGGGCAGCTGGTCTCACTACAGCGCTCGGCCATAGTGCCGTAGATGAGGTTGATGCGGTTGAAGAAGTCCACCACGTGCACTGCGATCCAGTCGTGGATGCTCTCACCAGGTGGCAGCCTCACAACACTGCGCAGGTCCAGGCCCGACTTGAGCGATGCCTGCGCCTTCTTGTACAGCTCAAAGCGCTGTGTGCCGGGCTCGAAGCGCTTCCGGGGCCGGAATGTCTTGTCCTTGGAGAATACCTGCTTCAGGCACAGCGCCATGGCCCAACTGGGCCTGGGCGTCCGGGGCACTGACCTGCCGGAGACAAGGGCATGGGGAGCAAAAACCAAAGGGGCTTGGATTTCCCAACATGTCATTTCCCCCTCGCCTGAGTCTTCGGTCAACCTTTGCATCCTATGCCTTCGGTCTTGTTTTGTTTCCTCTCTGCTTTCATGCCATCTCACAAAGGGCTGGCCCTGGATTCCAGACTGGTGCTCATCAGACTTGCTACTGACCCTTAGGGAGGCTGCAGAGGCTCCCTGTAGGACTGCCAGGAGCAGGGGCCTGGACGAGATGACCTCTGGGAGTCCCCATAAGCCAGCTGGTGCAGTTTGGCAGAGCTGGGCTGCATTGTGCTGGGGGCAGGGGGAGTGCCCCCGCCTTCAGCTTCCTCTGGGATATCACGTAGTTCATCCGGCCACCGGGGATTCCCAAGGAGCAAGAGGGACTTTTCTACCAAAAAAGTCTTTTCCTTTTTTTTTTACCCGGAAAGAGGAAAGGGCCCTCACGTGGCCAGCTGGGCAGTCACAGTGACTGCAGGTGCTGGAGCAGAAGGGGAGGGTGGCAGGGCTCTGCCTTCTCTGACAGTGGCTGGAAATCCTCCTCCCCAAACCCACCTCTTCCAGCCCCAAACCTTAACAAACCACTGGCCCCTCCCCCTGCACCCAACACTAAGTAGTCACTAGAGCACCTACTATGTGCCACGCACTGGAGTTCAGACAAATTTGCTTTGCCTCTTAGAATTGAATGATCCCAGACTCAGAACAGACTTTGGGAGCAGTGGTCAGAGCCCCAGGCTTGGAATCAGGAGTCCTGGGTTCTAGTCCCAGCTCCATCACTGACTTGCTGGGTGACATGGATTTGGCCTGTAGCAGGCATGGATTTCGCCCATGCAACCTCTTGGGTCACTCGAATAGAAGCCATGTTTCTGGGACTCTCAGGGTAGTTGCCTCATCTCCCCTGTGAGCTCTTGGGAAATGCAGAACCCAGGTACTGGCTGAGACTGGAATTTAGCCACAAACTGAGCACACTGACCCTGACCCCATATTGAGCACTTAGGTTCTGGGTATATATAGTTCTGAGCTCTGGTCCCAGGCTGAACTCTGACCTGGCCCTGACCCTGTTCAGTTTGAGCCCTGACCCTGACCCTAGAGTGAGGCTTGAATATTGCCACAGACAAAGTCTGACCTTGACCTGAGAGTGAATGGCTGA
This sequence comes from Trichechus manatus latirostris, assembly GCF_000243295.1. NCBI lineage: Eukaryota > Metazoa > Chordata > Mammalia > Sirenia > Trichechidae > Trichechus > Trichechus manatus. The sequence continues at coordinate 9,605,304 of NW_004443951.1, read as the reverse complement.
CACTGGAGCATCTTTCTTCCTCACATCTTTGGTAATGTTGGGAAAGGACTGAAGAAGGGAGAACGAGCACAAAGCAATACAGGTATTCCCCAATTTTTGAAAGTTCATTTTATGCCACTTCGCTTTTATGAAAGACCTACATTAGTACCTGTTTCCGCTAACCAAAAGAAATCTGAAGGTTTTTCACTTTTATGAAAAAAGGTGAAGAGGAAAATAGCATTTGTTTTGCAGCAGTCATTAAAGAGGCTGCATGCACCCCAAGCAGCGAGATTGGCATCGCCAAGCTCCTTCCCTGGGAACTACACTCAGCATTCCTACTTCTACTACATGTTAGTGTTATTTCAGGTTTTATGTGTTAGTTAATATGATTTGGTAGGTTAGTTTTTGGGTCTGGGAAAGCTCAAAGTTTTTTTGCATATGAATTATGTAATGGTAATTGCTTCTTTGCTTTATGCCATTTCAGCTTACAGAAGGCTTCATAGGAATGCTCTACTTTCGGATAGTGGGGTAAACCTGTAATTGGGGCTAACCAAAGGCACAGCACATAATGGAGAGGATCACTTTAGGCACCAGTGAAGCTGACAGAGGAGATGTTTGGAACAAGGTACTTCCTCATACACACAAGAGGCAGGCCAGGATTGGGACAATCAAGCAAAATGATGGTCATCTGGGGAGTCTCCCAGCAGGATCTTGTCCCCTTGATAAAAGACACAGATGCCAAAGGTCATCTTATCCATACCCCTGCTCCTCAACTTCTCACCCAAAGAAGTCCCCAGGGTGGGACCTGAGTTTCCTGACCAAAGACGAGATTTCCACACTTCACTTGCAGCCTCCATTCTAAACTCTGCCTGTGGCAAGTGCTTCCAAAATCACTCCCATTGCAGTTGGGTAGGATTCCTGGGCTCCCCACCTTTGTACGTTTCCCTTTACTGACAATTGCAAACAGATCCTCGCTCTGGCACTTAATACCTTACCCTACCTTTCCTGCCCCATTTCCCACCTCCCTGCACTAACCACCCTGGTATTCTTTCAGATACCTGAACACGTCGCACACTCTCCTGTCTCTGTATGTTTTCCTCCTCTGACCCCTTGGCCTGACTACACAGTCTTCAGGTTGAATATTACCTCCTCCCACAGCCCCCTGGCTGTGCCTCTACTGAACCCAGATCTCCTTTTCTCTGGGGGAGGCTGCTCTTTGGCCATCACTGCCTCCCCCACCCCCCAAATCTAGGTCAGGGCTTGGCACACAGTCAATGCTCAGGCTTCAAGGAAGACTTTGAACCTAGAATCTTAGGGTTGGAAAAGCACTGAGAAATCAGATGGCCCAATCCACTTCTTGTACAGAACAGGAGACTGAGGCCCAGAGAGGGAACTTGAAGAGCCTGAGGTCACACAAGTTATAGGCAGAGCCGGGACAAGGTTGGACAAGGCTCAGTCCCGTGAGTACAGGACCATTTTCCTGCATGGGCTGGTCTAGTGGGGAGAAGGGGAAAAGAGGGTAGTGGGGGGAAGGCGAAGCATCTTCCCCACCAAACAGACCAGACTGCTTCCTGTTCTCCCAACACTGAACCTCACTCCTCCTCAACCCACTGCCACAGCAACTTGGGTGCCCTGACTAGTGAGCGATAGTCCCACCTTCCTGCTGTGAAATGTTCAGGCCTGGTCCTCTTCCCAGGAAAATGTAAGATTTGGGGGTAGGTGGGGCGGGTTTAGGGCAGGTGCCGTTCTATCCATGCAGCTTGTCTTCCTTCACTCCCCCCTCCCCCCTCCCCATGCTCTTAGTGAGTTCTTCCCTCACTGAACCTCTGGCCCTCTCCCTGAAGTGCTGCTGGTCCCCCTCTGAACCTGGTTCCTATTTCTGGGTATCCTTTTATTCCTAGAATTGCCAGTGACTTGATCACTTCCCTGATGGGTGTCTGGGCTTCCCTAAGGAGGACCATAGGGTGACCCTCCGTGGTTCTGACACGAACTCCCTCCAGGACCAACCTGCCACTCCCTCAGCCTGGCCCAGGGTCTTGGCCAGTGGATGGCCCCAGTTTGAACCCAGGATTCATCCTCGGCTGCGCGGTGTGGGGGCGCCATGCCGGGCCGAGATCCAAGAGGAAGGTAGAGGCGGAGACTCCACGGTCTTTCCAGCGCGGCTCTGCCACCCCTGCCCACCCGGCCTCCCCGGGGACCCTCTCACCACCTCCTCCCTCCCTCACCCAGAGGTCTGGGTCCAACAGGTCCTAGGACCCAGAGGAGCCGGCCTGACATTTCCGTTCCCGAGGACACGCCCCCCTAAACCACCGCCACCCCCAACACTGACTTTGGAGCGCTCAGCCACAGACCCCGAAGGACTGCGGCCAGACCGCCTTCGGCCGATGTCGCCTGTCGCCTCGAGACAGTGCCACACTGAGGCAGCCCAGGAAATTAAACTGGAAACAAGGCTGGGGCGGGGGGCAGGGGACGCGAGGGGTGCGGGCGCTCACTCACGGGGTCTTCCCGGCTGGAACAGCTCAAGTCCTCCTCTGGCCGCAAGGTCACATCCCCAGAGCGCTGGGTCGCCCTGGGTCCTTCGAGCTGGTTCCCCCGCTTGTCTGCCTGCCTGCCCTGCCGAGCCCAGCAATCGCCCTCCCACCCCTTAGGCGACGCCGACTCCGCCCCGGCCCATCCCGGCCCCGCCACGCTGTGGCCAGGGGGCGGGGAGGGGGCGGAGGAACTGGGCCCCTCTTCTCCCAGTACAACGACACGCCTACTCCAGCCTTTCCGGGAAGTCTATATAGGGTCGCTATGAGTAGACATCAACTTGATGGCAACGGATTTGGTTTTGGTTTTTATATCGGGCTCCCAGCTTCTCTCTGAGCAAAGGACTAACTGACTAGCAGGCCTTCTCATGTCTCCTTGGGGGCACTACCCAGGAGTCAGCCTCAGCTTCCTGGACAGTAAAATGGGGACAAGCCCAGTTTCTTGGGGCTATGGGGACATGAAGGGACAAAACATCTGAATCAGAAACAAAAGAGCTACTAGATAAATGGTTTCCTTGCCCTCCTGGAATCATGTGTCTCACTTTCCTGAGCTGAATGAAGGATTGGGTCTGTCCTGTCCATTCCTATACCCTCAGCTCCTGGCACAATGCCTGGCACATAGCAGGTACTCAGTACTCATTTTCAGAATGAGTGAGTGGATGAATGCCTTGGACATCATGAGGTGAGTGCCTCACCTGTAGCACTGAGATGAGTGGCCCCTAAGACTGCTCACATCACAGACTTCAGAGTAGAACTGCCCATAGGGTTTTCTTGACTGTAATCTTTTTGGAAGCAGATTGCCAGACCTTTCTTCCTCCCTTCTCTCCTCAGGGTCCTGTTCACTTTTTACTCAAAGTCACACTATCTCCCATACCCAGGCCTTTGTCCTGGCTATTCCCATTTTGGAATATCTTTTTCCCTCCTTCCTTCCAACCAAATCCAAACCCTTCAAGACGTGATCTGCCCTCCCTACTTTTATACCTGGGTTCCTCCCCTGATGGCAGACAGATATCCCACCAGTGCACTCAATGCACACTCTGGCCCCCAGGTCCAGGGATCAATTGGCTGGCTCTGTCCTGGAATGGAAGGGAAGATTGGAGGCTCTCTAGGCTGGAGGGTTAAGGCAAGACAGCTGGGCTGCAGAAGGCACCCTGAAGGGGAGGAGGTGGGAGGATAAGAAGTCTAGGGGCTGATGGGAGGCACTCACCATGGCACAGATTCCCCACTGTGCTTCCCTTATGTCTGGACCTTCTGTTTGCTCAGTGGCATGAGATCACCCCGATCCTTAAAAATCTCAGCTCATAAAACTGAGGATCCATTCTTTTGTTGAGCACCGATTTTTACCCCAGTCTAAAGTTTTCTGTATTTTTATATCTGAATCTTAGCTCTGCCCCTAGTCCCCTATAAACTAATATTTGCATGCTCTAGTGTATATGGGAAGGAGCCCTGTGGCACAATTTTTTCGGCTGCTAACCAAAAGGTCAACGGTTCGAACCCACCAGCGGCTCCATGGGAGAAAAGACCTGGTGATCTGCTCTCATAAAGAATACAGCCTAGACAACAAGACAAGAAAAACAAATAAAGGGCATCCAAATTGGAAAGGAAGAAGTAAAACTATCCCTATTCGCAGATGATCCGATCATATACATAGAGAACCCCCAAGATTCCACAAGAAAACTACTGGAACTAACAGAAAGATTCAGCAGAGTAGCAGGATACAAGATGAACATACAAAAATCAGTTGTATTTCTACACACCTACAATGAGAACTTTGAAAAGGAAATCAGGAAAACAACACCACCTATAATAGTCCCTAATAAGATAAAACACTTAGGAATAAATCTAACCAGGGACGTAAAACCCGTTGCCATCGAGTTGATTCTGACTCATAGCGACCCTACGGGGATGTAAAAGATCTATACAAAGAAAACTACAAAACACTACTGCAAGAAACCAAAAGAGACCTACATAAATGGAAAAACATACAGTGCTCATGGATAGGAAGACTCAACATTGTGAAAATGTCAATTCTACCCAAAGTGATCTACAGATACAATGCAATCCCAATTCAAATACCAACAGTGAGAAGGAAAAACTAATCATTGCCTTTATATGGAAAGGAAACAGGTCTCAGATAAACAAAGCATTATTGAAGAAAAATGAACAAAGTAGGAGGCCTCACACTACCTGATATCAGAACCTACTATACAGCCATGGCAGTCAAAACAACTTGGTACTCATACAATAACAGACACATAGACCAATGGAACAGAATTGAGAACCCAGACATAAATCGGTCCACCTACGGTCAGCTGATATTTGACAAAGGACCAAAGTTCATAAAATGGGAGAAAAGACAGTCTTTTTAACAAATAGTGCTGGCAAAACTGGATGTCCATCTGTTAAAAACTGCAATAGGACCCATACCTCACACCATACACAAAACTAACTCAAAATGGATCAAAGACCTAAGTATAAAACCTAAAACAATAAAAACAATGGAAGAAAAAGTAGGGACAATGCTAGGAGCCCTAATACATGGCATAAATACAATACAAACCATAACTAACAATGCACAAACACCAGAAGAGAAACTAGATAACTGGGAGCTCCTAAAAATTAAACACTTAATGCTCATCAAAAGACTTCACCAAAAGAGTAAAAAGAGAACCTACAGACTGGATAAAAATTTTTGGCTATAACATATCCTACAAGGGTCTAATCTCTAAATCTATAGACAACTTTAACACCTCAATAACAAAAAGACAAATAATCCAATTAAAAAATGGGCAAAGGATATGAACAAACACTTCACCAAAGAAGACATTCAGGCAACTAACAAACACATGAGGAAATGCTTGTGATCATTAGCCATGAGAAAAATGCAAATAAATCAAAACTACAGTGAGGTACCATCTCATCCCAACATTATTGGCACTAATAAAAAAAAAAAACAACAGAAAATAACAAATGCTGGAGAGCTTGTGGGGAGACTGGAACTCTCATGGTGGGAATGTAAAATGGTACAACCAGTATAGAAAACGATATGGTGCCTCCTTAAAAAGCTAGAAATAGAAATACCATATGATCCAGCAATCCCTCTCCTAGCAATATATCCTAGAGAAATAAGAGCTGTCACACAAATAGACATATGCATAACTATGTTCATTGCAGCATTATTCACAATAGCAAAAAGATGGAAACAACCTAAATGCTCATCAACACATGAATGGATAAACAAATTATGATACGTACACACAATGGAATACCACGAAATGATAAAGAACAATGATGGATCCTTGAAAAATCTCACGACGTGGATGAATCTGGAGGGCATTATGCTGAGTGAAATAAGTCAATGACTAAATGACAATTATTGTATGAGACAATTAGTATAAAAACCCAAGAAAATGTTTACACACACACACACAAAAAAAACCCAATCTTTGATGGTTATGAGAGAGGGGAAGGGTGGGAACGGGAAATCACTAACTAGATAATAATAAACCAAACCAATTGCCGTCAAGTTGATTCTAACTCATAGCGACCCTATAGGACAGAGAAGAACAGCCCCGTAAGGGTTCCGAGGAACGGCTTGTGGATTCGAACTGCCAACCTTTTGGTTAGCAGCTGAGCTCTTAACCACTGCGCCGCCAGGGCTCCAAATTTGGTGAAGGGAAAGACAACACACAATATAGCTAAGTCAGCACAAAATGACACATCCAAACACCTTGAGAGACCGAGTTACTGGGGTTGAGGGCTGGGGACCATGGTCTAGGGGGGACATCTAGGTCAATTGGCATAACATAGTTCATAAAGAAAATGTTCTACCTCCTACTTTGGTGAGTAGTGTCTGGGGTCTTAAAAGCTTGGGAGCGGCCATCTAAAATACATCTGTTGGTCCTGTCACGTTCAGAGCAAAGGAGAATTAAGAAAACCAAAGACACAAGGAAAATGTAAGTCCAAAGGACAAATGGACCACATGAACCACAGCCTCCACCAGATGAACTAGATGGTGCCTGGCTACCACCACCTATTGCTCTGACAAGGATCACAGTAAAGGGTTCCACACAGAGTGGGAGAAAAATGTAGAAAAAAATTCTGACAGAGTTGGACGACCCCCGAGACTATGGCCCCTGGACACCCTGCTACCTCAGAACTGAAGTCACTCCTGTCCCTCCCTGCCTTCTCATCATTGCTTATGGGCAGGTGTTGCCCATTTGGTCTGGTACGCTTGATTGAACTAAGAAGCACATTCCTCACTTGTGTTATTGTTTATTTTATAGGCCTGTCTAATCTTTGGCTGAAAGGTAGACTTCAGGAGTGACTTCATCACCAAGCTTTTAAGACCCCAGACACTACTCACCAAAGTAGGATGTAGAACATTTTCTTTATGAACTATGTTATGCCAATTGACCTAGATGTCCCCCCTAGACCATGGTCCCCAGCCCTCAACCCCAGTAACTCGGTCTCTCAAGGTGTTTGGATGTGTCATTTTGTGCTGACTTAGCTATATTGTGTGTTGTCTTTCCCTTCACCAAATGGGCAACACCTGCCCATAAGCAATGATGAGAAGGCAGGGAGGGACAGGAATCCTGGACAAATGGATAGGGGGAACACAGAGTGTAAAGGGAAAGAAGGAGAGTGCTGACACATTGTGGGGACTGCAACCACTGTCACAAAACAATTCATGTATAAATTTTTGAATGAGAAACTAATTTGTGCTGTAAACTTTCACCTAAAACACACACACACACACACACACACACACACACACACAAAGGTTACAGCCTAGGAAACCCTATGGGGCAGTTCTACTCTGTCATATAGGGTCACTATGAGTTGGAATTGACTCAACGGCAAGGAGTTTGGTTTTGGAATCAGTTCCCTTTATCGAGCATGACTCTGTACACTGAGAGCAGAGGATCAGGTGATGAAGCTGACCCAGTTGCTGACCTCAGGAGCTGACAGGCCAGCACGGATAACAATACCCACAAACAATACAAGGTCAGAACTTAATCACCCAGAAGCGAGAGCAAGGTTATGGATTGATGGTTGAGCACTTTGTAAGAGTGGGGTTATCTGCAGGAAACACATGGAACACCCAGACTGGGTATTTTGAGGAGAGTTTAATGAAGGCACTATATAAAGGCCCCTGGGTGGCACAAACGGTTTGTGTTCAACCACTAAACTAAAGGTTGGTGGTTTGAATCCACCCAGTGGTGCTGTGGAAGAAGCCCTGGCGATCTGCTTCTGTAAAGATTACAGCCAAGAAAACCCTATGGAGCAGTTCTAGTCTGTAACACATAGGGTTGCCATGATTCAGAATTGACTTGATAGTAATGGAAAAAAAATGAATGGAGCAGTCAGGGTGTAGGGAAACCACATGGATCTAGCGATAGCAGTGTGTAGTTATCAGCCCTAAGCTGAAGGAGTATGGAGAGGGAGTGGTGGAAGCTGGGGCTATGAGGAGAGGGCTGCCTACCAAAAGCTATGGCCTAAGGTCAAGGGGCACACTCAGCCCACAGCAATCATACAGGGAAGGATTGGGGGTAAATACAGGGCCTCACTCTCCTCCCTTTCTCTGGTATCTGGCCAGGTTTCTCCATTGGCTGAATTCTACCAGCAGCCAGGGACAGGGGAACCTGTTGTCATAGCCCATAGAGGTTGACCTCCTGGAGCTTAGAGTAGGGTGGAAGAGGGTAAGAGTGCATCAGGAGGGACACTGGAAAATCCTCAGCCCAGTGGTAGTCAGGGCTGAATTCAGAGGAAATGACTTAGAAACTGCTTATGCCTTCCTTATCATTCAGTTCTAAACATTTCCTAATTTCCTCTTTAACCCATGGATGATTTAGAAGTGTGTTTTTAGTTTCTCAGTCTATGGGAGGTTTATGTTTTTCTTGTTAACTTCTAATTATGTGGCACTGTGGTAAAATTCTTTAGAATTTGACCTGATTTCCTCTGTGGCTTTGGACATGGTCAGTTTCTGTATATCTGAGCTGGATTTTATAGCATGGGCAGGAGTTTGTCTGGTGAAGAGGGAAAAAACACAAAAGCTTGCACTGTGGGAAACATAGGTGATCCATCTTGAAGGAACTTCAGAATTTCAAGCTCACCTGCAGAGCCCCTGGGTAACTGCCTCAATGCAAGATGACAGGCTGGCAGGTGGGATGGAAGGCAGGGGAAAGCATTGGAGAAGGCCAAAGACAGCCCAGATCCCTCAAATACTTGTATCCCCTTCCTGTCACTCTCTTTCTGGGCTAGAGAGACAATGTTCTTCCAGGGGGCTCTACTGGGGTTAAGAAGAAGCCCAGACCTTGGAGAACAAGGGCCTGGCTTTGCCACGTGTTAGCTGTGTGACCTTGGGTTAATTCTGGCCTGTCTGATAGCACCCTATAATCCCACAGCACTGCACACCTACACAGGACAGGCCCTGTTCCCTGCCCGCTACTGTGTCCTGAGAATGACAAGTTGCTCTGGAGGGGCTCAAACGAGGGCCCCATCTCTGCAGCCTGGCAAAGGGAGGGGTACTAGGGGGAAGGACATATCCAGCCAAGAGCCAGTGAGGAAGAGTATGTACCCTCTTCCACTGCACAGACCAGGCACATGACCTCCCATGGGAGCTCCAAGTGGCAGTGGGATGATGTCCAGGGCCAGGAGACCTGGGCTCCTATCCTGACTCTGTCACTGTCCTGCTCCGTGTCTCTGAGAAAGTCTCTGCCCCTGTCTGGGCCTCAATCTCCCTCTCTGTACCACAAAAGCATCTTCCAGCCATGCATACCATTCTAAGTACCCTATCAGAGCCAGCTTCCTGCCCCTGTTGGACCTGTACCCAATGATACAGTGTCCTCTCCTTGGGGACTCCCCAGCCCCACCTATGCCAGGAAAGGCCCTCATCCTCCCACTCCTCCCACAATAAGCTCCTGTACCTCCAGCTCACGCCACCAGGCATCTAGCAGCTCCTACAGTCTGATGGCCCATCCTCTCCTCATTCTCTCTCCCTGAACAAATGTCTATTTCAGCTCCTTTCCCTCCTTGCCCAGGAAGCAGCCTCTCCCATTGTGGATCTTCCATCCTAGCACATGGAGGAGTGTGATGGTTAATTTTATGTGTCCACTTGGCTAAGCTATGGTACTCATTGTTTGGCCAAACACTAGTCTTGATGCTATTATGAAGTAGTTACATGTGATTAAATCAGTTGGCCTTAAGTAAAGCAGATTACCCTCCATAATGTGATGGGCCTCATCCAACCAGTTGAAGGTCTTAAGAGCAAAAAGGGAGTTTCCCTAGGATGTATTCTGCCTTCAGACTATAAATAGGCATCTTGCCACAACTCCTCCACTCTTCACTTTTCCCATCATCTGACTTACTGATTTGGGGACACAAGACTGCAGGAATCTCCAGCCTCTTGCTTAAACTACAGATTTTGGACTCACCAGTCCCCAACAATTGTGTGAACCAATTTTTAAAAATAAATCTCAATCTTTCTCTCTTATATTATTATGCTGTTAGTTGCTGTGGTTAATGCTATGTGTCATCTTGGCTAGGCTATAATTCTCGGTGGTTTGGCAAACACTGTGTTTCACCTCCCATTTTGTGATCTGATGTAAGCAGCCAATCGGTTGGGAAAGGAGTGTCCTTGGGGGGCGTGGCCTATATACTCACGATATAAAAGCAAATGTTCTGGCGAAGCTCACTCTCTGTTGATTCTGAATTCCTCTCATCATCCTCTGACCGCCAGCTCTTGGGACATGAAAAGCCTTCAGCTTGTTGCCTGACCTGCAGAGTTTGGATTCGCCAGCTCCCGCAACCCTGTGAGCCAGCAGCCTGCCACCTGACCCATGGATTTGGGACTTGCCAGCCCCACAATACATGAGTTATTTCACTGAGAGAAATCTATGTATGTTTACGTATATACTTCACTGGTTTTGCTCCTCTAGAGAATCCAGACTAAGACAGTTACCATCACATTGATTCTAACTCATGGCGACTCTGTGTGTGTGTATGTGTGTATCTTACTGGTTCTGTTTCTCTAGAAAATCCTGACTAAAACAAAGAGAAAGCCATGGACACCCTCGTGGCAGTAAGAGAAATTCAGGTTAGACTTCCTTTAGCTGGAAGAAGACAAAGTTCCAGGGAATATGAAAGGGGAAGACAAGGTTGAAAGGTTGAACAGGATGTACATTCAAATTCTGTGTGACCTTGGACATGACACTTATTCCCTCTGAGATAATTTTTCCTTCTCTAAAATAAGAGAAAGAAATCTGCCCCACAGAAGTGTTGTGAGGATCAAATGGGACAGTCCTCGTAAATAGCAAAAGAATTGACAGGTTTTTTTTCTTTTTTTTGGCCTTTATGCACCCAGAAGGCTTTTGTGTAGAACAGAGATCGAGCTTATTCTCCATGGTCCTGGACAGCAGTGGGCAGAGACCCAGGGCAATATGAGAAGACACCTGGTACATCAGAGCTGTCCAACCATTGGGCCTGAATGCAGCCCTGAATGCAGCAGATGTTGTACTCACCTCTGGGGAAGTGCAAGCAGACGTGGCCCCTCTTGACTCTGAGAGCCCCAGAGTCCGGTGTTCTCTGTTCCAAGGTTCTCTTCCTCCCAGTTCCTTGCCTATCCCTTGAATGGAGGCATTCCCTCACCTCTCCAGGTTTAGAATCTTTCATATGGGGAAGGAGACCTCTGAAGGCTGTATGGAAGCCCAGTATGTAAAAATGCCTTAGGAAAATTTCACAGCCCCCTGATCTGACCCTCAACGTGGCCTACCCTGGTAGGTGGTATCCCTTTCCTCAAGGCAAATACCCTCTGACTCCTTAGGTTAGCTCCCAGCTCAGGGGCACCCCAGGAGCAGAGGTGGTAGTTGGGGGGTTTCACCAGTGTCCCAGGCTTGGCGTTCCACGGAACCCTCTAAGAAGGCTGCGCAGAAAGTTCTTCCCAACTCCTCTGCTGCTGAAGTGCCTCAGGTTCAACCTCTGGGGCTGCCTGTCTGGAGCACTAACCCAGTTCAAAGCCCTTTTCCTACAGGAAGCCTCCGCAGATGGTTCCAGTCCCCATGACACTCTCTTTCTTCCTCCACAGCATCGTTTCTCCAAGTATGTTCAGTAACACCTCCCTCAGAGTCACAAGCTAGCAAGGAAGGTCCTTTCAGAGTGCCTGTCAAACTGATTCTGACCAAGCCTGGAGTTCTAACTAGCAGTTACAGGAAGTACTGGGAATAGAGTGGAACAAGTGAAACACTATGGGGATGAAATCAGCAAAGTCCAGAATGAGAAAAATTCTATAATGCTCAAGAAATAAATGGCAAGAAAATAAAAGAGGGAGGGGAAACTTATAGGCTAAAATGATTTAAAATGGAATACTACTAAAAATGAACAAACTATTGATACTCACGACAACTTGGATAGGTCTTATGCTGAGTGAAAAAATCCAATCTTAAAAGGTTACACACCATATGATTCCATTTATATAACATTCTCTAAGTGACAAAATTATATTGATGTAAAGTGGATCAGTGGTTTCCAAGTGTTAGGACTGGGGGGTGGGGAAGGTGTGACTATAAAGAGGTAAAATGAGGGAGTTTCTTTGGGTAACAGTTCTGTACCCTGACTGTGGTTATACAAGTTTATGCTGTTGTTGTTGTTAGTTGCTGTTATGGATTGAATTGTGTCCCCTAAATATGTGCATCAACTTGGCTAGGCCATAATTCCCGGTATTGTGTGGTTGTCCTCCATTTTGTGATCTGATAATCCTATGTGCTGTAAATCCTAACCTCTAAAAGGAGATCTAGTGGCACAGTGGTTAACAGCTCAGCTGCTAAGCCAAAGGCCAGCAGTTTGAATCCACCAGCTGCTCCTTGGAAACCCTATGAGGCAGTTCTACTCTGTCCTACAGGGTCACTGGAGCCCTGGTGGCTCAGTGGTTAAGAGCTATGGTGAGCTATGGCTGCTAACCAAAAGGTCAGCAGTTCGAATCCACCAGCCACTCCTTGGAAACCCTATGGGAAGTTCTAATCTGTCCTATAGGGTCGCTATGAGTTGGAATGGACTCGACAGCAACGGGTTTGGTTTTTACAGGGTCACTATGGGTTGGAAGTGACTCAACGGCAATGGGTTTGGTTTGGGGTTATGATGGTAATGAGGCAAGATTATGCTAATGAGGCAGAACACAATCCACAGGATTAGGCTGCATCTTAATCAATTTCTTTTAAGATATAAAAGAGAACTGAGCAGAGAGAAGGGCCTCCTACCACCAAGAAAGAAGAGCCGTGAACAAAGCGTGTCCTTTGGACCTGGAGTCCCGGTGCTGAGAAGCTCCTAGACCAGGGGAAGATTGATGACAAGGACCTTCTCCCAGAGCTGACAGAGAAAGACTTCCCCTAGAGCTGGAGCCCTGAATTTGGACTTCTTGCTTCCTAAACTGTAAGAGAATAAATTTCGGTTTGTTAAAGCCATCCACTTGTAGTATTTCTATTGTAGCACTAGATAATTAAGACAGTTGCCATTAAGTCTGCTCTGACTCATGGTGACGTTATGTATAAAAGAATGAAATATTGCCTGGTTCTGCTCCATCTTCACAATTGTTGGTACGTTTGAGTCCATTGTTGCGGCTATTGTGTCAATCCATCTCATTGAGAGTTTCCCTCAGTTCACTGATTCTCCACTTTACCAAACATGACATCTTTTTCTAATGATTGGTCTTTCCTGATGATGTGCAAAGTAAGCAAGATAAAGTCTTTCCATCCTCACTTCTAAGGAGCATTCTGGTTGTATTTCTATATAAATTTTACATATGATAAAATTTTAGAGAACTATATACAAAAGGAAAAAAATGAAAAGTGAGTGCATATAAAGACTGGTGAAATGCGAATGAGGTCTGTAGTTTTCTTTAACAGTAGTATACTAATGGCAATTTTATGGTTTTGATAATTGTAGTAGGGTTATGTAAGATGTTATCATTGGGGGAAGCTGGGTGAAGAGTACACTGGAACTCTATTATTTTTGCAACTTCTGTGTGAGTCTAAAATTATTTTTAAAAGTTTTTTAAAAACTGATTTAAGAGAGAAATCAACCAATTGCAAGTGTGGGACTTGTTTGGATCCTGATTTGAAAAAATCAACTAGTAAAAAAATTATGAGCTAATTGAGCAAACTTGAATATTGACTGGATATTTGACAATATTAAGGAATTATTGTTAATTATTTTTGGAATGTTTTTGTTTTTAAAAGTACTTGTCCTTTGGAGAGATAAACCAAAGTATTTATGGATGAAATGATATGTTTGGGATTTAGAGGACAAGTGAGTGGGGTATAAATGAAATCAGACTGGCATGTGTTGAAAAATATTTGAAGTTGAGTGATGGGTATATGGGGTTCATTAAACTATTGGCTCTAATTTTGTATATGTTTGAAAATTTCAACAATAAAATGTTTAATAAAACACACAAAAGGCTTATTTCTGGGACTTTCACAGAAATTCTATTTTAGTATCTCGGGGGTAAGCACAGGAACCTGCTATTTTAGAAAGCTCCTTAGGTGATGTTTATACAGCACACTAAATTTGAGAATATTTTTCTATACGAGCCTGTTTCCTATATCATTTCTGGGGTTGGGTGAAATCGATGGCCTCCCAGAGGGCTGGGGTGATGTCATCTAATAATAATAGCAGTAAATTGTTATAGTTTCAACATCTGAGAGAGACAGCATGGTGGTAGAGTGGAGACAGCACATCCATTTCATTCATTCATTTATTTACTGAGGACATATTAGGTGTCAGACACTGTATATGGGTTAGATGCAGACCCTGCCCTTGCTGTGTCAGTGATGAAAAAGGCCTCAGTCTTCTGAGAAACTCCCACCAGGCCCAGGTGTCCCACTTCATAGCTCAGAAGACTTGAGGCCACAGAGGATCATTAGGTAGCAATGGGCCAGGGAGGAGGCTCTCAGAGGGAAAGGCACATTGGACATCACTTAGACTAACCTCCTCAAAGTACATGGGAAAACTGAGGCACAGGAAGAAGAAGGGATCAGCCCAACAATAAATAATAATAAAAACCATTCAGTGAACCTTCTATGTACCTGTGCTTGAGATACATTTTCTCATTTCTTCCTTTCATCAACCCTGCAAGGGAGGGAGGTTTGTCTTTCTAGAGTTAACCTCTGGAGGGAAGGAAGGGGAAGAGAGAAAGACACTTCCACCAAAGGGGAGACGGGATTGGTAATGTTAGGATGCTGCCCTAAACTCTGTCCTGCAGTTCACTGTGGGAGGAGACACCCTAGGTACCGTCTTGGCCTTATCTCTGAGAAGCGAGAAAATTGTATACTTGTAGCAAAGAAGCAGCAATACAGGCAGTGGGCGGGCCCCTGTGGAGTCTGAGGCACACAGCAAGTATGGACTGTGATTTTCCCGCAGTTATTTTCCAGCTTGTCTTGAAACCTGCATCAGGATGCATTTTGGGCTTTTTCAAGAAGCAGCTGTTACTGCTCAGCTTTGCCCAAGGCTAAGTGACCTAAGGCCTTGCTGTCCTCTTCCAGGAAGTTACACCAGCTGCCTGGAACCAACCCTCCTCAAGGGGGAGCCCTAGGCACAGAAAGTACTGAGAAGCAGTTTTAATTCTCCTGGAACTGAGATTTCTGGGATCCATGAGTTGGGGTAACCCACCCAGGTCATTTTGAACCTTGAGTCTCGGAGAAAATGGTCTCCTAAAAGTCACCTTTGAGTCACACAATGGTCTAGATAAACTAGTAAAAATCAGCTTGCCTTAGGCATGAGCTCTTTTGAAGAATTATCCGTTTATTGGCAATCAGTTTCAAGGAACAGAAACTCCAAGGTCAGACTAGAAACTGTGTTTTAGGGTAAACTGTTATTATATAAACGCCGTTCTGGCTCCATTTCCATGGCAGTTTCACTAAGATGAGGTGTAAGAGTCTCTGGGAGATCTTCCATTTTCGGAACATTTTTGACTCTCTAGTTGAAATGTTACCCTGATTTGTAAATCGTATATTAAATAAACTTCAGTTTCTATTATTGGCTTACCATGATTTTTGTTTTAACAGTACTTAGTGCTTTGCAGGTGTGCTCCTGGCTTGTTGTTAGCTGCCGCTGAGTGGATTCCGACTCACGGTGATCCCATGTGTGCAGAGTAGAACTGCTCCATAGGGCTTTCGAGTCTGTGACCTTTTGGAAACAGATCGCCAGGCGTGTTTTCTGAGGCTTCTCTGGGTGGGTTAGAACAGCTAACCTTTTGGGTAGCGCTTAACTGTTGGCACCACCCAGGGACTCCTGCTCCTTGCTTAAGCCCATGGAAATTTTGTCTTCCCCTTTGGACTATAAGCCCTGAAAAGTGGGCTTTTATTTATTTTACTTTCTCCCATGGGACCTTGTAGCAACAACCGATGTTAGTAAGGAACTTTCTAGTTTTCAAAGTGCTTTCATCACTCTGGTCATTTTTTAGTCCTGCAACATCCTGGGAAAAGGGCGTTGGCTCCAACAAGTGAAATGATTTGGCCAAGAGGCACAGCCTGAAAATGGCAGAGCTGGGACTCAAACCCAGTCCTAACTCCAATCACAGGGCCCGTCCCTCTGCCCATACTGCCTGAGTCCTGAGCAGAGGCACTGTTTAAGCCATCTCATATGACCCACCCAGTAAGTTAGGGAAAGGAGAAACAAATCAGTTTGAAATGGGGCTAGACGCTTTTCAAAAAATGTTCCCCTGGGACCGTAGATGCTAATGCAGACATCCGTAACAGGATTCATGTTAAAGCAATTAACAGCATTAAGTACCGTGGACCATACTCAAGATTACTCAGTAACCTTGACAGAACCTTGAACCTCTTGTTCACTCTTTTGATTATTGCTGTTGTTAGTTGTCGTTGAGTTGGTCTCGACTCATGGTGACCCCATGTGTTACAGAGTAGAACTGCCCCATAGTTTTCTTGGCTGTAATCTTTACAAACAGTTCACCAGGCCTTTCTTCTGCAGAGCCGCTGGGTTGGCTTGAACTGCCAACCTTCCAACTGGCAGCCGATTGCAAACTGCTTCTGCCACCCAGTCGGGGGCAGGTTGCATTCTACACAGTCTATGGATGGCACTCACGAGAGAAAGCCATTCAGTGCGAGTCAATGATAGGAAAGAAGAGAGAGAAAAGAGGCCAAGTATAGAGAAGACAGGGCTTCAGGAAACAGAAGGTTGTCTGAGGGTCACTTTGGTTTCTAGAGTGGAGGGTCGCCTGCCTCTGGGAAGAAGGGACTTGGTAGACCACCACCACTGAGAGACCCAGAGCTTCCCTGACCTTGACAGCGATTCCCTCCCTGCAGGAGCTGCCCAGAGGACACAGTGCAGGCTGCTAGGTCTGAGACAAACTGAGAAGGGCGAGCAAGTTACAGCCAATCAATCCCGGCTCCAATGGGGTGTGAGTCCCCCAGCCGAGCTCTGAGGCTGAGTTCCCATCCACCCCCATCCTTGCTGCCTGCTGGCTCTCCATACATTATCCCCTTCTGCGTGCTCAGCACGCGCAAGAGCAAATGCACACGGGATGGATTGAGGGCTTCAGCTGCACAGGCAACACACAATTCTCCACACAGCTGCAGGGGCCAGGCGCAGATAATCCAGTGTAACAGATAATCCAGCATTTGGCTCCAGGGGTCAAGAGTTTGGGGAATGTTCGGCTCTCAAAATCAAACAAGGAAGCCATCTGAACTCCAAGAGCCTGGGAGGGCCTCTGCTTTCTTCTCTTAGCCCACTGAAGTCCTCATGCCGGGAACAGCTAGTCTCATCCCATAAATCTTCCCTAGAGGCAGGCAATAATTAAAGAAAGGCAAAAAAAAAAAAAAAACAAAACAATACAAAACCACAAAACAAAACAAACTTGTTGCCATAGATTGACTCATGGTGACTGCATGTGTAGAACTATGCTTCATAGGGGTTTCTTGGCTGTAATCTTTATGGAAGTAAATTGCCAGGTCTTTCTTCCACAGTGCCACTGGATGGGTTCGAACTGCTAACTTTTAGGTTAATAGTTGAGTGCAAAACTCTTTGTGTTACCCAGGGACTGACCTACGCAATAATTAAATCCTTGTTTTTCAGATATCTTCCAGTTGGGTTGCCTGGGACCAAAATGCAAAGAGAATTTGGAATAAAGAGAAGGAATGTTGCTACCAATACTCTGTGTGACCTTGGGGAGGTCATCTTACCTGGTTTGGGGCCTCTTCCTCAGCTGCAAAATAAAAATAAAATCACTAACCTATTGCAGGGATTCCCAAACCAAGACAAGCTTCATAATTACCTGGATAGATTTTTAAAATAGTTTTTCAGGCCTCATACCAGTCCAACAGGATCCATATCTCAGTGGTCTAAAACCAAACCAAACCTGTTGCCATGGAGTTGATTCTGACTCATAATGACACTGTAAGATACAGTAGAACTGCCCTCTAGGGTTTCCAAGGAGCAGCTGGTGGATTCAAAGCGTTGACCTTGCAGTTAGCAGCCGAGTTCTTAACCACTGTACCACCAGGGCTCCTTATCATCTTTGACAATCTCAGGTGTTTCTGATGTCTATTCAGGTAAGAAAACTACAGGAGTACTGTAGTTGGCTTTGGTCTCTTTAAGCTGAAAACTGTTATCTCTAATGAGTTGATAAGGAATTAAATAAGCAGAGGTCTGTAACTGGGAATAACATTGTCTTAGATAGGCCACTCACAAATAATCAGGTGGGTACTGCACCTTGGCCTAGAGGCCCAGGTGTCCCCTGGCTTTGGACTCAGATGTCAGCTCCTAGGCTCTGGGTCTGCCAAGGGTCCTCCCCCAGGTGTGGGCACTGGGATCAGCCACTGGTGACTGAGGAGAGAGATGGTGCTCATCCCAGCTATATGATATAGTCTGGGCTGAACCCGGTCGTCCCCTCCTCACTCCCACCTCCAGCCTGTGAATCTAGTCTTGACACTCTCACACTCCTAACACCTGCCCCATGGTCTGGCATGATTACTACTGCTCAAGCCTCTTTGAATTCCTAAATGGCAACACAGTGCAGGGAAATAGCACCATAAAAACACGTGTTCTAAAAGGTCTTCATTTGAGTCTCACCTTCAATATGCAGGAGATGTGTGCCTTGAAAAGGTAAAGTACTTAATCTTACAACAACTATTTTGCTCTTTTATTACATGTGAAGCATAGTGCTAAACTATATCATTTAATCCTTAACTTTTCAGATAGGAATATTATTATTTTATTTATAGATGAGAACACAGAGGCCGAGATATTGAGTTAACTTGTCCAAGGCCAAAAAGCTAATAAAAGGCAGAGCTGGAATTCTAATTTAGACTTGACTTTTAAAATCTACCATGCTGTCTCCCCACCACCTGTCTGTTAGTGTGTCATACTGTGGTGGCCTGTGTGTGTTGCTATGATGCTGGAAGCTGTGCCACTAGTATTTCAAATACCCGCAGGGTCACCATGGTGAATAGGTTTCAGCAGAACTTCCAGACTATAAAAATGGTGTGGGGATGGCATGTGACCTCCTCTAACTTCACAAGGGGAAGGAGAATCAAGATAAACAGCCCAAGGCTGATTCCTATGAGGCAGAGGTCAGACATGCCTCCTCTCTCCACCATCTTTACCAATTCTGACACCAACCATCCCTCCCATGGCACTCTCTACTTCTCTGCTGAGTTTGATAATTCATTGCAATGGCCACACAAAACTTACAGACAATACTCACGATTGTGGGGCTTATTAGGGAAGTAACAGGTTACACTTCAGGTTCAGGAACACTCAGGACACAGTTCTTCCATCAGGACAGCCTCTTCTCAGCTGTGCCCACAAGCACACCTCTCTCTGGCCCCTTGATCTCTGTTCTGCTTGGGCAAGTGTTACAAAGCCGTTTTAGCTCTGCCTATAAGTTCCCAGAGGCACCCCACGCGTCAGTAAGCTTCAGCCTGAAGGTGCTCAGCTCTAGCTTCGTGGGTCAGCAAATCTAGCTCCACTAAGTGCCTGGAGGCACCCTACTCTACCAGCAAGCTTCCTGCCCAAAGGCACTCAAGCTTTCTTGCTCTGTGGGCAGGGAAACCCACTGCAGCGCCTCCTGCTGGTCTCTCCTGCACCGTTTCTCTGCTACCACTTCTCACTGTCTTCAGTGTTACAGCTCTCTCTCTGTCTCCTGGTTCCAGGAGCTTCTCAGCACAGGGATCCCAGGTCCAAAGTATGCACTCCACTCTTGGCTCTTCTTCCTTGGTGGTGGTGAGAGCCTCTTCTCACTTCTAGGATGGCTCCTTTTAAGCCTAGTGGGATGGCAAAACCGACCAATCCCCTTGGTAGACCACAATTACCTTATTTGCACGGTCTCACTCAATCACTTGGATAGGAGTTACAAGACCATGGCGAGAAAGGCCACACAAAAGCGATCCATTGCACCACAAAGACTAAAACAGACTAGGAAGAAAGCCTTGGCGATCTACTTCTGAAAATGAAAAGTCTATATAGGTCAAAAAGGAGCCCTGGTGGTAAAGCGGTTAAACAGTCATCTACTAACTGAAAGATCAGTGGTTTGAGCCTACCAGCCACTCCGTGGGAGAAAGATATGGCAGTCTGCTTTCATAAAGATTACAGCCTTGGAAACCCCATGGGGCAGTTCTACTCTTTCCTACAGGGTCGCTATGAGTTGGAATTGACTTGGTGGCAATGGATTTTGTTTTTATAGATCACAAGAGAATACTGTCTGATATAGTGCTAGAAGAGAAACCCCCAAGATGGAAGGCACTCAAAAATACACAGTGGCTATGACAATGGACTAGAGAATACTAACAATCATAAAGATGGCGTAGGACCAGGCAATGTTTCATCCTGTTGTACATGAGGTCATCATAAGTTAGAGTCCACTTGACAGCAACTAACAACAACATGCTGTCTCCCTAGTGCCCTCATCTGTAAAATGGGAATATTACCCTCATAGTATTGTTGTAAAGATCACATGGAGGAAACTTAAGTAGTGGAAGCAAATATCTCAGAGAGTCTGCTGGGAGTCTTGCACCAAGAGAGGCTCAGTAAGCCACCTCTCTGCTCCTTCCCTTCCCTTGCAAAACCAGTGTCAAAATATAAGATCTGTCACCTACTTCACACATGACCAGAGGCAAGATCAAAATGGAAGAATAAATGTGGGTTGAAGAAATGAGAATGCAAAGTGGGAATTCATGCCAAATCATGAATTTAGTAACAACAGAAAGTGATCTGGGGATCACAGTAGACCACAAGTCAAGCATGAACCAGCAGTGACGTTTCACCATTCCACAAGGCAGGGTTTCTTTTTTGGGGGGGTATTGGGTAAGACCTTGAGGGGACACCATCTAAGTCTGATTATTGCTATGGCAGATGTAGAAGAGGACAAAGGAGAAGTATCACATTTGTTGACAGTGACACAGGTTGTAGGCAACAGAGTCAAGATTCGAGCAAAAATGTGATAGGAACTGTCTTAGGCTGGGTTCTCTAGAGAAGCAAAACCAGTAACGTGTATAAATATATATATAGAGAGAGATTATATCAAGGAAACAGCTCATGTGATTGTAGAGGCTAGAACGTCCCAAGTCCGTGGATCAGGGTAGAGGCCTCTCCCAAGTCACACAGCTGCAGAAGCTGGCAAGCCCAAGATCGGCAGGTCGGACAGCAGGGCTCCCGCTCACAGGGTGTGCAGATCGACAAATCCCAGGTTCTGCAGATAAGCTGACAGCTCAAGTTCCAAGAATGGGAGATGAGACGACAGGAAGCAGCCGCAGGATCCAGACAGAGCAAAAAGCCAGAACGTCTGCTTATATACAGATGTGGGCCACACCTCCAAGGAGACTCCCTTTCATCTGATTGGCTACT
Organism: Trichechus manatus latirostris; assembly: GCF_000243295.1. NCBI lineage: Eukaryota > Metazoa > Chordata > Mammalia > Sirenia > Trichechidae > Trichechus > Trichechus manatus. Next base: position 9,583,942 of record NW_004443951.1, on the reverse strand, counting down.
CACAGTATATTCAATCATGGGAGTGATTACATTAAAACACTGAGAATCATGGCCCAGCCAAGTTGACACACAATCTTAACCATCACAGGAACACTGGGTTAAAACAGCCCAATGAAATGAAATAGGGATATGTGTAGAGGCCCCAAATTTTAAAACTCCAGGTAAAAAAATCATGTTTGAAAACAGATCATGGGAAAACAGCAATAAGAACAAGCAAAATGGCCACTGCCTGGGGCTGAGACGTAATCATAATGTGTTTGCCAGGGCTGGGTCTCATTGTGCAAGGGATGCTTGTAGACACAGGTGGTCTGAATTTAGTGGTCACCCAAGAGGAATTTACTCAGCATCCAGCGGGTATCTCATTTGTCTGCTGGGCTTCATGCTGGACACTGGCAATACAATGTCGAGTAAGATACAACTCTTGTCTCCAAGGAGTGTCCAGTCCTGCTGGGGAGACAGCCTTGGTGTTTCAGTAAGATTTAGCACAAGATGCTGGGGAAACTCAGAGGGGCACATGGCACACGGCACAGTGGGGAGAGCAGGGTAGGTATCAGAAGGCTTTAGTAGAGGAGATGTTTCAGGAGCTTTGAAGAAAAAAAAAAATTAACTTGATGAAGGAGAACTGGCATTTGGGGCAGGCAAAAACATTTGAAAAGGTAGGAACAGATGTAGGAAGAGTGCAGAATATTCAGGGAATGGCCAGTCATCTGGAATGGCTGGAACTGAGTGAGTGGGTGGGGGCCTACCGGGAAATATTACCAGGCGCCAGATCCTGAAGCTCCACGAGCTGATCCAAGAGGTTTGGACTTTGTCCAGACCTGAGCGCTCCGGGGATCCTGGGAGGATTCATAAGTGGTTTGAACCAAATTTCCTTGTAGATACTCCAGTTCCTGAGGCTGAAGAGCTCAGAAGTAGCTCTGTTTAAGTGAATATGAGGGATAAGCCTGCTCAGTGGACATTACAAATGATTCTATGAAGTCTGGAGCTTGGACACCTGCCTTCTATTCCTGGCTTGGCTCCTAATGCAGGCAGTTACCTTCATTAAGCCATCTCTCCCCTATCTATGCCCCAAAGTCTCTCCTTTTACAGAACAGTGATAAAAACATGGCACCAACCCACCAACCTGACGCATTAGAATTGCCAAGACCAAAGTGCTCCATGAGGCATAAAACAGAGCACAAAAACCCTCCTAGTTAGAACGTGATGCCTTTCGAAACAAAGTTTGGAGGAATCAGAAACGTGTAATGCATGCATTTTGTTCTTCAGCCGTCAGAAGGAAAATGGGCAGCCACATTTCTCAGAGCAAGGGCTAGTTTGAAAGTTGTGTGTACCTTTTTAAGACCTGGGTTGGCTGCCGGAGCTGGGGTTAGGGATGACTGGAAGGTTGCCCTCTTGTCTGAGAACTGGAGCACAGCAACAGGTGTGAGGAGAGCAGCATGTCTCACCAATCAGCAGGTTCCTACCGACCTTATACGGGTGTTGGCAGGATTAAGTGAGATAATTCATGTAAGGGGCTTAGCACAGTGCCTGGCACATGGTAAGTTAATGTTAGTGATTATTGTTAATATGCACATATTGTGAAGCCAGCTCTGAATCTGCAGGGCCTCCTGCCTCTTACATGGAACACGTACCCTTTGAAACCTTAGTATTGTCTGTTATTCCCTGGTAAATCTTAAGTTCTTCATGGGCAGGCACCTGGCCTGGCAAGCTTCACATCTCCCACAGCATCAAGTAGGGTTCCTTACCCTCCTTGCCCTCTTTTGAAATAGCACTGGTCAGTTTGCCTTCTGTTGTAATTATGCCTGTCAGTATCTTGCCTTGCAGAACTGTGGGTTTTTCAAGGGCTGGGACTGAACCTTTAAATCTGTGCCCAGAAACAACGTGCTTAGCTTGGCCCTGCTTCACGGCTTGTGCACTTACTATTGCCTTTACCTGGTACTCTTTCCCGAGCTCAATTTTCAGCTGCCACCTCTTCAGAGATGGCTTTTCTGACCATTAAGTTATTCCTCCATTCCACATTCTATCCCATTATGCTATGGTTTTCTTTTTATAAAGCCTACCAGTGTCTGAAGTAATATTATTGATTTATTTATTTGTTTTATCCACAAGAATACAGTGTCCATGAGAACAGTGGTCTTATCTGTCCTGTTCATTGCTGCATTCCTCATTTGCCTGTAACAATGCTTAGCATATAATAAGTGTTCAATAAATATGAATGGAAGAATACTGAAATAATAATCAAATGATTAGGGGAACAGGCATTTGTACCTCTTCCTCAAGACTGAACAAAAGGTCAGTACTGCGGAGAATGCAAAAAAACAGGACATGTGGCTCCTGCCTCCAAACCGGTTGGAGAAGAAAGAACTTCTAGCAAGAGAAGCCTAAGAACAAGACAAGGCAAACTGTGACCAGGTGCTAGATGTGAGGCACAGGCCACAGAGGGACAGGTGGTGGCCGAGACAGAGCTTGAGGGCAGGGATCATGCCCTACTGACTTTCTGTGCCCAGCACTGACACAGTGGGTGCAGAGTAGGTGCTTTGTGAGCAACTGTAGAATTGCACTGAATAGACAGCCCAGCACGGTAATGCCAGTGGGTTAGGCGAGATCCACAGACTTTATGTATAACTTTGTATCGTGTTAAGTGGGCATATTTGCAAACCAAGTTCTGAGTTTTGTCAATTAAGAGATTCCCTTAAATCCAAAGTATTTAAATATACGCACACATACAATAAGATAATGTTTTGGCTAAAACCCGTATCATTTATTTATTCAACGAACAATTATTTTCTATGTTCCAGGCCATGTCCTTGGCACTGAGGGTGGAGATAAATCCTGGCTCTCAAGGAGCTCACATTCTAGTGGAAGAGAAAGACACATAAATAAATATAATGTAGTTGGATTATGCAAAGAGGATCACATGGAAGCTATAGAGATGAGCAACCTAAATCCTAGTTAAATGCCTATAAGAAAGAAAGACCTGGCTACTGGGCATTTTTAAGAAGAACAGATAAGGCAATGGTTCTCAAAGCCTGGCTGGCTAAATACCTACATCAGTCATCTGGAGTGCATGTTAAAATGAAGATTCCCAGCACCTCCTTCAAAGATTCTGATTCATTAGGTTAGGTGGGGGGCCTGAGAATCTGCATATTAAAGTGCTCTAGGTGATTCTACTGCAAATTAAAGTTTGAGAACCAGTGAGATGCTAATTTGTGTTGGTCTTTAATGACAGACGGTGCAGGGGGAAGTAGAGCAGAGGAAAGAGTTAACATTAACCACTACTGTGGTCTATGAGTTAATTTAATTCTCACAAAAATCCTAGGAGGTAGACATTATTATCCCCATTTTACAGATGAAAAAACAGAGAGTTTAAGTAACTTGTTCAACGTTATATAGCTAATGAATAGCAATGCTGACATTTGAACCCAGATTTACTTAAACTTTAAAAACTGTCCACTTTCCATAACACTATGCTGGCACCAGGGGACAAATTTACTGATTAAATGTTACAATTTTTAGTTCTTTGCCAGACCTCTCCAGGTAAATATAAAGAAGAGTCAGATGGTACTTTGGTCACGTCCAATGTAATGATCCATAGATATATCCTGCTTTGGCAAGTGGGGATTTAGGGCAAAGCTGGGATGAATAATAAAATGAATAGCCATTTCTTCTTTTTCCATCATTTTCTTACCCTCTGATGGAGGTATTATGAAAATGTACTACAACTAAGAACTGGGTTCACCTGGAGGGAAAAGCAAACAGAACTGGATACCCACAAAATCAACGCCATCTGCTATCAAAGATTCATGGGCCTCATAATATCAGGAAGGTCAGGGGGCATTTAAGGAAGATAGCAGAGCCAGTAACACCAAAGTTTCTCAAAAGATGAACTACCAGGATCAGAGGTCCAGAATTTTCATTAGGAAACAGCTCAACCTTTAGAGAAATTGTGAAAGGCTAGCAGCTTCTCCAGGTTAAACAAACACTATCTGTCTCTCTATACACAGACTCAGAGGTACAACAAAACAGATACAGCTCCGAATACAATGGTAAGTCCAATCCGATTAAAGAGCTTGGAGGTAGAAGCCCAACCTATAAAACTCCTCTGTTAACAAATACACACACAAGCAACACAAACTGCAAATGCTGGTTAAATTCCCTTTCATCATATTCAGTGTCATCCAACCAGATCTTAGGCAGGAGTGGCAGATAAAGAGGAGCGTGTTAACTCAAGAACAGGAAAGACATAGTAGGCAGGAAAGGCAGACAACAATCCCGGTGGGGACCTGGGCCTTCGGTTCAGAAGTCAGGCGTGTAACCATCATCCTTTTCTATCACTGAGCTTGAAGCCATAGCAGTGACACTACAAACCAAACATAGATTTCCAACTCTGGAGAGCTTTCTTACTGTTGGCATTTCAAGTAACTGCTCTGCATCCCAAGACTGATTTTGATGAAATCAGCCCACAGACTGACACCATGGACAGCACATAGCTTAGATTTCACTATTTTGTGTAACAAAGATTGTCAGCCGGGATTTATTTTATTGCTACATTTTTCCCATGCCCAATCTGGGAACATTTGCTTCTACCCACTTTTTCATATAATAATGGCACTACTTAGAATTATTTTTTTAAAAAAAATCATGCAAATCTGGATTGATCTTCCCCTTACAAAAGTGTTGCTTTATTTATATACTGCACTGATACATGCCCTTCAAATACACAGCTTCTAACAGGCAGAGTTAGAGGAGCAAGTGCGACTTGACATAGCTTAATATTATGCAGGCACTGTACCTGCGTATCTAATTATACCTGAAATCTGCTGATACCCCACACCAGCTACACTAAAGGCAACTCTGGGGCAGGGGGGCGGTGGGGAGGGGGGCATCTGGATGAAATCTTTATTCTGATGGGAATATCTGGTTATTCTAGAATCTGAACAAGGATATCCAGGTTATGTCTTTGGGTGGCCGACTAGTGCATGGGAAGCGTATGTAAGGCCCACATCTAAATATAGCAGGACTCTAAGCTCATTATCTTGTCACATGTTTATAAAGCAGAAGAACTGATCATGTGGGAGTTGTAAGGTCCAAAACGGCCAGAATACAACTATACCATTATACTGTGTAAAATCAGGTAAACCATCCTCTGGATCCTTGGCTGTCTCTTGTTCAGACTTCAGTCTCTTAAAAGGAAACCTCAAGTATGCTGGGAAATAATTATCAGAATGTTTGGGTACCTTTATATCTGAATATCAAGCAGTAGGGCTCACCTCCATGATCATTTCTTGCAATAAGCACACAGGACAACACATTACAGACTGCTCAGGGTTATAAGCTGAGTTCTCTGTAGTTCAAGCGGGTAGGCTCTACACTATCCAGGGCTGAGCAGACCCTGAGTGGAGCCAACTCTTACAGCTCTAAGTCTTCTCCTGGTTCCGGACACATTTCAGTTCTGCTCCAAGTCCACTCTGTTCCAATTCCGCGATGACAGACATATATTTGAACTCATTTGGTCTAAGGTTAAAGGTCTCCACTAACCCATAGGTCTCTTTCCGATCAGTGGCATAGAAGAGCTGAACTTGGTTGGCAATGCACTGTGCCTCAGCAACATTCTGAAAGGTAAAAAGAGTAGTAAGGTCTTTCCCTGGTCAGGGCCATGGAGTTCTGTCTGGGTCCTGTGGTGGGTGGGGTTGCTCATCAAGGAGTCACTGCTTCTAGAAAGCTTCCCTGACTCCTTGATCTAAGTCTGGGTTAGGTGCCCCTTCTCTGTATACCCCGAACACTCCAAGCTTATAACTATCACAGCATTTTTCTCACTGCACTGTATTTGTCCTTTTTTCCCCTTTTCTCTTTTTGTCTGTCTTCCCTAGTATTCATTCCTCAAAGATACGGATCATGGCTTATTTTATATCCTTGTATATAGTAACATCTGGTGAATGTTTGCTGAATATTTAATGCATATATTCACAATTTTCCTCTTCATTCGGTTCTTTAATAACTATTAAGTATAGCTCATGGAGGAAAAAAAGGTCAATAATCACCCAGCTCCAAGAATGTATTTGTGAGTACTAAATTCTTGACCAGCCAGACATATATTTGAATAAAACCTGTTCCTAGCACCACCTCAGTTAGAAAACTAGTGCCAAAGCCAGCTGCGGTGGTTTTAAAAGTTGTCCACAAATTCTTTGATACTCTTCCCTTTGGTGGAGCCTAACTCCTCTTTCCTTGAGTGTGGGCTGTACTTAGCGACCTGCTTCTAAAAAACAGACCAGCAGAATGATGGAGAATGCCTTCTGCTAGGAGGTCATAAAAGCTTCTGTCGGGTCATCTTTCTTGAAACACTTGCTCTAGGGAAAGCCACTTGTCATGTCGTGAGGACACTCAAGCAGCCCTGTGGAGAAGCCTATGTGGCAAGGAACTGAGGTCTCCTGCCAAGAGCATGTGAGTGGGGTTGGAAGTGGATCCTCAAGCCCCAATGAATCTTCAGATGACTGTAGCCCTAGCCAGTATCTTCACTGCAACCTCATGTGAGACCCTGAGCCAGAACCACCCAGCTAAGTTGCTCCCGATTTCCAGACCCAGAGAAACTGCGAGGTAATAAATGTTTGTTATTTTAAGCCACTAAGTTTTAGAGTAATTTTTTATGCAGCAGTTGATAATTAATATACCAGCAAAGCCCCAGAGAAGAAAAGGGGCCACCTAACAGACCCTGCTCTAAAGTTCAGTAGCAGGGAAGTGGTGACCAGACCAATCTATATAACAGAGGTGGGGGTCAGGACACAGGCTACACTTCTGAAACCTTACAAACCAGTTACTTCAAAAAGCTCACTTTTGTTTCCTATACATTCTGCAGTTTTAGCTGGTCAGAAGCATTTATCTATTATTACTGTGTTCATATGGCCAAAATCAAACCCCCCAAAATAATGGAAAATTCCCACTAAAAATTGTCAAAAGTGTGCTATGTCTAGCTACAGAATGATGAAGATGACTTTATAAATACCATAGATTGCTTCACCTCTACTCCCTCCTGTGGGGCTTTCAGCTCATTTCTCATAAGCAGGCACTAATCTGAGACTGGATCTTTAATCAAAAGCCTTTTTCCAAAAGGCTGGCTATTTCACATTAATAGAATTTTAGAGCTGGACAGGGCCTCAGAGATCACCCAGTCCTCATTTAATAGGCAAGGAAACCAAGGCAGATGAGGTTCAGGGATGTACCCAAGGTCATGTGGCTAGCAAGTGGCAGAGCTAGGTCCAGACCTCAGGCTTCTGGACACCCAGGCAATACTCCCTCCACTTCACCCTGCTACTGTTTCTGAAACAAGCTCTGGTTTTGCAGTGGTTAAGTGCTCAGCTGCTAACTGGAAGGATGGCGGTTTGAGCCCACCAGCCACCCTGTGGAAAAACATGCGGCAGTCTGCTTCCGTAAGGATTATAGCCTTGGCAACACTGTGTGGCAGTTCTACTCTGTCCTATAGGGTTGCTATCATCAAGATAGGTAACTCTACCTCATCAATCTGACCTTTCTTAAACTCGAACATGTCTCAAGAGCAAACCATTTTTAAAGCAGGTGTATTGTCATAACCTGTGGCAGACAACCACCACTCTCTGAGCCCCTGAGCTGTAAGGCCTCTAAACATCAACTTTTATCTGAGACTTGGGGTGAGAGGCAATGCTGTGTTCACTCTAGAACGGTGCTGTTCAAACTGTTCTGCAGAGTCTTAGGGGCTCTGTGGTGGTGCCTCGGGTCCTTCCACCTCTGTGTATCCTGGGGTTCTACATAATAAGATTTTATTTGCATCAAAGGTTCCTCTCACTACTTTAAAAAGAAGTTTGAAGACTGCTAGTATGGTGGGTAAGGAGTTAAGACACAGGCAGACATGTGCACTTCTCTGTCTCTCAAGATGCCCTAGTGGCATAAGTGGTTAAACGCTGGACTGCTAACTGAAAGGTCAGTGGCTGGAATCCACCAGCCTCTCTGCATGAGAAAGATGTGGCAGTCTGCTTCCATAAAGATGTACAGCCTTGGAAACCCTATGGGGCAGTTCTACTCTGTCCTACAGGGTTGCTATGAGTCCTAACTGACTTGACGGAAATGGGTTTGGTTTGGTTTGGGTCTGTCTCTCATGGAGGACTATGGAAAGTATGGAAAGGTCTCTCTCCTTACTCATCGTCTGCCTCTTGTTCTCTTGACTCAAAATGGAGCAGCAGTCTCTTCCTTGTCCAAAACCTAAGAAGATAACATACTAACTCCCTGTGTTGCTCAATAAGGAGGTATGTTAAAAAACCTGACTCCTTCCTATCTTTTGATTTTCATATCTACAATCAACTTACCAAGTCCTGCCCATCTTATCCCTCTCTCCCCTCTATCCATACTACTACCGCTCTAATTCAGGTCTTCACCACCTCTTGCCTAGACTATTGCAACTGTCTTCTAAATCATCACACTGACCAGGCTAGAACTGTAGACTGTATAGGAAGCAAAATTAATTAAGGTTAATGGTCTTGAAATCCAACTCTGACTGGGTCACTCCCAGTTCAAAACCCTTTAATGATTCTTTTGTGCCCTCAGGGTAAATAAAGTCAAGCCTCTAAACACGATCCACCAAATCTTTTTTAATACACCAGTGATACCCACTAGTTTGCAATGTTTAAGTCATTTCACGCCCCCTACCATATACATAAGGAACCCTGTTGGCACAGTTAAGGGCTTAGCTGCTAACTGAAAGGTTGGTGGTTCAAACCTACCCAGTGGCTCCTGGGGAGAAAGACCTGACAATCTGCTTCCATAAACATTACACCCACGAAAACCCCACGGTGCAGTTCTACTCTGTCACATGGGGTCACTATGAGTCGAAAATCATTTCAACGGCACCCAACAACAATGACAACAGAGCATTTACTTAAGCTATTTCCTCTGTCTGGAACATTCTTCCCCTCTTTATCTGGCTAAATTCCTGCTCATCTTTGAAGGTTCTGCCCAGGTGTCATCTCCAGGAAGCCTTCGCCTTTCTTCTAGGAGAGGACCCTTCTTCGATGCTTCCCCAGCATGCTGTGCATGTCACTGTCCTAGCACTTACTGCATTCCAATGAAATCATCTGTTGACACAAAGCTAGGGTTTTGAATATTCTACTAAATCTTCAGCGTTAAAGTTAATTAATTCAGAAGAAACTTCTAGTGTCCAATATCTCTATTCATTTGAGACCAATGCTCTACCGTATTTGGAAATTCTATGCTCAAAGTACACATTTCATGCATGAGTATGCAGGGGGTCATATACTCATACTACATTTCCAGTTTTTCCATCTGTGTATCATGTACCTCTAAAATAAATTCTAATGTGTTTAGTTGTGTACACACTGAAAACTCACAATCATGTTGAGTCATACAAGGAAAACGTATATTGTCTGGTATGCTGTAGAACGTTTGGAGATCAAGGAGCAAACTTTACTGAAGATGAGAACTGTGCAGCAGTTTGACACCACTGGAGTGAGGTAGTAAAAATCACAAAAAGAAAAGAAGAACTCTTCTGAACTCTAGAGTCCACTTTTACTATGGTTAAATGCTGTGTAGAAAACAAAGTACAATTACTATGTCACTCACCCTTGTTGTCAAACTTTGTTGTTGTTGCTAAGTGTCATCAAGTCAGTTCTGACTCATAGCAACCCTATGTACAATAGAACAAAATACCGCCTGGTCTTGTGCCATCCTTACAATCATTGCAATGTTTGAGCCCACTGTTGCAGCCACTGTGTCAATTCATCTCGTTGAGGGTCTTCCAATTAAGACCCTCACTTTACCAAGCATGATGTCCTTCTCCAGGGACTGATCCCTCCTGATAACATGTCCAAAGTACATGAGACGAAGTCTCGCCATCCTCCCTTCCAAGGAGCATTCTGGCTGTATTTCTTCCAAGACAGATTTGTTCGTTCTTCTGGCAGTCCATGGTATATTCAATATTCTTCACCAACACCATAATTCAAAGGCACCAATTCTTCTTTGGTCTTCTTTATTTATCATCCAGCTTTTGCATGCTTATGAGGCAACTGAAAATACCATGGCTTGGGTCAAGCACACCTTAGTCCTCAAGGTGACATTTTTGCTTTTTAACACTTTAAAGAGGTCTTTTGCAGCAAATATGCCCAATGCAATGTGTTGTTGGATTTCCTGACTGCTGCTTCCATGGGTGTTGATTGTGGATCCAAGTAAAAAGAAATCCCTGACAACGTCAATCTTTTTTCCATTTATTATGATGTTGCTTATTGGTCCAGTTGTGAGGATTTTTGTTTCTTTATGTTGAGGTGTAATCCGTACTGAAGGGTGTAGTCTTTGATCTTTGTCAGTAAGTGCTTCAAGTCCTCTTCCCTTCCAGCATGCAAGGTTGTGTCATCTGCATAGTACAGGCTGTTAATGAATCTTCCTCCAATCCTGATGCCACCTTCTTCTTCATATAGTCCAGCTTCTTGGATTATTTGCTCAGCATATAGACTGAGTAAGTATGGTGAAAGGATAAAACCCTGACACACACCTTTCCTGATTTTAAACCCGCTGTATCTCCTTGTTTGGTTTGAATGACTGCCTCTCGGTCTATGTACATGTTCCACATGAGCACAATTAAGTGTTCTAGAATTCCCATTCTTCTCAACGTTATCCATAATTTCTTGAGATCCACACAGTCGAATGCCTTTGCATAGTCGATAAAACACAGGTAAACATCTTTCTGGTATTCTCTGCTTTCAGCCAGGATCCATCTGACATCAGCAATGAATGATATACCTCATTCCACATCCTCTTCTGAATGCGGCTTAAATTTCTGGCAGTTCCCTATCGATGCACTGCTGCAATCGTTTTTGTATTATCTGCAGCCAAATTTTACTTGCATGTGATATTAATGATATTGTTCGATAATTTCCACATTCTGTTGGATCACTTTTCTTTGGAATGGGCACAAATATGGAACTCTTCCAGTTGGTTGGACAGGAAGCTGTCTTCCAAATTTCTTGCATCCGTTTGTTGAAACATCTCAATTGGTATTCTCTCAGTTCCTGGAGCCTTGTTTTTCACCAATGTCTTCAGTGTAGCTTAGATTTCCTTCGATACCATCGGTTCTTGGTCATTTGCTATCTCCTGAAATAGGTGAACATCGGCCAGTTCTTTTTGATACAGTGACTGTGTGTATTCCTTCCACTGTCTTTTAATGTTTCCTGTGTTGTTGAATATTTTGCCCATAGAATCCTTCAATACTGCAACTTGAGGCTTGAATTTTTCTTCAGTTCTTTCAGCTTGAGGAATGCCAGGCATGTTTTTCCCTTTTGGTTTTCTAACTCCAGGTCTTTGCACATTTCATTATAATACTTTACTTTGTCTTCTCAAGCTGCCCTTTGAAATCTTCTGTTTAGCTCTTTCACTTCATCATTTCTTCCATTTGCTTTAGCTACTCTACATTGGAGAGCAAGTTTCAGAGTCTCTTCTGACATCCATTTTGGTCTTTTCTTCCTTTCCTGTCTTTTTAATGACCTTCTGCTTTTTTCATGTATGATGTCCTTAATATCATCCCACAACTCATCTGGTCTTTGGTCATTCGTGTTCAATGAATCAAATCTATTCTTGAGATGGTCTCTAAATTCAAGTGGGGTATACTCAAGGTTGTACTTTGGCTCTCGTTTTAATTTTCTTCAGCTTCAACTTGAACTTGCATTTGCATGATTGATAGTCTGTTCTGCAGTCGGCTCCTGGCCTTGTTCTGACTGATGATATTGAGCTTCTTCATCGTCTCTTTCCATAGACGTAGTCGATGTGATTCCTGTGTACGTCCTCTGGTGAGGTCCAAGTGTATAGTCACCGTTTATGTTGTTGAAAAAGGTATTTTCAATGACTAGGTTGTTGGCCTTGCAGAATTCTATGCGATCTCCTGCATCATTTTTCTCACCAGGGCCATATTTCTCAACTACTGATCCTCCTTCGTTTCCAACTTTTGCATTCCAATCGCCAGTAATTATCAAGGCATCGTGATTTCATGTTTGATCTATTTCAGACTGCCACTAATTCAACCCACAATTCTTACGTCTCTAACTTCCCTTACGTTTTCACTTCCCTCTTTACTCAGCTTCCATTTCTTGGTCATTAATTATAATCACTCCCTGCATTCACCTTTAACTTCCTGGTCCCTCTCTTACTTCATTATGCCACTTGGCTAAAATATAACTCTAGTTAAATTCAACTCGCTTTCCTCTCTATGTGCCTGTACCTGCACAGCCATTTTCTCTCCCATTCTCCAATACTATGGGTTGGTAAACACTTTCTGTAAAGGGCCAGAGAACAGATGTTTTAGACTTTTTGGGTATACAGTCTCTGTTGCAACTACTCAGCTCTGCTGTTATAGTGTAAAAGTAGTCACAGACAATATGTAAATGAATGAGCGTGGCTGTGTTCCAATAAATCCTTATTTACAGACACTACAACTTGTATTTCATATACTTTTCATGTATCATGAAATACCAGTCTTTAGATTTTTTTTTCCAACTATTTAAAAATATAGAAAACATTCTAAACTCATAACTATATAAAACTGGCAGTAGGCTACATTTGGCCCATGGGCTGTAATTTGCCAACTCCTGTTCTAGACAATAATTTCATACTTTCCCTTTTCTACTTAAACGTCCAACACCTATTCTTACATCCTCACTCTCAGTTGATGACCTTGCTTTCCTTCCCTAACAATCAGAAGAGAACTTCCACAAGCTAATACCACCTCTCTTCATTTAACTGAATCTATGCCATTTTACCTTGATTTCTCTCCTCTTCTCATGGATGAACTATCTATACCCTTGTCATTCCTAGACTCGTTCATTCAAATTATTACTTCAACAATTCCCTCCTGTTTCTCTTGCATTACCAATATTTCCCTTTTTACTGGACCTTTCCATCAGCATACAAATATGATGTTAATTCTCCCATATTTAATACAAAACAAAAAGCACTGGTGCCCCCACTTCTCCCCATCCAGCTAATGCCTCATTCTCTTCTTCCCTTCACAGAAAAGCCACTTGAAAGACTTATGCTTACTCTTTCTAATTTCTCTTTCCATTCTCTCTTAAATCTATCCCAATCATGCTTTTATCACATCACTCCTTTGAAACTGCTCTTATAAAGGTCCTCAAGGACTTCTTCTGAAAGCTAATAAATTTTCAGTCTTCATCTCATTTGCCCTATTGGTTGACTCTATTTTGAGGAGGCAGCTCTTCCCCAGTTGTATTTTGAGTGCTTTTGGCACCCTATTGGCAAATGAGATCTGACCAGTTGAGCACTCTTTGAAACATTCTCTTCCCTTACCTTCCAAGGCAGTCTACCATCTTAGTTTTCATTCTACATCACTGATTGTTCCCTCTTAATATCCTTTGCTGATTCTTTACCATCTCTTCAAGGCTCAGTTCTTAGACCTCATACCTTTTCTACCTTCAGTTACCTTCTTAGTGACTTTATTTAGTCCTATGGTTTTAAATATAATCTGTACACTGACAAGTCCCATAATTTTATCTCCAGCTTGGACCTCATCCCTGGACTCTAGGTTCATATATCTAATTGCCTACTACTTGCATATCTAATAGGCATCTCAGATTTAATATGTCCAAAACTGAACTTCTAATCTTCCCTCCAAACTTGTTACTCCTACAATCTTGTCTATCTTATAGTAACGCCATTCTTCTGGATAGGATTTTGGGTGATTTCCAGTTGAGTGTGATGTATGGAGGAGTGTAAGTAGAAGGAAGAATGGGAGAAATGGGACTGGATAATTTCATAAATAGTAAACAGGGAGGTAGAGTCTCCACTGTACCCTAAGCTTGGGGCCTACTGTGAGATACTAGCTGAATGCCATCACTTTTTTCCTCCCTCTATGCAACTGGTAAGAAGGGGAGGAAAAAGAAGTCAGCATTATAATAAAGAATCTCAGGGGAAGAGGCATTAAAGTGCCTACTATTCTGAGGCCGTCCTGAACTTAAACTCTGCCAGAGAAGTAAGACTGAAATGAGTGAGGACTAGAAAAACAAGGTTGTATAGTAATCATAAAAATGATCCTGGTACCTTGATGTGCAGAAAAAACAAATATAATCAACATCATTAGCTATGGGCATATGGTCACTTCTCTATCCCATGATTCTCATCTGGGGACTGGAAAAGGAGGGAGGGAAACCACTACGTATGATGAATGTTGTAGAGGTGAACAGTGTGGAGGAAGATAAGAGATTAAGAACTATTCTAGACTTTGAACTCTTCCCTACATTTAAGAAGCCATTTTCTTGTCCATAACCTCTCACCTGAAAGCCCTAGGGCCAGATGTATCTTGGCTTCAGAATTAATGGATTTTAAAAAGGTGCAGATACTATCTGTTGTTATTGTTGTTGTTAGGTGCCGTTGACTTGGTTCAGACTCATAGTGACCCCATGTACAACAGGATGAAACACTGCCCTGTCCTTCGCCATCCTTACACTTGTTGTTATGCTTAAGCCCACTGTTGCAGCCACTGTGTCCCATCTTGTTGAGGGTCTTCCTCTTTTTCGCTTACCTTCTACTTTACTAAGCATGATGTCCTTCTCTAGGGACTGATCCCTCCTGATAACATGTCCAAAGTACATGAGATGTAGTCTCGCCATCCGTGCTTCTAAGGAGCATGCTGGTTGTACTTCTTCCAAGATAGATTTGTTGGTTCTTTTGGCAGCCCATGGTACATTCAATATTCTTTGCCAACACCACAATTAAAAAGCATCAATTCTTCTTCCGTCTTCCTTATTCATTGTCCAGCTTTCCCATGCATATGAGGCCTCTGAAAACACCATGGCTTGGGTTAGGCGCGCCTTAGTCTTCAAGATGACATCTTTGCTTTTCAACACTTTAAAGCAGTCTTTTGCAGCAGATTTGCCCAATGTAGTGCATCTTTTGATTTCCTGACTGCTGCTTCCATAGATGTTGACTGTGGATTCAAGAAAAATGAAATCCTTGACAACTTCAATGTTTTCTCTGTTTATCATGATGTTGCTTATTGGTCCAATTGTGAGGATTTTTGGTTTCCTTACGTTGAGGTATAATCCAAACTGAAGGCTGTGGTCTTTGATCTTCATCAGTAAGTGCTTCAAGACCTCTTCACTTACAGAAAGCAAGGTTGTGTCATCTGCATAATGCAGGTTGTTAATGAGTCTTCCTCCAATCCTGATGCCACATTCTTCTCCAAATAGTCCAGCTTCTCTGATTTATTTGCTCAGCATACAGATTGAATAGGTATGGTGAAAGGATACAACCCTGACACGTACCTTTCCTGACTTTAAACCACACAGTATCCCCTTGATCTGTTCGAACGACTGCCTTTTGATCTATGTACAGGTTCCTCATGAACACAATTAAGTGTTCTGGAATTCCGATTCTTCACAATGTTATCCATAATTTGTCATGATCCACACAGTCGAATGCCTTTGCATAGTAAATAAAACACAAGTAAACATCTGTCATGGATTGAACTGTGTCCCCCCAAAATATGTGTCAACTTTGTTAGGCCACGAGTCCCAGTATTGTGTGGTTGTTCCTCCATTTTGTGATTGATACAATTTTCCTATGCACTGTAAATCCTAATCTCTGCCTGTGGTTAATGAGGCAAGATTAGATTATGTTAAAGAGGATTAGGGTAGGATGAAACACCTTCTTCGCTCAGGTTACATCCCTGATCCAATGTAAAGGGAGCTTCCCTGGGGTGTGGCCCGCACCACCTTTTATCTTACAATAGATAAAAGGAAGGGGAAGCAAGCAGAGAGTTGGGGACCTCACACCACCAAGAAAGCAGCGCTGGGAACAAAGCGCATCCTTTGGACCCGGGGTTCCTGTGCAGAGAAGCTCCTAGTCCAGGGGAAGATTGATGAGAAGGACCTTCCTCCAGAGCCAACAGAGACAGAAAGCCTTCCCCTGGAGCTGACTCCCTGAATTTGGACTTCTAGCCTACCAGACTGTGAGAAAATGAATTTCTCTTTGTTAAAGCCATCCACTTGTGGTATTTCTGTTATAGCAGCACTAGATAACTAAGACAACATCTTTCGAGTATTCTCTGTTTTCAGCCAGGATCCATCTGACATCAGCAACAATATCCCTGGTTCCACATCCTCTTCTGAATCTGGCTTGAATTGCTGGCAGTTCCCTGTCAATATAATGCTGCAGCTGCTTTTGAATGATCTTCAGCAAAATTTCATTTGCGTATGATATTAATGACACTGTTCGATAATTTCTGCATTTAGTTGGATCACCTTCCTTGGGAACAGGCACAAATATGGATCTCTTCTGGTCGATTGGCCAGGCAGCTGTCTTCCAAATTTCTTAGCAGAGACAAGTGAGCACTTCCAGCCATGCACGCATTTGTTGAAACATCTCGATTGGTATTCGGTCAATTCCTGGAGGCTTGTTTTTCATCAATGCCTTCAGTGCAGCTTGGACTTCTTCCTTCAGTACCATTGGTTCTTGATCATATGCTACCTCCTGAAGTGGCTGAACATCGATCAATTCTTTTTGGTATAGTGACTCTGTGTACTCCTTCCATCTTCTTTTGATGCTTCCTGCATCATTTAGTATTTTCCCTGTAAAATCCTTCAATATTGCAACTCAAGGATTGAATTTTTTCTTCAGCTCTTTCAGCTGGAGAAATGCCGAGCATGTTCTTCCCTTTTGGTTTTCTATATCCAGCTCTTTGCACATGTCATTATAATACTTTACTTTGTCTTCTCGAGCTGCCTTTGAAATCTTCTGTTCGGCTCTTTTACTTCATCATTTCTTCCTTTTGCTTTAGCTACTCGATGTTCAAGAGCAAGTTTCAGAGTCTCTTCTGACATCCATTTTGCACTTTTCTTTCTTTCCTGTCTTTTTAATGACTCTTGCTTTCTTCATGTATGATGTCCTTGATGTCATTCCACAACTCATCTATTCTTCGGTCATTAGTTTTCAATGTATCAAATCTATTCTTGAGATGGTCTCTAAATTCAGGTGAGATATACTCAAGGTCATACTTTGGCTCTCGTGGGCCTGTTCTAATTTTCTTCAGTTTCAACTTGAACTTGCATATGAGCAATTGATGGTCTGTTCTGCAGCTGGCCCCTGGCCTTGCTCTGACTGATGATACTGAGCTTTTCCATCGTCTCTTTCCACAGATGTAGTTGATTTGATTCCTGTGTATTCCATCTGGCGAGATCCATGTGTATAGTTGCCATTTATGTTGGTGAAAAAAGGTATTTGCAATGAAGAATTCATTGGTCTTGCAAAATTCTATCATGCAATCTCCAGCATACTTTCTATCACCAAGGCCATACTTTCCAAGTACCAATCCTTCTTCGTTTCCAGCACTAACGACGGAAGACCAGACGAGTTGTGGGATGACATTAAGGACATCATACATGAAAAAAGCAGAAGGTCATTAAAAAGACAGGAAAGAAAGAAAAGACCAAAACGGATGTCAGAAGAGACTCTGAAACTTGCTCTCCAAGGTAGAGTAGCTAAAGCAAATGGAAGAAATGATGAAGTGAAAGAGCTAAACAGAAGATTTCAAAGGGCAGCTCGAGAAGATGAAGTAAAGTATTATAATGAAATGTGCAAAGACCTGGAGTTAGAAAACCAAAATGGAAGAATATGCTTGTTATTTCTCAAGCTGAAAGAACTAAAGAAAAATTTCAAGCCTTGAGTAGCAATACTAAAGGATTCTATGGGCAAAACATTGAACGACACAGGAAGCATCAAAAGACGATAGAAGAAATACACAGAGTCACTGTACTCAAAAGACTTGGTCGACGTTCAACCATTTCAAGAGGTAGCATATGACCAAGAACCAACTGTACTAACGGAAGAAGTCCAAGCTGCACTGACAGCATTGCGAAAAACATGGCTCCAGGAATTGAAGAAATACCAATTCAGATGTTTCAACAAACAGATGCAATGCTGGAAGCGCTCACTCACCTATGCCAAGAAATCTGGAAGACAGCTACGTGGCCAACTGACTTGAAGAGATTCATATCTGTGCGCATTCCAAAGAAATGTGATACAACTGAATGCAGAAAATACTGAACAATATCACTAATAGCACGTGCAAGTAAAATTTTCCTGAAGATATTTCAAAAGTGGTTGCAGCAGTACATCAACAGGGAACTGCCAGAAATTTAAGCTGCATTCAGAAGAGGACGTGGAACGAGGGGTATCATTGCTGATGTGAGATGGATCTTGGCTGAAAGCAGAGAATACCGAAAGATGTTTACCTGTGTTTTATTGACTATGTAAAGGCATTCAACTGTGTGGATCATAACAAATTATGGATAACACTGTGAAGAATCGGAATTCCAGAACACTTAATTGTGCTCATGGGGAACCTGTACATAGATCAAGACGCAGCTGTTCGAACAGAACAAGGGGATACTGGGTGGTTTAAAACCAGGAAAGGTGTGTGTCAGGGTTGTTTCCTTTCACCATACTTATTCAATCTGTATGCTGAGCAACTAATCAAAGAAACTGGACTATATGAAGAAGAAGGTGGCATCAGGATTGGAGGAAGACTCATCAACAACCTGCATTATGCAGATGACACAACCTTGCTTGTTGAAAGTGAAGAGGACTTGAAGCATTTACTGATGAAGATCAAAGACTACAGCCTTCAGTACGGATTACACCTCAACATAAAGAAACCAAAAATCTTCACAACTGGACCAATAAGCAACATCATGATAAATGGAGAAAAGACTCATGTTGTCAAGGATTTCACTTTACTTAGATCCACAATCAACGCCCATGGAGGCAGTATTCAAGAAATCAAATGAAATCTGCACTGGGCAAATTTGCTGCAAAAGACCTTTTAAAAGTGTTAAAAAGCAAAGATGTCACCTTGAGGACTGAGGTGCACGTGACTCAAGCTATGGTATCTTCAATGGCCTCATATGCATGTGAAAGCTGGATGATGAATAAGGAAGACTAAAGAAGAATTCATGCATTTCAATTGTGGTGTTGGCAAAGAATATTGAATATATTCTCGGACTATATGGACTGCCAGAAGGACAATCTGTCTTGGAAGAAGTACAGCCAGAATGCTCCTTAGAAGCGAGGATGGTGAGACTTCGTTTCACATACTTTGGACATGTTATCAGGAGGGACCAGTCCCTGGAGAAGGACATTATGCTTGGTAGAGGGTCAGAGAAAAAGAGGAAGACTCTCAATGAGATGGGTTGTCACTGTGGCTGCAACAATGGGCTTTAACATAGCATGGACTGTGAGGATGGTGCACGACCGGGCAACATTTCATTCTGTTGTACACAGGGTCGCTATGAGTCGGAACCGATTTGACGGCACCTAACAAGAACAACAACAGTAAAATGCATGAATATTCCACATCAAGTGGGATTAACAAAGACTTTAAATGGCTTCACATGAGTTTAAGTGAAGGTTTAGTTCTTAAATGAGTTCAAGTCAGATGAGGATTTGTGGCCAAAAATCTTTGTTTTCAGGCCTTTTTAGATTTTAGAACTGTGAAAAAGTGGCTGAGAATTTGTACTAACATCAACGTAGAAGAACTTAAGCAAGACAAAATTATTGTCAAGGTTAAATTAAGTAAGAAACAAAGTACATGTAGGTCTCTGGAATTTTACCTCTCATGAGCTTTGGTAGAAAAATAGTATCTTCAAGGCCACCAGGTAAATCCAAGGAGGTAAAAGTTGATTCTTACCAGAAATGTGGAGTCCATTTCTGCTGTCATCAACACTATCCCCTTTTCTTCCTTAAGTTCAGGGTAGTGGTATAAAATCAGCTGGCTGGCTGCAGCTTCCCCTCGGGTCTGCAAGGAGGAACACATACCAAGGCTCAATAAGGCAGCACCACAACAAACTGCAATTTCAGAGCAACAGAGAGTCCAGAGGAAATTCTGGCTCTTAACAGCCCCTTTGGTGGCTAGTGAGTCAGAGGACTGGTATGTGGAAGGAAAGTCATGCCTGCCAAGGTATTATTTGTGTCTTCAATTGGAACAGGTTTGGCTTTCTTCCCAGAAAATGTTTAAAGTAGGTAGTGAATCCTTCATTGTGGCCATACATTTAAAAACAAAACTACACAAGCAGCTACCACATCAAGTTCTAAAGAAAGCACTGGGCCTGTGTAATTGCCACTTTTATGGACTAGTGCACTTCACAGCTGAAATCCACTCCACTTGACTGGCTCTAAAGACTGAGCTTTTGTAAGCTGTAGCATACAGCTTAAGAGCTGCACATGGGCCAGATTTGTAATAGGCAGTTTTAAAATACAATCTTGGGAGGGGGGAGGTGGAGAATCAGAGATAATAATTTCATAAAGAATGGACATGTTACTAGACCTCGAGTCTAAACTAGAGAGAGAGTTTGGTGTCAGATGCCTAGGTTCAAAGATAAAGCCCTCACAGTGTAGGAAGAAACAACTACACATTCAAAAAAAGTTCCCTGGGCTTCATTTCTAAAATTTCAGCAAGAATTCCTTTAATTATCAATACCTAACTATAGCTACGGTATTCTTAATATTTCAACTTCTCAGTTCTCCCAAGCATACTTCTAAAATTTTACTGATCATTCTGATCATAATTATGTTTCTGGATCTTTCTCCTGTGTTTGTGTACATGCTACATGAGCGCAGGGACCTTGTCTATAGATCTACAGGCCCTAGCAGAGTTCCTAACACAACAGCATAATTATCAAGTCCCTAGAGTTTGGAGTCAGATAACCTGGGCTCAAACCCAGCTCTAGCACTTATTAGCAGCATGAACTAACTTCTCCAAGTCAACTTCCTTCTCTGTAAATAGAAATAATAACATAAACTATCTCATAGGACATTTGTGATGATTAAATGACATATATAAAACATCTGGCATGCAATTATAATAAGTACGTCAAACGTTTGTTATTATAGTATGTGCTCAATAAATGATTGTTAAATAAATTATAAAATAATGAAGTGAAAAGCTGTCCCCTCATTCTGTTTTGCACTCTCTTTCCCCCAACTTCAATACCATTATATATGGTTGCTTTCACCATATTTGGCCCCAATATAGAATGCTAATTCTAGTCATGATCTGATTTTGAATAATGACTTCTATTTTAAAAGCTTCGAATATTTTGGATCAAACGTCTTCTTTTTTAAAAATATTTTACTGTATTGTTTGGTGAAAAGATCTAACTTCTTAAACTAGTATTTGGAATTAAAAAAAAAAGAGAGAAGGAAGGATGCAAATACAACACCACCTATGGAATGTAAACTATGCACTTGGCACCTTGAAAGGTGTTGACTTGTTAATAAAACAAGTAAGACACGGAGCCTTCCTTAAGGGGCTTATAGCTTGGGTTAAAAAAGATAACCACCACAACTCTCCCATGTTTGTTAAGTGAGGCACATGCAGTAAGTGCTACAGATGTCTGGGGAGAAACACCCAGAAGTAATCAGAGAAGGTGATTTTGGGTCTTTTCCAATTTCTAGGTATTGAGCAGGAAACTAGAAACCTAGAAGCCCAACACACAGAATATGCCAATTCATCAGTGCCACAACAAGTTCGGCTGGAGTGGGTAGATATTCTGTGCCCCGAAATCTCATCAAGGGCTTCCTCTAGGGGAAGAGCACAAGCTACCTACCTGAATATTTATAAGTGCAGTGAAGTGGAGTTCGGTACCTGTCCATTGTCCTACAAAGAACTCATAACCTTCCCTTCTTGGTAGTGCACACAGAAACTGTGGGAAAGAGATACACAATGAGAGAGATGAATAACTGACGTCACTTGCTCTACGCCCAATCACCTGTATCATTCCCTCCATTTCTTCAACGTTTGGTTTTAAAAATATTTTTTTAAATCGTGAAATTCATAAGTGATAATCTAACAAACACTCATTACTTCCTACAACCCACCCAAAAAAGCATTAGAGATACAACTTCCTCTGGTGTCTGTCATTCTCATTCATGTTTTTATACTTTAATCTATATGTGTATACCCATAAACAAGAAATACTTCTGTCTGAACATTTAAAAATGAAATAAATATTATCAAAATGTATATATCCTTTTGCAACTTACTTTTTCACTTCACATTATGCTTTTGATATTTATCCATGTTGATAAATTTAACTCTAATTCATTCATTCTCACTGTCTGGAATTCTATTGTAGAAACTTACCACAATTTATTTATCTATTGATGTTCATCATCTCTCGAGGAACATTTGCATCTTTTCCAGTTTCTAAACTTTCTAATGCCGCTGAGTTAACTTTTGTTCCAATTATTTTAATCACTTCATATATTCTATCAGCTGAGGCTGACACTGGAGCATGGCTCTAGACTAAACACCAAGCAATGATTAGTTTTATGCCTGAGATGTTTAGAATTGGGGATGAGTGGTGAAGATAATGGTGCCAGAACAAAATGAAGTATAATCAGTTTAATGTATGTTAGTCATGAAATTGTCTTCTTATTGCCAAACACACAGGCTCCATTTTTTTTTTAAACATTTTATTGTGCTTTAGGTAAAAGTTTACGTAGCAAATTAGTTTCCCATTCAACAATTCATACGCAAATTGTTCTGTGACACTGATTGCTGTTCTCTGCACTGTGTCAGCACTCTCCTCATTTCCACCTTGGCTTCCCTGTTTCCATCCCTTCAGTTTTCCTGCCCCTCTTTGCTTTCTCATCTTTGCTTTTGGGCAAATGTTGCTCATTTGGTCTCATATAGTTGATTGTTTTAAGGAGCACAATCCTCAAGGGTGTTACTGTTTATTTTATAGGCCAGTCTGTTATTTGGCTGAAAGGTGACCTCTGGGAGTGGCTTCAGTTCCAGGTTAAAAGGGTGTCTTCGGGCAACAGTCTTGGGGGTTCCTCTAGTCTCTGCAAGTCCAGTAAATCTGGTCCTTTTTATGAATTTGAGTTTTGTTCTACATTTGTCTCCCATTCTAACTGGGACTGTCTAATGTGTCCCTGGTCAGAGTGGTCAGTAGTGGTAGCTGGGCACCATCTAGTTCTGGTTTCAGGCTAGAGGAGACTGTGGTTCGTGTGGGCCATTAGTCTTTTGGACTAATGGCTTCAGTCTTTGGTTTCCTTCACTCTCCTTTCTCTGAATGGGACAAGATGGGAATAGACCAACAGCGGGGAGGAGAGGGCAGGAGAGGAAAGCATCAGGGCAGGGGACATGCTTCAGGTTGTCAGTAACCCTGATGATCCAACCCAAATACTTCTTGCTGTATCCTAACCTCATTCCCTGCCCCCCTTTTTAAATTGTGCATTTTGGCAAAAGTTTACAGAGCAAATTAGATTCCCATTCGATAGTCTGTACATAAAACATGTCCTTGGTTTCATTCCCCACAATGTGTCAGCACTCTCCCCATTTCCACCCTGGGTTCCCCGTTTCCTTTCGTCCTGATTTTCTACCCCTTCCTGCCTTCTCATCTTTGCTTTTGGGCAAATATTGCCCTTTTGATCTTGTATAATTGATTGCTTCTAAGGGGCATGTTCCTCTCGGGTGTTACTGTTTATTTTATGGGCTTGTCTATTGTTTGGCTGGAAGGTGGTCTCTGGGAATGGCTTCCGTTCCAGTAAAGAAGGGTGTCTTAGGGCCATAGCCCTGGGGGTTCCTCCACTCTCTGTCAGACCAGTAAGTCAGGTCTTTTGTGAATTTGACTTTTTCTTCTACATTTTTCTCCCTCTCTGTCCAGGACACTCTGTTGTGATGCCAGTCAGAACAATCAGTGGTGGTAGCCAGACACCATCTAGTTCTTCTGGTCTTGGAGTCGTATAGGCTGTGGTTCACATAGTCCATTAGTCCTCTGGACGAATTGCTCCCTTGAGTCCTTGGTTTTCTTCACTCTTCTTTCTCTGAATGGGACAAGACCACTAGTTGTATCTTAGATGGCTGCTCGTAAGCTTTTAAAGACCCCAGACACTACTTGTCCCATCAGGATGTAGAACATGATCTTTATGCATTACGTTATACCAATTGACCTAGATGTCCCCTGAGACTATGGTCCTTAGCCTTCAAACCCAGTAACTCAGTCCCACAAGGCATTTGGATATGTCAAAGAAGTTTCCACAGCTGTACACAGGCTCCATTTTTAATATTATAAGATGAGATAACCTCAGTGCCTATCTAATAACTGACACCTTGCTAGGGGAAAAAATTTTTTTTAGAACTTTACTGAGGTATACTTGAAGTACAATAAATTGCACATACTAAAAGTGTACAATTTGATACGTTTTGACATGTATACTGTGAAACCATCACTGCTGCTGTTGTTATGTGCCGTTGAGTTGGTTCCAACTCATAGCGACCCTACTCACAACAGAACAAAACACTGCTCGGTACTGCGCCATCCTGACTACATCAACATAAGAAACATAGCTATCCTCTCCAAAAGTTTTCTTGTACCCCTTTGTAATTCATCCTTCCCTCCCACCAGCCCTCCCCAGGCAACTACTGATTTGCTTTCTATCACCATAAATCAGTCTGTATTTTCTAGAATTTTGTATAAATGGAACCACAGAATATATACTATTTTTAGGTCTGGTTTCTCTCACTCAGCATAATTATTTTGTAATTCATTCATGTTGTTGCCTTATCAATAGTTCATTCCTTTTTTATTGCTGAATATCATTCCATTGTATATGTGTGTGTGTGTATATGTGTGTGTATGCACATACACCACAATTTCTTTACACTGACATTTGGACTGTTTCCAGTATTTGGTTATTACAAATAAAGCTGCTATAAACATTTGCATACAAGTGGTTTTATGGACATATGTTTTCATTTGTCTTAGGAAAATACCTAAGATGAAATGGCTAGGGAGTATGGTAGGTATATACTTAACTTTTAAAGAAAATGACAAACTGTTTTCTAAACCAATCATACCATTTTACGTTGTTACCAGCAGTGCTGGAGACTTTCAGTTGCTCCACATCCTCAGCAACACTCAGTATGGCTAGTCTTTTTAATTTTAGCCAATATAGTGGCAGTGTACCCCACTGCTGTTGAGTCGACTCATTGTGACCCTAAAGGACAGAGTAGAACTTCTCTGTAGGGTTTCTAAGGCTGTAAATCTAAAGGGAAGCAGACTGCCTCATCTCTCTCCTGTGGAGTGGCTGCTGGGTTTGAACGGCTGACCTTTCAGTTAGCAGCTGAGCGCTTAACCACTGCGCTACCAGGGCTCCTTAGTAGCAGTGTAGGAATATCTTAAGGAGCCCTGGTGTCACAAAGGTTAAGCACTCAGCTGCTAACCAAAAGGTTGGCAGTTTGAACCCACCCAGCAATTCGGCAGGAGAAAGACCTGGAGATGTGTTCCCGTAAAGATTATAGCCTAGAAAACCCTATGGGGCAGTTCTACTCTGTCCCATGGGGTTGCTATGAGTTGAAATCGACTTGACAGACTCTAACAACAACAGGGGTATCTTAGTGTGGTTTTAATTTGTATTTCCCTTATAACTAATGATGTTGACTATCTTTTCATGTGCTCATCTGCCATCCTACTTCTTTGGTGAAATGTCTGTTTAAATATTTTGCCCATTTTTAAACTAAGCTATCTGTCTCATTATTGAGGTATAAGAGTTCTTTGTGTAATTCTAGCTATAAGTCCTTTGTCAGTAAGTTTTGCAAATATTTTCTTCAGTCTGTGGCTTGTCTTTTTATTTGTATAACAATGTCTTTTGAAAAGCAGAAATCTTTTAATTTTGTTGAAGTCCAACCTTTTTTCTTTTATAGTATGCGCTTTTTGTGATGTATTTAAGAAACCTCTGCAAAACCCAAGATCACAAAGGTTTCCTCTTTTGTTTCTTCTAGAAGTTACATTCAGGTCTATGATCTATTTTGACTTAATTTTTGTACAGGCTGTCCCCAACTTCACAATGTACTCGAGTTACACCAAACAGCACTTAATACCATCTTTTTTTTTTTTGGGTACATCTTATTGGTAATATGTACTACATACAATGTTGTGGCATATAATTTGCTGTTATCATTCTCAGATGTTCACTTGCAGATGTTCAGTTTTATGATTTACTGTGCAAAACAAGGCCGTATAGCAGAGGAAAGAAATCATGAAGAAAGAAATAACGAGGAAGAGGAAGGAAACAAGTTGTCAAAAAAATTTACAGTGAGAAGATTAGCTAAAGTTTTTTCTAAACTAAATCAGGGGCTTCAGTTGCTTGAAAACATGGACCCAAACACTGATTGTTTTACTAAAGCTGACAGGCAGATTTGGGAAATGGTGAGATGTTACTGCAAAATATATGAAGAAAAAAAGAAAAGGACCACACAGACAACTGTTACTAATTTTCAGACTAGAAATGCCATCCGCACTCCCAGGGATAACCCAGATGATCCAGAGCCTTCCACAAGTGGAGTTATTACCACAACTGACAAAATGCCAACTTGTCCAACTCTTCTTCATTGTCGGAATTTTTATGATTTATGTATTTATGCATTAAAATTTACTTGTAAGCTTATATGTAATGTTTCCAACCCCTAAAGACAAATAAAGATCAGATTTATAAAGATAATGATAATAAAAGGCAATAATAATGAAAACTAAAAATAAAACAAAAACAGGTATTTGACTTACATCAGAACCAACTTAGGACAAAGTAGTTGGACCGGAACCCCACTGTAAGTCGGGGACTACCTGTATACAGTGTGGGTAAGAGTAAAAAACCAGTTGCTGTCGAGTTGATTTTGACTCATGATGATCTCGTGTGTCAGAGTAGAACTGTCCTCCATAGGGTTTTCAGTGACTGATTTTTTGGAAGTAGATCACCAGGCATTTCTTCTGAAATACCTCTGGGTAAACTTGAAATGTAACAGAACGCATTAATCATTTGCACCACCCAGGGACTCTGAGGTAAGAGTAGAGATTTATTTATTTTTTTTGGCATATGGATATTCAATTGTTTTAGCACCATATGTTGAAAAGATTACCTTTTCCTCATTTAATTACCCTGGCACCTTATCAGAAAACAACTACCACATATATGTTGATCTATATCTGGATTCTCTACTCTGTTCTATTGATCTATGTGTCTATCTTTAGGCTAATACCACATTATCTTCATTACTGTGGCTTTATAATAAGTCTTGAGATCAGATAATGTAAGTCTTCTAGGTTTGTTCTTTTTCAAAATTGTTTTGGCTATTTTAGGTCCTTTGAGTTTCCAAATAAATTTCTAGCATCAGTCACTCAATTCCTAAAAAACTAACAAAAGAAAGTCTATGGGGATTTTGATTTTGATTGTATTTAAGCTAGAGATCAACTTGGGGAGGACTACTAACATCTTAACAGTACTGAATCTTCGAATTCATGAACACTGTACATCTCTCCACTTATTTAGGTTTTATTTTCTCTCAGCCACATTTGGAAATTTTTTGAGAACCCTAGACATCATACTGACACCACATCAGCTGGTCCACCTATTCCCTTTCCTTTAGGCCTTCTGGTAGCTCATTATCCCAGCAACAACCTCATAATTGCTTTTAGGCACACATACCAGGATTGTATGGCCAACACTGCAAATGAAACTGCCAGTAAACAGGAACTTCAAGGATAGAAAGTTTAAGGTCTCAGGTACGTTCCAATATGCATTTGCACTGACAGATTAAGATCCAGATCGGAAAGGGCTGAGATGTGGCACAGAGTTAAATAGCCAGAGATGTACTGGGTCAAACCCGTATGATTTCATGAGGCTGAAAGTCTCACTGATCAGTATAATTGACATGTGAGCATCTTTGTCAAATAAACAGAGCACTATAACATGTAAGATAGCATGGAGCACAATGGGATTGGTTAGGAAACACCCTTGTTTGACAGCATTGATAAGTAATCCTAATATGGTCACTGGACACTTACTGTTGGACAGGACTGAGCCCGGTTCCAGATCAAATCAAACTTCTCTTCCTGTAGGTTGGAAAAGAATAAAATTAACTTACAAACAAAAAAACCCCAAAAGGTCACAACTACATTTAAATTCATCAAGACCGAATTCCAGAACTAAAATACATCTAAAACCATCTCTTAAATTCCATAATTTATGAATCCCTCTTATGAGAGAGAGGAAAAACCAGATATACACTTTGCCATTCAGTGTCAGAATTATGTGTGAAGAGTGGATGCTCCATATGCTCCAAACTCTCCAGGGGATTCTGACAAGTGTCAGTGACATCAGGTCAGTAAGCCAGGCCTGAGAAGGCCTGCTCAAATACTGAGTCAGTATCAGAGATCTAAAACATCATGAAAAGAGCAACCCCTTTTGGCTGTTGAACTCATGAAGGGCAAAGGTATGTATGTGTAAGAGGGAGAAAAAGACATAACAATATCCTACAACAACCAAAGAGCCTGGCTTTACTCTTTCATTTATAACGTTTCCTCCTTAATCTTAAACTTACACATGTAAGCCTAGTATATATTTGTGTGCTTGATATAAACATAACTTAAGCTACTTCTTCAGGGAAGAAGATGATCTAGCTGACAACACAATACTTCAAACGCTGTCTTATGGTGGAGGTCAGCAGAGGGACACCAAACCAGAGAAAGGCAGCAGCACTCCTTTCCAGTCACAGATCTCAATGGTCAAGCAGTGGCCAGTGACTATTTCTAAGATAGTAATTTCAGAAAGAGAAAAACCAAGAAAATGCCACTTGCTCAGGGAAAATGCCAGAAAAGCGTAGGAGGAGGCTCCAAGTCAGCTCAGGCATAGGTCACTTACATACTAGAAGGGAAGAAAGCTATGCTAGAGGCCCTATCTTTTGGAAAACACCAAAAAGAAGTAAAAGGCATTTGGAAATTGCTTGGCAACATGAACTTACACTATGGTCCCTTGTCGGAGACTTGACTCAAAGAGACATTTCCAAACCAGAAAGAGGGAAAACAAGAGCCATAAATACACCATATGGAGCTTCCAATCTTTGGTGCTCAGGGCATAATAAAAACCCTCAGAGCTGTAATATACAAGTTCTCAAGAGGAAATAAACATAGGAAAAGTAAAGGCAACTGCCTAAGGTTACAGCAGTGACCTTCCTATTATAACACTTTCATTTTCCCCTCCAAACTACTTACAGGAATAACTGCGTAGACTGTATCTTTTGCTGCAAAATACTGCTGCCAAATCTGTACAAAAAAAAGAGAGGATGTCTGTGACATGTGGGTAATCTTTTCAACCTGCACCAAGAAATGGTGACAGCTTTTATTTCTCAAAGCAATATGCTACTTGATAACAGGGAGGAAAAATCCAACATAATACTTTCATTACCAGTGTATGATTACAAAAAAGATTTAATACCATCCACTCTTCTACATGATTAAACTGTGACTCTTAATAACAAATTCCTGTCAGAGAATCTGATTCTAATACCTTGTTAATCACTCTGCTCAAGATGTGCTTTGTGTATGACAGACAATCTATTTTATTTTTGTATCTTGTCTCTTCCCTCCCCAAACTCACACCTCCCCACCCAGTTGTGGACCTTTCCAGAGACCAGGACAGCAAACATTCAGAGCCCACGGTCTGGAGTCAGCTGGACCTGGGTGCAAATCCCAGTTCCAATCATTTACTGGTCATGCTACCTTGGGCAAATTATCAAAATCCTCTAAATAACACCAGAAAAATGGCAATAATAACCTTACAGGATTATTGTGAGGACTAACTAAAATTTTGCAGATTTGTGCTTAGCACAGTACTTGGCACAGAGTAAACACTACAATTAAATGGGAGCTTTTATTAGCTAGCACTGCCTTCTTATAGACAGCTCTTAAAATCCTATTTCTGGAAAGTCTTCCTTATGAAAAAGTAGTAGACTCTGCTGGATTAGAAGTCCTACCTCAGGATGGCATCAAAGAATGGGGAAGGCATAGCTGATCTTCATTATGCAAATAACAAAAGGTAGGGAATACACCCACTCCTCAATTATTGACATGGTTAGGTTCCAAAGACCAGGTTGTTCTTCAAAAATCAACATTATGTGAAAATGGAGGATGACTACATCAGATCACAAAAATCTAAGATGACTACATCATTACATAACTGCTGAAGAACATCATTACATACCTGCTAAACTACTGAAAATCATGGCCCAGCCAAGTTGACACATAACCATAACCATCACAGCCAGCATCATTCTCACCTCGCACCTCTGCATTTGTTACTGCCCGGGGTACATTGTTAATGGGCAAAATAGTCAGATAGTAGATTTTTTAGTATTGTCGTAAATGTAAAATGTCAGAAAATGAGATAGTTGATAAGTGAGGAGTGGGTGTATTCCCAAACTATCATTCATCATTCAGCAAACATTTTTCTGAGCACTTTTTGGGTTACAAGGCATACAACATAGAGACCCTGCTTACAGGGGGACTGCTAACCAGTGAGGGAGATACAGCCATATGTAAATGACTTTATTATGAAGCAGCATATCCTAGGCATTTTATGAGAGGTATAAAGTACAAAAGCAGTTCACAGGATAACTTATGACTGAAATGATCAAGGGAGACTACATGGAGGAAGAGGTATATAGGTTCAGTCCTAGAGGACAGGAAGCATTTTGGGAGTCAAAGATGGGGTTAGGAAGACTTTTCAGTCAGAGACAGTAACACGTGCAAAGGCACGGAGGACAATAAAACTAATGGTAGTAAAAAACATGAACACAGCACGCATATGATATGATGCTAAGTGATAAAAAGCAAGACACAACATCGCATATATATGCTATATACACTATGAAAGAAAAAATATTCTGAAAAAGACATACTAGAAATATATAAAAATAGTAACCGATTTTGTTAGGGTGGTAAGACTATGGACATTTTCTTCCTTTTCTCTATTTCCTAATTTTAAAAATAATTTCATTATATAACTTCTATGATAAAACCTCATTAAAAAACTAAGGCAAAGAAGCAGAAACATATAAAATATAGTAAGGAAATCATGAGTTTTTGGATTTAATCTGAGACTAGAAAATGTACTGGAAAAGAGTAGGATGGGGCCAGAAATGTAGATGGAAGCTGGATCATGGAGGCCCTGAGAACCAGGTTAAGGAGTTCCGACTTTAGTTAGAGTCGCTGGAGTTTTTAAGCAGGGTGTAGCATGGTAAGAGTTATTTGGCGGCTTTCTGCACAACAGACTAAGAGGTGAGAGATTACAGCCAGGGATACCAGTTGGGAGATTTTTGCAGAATCACTATGATGATGGCCACTACCATCACCCTCATCAATGGCTATGATGATAAGCAACAGTAAGGATTTATTGAACACTTACTACATTCTGAGAAGCTGGACTACATGAAGAAGAAAGGGGCATCAGGATTGGAGGAAGACTCATTAACAACCTGCCATATACAGATGACACAACCTTGCTTGCTGAAAGTGAAGAGGACTTGAAACACTTCCTGATGAAGATCAAAGACCACAGCCTTCAGTATGGATTACACCTCAACATAAAGAAAACAAAAATCCTCACAACTGGACCAATAAGCAACATCATGATAAATGGAGAAAAGATTGAAGTTGTCAAGGATTTCATTTTACTTTGATCCACAATCAACACCCATGGAAGCAACAGTCAAGAAATCAAAAGATGCACTGCACTGGGCAAATCTGCTGCAAAAGACTTTTTTTTAAAGTGTTAAAAAAGCAAAGATGTCACTTTAAGGACTAAGGTGTGCCTGACCCAAGCCATGGTGTTTTATTTTTTCCATACAAAAATTTATACATACATTGTTATGTGACTCTAACTGCTCTCCCACTATGGTGACAGCACACTCCTCCTTTCCACCCCTGATTCCCCATGTCCATTCAACCAGCTCCTAACCCTCTCTGCCTTCCCATCTCACCTCCAGACAAAAACTGCCCTTTGGTCTCTTGTATCTACTTGAGCTAAGAGGCACACTCCTCACGAGCATCACTTTATGTCCCACAGTCCAGTCCAATCCCTGTCTGAAGAGTTGGCCTCAGAAATTCTTTTACTTCTGGGCTGATAGAGCATCCAGGTGCCATGCTTTCTGGCGTTCCTCCAGTCTCAGTCAGACCATTAAGTCTGGTCTTCTTACTAGAATTTGAGTTCTGTACCCCACCTTTCTCCTGCTCCATCCAGGACTCTCTGTTGTGTTCCCTGTCGGGGCGGTTATTGGTGTTGGCCAGGCACCATCTAGTTCTTCTGGTCTCAGGCTGATGAAGTCTCTGGTTTATGTGGCCCTTTCTGTCTCTTGGGCTAATACTTCCCTTGTGTCTTTGGTGTTCTTCATTCTCCTTTATTCTCCTTAGATGGCCGCCAAGCCATGGTGTTTTCAATTGCCTCATATGCATGTGAAAGCTGGACAATGAATAAGGAAGACCAAAGATGAACCAATGCCTTTGAATTACGGTGTTGGTGAAGAACACTGAATATACCATGGGCTGCCAGATGAACAAACAAATCTGTCTTGGAAGAAGTAAACTTAGCCAGAATGCTCATTACAAGCAAGGATGGCGAGACTTCATCTCACATACTTTGGATATGTTATCAAGCGGGACCTGTCCTTGGAGAAAGACATCATGCTTGGTAGAGCAGAATGTCAGTGAAAAAGAGAAAGACCCTCAATGAGATGGACTGACACAGAGGCTGCAACAACGGGCTCAAGCATAACGATTGTGAGGATGGTGCAGGACCAGGCAGTGTTTCATTCTATTGTACACAGGGTTGCTATGAGTTAGAATCGCCTCAATGGCACATAACAACAACAACAACGTCCAGGTACTATGTTAATCAATTTATGTGGATTATTAAATCTTATCTTCTACACCCCTATAAACTTGGTATTAATATCTCCCCATGCTAGATAAGGAAACAGAAGCTTAGAGATATTAAATTATTTGCCCAAGGATACAAAAGTAGTAAGGAATGATGCCAGGACTCAAACTCGTATCTGTTTCCAAAGTCTTTGTACCACTACACTATTTTGAACCTTTCCCCACCCTCCATCCTAGTAATAGAAAGAAGTTAAAACCTAGCTACAAACTGACCCCTTAATCATCTCATAATACATATCTCATTACTGGGAAAACAAGTGAAAACATCTGTCCTAAAACCATAAAATTCAGTCAAAAAGGACCTCAGAAATCATTTGGTCAGACAGATGGTAAGACAAAAAATGATACCATACAGTGCTTGAAAACCTCTAGACTGAGAAGCTAGCTATTTCCCACATACTCCAAAAGCTAATTTTTCCACCTGGGCCATCAATTTCATCCTTTCATTTCTTCATAGATTTTGTACCATCAACTATCATTCCTATCTCTTCTTACAGCTGCTCCTTCATCAGTGCCTTCTCCATATATCCAAATTTCTCTACTACTTAAAAATCCCTCTCTCGATTCTGACCCTCCTTGAATTTTATTTCCCTTCTTCCCCCCATCCATCAAATACTACACTTTTAAAAACAGTTTACACCCATTTGAGCAACCCACGAAAATCTCACCTTTACCCCTTCCCCTGTCCTCCCAAAACACTGACTTATAGCAACCTTATGTACAACAGAACAAAACAGTGCCTGGTCCTGTATCATCCTCGTGATCACCAGCATGTTCGAATCCATCATTTCAGCTATTGTGTCAATCCATCTCACTGAAGGTCTCCTTTGCACTCACTAGGACTGTACTTCAACAAAAATGGTATCTTCCTCTAGCAATTGATCCCTCTTGATGATGTGTCCAAAGCAAGCAAATCGAACAATATTCTGTTGTGATCCATAAGGTTTATATTGGTTAATTTTGGGAAGAAAGTTGCCAGGCCTTTCTTCCTAGTCTTAGTTTGAAACTTCTGCTGAAACCTGTCCACCAAGGGTGACCCTACTGATAGCATAGCTTCCAGCATCGCAGCAACACACAAGCCACCACAGTACAACAAACTGACAGACAGGTGGTGGCCCCATGCAAAAAGGGTGGTGTGGTGGGGGCGTCTGACCTCTAAATTCAAAAGGGGTAAGGAGAATCAAGCTCAACAGCCCAAGGCTAATTCCTGTGAAGCAGAGGTCAGACGTATCTCCTCTCTCCAAACGTTTTAGCAATTCTGACACCAGCTGTCCCTCCCATGGCGCTCTCTACTTCTCTGCTGGATTCGATAATTTATTGCAATGGCCACAAAGAACTCACAGACAATACTCACCTTTATGGGTTTTATTCGGGAAGTAACAAGTTACAATTCAGGATAAGAAATGACTCATGATACAGTTCTTCGATTAGGATAGTTTCTTTTCAGCCGTGCCTGCAAGCAGGCCTCTCTCTGGCCCTCGGCCCCACCTCTGTCCTACTTGAGCAAGTGTTACAAAGCTCTTTACCTCTGCCTGGGGGGCACCTCACTCTGCCAGCAAGCCTCAGCCTGAAGGTGCTCAGCTCTCTCTCTCTGTGGGTCAGCAAGCCTAGCTCCTCCAACAAGTACTCAGAGACACCCCACTCGATCAGGGAGCCTCCTGCCTGAAGGTGTTCACTCTCTCATTCCATGGGTCAGTACACCCACTATAACCACCTTACTCTGTGGGCCAGGAAGCTCACTGTACCATCTCACACCAGTCTCCTAGTTCTGCTGCCGCCATTTCTCTGCCACTACTTCTTGCCACCTTGTGCCGTCTCCATTGTTACAGCGCTCTCTGTTTCCTGGGTCTAGGAGGTTCTTGGCGTAGGGACCTCAGGTCTAAAGGATGCATTCCACTTCCATCTCTTATTCTTGGTGGTAGTCAGGTACCCCTTTCTGCCTCTGGGATGGTTCATTTTAAGCCTAGTGGGATGGCAAAACTGACCAATCCCCTCGTTAGGGTTCCATATACCTTATTTGCATGGTTCCACTCCCACAAGGGTGCCATGCACCTTATTTGCATTATTAGCAAGGTGTCCAATCCCCATGGTGGGTCACAGCACCTTATTTGCATAGTTCCACTCAATCACTTGATGGGAGTTACAAAACCATGGCAAGAAAGGCCATATAAAAGCAATCCATTGCACCACACCCCATAACATACCCTGTGGTCATTTAATAGACCTCACCCTGCTTAGCCTCTGCACAACATCTCATAGCATCAACCACTCCCTTGATTTCCATGACTCTATTCTGGTTAATGCACTTGACTGCTAACTGAAAAGTTGGAAGTTCGAGTCCACCCACAGATGCCTCGAAAGAAATGTGTGGTGATCTACTTCTAAAAAATCAGTTACTGAAAACCCTATGGAGCATAGTTCTACTTTGACACACGTGGGGTTGCCAGGAGCTGAAATCGACTTGACAGCAACCGGTTTAACTCTTCTTTGACCTTTGTAAGTATTCCTTCTCAGATTCTTTCACTAACTCTTTTTCCTTTTCTCATAGTTGTTGATGTTTCCAGGTTCCATCCTCAGTAGTCTATCATTTTTATTTTCTTACTGTCTCCCATGACTCCAACTACCATCTACATGACAAGGACTCCAGAAGTCATTCATTAATTTGAAAGCCATTTACTGAACATATATTACCTTATATGTCAGACAGAGAGTACAAAGACATAAAAGACACCATCTCTACTCCTGAAAAGCTCATGGTCCAGCGCATGGTTAGGCAACAGAGAATTATAATGCAACACACCCAGAGCCCAGGATGCTCTGAGGGCAAAGAAGAGGCATTTAACCTAGGCTAGAAAATGAGTGCCAGAAAGGACACTTGACTTCTATCCTGAAAAATGATCAGACATTAGCCAGGTGAACAGGAGGCTGGGAAGATGAATAGGTAGGATAGGCGATAAGAGATAAGTTCTAAGAAGCGAATGATAGTATTAGCAAAGACCCAGGTCAGGGAAGCTATCATAGTCAAGGTGACACCTGAGTGAGCTGATGCTGAAGACTGGGTCACCCTCCTTTAGAGTTGCTGTGCTTTTTCAACAATGATTTGAAAATGTGGGGCCCCAAGTAAAGACACCAATCAAGGTGCAGGCTAACAGAGCACAGAAGGACTATTATCTTCTAGAGCCTGGGCAAACCACTCTATTAATGCTCTATAAAACCACTCTACAAGGTTGCTTAGCTCTTTTTTTTAAGCATGTCAAAACACTATCTTGTCACTTTAAGGACAGCATATTCTGCTTATTTTGATTTAATTTGTGATATTAGCAGGTAATTCATGAATCAACACTGGTATATATTTCCTAATGTACTTGACCTTAGTTACTCAAAAATTGTTTCAACGAGTACAAATTTGTATCTAAATTTGTAAGTCTTCATGATACTTGTCATCTGAACTTGGGCCACTCCTAGGCCTGGTCTCTCTCTCCCAGAAATTACATGCTTGGTATTCACCTTCCATTGGCACATCTTCCCAAAGCCACAGTCTGAGTTCCTGAGACTTTGTATAAGCTTCTATTAACAGAAGTTAGAATCCTGTGCTATTTTTATTTTTGTGTCTGTTCCTCCACTGGGCAAAATTCCTTGAGAATAGGGGATCCTCTCATTTGTCTCTGTGTTAGCACACAGCCTGACATTTAATAGGTATTCAAAAAATGTTTGTTGAAATGAATGACACAGCATCCAAAGGAAACCCATGGCAATTGGCACAACTTTCTATAAGGGACTATGATGCACAGTCAAACAGACACAGGTTTGAGTCTCAGCTCTGCCATTAACTAAGTTAGTTAATACCTGTAAGTCACAGTTTCCTCAATTGTAAACTGGGAATAATAGCACCTACTTCACCAGGTGGTTATGAGAATTTAGTGAAATAATGCACATGAAGCACTAAGCACAGTAACTGACACATAGTAAACGGTTTTTATTATTATTTTGATCCTCTTAGTATACCTAAAATACATTTCATGGAGCTATTAGGAATGCCAGTAAACAGCTTATTGCAGTATAGTTAGAAAAGAATCACAGACATGAAAATGTAAATCATGCAAAACAAGATGTATGGAATGACCAAACAGACAGGACAGACTGTGAGTGCTTTGAAGGAAGGATTCCAGGAAGCTTCCTGCAGAAAAGTCTAATAATAATAGAAGGATTTGAATGCCAAGAAAAAGAATCTGGGAAGTCAGTGAACATTTGTGAGCAGGGTACTAACATCATATTTATTTTTATTCATGTACTTGAAAACACAAATGTAGCATTTACTCTGTGCCAGGCACTGTTTTGAGAGCTTTACAAATACAAACTTGTTTAATCTCCCCAGTAACTCTATGAAGAAAGCACTATTACTACCTATACTTTACAGATAGAAAAACTTGTCCAAGTCATTCAGCTAATACGTTAGTAAGCAGCAGAGCAACAATTTAAAACTTGCAGCCTGGTTCTAGAGTCTGTGTTCTTACTCAACACACTATGCTTTGCTACAATGAAAGCGCAACTTTAAGAGGACTCAACTGGTAAGGATCTGATAGGTGGAATGGGAAAGGGAGAAACGGGAGCAGGGAAGACTATCTGGAGGTAGTACAGTAATCCAGGTTGAGAGTACTGATGATTTTAAATAAGATGTGGGCAATAGGAATGAAAAAGTAAAGGGGGAATGTGAGCTCATAAGATATACGGGGTGAGACCACGAAAGACAAGTTTTCTTATGCCACTGTTCTTCATTAATTCACCTTTGTTTTTTTAAGACGTTTTGGCTAGAAAGAGGCGTCAGGAAGTGTATGCTCCTTTCTATACTCAGATTTGGTTCACAGACCACACATTTTCATAAAGTATGCCAAGCCATTTTCATTCATTACCTGCTTTATTTCTTCTGTAGTCTTGTCTTTTACCATCTCAATGTTAAAGATTGAACTGAGAGTCTGAAAGAAAATAAAAGGCAATTAACACTCAGAATTAAAAAAAAAAAAGTTTAATTCTGTCTCTCAGCTTTCGGGAGCAATGTGTCAGGAGAGTGAAGCAGATCTGCAATAAGCAGGGAACAAGTATAAGAAAAACTCAGAGGAAGTGAGCCCTCAAGTCCAGGCAGATTTTCACATTTCTATTCCTGGGGAGTATTTATAGGTCACAGTGTACCACCACCCCTCAGTCAGTGTGTTGTATTGTGGTGGCTTTCATGTTGCTATGATGCCAGAAGCTATGACACCTGTATTTCAAATACCATCAGGGTCACCATGGTGGACAGGTTTCAGCAGAGCTTCCAGACTAGGAGAGACTAGGAAAAAAGGCCTGGAGCTCTACTTCTGAAAATTAGCTAACGAAAACCCTATTGTCCAATATAGTTCTGGAAGATGAGCCCCCTAGATTGGAAGGCAATCAAAACACACAGTGGCCACAACAACTGACTTGAGCATACCAAGGATGGTGAAGATGGCACAGGACAGACAACATTTCAGTCTGTTGTACTTGGGTCTCTGTGAGTCAGAGCTGACTCGATGGCAACTAATACAACACAACACAACACAACATTATATAACTTGACTTCCCAAATGCTTTACCCTCACCGATAAGCCCCACAGCACTTTGTAGCTGGTGAGAGGAGAAGGCTTGGATGTTACTTCTAATTTAACTTCTATTCAACTAGGGGTGGCCCCTTATCTGCAAATTATTAACAGAGTAAACATGTTATTATCTGTCTTGTCTTTAAAGCTACTCCCCATAGAAAAGAAGGGAATTGCTACATTTTCTTCACATTTCCTCTAGCACCCCCAGGACCCACACTATGCTAGCGGTCATGACATGGACACAAAAAATCTATGAAAGACTTCTCATCTCTATGGTTGGAAAATCACCTTACATGAAATTACTGAAGTACAGTAAATATGTTCAAATTTGCAGCCTCATGTTATAGATGTTCCACATGACTTTAGAATTGATCTCTCTGTTTAATTGAAAACCTACCTTGTCCTTAGTGAATCCTCTGCTCATAGACTGTTTCCCCAAGGTGTCTGTCTGAAATACATGATGAGACAAGGGTATTAATTTCCCCTTTACTCAGAAAAAAAAGACCACCACACTAGATGAGGTACCCAACTTCTCATTAAGTAATTTTATACCTGAGAAATAAGCTCTCTCTACTATACATAATATCCTGTACATACTGTTCTAAGAGTTATTGTTTGTGAGACAACTTTCCTCTGGAGTATTTTCCCTCAGTGACTGAGATTCTGAGATGGAAAGGATTTCTCTCAGTCAGTAACGACCATCTGCTAGTACTGAGAGCCCATTCTGTACTTTCCACTGTGGATGTAAGGGACTCCTTCCCAGAACAAGGCCTGCTTGGGCTTCCTGTGCTCTACCCTCTGATGTGCTTCACGCTGAGCCACAACATAGATGAGAAACTTAGATGTATTTCTCACAGCTGCTTCTTATCTCTGACAGCATTTCTGATGGCAGGTATCCTCAGCTGACTACATAGAGTTTTTTCCACTACTCAGTCTTAATATTCTCTCCTCAAATTAGACTCCCACTAAAAAAGGCCAAGAACAACTAAAAGTGATTATTTTCCCTCCTGGCCCACTATCTCTGATAAAGGCCACTTCCAGGAAGTCCTGTTGTAGGGACAGGTTGTCCCTAAGTCTTCCACTTAGTCACTCAGTCCAAGATCAGGCCTTTCAGAGGGAAGGAGTACAGTCTACACGTGGGATTTTGAGGCTGAAAAACTCTTTTGGCATAAAACCCTGCCTCTTGTTGCTCTGTGCTTTAATGAATCCAAACCTTTCAGAAATGATGCCCACAGAACCTGTAAGAACAAATTGGTGTAGAAAAACCTATTGGATACACTCTGGTCTTTTTGGTCACACCCCTATACACAGGTAGCATCCTAATACAAGCCTCATCATTATACGTTAATATCCAAAGGAGAAAGAATCATTTTAATTTCATCTTCAGATCACTGACCCGAATCATTTTCATTTCATCTTCAGATCACTGACCCTCAAGTTTACCAGGAAAACAAAACAAAACAAAACCCTCCACTTGCACAGATGCCTTCACCTTTTAAACACCAAGCATCAAGCTCCGTGCATTCTTTCCCCATGATGTCCCTCCAATCCATTCATTGTTTCATTTTCACTTGTAGAAATAAAAAATGTAAGCCCCCACGTATAAGTGTATTATATTTTATCAAAGCTAAGACACCTCTGATTTAAGATGCACCATTATTTTATGTATCAGAAAATGATGTCAATTAAACAGTAGCATAATACTTTCACATCAATTTTAAGACAATTTCAGAGATGTTAAAAAAAAAAAACCAAAACACCAAAAATGCAGGCTTTAGAATAGATGAAATAAGGTAATTAAAAATGGAGTTGAAACTATATGCCAAAAGTGTCAAGAGCACTTAATACATTTAAATGGATGCATTATTGCCCCCTACAGATGCTTTGGAAATCTGTGGGGACAATTTTTTTTTGTTGTCACAATAATTGATTGGATGGTAATACCTGCATTTATGGCAGGGGCAGGGGTACCACCAGATGCTAGATGAGCTGCAGTTTGCAGATGAGTTCCATATAATGAAGAATACTTCCCCCATCCTGCACGACTTTTCAGTGTCTAGCCAGACATTCCAGTAAGTAAAAAACCTTTTATAATTACTTGGGCCTAGAACCTAACTCCACTTTGCTTTTTTTTTTTCTAAAACACAGCCTTAACGAACACTGG
This sequence comes from Trichechus manatus latirostris, assembly GCF_000243295.1. NCBI lineage: Eukaryota > Metazoa > Chordata > Mammalia > Sirenia > Trichechidae > Trichechus > Trichechus manatus. The sequence goes on along the minus strand of NW_004443951.1, from coordinate 9,543,353 downwards.
ATTTTCCAGAAATGCAACTACTATATAACTGAGAGAAGACTATACATTGTGGAATCTCAGGTCACTGATAACACTGCTCATGGTTTTGAAGTCACTAATACAACATCCCTGTACCACTCAGCATGAGTGAATGTAGCTGACTACATTAGTTCTTACAGTAATGGTGTGCCCAAGAATAAGAATCTACATACTAAAATATGTATTTTATCTAAAAATACTTTCCTTTATATTATGGTTAAGGTATTATATTGATTCCTCCCAACCCCCCAAATTATGTGTAGATTATATTGTCTAGATTTCATTTCGGGGTAGAAAAAGGAGAATTGAAAGAAAAATTTTTTTATAAAAGGGGGATGTTGAGTCCAATGTCGTAGGGAACCAATGACTCAAAGTAAAGAAAAGGCTTTGGGAATGAAGAGTACAGGGCCAGTCATTAGCCTTCCTCTATCTAGATAAGAAAGATAGTAAACAAATATTTACCTAAGAGTTACCATAATTTAAATTAAATCTTTACTTATTCTGCATCTTATCATCATTGAGTTTCTATGTCTGTTTACAAAAAGGGGCAAAGAGCTTTCCCATATAATATTGAAAGTCTGTAAAACAGCAACATTTCCAAGAGGTGCTTGTAACTTTGGTACAATGACTGTTTATTACAGGAAATTACATTTGTTAAAGTATTTGTAGTAGAGAGTTGTTTGTTTCCATAGAGTTATAAATGATGTTTGTCACAGGAGGCTGAATTTGCTCACCCATCTTGTGATGATTAACCCACTGACTACCGATCTTGTTCTAATTAATTCAAGCAGTTATTAAAAGAACGAGTTCTCTTAAAAAATAGGATGCCCAAGGCAAAAAAAAAAAACAAAACACATTTATTTTCAAGTAAAATAAACATCTCTGAGTTGACTTTAACATAGAATCCCAGTTTTCCACTCTAACTACCTCATTGCAGGCTCTCAGCAGCCCAGGCCCGGCTTACTGCACATTCTCCCTGGCTCTAGCCTCTCCCGCTCCAGTTTGTTCTGTGCACCACCCTACCGTAGTGTTTCAAATCATAGGCTGTGAAATCAATTTAGTGGACCGTGGTCAGAGTTTTTTAAAAGATGAAAAAGAACAGAAAATAAAGAATGAATTACACATAGTAAAAGTAAGCAATGCTTTGTAAACAATACAATCCTACATGTATGTGTGTAGTGAGTTGTAATGTAAAATATATTTCTTATTATGGGTCATGGTCAAAAAGTTTGAAAAACACTGCATTAATCTTCCTATGTACAGCTTTCAACATGCTCTTCTCCAGCTCTGATTCTTATTTAAGGATAATAATGGTTAAAATGTATTAAGTATTTATTATGTGCTAGGGACTTTGCATGTAATTATCTCATTCAGTCTTCAGCATGAGTCTATGAGGTAGGTACTGTTATTACTCCTGTTTTACAGATAAGCAAACTGAGGTACAGAGAGGTTTATATAATATGGCCACAGTCACCCGGCTACTAAGTGGAAGAGCTAGGATTCAGTCCCTGGCATCTGACTCCAGAGAGCATCCTCTTAGCAGGTAAGCTATCCTGCCTCCACTCCTTAAGCCCCAATGTCTCAGCTTGGAGGTGAATACCTAACCTATTTCTGCAGCCCCAATACTTTCCTCTCCATTTTCACTAGGCAAGCTCTGTCTCCTGAACCCCCCTTTACTTTCAAAGCTCTTCCTCTGTTTAAGCCAGTTCCTCCACATTAGGGGTTTGCAAACTAAATCCAGCCTTCCACTTACTTATTCATTTATTTTTAACCTCCACCTGTGTTTGTTGTAGTTTTACTGGAACACAGCCACATCCAATCACTTACTGTCTATGGCTGCTTTTGTACTTCAAGAGTAGAGCTGAGTAGTTGCAACAGAGACCAAATAGTCCACAAAGCCTAAAATATTTACTATCTTGTTCTTTACAAAAAAAGTTTCCCAACCACTGCTCTACATCAAAGTCCCACCCATCCTTCCTAGCCTAGGTCAGGTCCTACCTTCCCTGGGAATCTCCCTGACCCCTACTGCCTGCTGCATGGTGCCTTGCTTCAGTCTACTAGACTGCACCCGTGGGGAGCAGGAACTACCCCTTTCATCCCTCTACGTCTCCACCATGGCCACCTTGCCCAGAAAGATTAGGATACGCATTTGTAGATGGAAACTGAACCCAGCAGAAAGGCTATGTTCAATTCATCCAGCTGACCCATCGATGAGCCCACTCCCAGGATAAGATGGGGCGGGGGAGGGTGGAGAGTAGGGTAAAGCTCTGATAAGGCAACTATATAAACAGAAGGGGCAGGCCTTACCTTTTGCTCCACACATTTGATAAAGTCACCTTGTCTGGAGTGCCCCACTGGCTGCTTCTGAAACTCACTGCGCTTCTCCAAGAGAGACTCAAAAGCAGCGGGGTCAGACCTGATCGAAGGTAAACCAAAGATTAAACCACCTGGGCCTTATCCGATTTTGAAATAATGAAGCGTTGTATTCTACCTCCACAGATAGAGAGGCATTCACAGCTGAAGGACTTGCCTTTAGTTACTTAGGACTGAGCCTCAAGACTGAGCAGAGAAATCAAGGAAGTGGAAAAAGAAATCCAGTTATTTAACTACTGTCAATCCTCAAGTGGCCTGTGTAGCATTTTCCCCCTGCAGATTATTCCCTAAGGTGATACAGGGCTTGGTCCCTCAGAGGTGCTTAGAATCCTTAGGATGGGAAAGAGTACTTTGAGTAATATTGCTGGGTTGCCTCCTCAGGCAGGAATCCTACAGCATCCCTACTAGGTGTCAAGCTTTTACTTGAACACATCCAGTTCTTGGACATCTTTTATTAGGAAAACATTCTGAACCAAAATCTCTCTCTCTGTAACTCTCACCCTCCGGAGCAAGAGAAATTGTTTCATTCCTTCTACGTAAATACTTAAAAATCGCTATTATGTGACCTCCTAAGTTTCTCTTTTCTAAGTTAAATTTCCTTAGTTTTTTCAGCCCCTCCTCATACATGATTTGTAAATCTTTCCTCACTGTGGACCTGCTTTCTGGACACCCTCCAAATTATCCACACCCTAAATATAGTTGGGTACCTGGAGCTGGATCCAACCCTCCTAGCTCCCAGCCCTCCAAAGTAGAGTGTCATGCAAAAATCCAGATACTGGGCCGGAATAGGGCAGGAAGGTACACAGTGTGGTTCTGCCAGTGGCTTACACTGAGCTTGTAGTGGTCCTCCAGGAATCCAGCTTTAATGAGTATGCCCCAATTGGTGAGTATATGTAACCAATTAGCACTGCAATTCCTTTTTAAACATTTCATGATCTCCTACCCATTTAGTCCAGGACCTAAGGCCAGGTCCTGTTTTGCCCCTTCCCTTAACCTGCCCCAGGTTCTGGTGACCATTTTTTGGCCCTGCTTTTCTTCCACCTCAACTTCATACTGTCCTTTTTGAATCCAGATAGCACTTCCTCCCGTCTCTCCCACTCTTGTCTCACTCAGCGTCTTTAGGACTTACTCTTTCCCCTCTCCTTTTCATTCATAGAACAAATTTCACTTGGTGTCTATTACCTTTTGGTTACCTTCCTAGGCTTTAGGGATACAGAAGTGAATAACAGAGTCTCTACTCAAGGAGTTTACTATCTGTTGAGAGAGACAGACACGTAAAATAAGTAGAGTGTTACAGGTATGATGATGAAAATTTACTGAAACCTCCCCAAATGGTTGAGATGGTTTCATATTTCTATACCTTCACTTATGCTGCTGCTCCCCCTACCCTCATTCCTTTGTGTTAGAGCATAGTGCCCCAAGGACATTTTGGTAATAAGTGAGGCTAGAGACAGGGTGTGAAGGCCTTGTGTGGAACACTAATGGATTTGAATATTATCCACAGGCCAATGGGGTGCCCCGGAAAGCTCATGCTTCAGGAGATAACAGGCTATAAATGCTAATGGGAATGATCTAGTAGGGAAGGAGCGCAAAACCAGTCATTCATTTGTTCATGAGTATGAATGAATGCGAACTGATAAAGTGTTCATAGTGTGAGTACACAGTTCTGAGATGCTTGTTTGTGAAAGGGATCAAAGACAGAAGGCTGGAAGGGAATGCAGGTTAAGGAAAAGTTTTTAAGGTGACAGATACTTGAGCATATTTGAATGCTATTGAAAGGAGAGCAAAAATATACATTCATTCATTTATTCCATCATTCTTCCAAAAAGTGAGAAAGATCACTGCAGTAACAGTGAGATGGACTGGGGTGAAGACTAGTTACAGAATGACTGCAATAGTCCAGGCTGAAGATGATGGAGGAGTAAATTAAGGCAGTGGAAGCAGAGAGGAATCAGAACTCAAAGGCGGGTTTACTCAGCCTTTGGTTTCCTCTCATAAGACAACTGTCTGCCTACCCTGCCAAATTATCTCCCAAGCCCCTTTCATTGCACCTTTGATCTCCTTCAGCCCTTTCCACTTGACCTCTTCAGATCTTCCCAGGGCCCCCCTACACCCACCTCAATCCCCTCCACTCTCCACGTCCTTCCCTCTGGAACCTGAAGGGGTAGTGGTAGAACCCTGGATTCAGAGTTAGAAGATATTAAGTTCTACATCTCAACCAGATGTGTGACCTTTGGCAAATCTACTCTCTCAACCTCAGTTTCTTCATCTGAAGGACAGGGTTCAGTTGATGATCCAGCTGTGATACTATAAGTCTTTGACGCTCTACTTCCACTCCCTGCAGTCAGGGCCCTCAGCTAGGAGCCCAGGAATCCTAGTTCTGGGTCACGCCACAGCTGACTCAATATGTGACCTTGAACAAGTCAAGTTCTAACCCCAGAAGTCTCTATTTTCCCATTTCTATAACGGGGACAGGTCTCCCTGAGCTGCCTGCATCTCGGGGCTGTCATAAGAGTCCATCTCAGCATTCTGAGAACTAAAGCACAAAGATAGAAACTGGGGAAAGAGCTAGGGATTGGCAGAGACTCCCAGCTCTGTCACTAGCTGTGTGATCTTAAGCAACTGACTTAGCCTCTCTGAGCCTCATATACATCATTTGAAGAGTGGGGACAGTAACAGTGCCCATCTCGCAGCGCTGCTGTAAAGCTTGAAAGAGCCAGACCAGACAGATGCCCGCGCAAGTCGCCGCTCCCCCACCCAACCCCCGCAAGCCGGCCCCTGGTCCGCACCTGCGCAGCTGCTGGATCTTGTCGCGGTAGCGGTCGTAGAAGGGGTTGGCTTCGAGCTCCGCCCCGACCCCATTGCCGTCAGCGCCCCCAGCAGGCCGGCCCGAGCCGCGGCGCACCGAAAATACGCGCAACTGCGTGGGTGAAACGAGCCCCAGGCCCAGGGCGCGGCTGCGCACGGTGCACAGACCCCGGTAAAGGCCGGCCACCTGCAGGACGGCCGGGCCTGCGCCCCCAGCAGCCGCCGGCAGAGCCGCCATAGCCGCCCCTTCCTCCTCCTCAGGCGCGCGGGTCTCAGCCTGCGGCCTGCGCTTCTGCTCCATCGCCCTCCGGGTCCGCTGCGCCCGCGTTCCGGCACCGAGGTTCCGCGCGCCCAACGTTCCGGTGGGGGAAGGCGAGGTGATGTTCGTAGGGAAGAAGCGGGCTAGTCGCTTTGGTTCTGGCTTCGCGCGCTCACGGCGCTCTGTGTGTCCCACGGCCTGCCTTCTCCGGGGAGCCTGCCTGGATTCACGCCCTCCGGCTCGGGACCAGCAGCCTCTGCGCAGGAATCCTCTTCATGAAAGCCTGCGCAGACCTCCAGATCCTCACGGAGCTTGCTCCCTTTTAAATTGTCTTGGCTCTCGCTAAAGTAGCTGCCCATCAGCAACAAGGCCCTTTCATCAACTATAATCGCAGCAGCAACTTTGCTTTATTGAGCATTTCTATGTGCTGGAAAGTTTATCTGCTTCCTATCCTGGGAGGCAGGTATTATCCTCATTTTACAAAGAAGGAAACTGAGGCTGGGAGTCATTTAAGGGACTAGTCCAAGTTCTAGCCAAGTGCTGAACTCTTTCAGGATGCCAGCTGCTTCCCAAGCCTTGTCTCTAGAAGCCTTGTGTCTCTCAGCTCCCTGACATCCACCTTGAGCTTAAGCCAAACGGAACTACTCTCCTAAATGTTGTTAGCTGCCAGTGAGTGGACTCACCGCGACCCCATGTATAACGGGATCGGACCCTTGTGATCCACAGGGTTTTCATTTGTTGATTTCCAAAAGTAGACCTCCAGGCCCTTGCTAACCCTTCTTAGTCTGGAAGCTCCACCGAAATGTGTTCAGCATCATAGCAACACGAAAGCCTCCACTGACAGACTGTGCTGTGCATGAGGTGCATTGGCCAGGAATTGAGTCTCTCACAGGGAAGGTGAGACTGCTACAAATGAACCACCACTGTCCCTCTCCTCTCCTAAATAGACACCAGGATTTGTCTTTGACAAGCCTTTATTCAGGCTGTTTCTGATCCCTGGAATGCTCTCTCCTTTCTCTCCCTCAACCCAAATGCCACGATCTTCACTCCCTGAATCAGGTGTGAATTCCTGGCACTGTGAATTCCTGGGGTCAGGGACAGTGACACCAACATCTCTGTGTCTCACCTGTTCCCAGGATAGGGTCAGGCGTGGAGCAGGCCCTTTGCAACGGCACTGATCAATTTGCCTTGCATGGAAGCCCTGTCTGGATCTTACCCTGTAGAAACCCCCCTGGGATTGTAGACTTCTCAAGGTTATGGGCAGATCCTTCATCTCTGTTCAAGCGAACCTTCAGACTCAGGGAGATCAGATCAGCCCTGGGACTTGTCTTGTGCTGGGAAAAGTGTGTTGGACTGTAAGATTAACAAATCCTTCAAGTGTGCCAGCCTGTACCTGTCTCAGTGTCCCTGCACTTGCTCACTCTGCTTGGATCTCCACATCGTTGCCCTTCACCATTCAGGGCTCAGTTCACATGTCAGCACCTCAGAGATCTTTCTTGATGTACCCTCATCCTTTTAAATTCTTTATTCCATTACTGTTTTATTCTCTTCAAAGCAGTTACCATTTTCTGAAATTCTTAGATATTTCCTTGTTTACATTAACTCATGGAAATTGCATTCTAGTGGGGTAAGAAAGACAATAAATATATAACGTTAAGGAATGATACATGGTGCGCAGAAAAATGTAGGCAGAGAGGGAGGGGAAGGGAAGCAGAAAGAGAGACTGAGCAGAGACATGAATGAAATGAGGAGTGATCTGTATGGATATCTGGAGGAAGAAAGGATACCTGTTGCCATCGAGTCGATTCCGATTCATAGCAACCCTATAGGACAGAGTAGAACTGCCCCATAGAGTTTCCAAGGAGCAGCTGGTGAATTCGAACTGCTGACCTTTTGGTTAGCAGCCATAGCTTGCCGTAGCTGTTAACCACTGTGCCACCAGAGTAGTAAGTGCAACATTCCCTATGCAGGAGCATGCTTGCTGTACTTAAGGAACATCGAGGAGGTTATCATTGCTGGAATGAGTGAGGAGGACAGAGATAAGGTGAAGAAGGTATGGGGGCTTTGTAGGCCTTGGTTAAGGACTTTGATTTTTAATCTGAGTGAGATGGGAAGTCACTGTAGGTTTCAAGCAGGAGTAACACGATCTACTTTTAAGAAGGATCACATCACTTTGGCTTCTGATGGAATACAGGGCACAGGGGGCAAAGATGGAAGCTCTCCCTAGGGTGATCAACTTGTCTCAGTTTACCTGGAATTCCTCTGATTTTAGAATTGAAAATCCCATGCCTAGGAGCTCCCTCAGCCCTGGGCAAACTGGGATGGTTAGTCGCCCTACAGGGAGACCAGTAATCCAAGTGAGAGATGGTGGTGCTTGGACTAAAGTGGTAGTGATGGAAAAATGGTCAGATTCTGGGTATATTTTGAAAGTTGAGCCTAAAGATTTTGCTGATGGAGTGAATGTGGGTGTGAGAGAATGAACAGAGTCAAAGATGACTTAAAAGATTTTGGCATGAACAACTGGAAGGAGAGAGTTGCCATTTATGGAGAAGAGGAAGGCTGCAGCTGGAGTAAGTTTTAGAGGATGATCAGGAGTTTGGTTTTGGACGTGTTGGTTTGAGATATTTAATAGACTAGCAAGTAGGGATGTCAAGCAGGCTGTTGGGTACATGAGTCTAGAGTTCAGAGTGGTCCTAAGCAGGCTAGAGATACAAAGTTGAGAGTTGCCAGTGTATATATGAAGCCATGAGTCTGGATGAGATCACAGGGAATGAAAGTAGATGGAGGGCTGAGCCCTAGGGCACTCCAGCATTTAGAGATCAGAGAAAAAAGGAGAAACCAGCAAAGGAGACTAAAAAGAGGAACCACTGAGGTAGGAGGAGAGCCAAGGGTAAGCAGAACCTAGAGTGAAATCTGTGCTAAATATTGCCCCAAGTCACATGCTGGGGGAGTATAAGAGGGGGTAATTAAATAATGCCAAGAGGCCAAGCTAGGACCAGTAATGTATCCTACAGGGAGGCTGACTTGGGCTTAACTAGGGAAGGGCTTTCTAACTGAGCTGTCCCTAAATGGTTCAAACTGCCTCAGGAAGTGAACTAATCCCTGGAGGGATTAGTTGCTGGGTAGGGGAGATCTACTTGAGGACTCAAACATCTGATGGGAGTTGGACTAGGCAACCCTCAAAGTCCCTTCAAATTGGAAGATGATGTGATTCTAGGAAGCCAGCTGAAGCAACTGTTTGTCACAGAGTAGGGGTTGAGCTGAGCCTTGAAGGATAAGCAGGTATTCAGTGGGGAGGGGCACACCTGGGTGAGGGAGCAGTCTGAGTAAAACTCCACAGATGTAAGTGGGGTCTGTGAAGGAGTCTGACCTGGCCACAAGGGAAAGGTGTGTGAAGGATGGGGAAGGAGATGGGGCTGGAAAGGGATGTAGGGCCAGACGGTGCAGACCTCTCACAGGGCCTGATGCCCAGGAAACACTTGCCAACACTTGTTGAAGGAAAGTAACCAAACAAAAGAGAGACTGGAGAAGCCAACGAAGGAGGGGTTGACTATTTGGTTCCCTTGAGCAGGTTTTCTTCTGACAACTTGGTCATAGACTTCTTGAGGGCAGGGACTGCCAACACGGTGTGTTTCCTGTCCCACTCCCCACTGGGGATAAGTATCCATTAACTCTTCCGTAAAGACCAGCTATATAGATAAGCCCCCAAGGGAGCTAGGGCCCTTTCCTGGGGGACTGCTTTGTGGGTTGATGGGTTGGGGGCAGACAGTTCAGTGAGTGAGTTAGTCTGATAGAAGCAGCAGAGAAATACCATATGCATGAGACCCTACTGGATGAAGCTCCTTCCTTCCACCAGCCCAAGACCACTCTATTAGCACTGCCCCCTGGAATGCTCAATGCCCAGAACCCAGTGACCTCTCCCTTAGGGAACAATGGGGCCTGGACATTCTGGGGGGTCCCATTGGCTGGACAGGGGCAGGTGGGTGAACGCTTTCTCCTCAGAGTCACCAGCTGGGTATCAAGGCTCAACCTTATGGATTCCCCAAGGGAGGACCTGAGCCTCCCTGGCGGTAAATGCTCCTCCAATCCCTGCCCCTTGCCTTGCACCCTTGGGCTTGGGGGCAATTAGGGAAGACCCTTTGCATGGATGGGGTGGTGGCTGCCTGCATGGAGGAGTGATAAGCAGTTAAGATATGGTTTCCTCTAGAAAACTAAGGATTTCTTGAGAGCAGAGACCATGTTTCTCTTCCCAACCAGAGAGGGTACTATGAGTACCCCAGGCCCATCACAGCTGAATGGTGGTATTGTGGAACAGGATAAGAAATTGCTGCCTCCGTTAACTGGTGAACTTTCACCTCCGTGATGGGCCTTGCTCTAAGCGAGGCTTCTCAGTCTGATGAATTGGATGGGTCTGGAGCTGGGAACCACAGGTTTGTTTGTCTAAGCCTAGGAAGGTCATGTCCCCTCTAGACCTAGCTTTCCTTATCTATAAAGAGATAAAGGTGGCTTCTAAGCTCCCTGGAAATCTAGCTTTGATGAAATAAAAGAATGATGAGGTTAAGTCAGTGAGGGAAGGAAGGAATGGATAGGGTGGTTAAGAGGATGGCGTGATTGATGAATGGGTTAAGTCAAGGAGAGGAATGTGAAACAGCTCAGGCTCCAAGCCAGAGCTATCAGCCAGCCTGCCTCTTTTTCTTTCTTACTGTCTTAGTGTGGGTCTCACTGTACTTTGGATTCCTGGGGCTGTGTTCTGTGGTAACTGGCGGCTGCATTCTCTTTCTGCACTGGAAGAAGAACTTGCGGCGAGAAGAGCGTGCCCGGGAGTGGGTGGATGTGATGAGAGCTTCCACGTTCACCTACAGCCCACTGTTGTATTGGATTAACAAGCGACGGCAGTATGGCATGAATGCAGCCATCAACATGGGCCCTCCTCCTGCTGTCACCAAGACTGAGACCGAGGCCCAGAATCTAGATCCTCTGTGGGAGCTGGATGTCCCCAAGGGCAGGAGCCATGCTGTCCAAGACAGCAGCCCCCAAGTGGAGGCCTCTGTCCTCCTGCAACCTGCACTGCAGCTGATGCCACAACAGCCCCTACCCACCCCAACGCCACAGCCTCAGGCCAGCTCTCCACTCCCAATTCCCATCTTTGAGGAGGTGCCCTTTGCCCTGTCCCTGTGCAACCTACCCCCCATGATGAACCATTCTGTCTCCTACCCTTTGGCCATCTGTCCTGAGAGGAACATACACTTCCATTCCCTTCCCACACTGGCCCGAGGTGACCACTGCGCCAATGCCAAGCCTTTTGCTTCAGAATTGTAGACTCCTCTCACAACGACTGGAAGCTGCAGGCATCAGGGGCAGAGTAGGAAACAGAGCTAACCTCAGGGAGATGGTATTATCACAGAGGTTAGTGCTCATATGGATGTCACGTTAATGAAAGATTAAAAAAAGTCCAAGGTTCCTTTGTGTCTCATTTGTTAGGAGGGCAATGTTCCTCCCCTCTTTGATAGGGGCACTTTGCAAACCAAGCTGAAGGTCACTGAGTCTCACCAACACAGATGGGAACTAAACCAGCACTGTGGGTGGGTGGGCTCAACATCCCTTCATCCAGTCTTTATTAAAGACCAATAATATGAGCCAGGCCCTGGGCGACGTACCCAAAGGAGCTGCTCTGCGGTGGGACTTAAAGCACAGCTGCCACAAGAGTGCGAGCTGCTAAAGTTGCATGAGCTATGGCAATTGACAGTGGCCATGTTGCAGGCAAAACAAGTCGTCATGAAATTACTGCATGAACTGCATTCATTGTTAACAATATCTATGATATATTGGGTTTTTATGTGGTTGTCTTTGTACATTTTTTCTAACATAAGAACACTGCCAAATGGATATCATAATCTCTCCCTTTTACAGATGAAGAAACTGAGGTTCAAAGGGCATCTGCTAAAAGCCTATCTTTTTTATATTTCACAGCCAGGACTCAAAGTTCCCACCATACACCATGGTGTCCCTTTCCTAATATCTTGTTAGAAAACACCTGACAAATGCTTTTGTGTGTGTGTGTGTATGTGTAGGTTGCAATTAACTCAATGTCCAGAGACTGGCTTGGGGAAAGGGCTGGTCAGTGAATCCCCTAAAATTATACACAGAAATGTATCCATAACATTTATCTTTCTCAAAGGGATTCATGGCTCCCTAAAAGTTAAGATCCACTACATGCAAGTTTTAACTTATGGATCTTCTAGAAGTGATCCTAAAAGGAGAGACAAGATAATATCACATGCTATTTGTTCCCAGTTTAAAGAAAATCCAGCTCTGCTCCAGGATATATATTTCTTTCACTTTGGAAATGAGCAAATGCTTCCCACTCATCATATCTGTAAATGAGCTAAGCTAGTCTTCCCTGAGGGAGGAGGGCTACTCAGATTTTTTTTAAGGGGGGGATCCCATAATCTAGTAAACTTGTGCCAAAAAGCCCAAGCCCTTGTAAAACCCTGCTCTAGTAATGGATTTCAAGAAGTCTTTTGCTTTTTAAAAGAAAGTGGAACATTTTTTGCAAACATGCTCTTATATTGAATCTCAAAATATAGTCCTCAGTTGAGCTGCTCTGGTTTATGTAAGGCCAGGAGCTCACTCTTCCCTCACATATCCCACCTCCCATGGCTCTGTAGACGCCTACATCTGAGCCCTGTAATCTTTGCTTCTTTGGGCCAAATATTGTGATTCTTACGGCAGATTCGTGAACATTACTTTGTACCCACCATCTGTTAGTCTCGGCTTTCAAGAGGAGGAAGGAATCCATAAAAATAGGGAACATATTTTTTTTCCTTAGTAATCTGGGGGGCTTTAGTCATGGACACAGTGAGAGAGAAAAAGGAAATGTTTTATTTAGATAAATTAAAATGGCTGTGTTACTGATATGAAATAAGCAAAGCTCAAATCAAGTCATGGAAGCCACTCCCTAAATAGAACTGAAATTGCTTATACATTACCAAAATAGCTCCACTAAAACAAAGTAGATTTATATTTCTCAATATGAGAAAACAACAAGGTAGGCTAGGTTCGTGTAACAAACAATACACACTCTGTAAAGTTTCAGGATCACCCAAATGTGTTCTGGTTTGTATATGAAAGAAGGGACCACATCTAGCTGGTGTTGGTAAGCAAGCCAGTGAGGTGTGTAGCAAACAAAATCTGTCACTAAAAACAACTTAATAGCAAGCCATTGTGAGTATGAGCCCACTGCAGTCAAAATCCTCAACTGTGACCGGCAGGAACAGCAAGGGGGCTTCAAGAGGTTATGTCCAGCAACTACAAAGTAAGGAAACTTCAATGGAAGGGAAAATACCAGCAGCAGGTGAAGGGTGTCCACTCTCCAGCTGTTATACCAGATACATTCCTTTCTGCTGGCTGCCTCTCTGCCCTTAAGATGACACTGTCATCATCCCTAAGCCAGGTACTCTCTTCTTTTAGTGCTTCTCTTCCTATACCACCTTTTTACCTCTCTCTGTTTTATGGGAAGGCTCTTTAAATAAATGAAATACCAGACGGTATAAGGCAAAGGAATAAAACGACCAAGAAGCCAGGCTTTGGGTAACTTAGGAAAGCAGCAGTACAAACTGCTAGAGTTAAACGGTAAAAAGATATAAACGCAAGCCAAACTCAGCACCACTACCCAACCTTCCTCTGAGAGTTGAGTCATGTGGCAGGTGAAGCTGAAACAACATACAAATAAAAACACCAAATTAAACACTGAATAATAGGCTTATGGGGCTCTTAAGGCAGTCAGCCTGCTCAACTTGCAGTATGACAAGGGCCTCACAGGTCTGGGAGTGTAGCATAACACTTTACCAGACCTGGTAGGGAGAAAGGACAGTACTACACAGCTCGCTCAGGGATGATGCTGGCCTGATGAGCTCAAGGTGGAACAAACTAAGATAAACTAAAAAAACTTTTAAATAAGACTTCTTCACTTACAGCTACCTGATATAAAAGTACACACAACAAAGAGTTAAGGTGTCCTCAAAGTAGCTGCCTATGAATAAGAATTTGAAACTAAAAAGGACAAGCTACGTTACTCTTAAGTATAGTTCATATAAATCAGTTCTCAAAAAAAAAATACCCTCCAGATATAGGCATACTATTTATGGTACCGTATATACAAATACAGTAGTATAATTCAATTTATTGCTAGAATTTTATTTGGTTGTTACAAAATCTGTAAGGGTACATATATTAAAAAAAAGGGGGGGGGGCATGGAAGGCAGCCAGAAAGAATAAGAGTTGTCTTCAAGTTACCTAAAACACCAAGCTTATTTTATACAATATTTTAACCTTTCCGAGAAAGTGAACTAGCTCAGATGGGCGAGGAAAATGTTTTTTGAAAAAATTGAGAAGCATTAAGCTATAATGAGGTAAGCAGACACATTCATGGGAAAAGACTTCACCTTGCTTTAATTAACTTTTTTTTCCCTAGAATTAACATTCTAGGAAAATTAAAAAACAAACAGCTCTTAAGCTTGTAAGGGTGCTACCCTGGTGGTGCAGTGGTTAAGCGCTCAGCTGCTAACCAAACGGCTGGCAGTTCAAATCCACCAGCTGCTCCTTGGAAACCCTACGGGGCAGTTCTATTCTATCCCATAGGGTCACTGTAAGTAGGAATCAACTTGATGGCAATGGTTTTGGGTTTGGGTTTTGGATTGCATTCATGGCTGACAGGGCACCTTGGACAGAAAGTTAAAGTGGCAATGAGCTCTACTAAAGAAGCATGTGCCATGAAAGCTTCTCTAGTTTCTCCCTGACTTGGCCTACAGCAAAGTTTTGCTCCTTTCGTGTTGCCCAAAGACTGTTTCTAGGAACAACACACAAAGACATGACAGCATTATTCCTTCCAGTCCATGGACCTTCAGTGTCAGGCCACAGAAGTATTTAAAGGGAGGAAAAGTACTGCATTTATTTGTATTAGATTTGAGGAAACTTGCTACTATCACATGAAGCCCCCTACTCCAGGCTGCCTACTTTGGGAGATAAATCCTTTGACATCTTTTGGACAGAAAGTCTTTTAGCTAATTAAGAGCTGAAAATGGTACGAATGTGATTTCATGTGTGGTTACCTTTGTTTCATTTCACAACCTTTTTGGCCTTAGCCTACAGAGAAATATATTGGGTTCTTGGTTAACTCCCAGGTAAAATCTCAACGGGTGGAGTTTCCTGGGTCAAAATTAGAGGCATAGTTCTCCTCTGAAGCTCCTGCTGGCCAGGCTGAGAAACTGACTGAGGGACTTCAGCCCTGCCATTCAGAATGGAGATGGCAGCAGAGGTGGGAGCCAGCTACAGCTTTAAGATAGATTTGGGTGGGTAGATGGAGGCAGATAATCTAGATCACTCTGAGGGGGAAATGTAGCTCCTCACCGGTAACTTTTTACGCTCATAAACCCTAAAGCAGGGCTAAAAGTGACAAAAAAAAAAAAAAAAATCCAATGAGATGTCTCTGATTCAGGGATTGAGACTAGCTGAAGGGATAGGAATGAAGAACCAGAATCTTAACTCTCTAGGGCCTGGTGTCAGCACTGTCCCCACAGTGTCCACTCCCTAAGTTATTCCTCTAGTCACCAGGCCAAAACCCCATGGCAGCATCTGGGCCTTCAAGGGATGCCTTAAGGAGACGTGGACAGTTTAAGCCGCTACCCAGATCAGATTAGCGAGTTTAAATAACAAGCCATTTGTTCAGATCTTGTTTAAAACCATTCTTCTTACAAAATACGCACAATTCTTATTTTCATTTTAACTATTTACAAACAGAAAAGGTCTATCTTTTAAAGGAAAGACATTTTCTGAGTCTATAAAGTGCAGCTAATTTAAGGCAAATATATGTGAAATATAAAATGTGGCTTATTCTCTCCATATATACATTTTCCAGTTTTAAAAGATAAGGTCTCCTCCCCTCAAAAAAAGGAAAGAGGAAAGAAAAGAGGACTTCATTTTTTTCTGGCAACTTTAAAAGGTAAGATCTTACTGGTTTCAGGAAATCATAGGTTTCTGAACATCATTTTATAAGTAAAATGATCTTTCTTTTTTTAAAAAAATAACTTTTATATAGCTTCTTCAAACAAGTTAAAAGGCGGCAATGGGTCTGCTACAGTAGTTTGGAGGACTGGAGGATTGATGGGATAAGTAAAAGGGTTGTTTTTGTTAGGTGAGTAGATATTAGGTAGTCCAGCGTATATATCCATTTCCAAAATATGCCTGATGAGGCTAGACACCTAAAGCTGCTCTTAGCTCCAGGAATGAGTATCTTCCATCTCCATCAGAATCAAATACTCTCAAGCTCTTTGGTTCTGGCATAGCAGAACCTAGGGTGTTCCAGATTTCCTGGTAGGTCAGCTTCCCATCCATGTCCTGGCCAGTCTTTTGGAATAAATCCTGAAGAGCTGCCAAAAAGGAATTACAAAAAATGTGTAAGTCTATACATACAGCTATATTTAGTTAACAGTTAAAAAGTAGCCTTAACCAAGTTTAAAGCACTACAAGAAAAGCTGCTACACAGGTTTTGTTTCCAAAGGTAAGGTTTAAGATTTCACTAAATCAGGAAGACTAATTCTTGATCCTTTAAGAATGAGAGGAATACTGTACGGCACTACCTCCCAAAAATATAAGCAGTGACAGACAATTTCAGAAGAAATGAAAGGACTGGCTTTCTGTCAGGGACTTCTCTTCAGATTTTCCAGATTTTTTTCTTATGTAGCAGAAGGAGAAAAGAATTGCAGAGGCCTAAAGAGCTGCTGCGGAGCCCTGGTGGTACCAGTGGTTAAGCGTTCGGCTGCTAACCAAAAAGTCAGCAGCTCAAATCCACCAGCTGCTCCTTGGAAACCCTATGGGGCAGTTCTACTCCATCCTACAGTGTCGCTATGAGTTGGAATCGACTCAATGGCAAGGGGTAAAGAGCTACTTAGGAGTCCCTGGGTGGTGCACATGGTTAAGAGCTGAACTACTAATCAAAAGGGTGGTGGATCAAACCTACCCAGAGGCTCCTAGGAAGTAAGGACTGGTGATCTGCTGCTTCTGGAAGGTCACAGCCTTGAAAACCCTATGAAATGCAGTGCTACTCTGCACACATGGGGTTGCCCTGAGTTGGAGTCCACTCAACAGCAACTAACTGAACTGACGGAAAGAGCTACTTGATAGGAGCTGAGCATGTAAAATGGACTGTGGCATACTGTCAGATTTCTTGTTGGATGGCTGAGTGAGGACTGGAGGAGTGTCTTGAAGTCCTTAGGCAGTAATAATCCCAAACATTCATACAGTTTTCTCAGTTTCGATAAGAAAACCAAACAGGAAAGTAATTTGCCCAAGGTCACATACTTGTAAGCGATTAAATATGGACCAGAATACAGGTTTTCTTATTACCTAGTTTGGTGCTCTTTTTACTATATGACATTGTCTCCCTGGATCCAGAAATCAAGTAGCTCAAGAACCAGGGACTCAAGGCTACAATGAGATACCACTTTATATGCACTAGGATGAATATAATAAAAAAGATGGAAAATAACAAGTGTTGGCTAGGATGTGGAGAAATTAGAACCCTCATACATTGCTAGTGGGAATGTAAAATGGTACAGCCACTTTGGAAAAGTTTGGCAGTTCCTCAAAAAGTTAGACATAGGGTTACCATAAGACCCAACAATCCCACCCCTGGGTATATATCCAAGAGAACTGAAAACATGTGTCCACACCAAAACTTGCACGTGAAAGTTCACAGCAATATTATTCCTAATAGGGAAAAAGTGGAAACAACTCAAATGTCCATCAACATGAATGGATAAACAAACTGTGGATATTCATACATTGAAATATTATTCAGCCATAAAAAGGAATGAAGTACTGACACGTGCCACAACATGGACCTTGAAAACATTATGCTAAGTGAGGAGCCAGACAGAGACGGCCATGTATTGTATGATACCACCCAGAACAGGCAAATCCATAGAGACAGACAGTAGACTAGTGGGTGCCAGGCGCTGGTAGCAGGGGGAAAACTACTTAATGGAATAAATGCTTAATGGGTATAGAGTTTCTTTTGGGAGAAATAAAAATGTTCTGGAATTAGATAGTGGTGATGGTTGCATAATTCTGTGAACATATTAAAACCACTGAATTATACACTTTAAAAGGGTGAATGTTATTATATGTGAATTATATCTCAATTAAAAAAAACAAAAACAGAAACAAACCAGAGGACTAAGTATCTTTTCAAGTAGTATCTCTTTCTGGCGGT
>NW_004443951.1:9516078-9525495 GCF_000243295.1 Trichechus manatus latirostris | reverse complement strand
TTAAGCCAACAGGATTGGAGAATTTCTATCAATGGTCTCTTCTGGTATTTTCTCAAGGGCTCCATAAAACACTTAGGAGAGCTGATTATTTATAAAGCATTTTAAAAGGATTTGATTGTGTCTCCACAGAATGTCTTAGTAGAAGATTTAGTCTGTAATACTAGAAGGTCAATGTGGCTTCTGTTTCTTTAAACATCTTCTCAAATTCCTTTCTTCCTTTACTCAATTCCACACCTAGATTCAGTCAGCCTCCTGCTGTTTTGCTATTCAGAAAGAATGGAACTGGCCCAAACCTCAAGGAAACAGTTGCAGCACAAGTTTCAGTCCATCAAGGAGTTCTTGTAGACAAGCTTCTGAATGTGGTACCAGTTTCACTCCTAAGCTATCCCAGCAACACAGCTAATAGAACCTCAAAAGCTCTCCGAAAGCCAGAAAAGCAGATGGGATGCTTGTTCCCAATGCCTGCAACCCAGTGGCTAGCTGGAAAATGGTTTTTTAAAATTTACTTACTCATTTGTTTGTTTGAGTGCGTGTTTATTTATTTATTGGTGGTGTGAGTTTATACAATACATTATGCACTTGGTAGCAAAATTAAAATAAAAATCTGATTACTGCTTCCAAAAAAAAAAAAAAAACCCACTGCCGTCAATTTCAACTCAGAGACCCCACAGGACAGAGCAGAACTGCCCCATAGGGTTTCCAAGGCTGTAAATCTTTACAGACGCAGACAGCCACATCTTTCTCCCGTGGAGCGGCTGGTGGGTTTGAACTGTTGACCTTCCGGTTAGCAGCTGAGCGCTTAACCACTGCGTGACCAGGGCTCCTATGATTACTGCTTCAGGTCATTTTAAAAGTGTAGTCATTCAAAAGTGTGTAACGCTTATGTTAGGGACCAAAGTACAAAATGTTAAGACAGTTATTTCTTAATCTGTTCTAACAGTTTTTCTCCCATTCAATCTCATCAATTCTTGGAAAGTAGAAGGAAGCAATACTCAATACTCACCCTCCTCCCCAGGAAACACAAAGAAAAAAAATCACACTATGGAAAAAAAGTAATTACATTTAAATGGCTATATAAATTTAAGTCTTTAATCATCAATTGTTGCCTATAGATAAATTCAAGCCAGATTCAAAAGAGGACGTGGAACCAGGGATATCATTGGTGATGTAAGATGGATCCTAGCTGAAAGCAGAGAATACCAGAAAGGTGTTTACCTGTGTTTTATCGACTATGCAAAGGCATTTGACTGTGTGGATCATAACAAATTATGGGTACCATTGCAAAAAATTCGAATTCCAGAACACTTGCCTGTGCTCATGAGGAACCTGTACATAGATCAAGAGGCAGTCGTTCGAACAGAATAAAGCGATACTGAGTGGTTTAAAGTCAGGAAAGGTGTGCATCAGGGCTGCATCCTTTCACCATACCTAGTCAATCTATGTGCTGAGCAAATAATCTGAGAAGCTAGACTATACGAAGAACGCGGCATCAGGATTGGAGGAAGACTAATTAACAACCTGTGATATGCAGACGACAAAACCATGCTTGCTGAAAGTAAAGAGGACTTGAAGCACTTAATGATGAAGATCAAAGACCACACCTTCAGTATGGATTACACCTCAACATAAAGAAAACAAAAATCCTCACAATTGGACCAATAAGCAACATCATGATAAACGGGGAAAGGATTGAAGTTGTCACAAGGATTTCACTTTACTTGGATCAACAATCAACACCCATGGAAGCAGCAGTCAAGAAATCAAACGATGCATTACATTGGGCAAATCTGCTGCAAAAAACCTCGTTAAAGTGTTGAAAAGCAAAGATGTCACCTTTAAGTCTAAGGTGTGCCTGACCCAAGCCATGGTGTTTTCAATTGCCTCATATGCATGTGAAAGCTGGATGATGAATAAGGAAGACTGAAGAATTGACACCTTTGAATTGTGTTGGAGAAGAATATTGAACATACCACGGGCTGCCGAAAGAATGACAAATCTGTCTTGGAAGAAGTACAACCAAAATGCTCCTTAGACGCAAGGATGGCGAGACTATGTCTCAGATACTTTGGACATGTTATCAGGAGGGATCAGTCCCTGGAGAAGGACATCGTGCTTGGTAAAGTACAGGGTCAGCAAAAAAGAGAAAGACCCTCAATGAGATGGATTGACAGAGTGGCTGTAATAATGGGCTCAAGTACAATAAGAACTGTGAGGATGGCGCAGGACTGAGCAGTGTTTCGTTCTGTTGTACATGGGGTGGCTACGAGTTGGAACCGACTTGATGGCACCTAACAACAGCAACAACATAGAGAACTCATTTATTCACTTAACAAATATTCCTGTGTGCCAGGCACTGTGCTAGGGGTTGGGAGTATTATAATGAACAAGAAATAGTCCTTGCCCATAAGAAGTTAAATTTTATATCTCCCCAGGATACAGACATGTACTAAGAAGGGACAAAAACAAAATATTACAAGTGCACACAGGAAGAACCTAATCTAGTCCTTGGAGGTAAAGATATGTTTCTTGGAGGAATGGTATCTAAGCTGAGGTGAAGAGCCAGGCAAAGGGGGTGGGCAAGAATGGGGTGATTTGCCAGGTAGTTAGCAAATGCAAAATAGGGAGGCTCTACACATTACAATGAGGGAAAGAACACACACTCCTGGAAACAAGGCAAACCCACTTTCTGTGAATCACACCCTTCCCACTAATGTTCATCTTGCTGATTTTTCAGCAAAAGGGCCCCTCATTTTTGGACAGCCCTGACGAACAGGGTCAATGTTTATCTTGCTAATCTCACAGTACTGTGTTTGCCTGTATGCCTTCCCCACTAGACTGTAATATCCTTGAGGAAAGTGAGACCATATCTTATGCTGTATTTTTATTGCTTAGCAGTGGCTCTAATTACACACTTAGTGAACGAATGAAGACTTGAAAAACATTATCAGAGAGGCAATATAGTGTACTGATTAAAAGTGCAAGCTTTGGTGTCAGGCTGCCTCAGTTTGAATTCTACCTTGACCAAATATTTGCTTCGTGAATTTAGGCAGTCTGCCAATCAGTAACATGGGTAAGGATATTTATGTTCATAGGATTGTTATAAGGATTGTATATTTAATGCAAATAAAGAACTCAATAAATGGTAGGTATAATTTTTTTTACACGTTAAAAAACATTAAAAAGTTATTATTACTTTGAACATTTCCTCTACTACCCCATAGGATAACAATTTACCGTTAATGCTTGAAATTCCTGGTAGGGAGATAGGTCTTAGCTGGGCAGCTTTCTCAATTTGGTCTCCAAGAGACTGTGAAAATTTTGGCAATGCTGATGGCTCTGATGTAAAACTCTGTACTTGCTCTGTAACAAAAACACATGGTTTTAGTATTGTGGAATCTGATACCAAATTAAGCTAATATTATAGGTCACCTTTCAGGGCATTTGCATAGGCACTTAACTAGTTTAAGAGAAATAGCTGCAAATTAAATAGCATAGTGACTATGTGAAGTTAAAGGCTTGGATTGAGGTATGTTTTGTGGCAAGTGAAGATAAATCAGTATTATGTTAGGTTTGAAGCAGCAGTCCCACTGGAAGATCTTATAGTATATTTAAGGGTTTAAGCTGTAAGTGAGAACAACATAGTGGTTGGATATGAAAGATCTTTTTAACATCCTAGGAGCCTTGTTATAAGCCAGGTCATGGGTATGTGCCACTAGCCAAGCTGGTGCTGAAAGAATGATTCCATAGGATTATCTAGTACAATGTTAGGGTAAGGCCTCCCACAGTAGTTCTATCTCCCACTCAAAAGATAATTCAAGAGAGGTTGCATTGCTTTTCCCAAAATGAACGATAGTTGGTGGTGGGGGGAGGGGGGGTGTCAAAAAGCCAACATAGTCCAGCATCTTGGTTATATCCTCATAGGGCCTAAAAGAGTAGAGGCTGAGGCATCTGCTAGTATTGATTAGGTATGTCCCTACCTAATCATTGAGTCCTTCCAACTCAATGATCCCATTATTATTTGTTAGAGATTTTCAGAAGGACCAACATTTATTTTTAAGTAATTCTTATGCACTTACAGAAATGAAGACGCCTATAAACAACATTTAGGGCTGGTTTGATAAACCCTATGACAGTAACATTTTTGCCTATAATTGGATGCAGACAGCATGGAGAAGTCTATTTCCAGCTAAACATTACCCATTTTTCCCTTAATAGACTGGAGTACAAATCATGTACAAAATGGGCTTTTTCTAAATGAAAGCAAAGTGTAATCAGCTTCATCTCGGTGCGCTCAGGCAACATTCATGTGACTCGATCAGTACTGATGGAACACCTCTGCCCTCTCCCTGTGTGGGAGGCAAGCTACCCAAGCCTGCATGAAATATTCAGAAGTCAGCCCTGCTCTCACCTTTATTGGCAGTCTCTGGAGGCCTGTTGCTCTCAGGTTTGTTTGTGAGAGCACTGATCAGCAGCAGTTTTTCTTTTAGCTTGGATACCTGAGAATCTGAAATATCTTCTTTCTGCCAAAAACAAAGGTCACAGGAGATTTAAGGTGGAAGTAAGAACTTATCTGACTCCTCACTATCTTCCCAGAGCCTATTTAGCATGTAGTGCTTGACCCCTAGCAGGCAGGTTCTCTATAAAGGCAATGACGGAAAGAATTGACAAACACTAGAGACATCTTTGGTACTCAGTGTTGATGAGAGAGGGCCTCGCTGGATTTGAGGCTAGACCATTAAAGGAACATTATGCCACAGATGATCTGACTCATTGTGAATGTTCAGCTGATGGGGGAAGGTATGCATATGTCAGCAGTAAAGAAAATGTACCCTTGCTTAGGTGCCTATGTGACATCCATTTCCTAAATGAGTAGGATATCATTTTCTAGGAGCTATTTCATACTAACTAAATAACTTTCCTCAATATCTTATTTCACTTTTGGACTAGACTACCAGATCACTTTAAGGTGATAAACCTTAAGGAAAAAAAAAAGCAACTGAACAAAAATAAACCACAAGTATCACCCCAATTGTCCCTCTTTCCCCCTATGGTGATGATTCAACTGGTGGCAGGAACTGTAAAGAATATAAAGAAGAGACTGCAATATTTCCAATTCGAAGTCTTACTTGCTTATCTATCTATATATATTTTAAGTTTCCCCCCCATACACTCTGCTAGATGGATTTAGAGTGGCATATAAAAATACATTTAATTATAAGAAGAGAGAAGTCTGGTTTCTATGAGGCCACTGTAACAGCTTAGGCTAGTGGGAAATGTCCTGATCCTATCTTTAATTAGAACACAACTCAATATACATTTCTTTTATGCAATATGTGTTTATTTCTTTCTCTCCTATCTTTATTTCTACCTTAATACTTACTGTAAGGAGCGCTGGTGGCACAGTGGTTAAAGTGTTTGACTGTTAACTGAAAGATCAGGGGTTTGAAACCACCAGTGGATTGCATTTAGTTTACTTAGGGAGCTAAATATGGACACATGTAAGTAACTAAAATGCGGTAGGGTGTGACAAATATCATGTAGATGATTCAGATATTAAATGCTTGAAGAAATAATGGTAAGGAGAAATTGCAGCTGGTTAGGATGCTTACATGAGGTAGGACAAAGGGACTAAAACATCAAGATGACAGTTAAAAACACAAAGTGTCTGAGTAAAATCAGGAAATTTAGGCAAAAATGTGTACTGGCTGTTTTGTTCTGATAATTACTGTTAAAATCTGAACCGTTGACTTCTGGGCAACATGGCACTACAGACAGAAGCACCACGCCATCCCTCCACAGCAAAGATCCAAAAAACTAAGGCAAACAGAGATATACGTCAGTTCTGGAACACTAAGCATCAAATGAAGAGATAAAGAAACTCAGCCAAGCACTGAATGGAATAAGAAAATGACAAGAGAACAGAGAGCGAGGAGAGATACATGCAAACGTCCCCTATCAGCCAATGCAGAACGGATTTGCCATCTTAGACTCCTATCGGCGATTGACGAACAGGGAGTACAGGAAAGCAGCTTCACAGAGCTCCCAGCAGGAGACAGAAAAACCAGTAACCAGCAATATACGCTTTCCCACCCCCTACCCTTCTTTACTCCCACTGGCCTCCTCTGCTTCCTGCAGCACAGTCTCTTGGTCGGGAGGCACCAGCTTGAGCCCTGTACTGCTTGGATTCCACCTGTCCACACTAGCCAGCTCCTGGAGTGCCATTTGTTGCTGGTGTTGCCCTTTTCTGCTTCTTTGGGTTTCTTCCATACCTCTCACCACTTCCCCCTCCTTTCTCTAAAATACCTGGCTCCGTGTGCCATCTTTGCTTCTTCTTGAAAGGCTATGAAATGCCACTTGACCATGGAATGGCTTCCCAGCCCATGCTGTCATGCTGGTGGGAGTCCTGGGGCTATGGTTTGTTTGTTTTCTTTTTCTTTTCTCGGATTGGGAGCCCCTTCTAGGAGGGCTGTACTGTGTGGCTTGAGAGCTACTTCCCCAGTCTGAGCAGCTGTGCAATCGGATCCCTGGGGACATTTTTTCTTTGTTTTCGTTTTCTTTTTTCTCTTTCTTCATTTCTCGGTCTCTTGTCTCTCTATAATTAGCTTCTCTTCTTGTCTCCTGAATACCTGGCGCTGTATGAAACCTCTACCCCTTCTAGCCAGGCTGTATTTCGCGGCCTGGGAGCCACTTCCCCAGCTGTCACAGCTGTACCAGTGGGATCCCTGGGAGCTTTTCTTTTTTCTCCCCTTATTTTTATTTACCGTTTTTCTTTCATACTTTTTCTCCATTTCTTGGTTTCTCATCTCCCCACTCAAACGGCAAGCTCCCTTAGCACTTTTTTGTTTGTTTGTTTTTGGCCCGTTTCTCTCACTCCTTCTCCTCTTTCCCATACCCATCTTAGCTCCACACATCAGAATCTCCCCCCTCCTTCCTACCTACCTGCACTGTGTGCTGAACATCACACCCCTGAGCAGCACAGGCACGGCCTACTGGAACCTGCCTTGCACTGATTCCCAGCCAGCCCTAGTACGTGCCACAAACAACCCATTCCAGCAACTCCCCTTCAGCTGGACCTGTCCTGCTGCTGCACCATAGCTGAGCGACTGACCCTGCCCATTGGACGAGATGAAAAGCATCATGTCCACAGATGAGCAAACAACAAAGCATGCACAGCCTGCCTGCTCAGATATAACCATATAAAACAAAAAAGCAGAACAAAACAAACAAATCTACAATCAATAAATGAGGAAAATAACTATGGAATGTCCCAAACACAGCAGACAATATCAAAACATATAAAAAAAAAATGGGATAGGATGTTTCCAGTAGATGTCCAAAATAAAACACCAGATGACTTCCCAGTAGAAGACAAGGCACTAGAACTACTTGACAGGGAATTCAAATCTCTAATATTCAGAGCTATCCAAGAGTTGAAGCAAAAAGCAGACAAAAATGAGCAAAAAATAAGACAAACTCATGGAAAAGGCAGACAAATTCATGGAAAATACAGATGAAAAAAGAAAGAATTCAGGAAAATAATACAGGAACAAAATGCCAAAATAAATTCACAACTAGAAATCATAAAAAGACAACAATTAGAAATCCAAAATAAACACAAGACTTCAGAAATGGACAGTGTCATAGAAGGGCTGAGAAGGTTTGATGTGATAGGAGACAGGATCAGCAAAATTGAAGACAAACACTTGGATAAACTTTGTTTGAGAAAAAATCAGAAAAAAGAACAAAGAAAAATAAAGAAACCCTGAGAATGATGTGGGATACAATCAAAAGCAAAAATCTGCGAGTGATCGGAGTTCCAGAACAGGGAGGAAACAGAAAACACAGAGAGGATCACTGAAGAACTGCTGACAGAAAACTTCCCCAGTATCATGAAAGATGAAAAGCTGACCGACCAAGCTCAACAAACCAAGCTCAACAAACCCCATATAGGATAGACCTAAAAAGAAAATCATCAAGGCATATCATAATCACACTTGCTAAAACCAAAGACAAAGAAAGAAACCTGAAAGCAGCTCAAGAAAAACGAAAAGTCACATACAGAGGAGAAACAATAAGACTAGGCTCAGATTATCTGGCAGAAACATGCAGGCAAAAAGACAATGGGATGACATACACAAAACTTGAAAGAAAAGAATTGCCAGCCAAGAATAATATATCCTGTAAAACTCTCATTCAAATCTGATGGTGAAATTAGGACACTTCCAGATAAACAGAAATTAAGGGACTATGCAAAAACCAAACCAAACATACAAGAATTATTAAAGGGAGTCCTTCGGTCTGAGAACAAGCAACATCAGACCACAGGCTGAATCTACGATGCAAGATCGTACCAACCAGATACCAACCTAGGAAATGAACTCTCAAGGACTATCCAAAAACGAAAGAATTATAAGAGGGAACTAGAGAAGTTAATCTGTAAATGACAACAACGTCAGAACAATAAAAGAGGAAATAAACAGTGTAGGTATAGAACCTTCTAACGGAGGGGAAGGTAAGGTGATACCAAGTAATAATAGACTGCTTCAAACCTAAGAAGATAAGGGTAAATTTCAAGGTAACCACAAAGAAAGTTAACTTACTCATCAAAATAAAGCAGAAAAACGTAATAAAGTCTCAGTAAAAACAAAATCTACAAGAACAAAAGAAATGGAAAAAAAAAACCAAAACAAAAGGAATTCAGCACAGTAAAGTATGAGGAACAAAGAAAACGCCAGCACCACAAAAAAAAAGCACTACAAAATGACAGCAATAAACTCACACCTATCAATAATTACACTGAATGTAAATGGCCTAAAGGCACCCATAAAGAGACAGAGAGTGACAGAATGGATAAAAAACAGGATCCATCAATATGCTGTCTACAACAGACACACCTTAGAAACAGACGTAAATTTATTAAAAATCAAAGGATGGAAAAAATATATCAAGCAAACAGCTACCAAAAAAGAGCAGCACTGGCAATACTAATCTCAGATAACATAACTTTAAAACAAAATCGACCATAAAAGACAAAGAAGGGCATTATATCATGATTAAAGCAACGATCCAGCATAAAGACATAACCACAATAAACATCTACACACCCAATGACAGAGCACCAAAATACATAAAACAAACTTAACAGCACTGAAATGAGAAACTGACAGTAGGAGACTTCAATGCACCACTCTCGGTAAAGGACAGAACATCTAGAAAGAACTCAACAAAGATACAGAAGACCTAAAGGGCACAATCAGCCAACTTGACCTCATAGACATATATAGAACACTCCACCCAACAGCTGCAAAGTACACATTCTTTTCCAGTGCACATGGAACATTCTCCAGAATAGACCACATCTCAGGCCACAGAGCAACCCTCAACAGAATCCAAAACACTGAGATAATACAAAGTATC
>NW_004443951.1:9513904-9515978 GCF_000243295.1 Trichechus manatus latirostris | reverse complement strand
AATCCAAAACACTGAGATAATACAAAGTATCTTCTCTGATCACAACACCACCAAGGAGAAATTAACAACAGGAAGAACTAGGAAAAAAATTCAACTACATGGAAACTGAATAACACTCTGCTTACACATCACGGTAATCGAAGAAATCAGAGATGGAATAAAAAAAATTCCTAGAATCAAACGAGAATGAAAACACATCACACCAAAACCTTTGGGACACAGCAAAGGTAGTCCTCAGAGGACAATTTATAGCAACAGATGCACACATCCAAAAAGAAGAAATGGACAAAATCAAAACATTAACTACACAACTCGAACAAATAGAAAGAGAACAGCAAAAAAGCAGCCCACAGCTACCAGAAAGGAAATAATAAAGATCAGAGCAGAAATAAATGAAATAGAAAACAGAAAAATAGAATCAACAAAACCAAAAGTTGGTTCTTTGAAAGTATCAACAAAATTGACAAACCACTGGCCAAACTGACAAAAGAAAAACAGGACAGGATGCAAATAACCTAAATAAGAAATGAAATGGGGGACATTACAACAGACCTAACTGAAATAAACAGGATCATAACAGAGTATTATGAAAACCTATACTCCAACAAATTTGAAAACCTAGAGGAAATGGATAAATTCCTAGAAACACACTACCTACCCAAACTATCACAAAGTGATGCTGCAAATCTGAACAGACCCCATAACAAGAGAAGAGATTGAAAAGTTAACAAAAAAAACTCCCAACATAACAAAAGCCCTGGCCCAGATGGCTTCACTGGAGAATTCTACCAAACATTCAGAGAAGAGCTTGTGCCAGTACTACTCAAACTATTTCAGAACACAGAAAAGGAAGCCACACTTCCGAATTCATTCTATGAAGCCAGCATAACCCTGATACCAAAACCAGGCAAAGACACCACAAAAAAAAAAAATTACAGACCAATATCTCTCATGAATATAGATGCAAAAAAATCTCAACAAAATTCTAGCCAATAGAATTCAACATCATATCAAAAAAATAACACACCACGACCAAGTAGGATTCATACCAGGTATGCAAGGATGGTTCAGCATCAGAAAATCAATCAACATAATCCACATAAATAAAAGGAAAGAAAAGAATCACATGATCATCTCAACTGATGCAGAAAAGGCATTTGAGAAAGTCCAACACCCATTCCTGATAAAAACTCTCAATTAAATAGGTATAGAAGGGAAATACCTCAACATAATAAAGGATGTCTATACAAAACCAACAGCCAACATCATTCTTAATGGAGAGAAGCTGAAAACATTCCCCTTGAGAACAGGAACAAGACAAGGATGTCCTTTATCACCACTCCTATTTAACATTGTGCTAGAAGTCCTAGCTAGAGCGACAAGGCAAGAAAAAGAAATAAAGGGTATCCAGATTGGTAATGAAGAAGCAAAACTGTCCTCATTTGCAGATGATATGATACTATATATACAAAACCTAAAAAACTCCTTGAGAAAACTACTGGAACTTACAGAAAGATTCAGCAGAGTAGCAGGATACAAGATAAACATACAAAAATCCACTGGATTCCTATATACCAACAAAGAGAACGATGAAAAGGAAATCAGGAAAACAATTCCATTTATAATAGCCCCTAAAAAAATAAAATGCTTAGGAATAAATCTAACCAGGGATGTAAAAGGCCTATACAAAGAAAACTTCGAACCACTACTGGATGAAACCAAAAGAGATCTACATAAATGGAAAAACACACCATGCTCGTGGATAGGCAGACTCAACATTGTGAAAATGACAATTTTACCCAAAGCAATTTACAAATACAATGCAATCCCGATCCAAATACCAACAACATTCTTCAAAGAGATGGAAAAACTAATCATTAACTTTATAGGGAAAAGGAAGAAGTCCCGGATAAGTAAAGCACTACTGAAGAAGAAGAATAAAGCAGGAGGACACACACTACCTGACCTCAGAACCTACTATACAGCTACAGTAGTCAGAACAGCCTGGTACTGGTACAACAACAGATACATTGACCAGTGGAACAGAATTGAGAACCCAGATGTAAATCCATCC
>NW_004443951.1:9486786-9513408 GCF_000243295.1 Trichechus manatus latirostris | reverse complement strand
ACATGAATAGACATATGCACACTCATGTTCACTGCAGCACTGTTCACAACAGCAAAAAGATGGAAACAACCTAGATGCTCATCAACAGATGAGTGGATAAAAAACTATGGTATATACAGAAAATGGAGTATTACACGATAAAGAGCAATGATGAATCTGCAAAGCATCTCAAACATGGATAAATCTGGAGGGCATTATGCTAAGTGAAATAAGTCAATCACAAAAGGACAAATACTGTATGAGACCACTACTGTAAAAACTCATGAAACAGTTTACACACAAAAAGAAACAATCTTACAAGGGAGGGTAGGGGTGGGGGTGGAAAAATACTAAATAGACAATAGGTAAGTGGTAACTCTGGTGAAGAGCAAGACAGTACAGAATTCTGGGGAAGCCAGCACAACTTGTACAAGGCAAGGTCATGGATGCTCCATAGATACATCTAAACTCCCTGAGGGACCGAATTGCTGGGCTGAGGGGTATGGGGACCATGGTCTTGGGGAACATCTAGTTCAACTGGCATAATATAGTTTACAAGGGAAACATTAGTCCAAAGGACTAATGGACCACAACCACCATGGCCTCCACCAGACTGAGTCCAGTACAACTAGATGGTGCCTGGCTACCACCACTGATTGCTCTGACAAGGATCATAACAGAGGGTCCCTGACAGAGCTGGAGAAAAATGTAGAACAAAATTCTAACTCACAAAAATAGACCAGACTTACTGGCCTAACAGAGACTGGAGAAACGCGGAGAGTACGGCCCCTGGACACCCTTTTAGCTCAGTAATGAAGTCACTCCTGAGGTTTACCCTTCAGCCAGAGCTTAGACAGGCCCATAAAACAGAATGAGACTAACGGGGCACAACAGCCCTAGGAGAAGGACTAGAAGGCAGGAGGGGACAGGAAAGCTGGTAATAGGAAACCCAAGGTCGAGAAGGGAGAGTGTTGACATGTCGTGGGGTTGTTAACCAATGTCATAAAACAATGTGTACTGTTTAACGAGAAACTATTTGTTCTGTAAACCTTCATCTAAAGCACAATAAAAAAAATTAAAAAAATCTGAACTGTTGCTGAAATCACTATTTTCCAACAGTAACCACCTGTTACTTTCTTGTGCTTAACATTTATATACGGCTCTTAAATTTTTATTGTCATTTTCTAGGTGAGGTTTTTTTTAAAAAAAAAAAAAATATTTGCAGCAGCAGCCAGAAAACTCAACGAAGCCTAGCTTATGAAGAGTTAAAAGTGTAATCTATGTGATTTTTATCAAATAATATAAAACTGTTAAGTATAAAGATGGAATATGTTACATCAAAAATGGTCTATACTTAATGGTCCCAGTCCAAATTCATTTCCTCTGAACTCATCAAATGCAATGTGCACCTGAGAAGATATTTTAGATACTCAGTCACAATCTTTCTGGCTTTTTCTTTATTTTAGCTTAGCCCAAGGCTTATAATATTAAACAACATTCTTATCACAAAGAATGTTACAATCAAACTTTCTTTCCTGGGTTATCAAAGCATATTACAGATTGCTTCGCTTATGTGAGGAAGACTAAAGAAGGGGAAGGTACAAGGTGGAAGAAGTGGCTCAGGTTTTAATGGACAGTGTATATACTGAGACTGCAATCTAAAAATAAGAAATAATTTTAGGTTAGCCACCATTTTTAGTTTATCTCTGCCTCTGTTCCTCATCATTAGCACAAATAACTCACTATCTTAGCTTAAAAGTAATCTCCTTAGGCAAGCCTTCCTGATCTAATGTTGTCATCATACCCTATACTTTTTCTTTGCAGCACTTATCATACTTGAGATTAATTATCTGTTCAATTGTGTGTTAATGATTTTCTAACTGATGGACTTTGAGCACCATCAGACTAGGGGTTACACGTCTGTCCTGCTCACTGTGGTCACCCCAGCTCCTAGCGAAGTGCTTGGCACAGAATACCACCAGACCTGGTGATCTGCTCCTGTAAAGATTTCAGCCTGAGAAACCCTATGGGGCAGTTCTACTCTGTCATATTTGGGTCACTATCAGTTGGAATCAACTCCATGGCACACAACAATGACAGTCTAATTTTCTACTTTGTCTTGAAGTTTCAGTAAATGAGACAAATGTGCTTCTTTTCAGAAAAAAGTCATACAGTACAGAGATACTGATATATTTATTTTTGCTTCAGGGTAAGCCTTCTGTAAGGAGCCCTGGTGGTGCAGTGCTTAAGCACTTGGCTGCTAACCGAAAGGTCAGTGGGTCGAATCCACCAATGTTTGCTTTGTGGGAGAAAGATGTAGCAGTCTGCTTCCACAAAGATTACAGCCTAGGAAATTCTACAGGGCAGTTTTAACTCTGTCCTAGGGTTGCTATGAGTCAGCATCAACTCAGTGGTAATGGGTTTGGTTTTTGGGGTTAAGCCTCCTATTATTTACCTTTATGCTTTGGGTTTTTAGTGAATCTGTTCTGTTGGTCTCTTGATCCAAAGACTCTCTTTTCAGAGTGGCAGCTCTATCACTCATCTTAAAGGTAAAGTAAGGAGAACAAGAAGAGAAGATTAAAAGCAAATATTAAAACTTTAACATCCAGCAATTTTTAGACAAATTGATCGAACTTAAAGGATCTCAAAACACTTTCAACAGAAATACCAGAGGAGTTGGAGAAGTACGTATAAAAGGTGAGAGAACTTTTCCCCAGAACCATGCTGGGTGTGCTGTTGCAAGAAACAGAACAGATGGATACTATTACCAGTTTTCTTTGCTGGATAAAAATAAAGGAGGTAGGGCAGCTAGGGGAGTTTTGAGGTGGTAAGTTTTCACAATAAGGCCTTCAAAACCTTCAAGGCATGATATTCATCATATCATCCAAAATTCCTAGCCCCTACCTAGCTTCTCTGAGTTCAAAAGGTCTTTTTAAAATCAGGCTCCTCTAATCTTCACAGCTTTGTAGTAAATTACACACCCCTGTAAAGCAAGAGGGGGAACAGGTCTTCCTATCCACCCTTCAAAACCAAGGAAGTCAAGGCAACTTGCCAACCCTCCACTGTGGCAGAGCCAGTTCAAACGCTGCTTTCTTTGTGCCACAGTGAAACTTTGTGGGCTTGCGTCCTGCTCTGGTGATTACTTGAATTTATAGCACAATTTCCTGTATTTGGTTTCCATTTCTTTATATATGTCTGTGTCCTTGCTTTATGTTGAAGGGTGGAGCCTGCAGCTATTAAATACTAATCCATCTGGATCCTAGCACAATATACATGGAAAAGTGAAAAACAAACAAAGCCACATTTCAATCTTGGTAACATGAAAAACCAGTAAACCACACTGCCTACCAGCATCAGTGACATACTATGCCAGTTTCCTCATCTGTATGAGGGGTTGGACTCAATGACCTCTTAAGTTCTTGCCAGCTCTCACTGGCAGGAACGAGCTGGTATGACCTGATGTGTTTTAAATGGCTTTCCTGACATTATATGCAAAACAATTCTCCTAATTTGTAGACAGAAGCAGGATAAATTTGAAAGCCAAGTTTAGGCTTACAGGAATGGCAAAAGATTCTTCAGTTACTGTCAACTGTCACTGCTTCTACCCCTCATAACTTAAAAACGAAAAGATCAAGAAGACTACACTTGGAAATATGTGCTAGAGCTTTCCTACGAGACGGTCACTGGTAACACAAAAGGAGGCTTGTCATCTCTGCCAACAACTTGTGGTGAGGCCTTGGTAGGCAGCTTAACCTCTCCACATCTCTCTTTCCAAATTAGGACTAGCACTGCCTATGCCATTCACATCAAAGAGCTAGTGTAAGGATTAAAGGAGACAAAGATTAAGCACAATACGAATGTATAGCCTCTCAATTTTGCCAGAAGAAAATACTTTTCACAAGGTTGTTGAATGTCACCCATGTACAGACAAAACACACTGCAGTACAGAACATGTCAGAAAAGATCTGAAAAGGCTTACCATGCTGAAGGACAGGCTCGCTCTCTTTTCTACCTTGCTCATAGCAACCAGATCGCTTTCTATCAGGTTGACTCTCTGGGTAAGACTACTGACTGTCTCATTCATCCCCTTGAGTTTAAGGTCATTCTGTTTCTGGTACCCCACTAG
Organism: Trichechus manatus latirostris; assembly: GCF_000243295.1. NCBI lineage: Eukaryota > Metazoa > Chordata > Mammalia > Sirenia > Trichechidae > Trichechus > Trichechus manatus. The sequence continues at coordinate 9,509,303 of NW_004443951.1, read as the reverse complement.
GGCACTGTTTACCTCCTCTAAAGAGTTGTGAAGGTACAGGATATCCTGGAGTGGAAATAAATCAAGTTGTGGAATCCAGCTAAAGACGTTATACTAGGCAAGCAGGCCAGCAGCACCTAACAACCATTATTATGTCAAGTTACTGAAGTAAACGCCTTTTCCTGGTTGACCATCAATTGCTCTGTCTCTGCTTTGTTCCTCCTACTCTAAATTGTTCCCAGTTTACTCCATCTGGAATTGTTTGACCTCAGCCAGACATGAGGGGGAGAGAGGGAAGGGGACTGTCTACATGATTCACTCTCTGGTCCCAGGAAGCTGAGAGCTTGCAAATTGACTTGCCAATGTTTACCTCACCTGCTGGTGGGAAAGCTTGCTGGGTTATTAACTGAAAAGGCTATCAACCTAATTTGTCAGAACAAAACTACCTTAGGAACAATACCAATTACTGAATTGGCTCATGTAACAAGACCTTAACAAGTCGTGCATTATTTAGTACAAGATTCAATTATTTTTATTAACATACTCTAGTACTGATTGCTACTTAAAAGGGAATTATGACTCTAGGTTTTAAAGGGCATTAAACTCAGGGCAGGAATTCTTCTTAGTGAAGATTTCCTTTATTCTCTTTAGTTAATGTGATTCTGAACTTGACATCCTTTTTTCCCACCTCTTGCCTTCAGTCTTCCTGATTTTCAAGGATACACTTTCTAACATTCTTAGAATTTACTATGGCTCAAAATAGCCATCACTCTGAGTTAATCTGCTATCCATTCATCTTTAACTTGCCCAGATTGCTATTTTTTGTAGTTTCAGGATAATCTGGTTATTTTATGTCTTTCAAGATGTGAAAAGGAATTTACTCCACTGATTGACATGGAAGGAAAAAAAAAAAAAAAAGGCAGAGTGCCAAAGAAGAGACAGGAGAGCATTGTGGATCCCTAAGATACCGACACACATCCCTCTCTGCTTGGATCTCAGACAGGCAAATAAATGCATCCAGTGCCTGCTGAGCCACCCAATACTGAGCCCAAACTACTTAGGCTGCCTCCATAGCCCACAGGGAGTTAAGCCAGAGACAAAAAGCACCTGTTTTGAATTCTCACTGTGGGTTTTATTGTCAGCTTCTGATGTAACTGAAGGTGGTGGAGTGATCTCGTTGCTTCCACTGGTATCCTTCAAGAGGTGTTGATTCTGAAACAGGAATGGAGGTTAGCATAGGCAACAATTACCAGTTCTACTTAACCATCTGGAACGGTCCTGGAACATTCTGTTCACCCACAGGGGCATCCACAGATTAAACAACAAGTATTTCCCAGTAATCTACAGTGTGACAGTCCTGTGTTAGGCCCCGAGGAGATATGCACCTTTGGGGATGCTCAGCCTGAAGCATGGGTTGGATCATCAGTTTCCTAAAACATCGGCTGGACCAGCTGCTGCTGGCAGACTGCCTCAAGGAACTGAGACCCTCCCAGTCTGTTTCTCAGGCTTTTACTGGAAGGAATTCCTAGAGAACAATTTTCCTCTCTCTCATCACCTATACTCCAAGAAAATCTATAGAATCACTATAGCTTTTCAGGGACCACTGAGTCTGAACCTGGGCTTGTGTCAACATTTCCCCAGGACTAAAGAGGTTTGGACATTCATAGCGCAGCCAGTCATGTAACCACTGGCTTTGGGCACTGAGCACAACAATCAATCATGCACATTATTAGTTTTTCCCCAACAGCACAGGTCAAGATGTATATTTGGGGGATACCCTTCTTTTCCATTCCCTCCCCAATGCTTAAGTCTCTCTTTGAAGAGACTAAAATATAACATGCGTATATACACTTTTTTCCTTTGGTGGGAAAAACTTTGCATGGCTTACAGTAATCCTGTAGAGACTGTTACTATGACTTATTCAGGATAAAGTAGGCCAGTAGGGGTATTACTACTGGCAGCCATGGAAGTGAGAAAGAGGCCGATTTAATTATAATGGAATGCAACTGGTGGAAAGAAATTGTTTTCCTTGAAATATGAAACTTTGTTTTTATAAGAAACAAAAGTCAACAATAAAGAGAAAAGGAGGGTAGGAGGAAAAAAAATATGGTTCTAGAAAGAGTAGAAATTTCTGAGTTAGGGAAAATTATTTTAGCAAATATTTAATTACTTGAGAAAATGTTCAAGTTATTAAAATAATAAAAGAATTGCTGAGGTCTTTATTACTATCTAAGTTCAGCTTTGCCCAGGGTCATATACTCACTCAGTGGCAGAGTTGGAATTAGAATCCAGGTGTCTGGACACCTAGGGCAACGCTGTTTTTTCTGTACCAGCTTCAATCAATAATATTGAGGAGGAGTGGTTCTGAAGAAAAGGAAAAGCTCTCCCTGCTAGAGCTTTCTAATATGGCCCAGATCTCCTCTCTACAAATTGCCCAACTCAAATTTGGAACACCAAAGCTTGAAAAAAGCATGTGGGGCAGATCTAGAAATTAGTGGAGAGGCCAGGGAACTTTTGTGTGCCTTAAATGGTCCTGATTTCATGTACAAATTAACTCATTTCTTCAGCAAGACAGCTGATAGCAGTACTATCCTTTTGCCCCTCCATAAACCCTTCATGGAGCTGAGTACCCATTAAGTGATCAAGGCCTCTGAATGACTGTAGACGCTTACATCTGCAGCAGCATTAAGAGACCCGCGGACATCTGAAAACAAATGCTGGGCAATGCAGAGGTTTGCTTCCTGTCTCAATCATCTGTTGTTGCATAACAAATCATTTCAAAACTTTGTAGCTTAAAACAACAATTTATTTCTCATGATTCTGTGGATTGACTGGGCTCATCTAGGTGGTTCTTTTGCTCTACTTAGTGTAGGCTGAGGTCACACATATGGCTGCATACAGCTAGGAGCCTGGCTGGGCCTGGAGCATTCAAAATGGCCTATCATCCTCTAGGGCTCCTCTCCACATGGCCTCTCATCATTTGGTAGTCTACGAGCCCTGCCCAAGTTCCTGACCCACAGAATAGTGAGAAATAACAACTTGTTTTAAGTCACTGAGTTTTGGCGTGGTTTGTTATAGCAACCCTATGTACAACAGAACAAAACACTGTTCAGTTCTGGGCCATCCTCACAATTGCTGCTATGTGTGAGTCCCCTGTTGCAGCCACTGTGCCAATCTGTCTCACTGAGGGTCTTCCTCTTTTTCACTGATCCTCTACTTTACCAAGCATGATATCCTTCTCCTGGGACTGATATCCTCCTGACAACAATTCCAAAGTATGTGAGACGAAGTCTTGCCATCCTTGCTTCTAATGAGCATTCTGGCTGTACTTCTTCCAAGACAGGTTTGTTTGTTCTTCTGTCAGTCCATGTATGTTAATATTGTTTGCCAACACCGTAATTCAAAGGCATCAATTCTTCTTCCAGTCTTCCTTATTCACTGTACAGCTTTCACATGCATATGAGGTGACTGAAAACGTCACTGTTTGGGTCAGTCATACCTTAGTCCTTAAATGACATCTTTGTTTTTTAACTCTTTAAAAGAGATGTTTTGCAGCAGATTTACCCAATGCAATGTGTCTGTTGACTTCTTGACTGCTGCTTCCATGGGCATTGACTGTGGATCCAAGTAAAAAGAAATCCTTGACAACTTCAATCTTTTCTCCATTTATCATGATGTTGCTTATTCGTCCAGTTGTGAGGATTTTTGTTTTCTTTATTTGAGGTTTGTTATGTAGCAATAGATAATTTCCCACTTCCCCTCCCCCTTTCCATTTTCCTTCCTACCACTCCACTCTCAGGAACTGTGTCTTAATGCTGTATCTCCTCCAGTGTCACGTTTGCAGAAAAACTCAGCTTTTAATTCAATCTACCATAATTGCTAAATTTACAGATTGTAGAAAACTCAATAAATTATCTTTTAAAAAGGTTCACAGTAGCGTCTGTGGAAGTGGAAAATTGGTATCACCACTGTTACGCAGCAAAGGGTGCGTAGGAGTATTCTAAGACTTTCTGTAGCATCTGTAGATTTGCTTACCATACCACTCTGCAGTATTTCTATGGTTTTCTTGTGTTCATCCACAGTTTTCTGTATTGCCTCCACAGCAAGATGGACACTGTTCAAAGTGTTACCAATGGAAGCTACACTCTGAACACAAACATGGAGTAAGGTCAGTGTTTTTTTCCTTTTAATAGCTGCATTGAAATATACTTAACATAACGATAAACTGCACATATTTAACATACATAACTTGGGAAGTTTGACATATGTATACACCTGTGAAACCATTACACAATCAAGATAATAAAAATCTATCACCCCTAAAAGTTTCCTCATGCCCCTTTGCAACTTCTCCCTTCCCATCCCCATGCAACCACTGATCTGCTTTGTCACTGTATGTCAAAGTGTGTATTATCTAGAATTTTATATAAACAGAACCAGTACATACTATTTTGTGTGTGTGTGTGTGTGTGTGTGTGTGTGTGTGTGACTTTCACTCAGTATAATTATTCTGAGATTCATCCATGTTGTAGCTATTTAGCATGTTGTCAATAGCATTCTACTGTATAGCTGTATTAGAGTTGATGAACATTTGGGTTGTTTTTGGTATTTGAGTATTACAAATAAACCTGCTATAAACATTCATGTACAAGTATTTATGTGGACATACGCTTTCATTTCTCTTCACTGTACGCTTTCTTATCATCATGATAATGCTTAGCTTTTTTAAAAACTGTCAAACTGTGTTCCAAAATGGTTGTACCATTTTATGTTCCCACCAGCAGTGTATGGGAGAGTCTTAGTTGCTCCATATCCTCAACAACACTGGTATGCTGGTCTTTTTAATTTTAGTCATTCTAGTAGGAGTGTAGTGGTATATCGTTGTAATTTTAATTTGCATTAAATTTCATTAGGTCAGTATTTTTAATTATTTTAAATATCTTCAAATTATGAATTCCATGTAGCTGATACTGACATGATTAATAGGAACCAATCAATCTATCTACCTAAATAACAAGCAATTTTTTCAATTTAAAGGGCTTTTTCCTAGCAGAAAACAAAGTCTCCTTTCCTAAGAAAAGACACCTATAGATAAGGTTCTCCCACAAATTGCCTTAGTCAAGCCCAGGTGTAGACAGGCAGATGGTCAGAGCTAACACTGCAGATTGCTACTTGTCAGGAGTAAATGATGACTTTTGAGCAAAAATGGTTGGGAAGCATTTTCAGCTTTGGAAAACCCAGCACTGCAAAGGTTAAGAAAAAATTCCATTTGGCAGTGTTTGTTGTTCCCCTACTGGAGAATCCTGTCGGAAACTACAGACTAGAATTAGAAATGGCCAGTAGCTTACTTTGTTTACATCAGGCTTAAGAAGCCCAAGTGGGGTGGGGACTCGAGGATATGATTCAGAATCCATTTTTCAAAAAAGCCTTGTCCTAAGGGAACATCTAAAAGAATGCTACTATTTGGTGGGTTCTGGTCTTTTATTAAGATATGTTGACAAATTTATGGTGTCATATTAGTATTTTTAACCAAGGTCACTTTTATTATACTGATACCTAAGAATCCAAGAGAACAAGAGATGACATTTTTCAAAAAAAAAAAAAAAAAAAAAACTGCATGAGATACATTGAAACCAGGTATTTGGGATAGCCTAGCACTTTGAAACTGAGCCACTTGTAATAAAAGCAGTGTCTGGCATTATAAACACAAAGATTTGCAAAGAGACATACTGGGTAAAAATCTCTAAGCGGGGATGCTATCTATGTAAGTGCTGTTTTTACAAAAGCCACAGGCATTCAAAGACACCTACTGTTAGAGAATCCTCATGGGCTGGGTGTATGAGCCCAGCAGGGTGCAAGAAGATAGTGAGCTGTTGTTTAAGGATTTTTTTTAAGAAGCAGCTGACAGAACTGTGAATCTAGTAGTATTCCCATCAACTGCAAAGTGCCTGGCACATACTGGAGAAAGCTCCACCAATGTTTATGGAATTAATGAATGTAAGAATAAACAAATTTCCTTTTCTAATGCAAGACTGCCAGCCTGCACTAGAAGCTACCTTTTCCCCACTTGGCCCTTGGGAACAATGGCAAGAAGAACTTGGCCTCATCAAAGTTGTTTCTATTTTTTTTTTTAAAAGTTGTTAGCAAATGACCATACCGGACAAGCGGTAGATATGGAGACTGAGCACACACAGGTGGTGGGCTATAAAAGAGCAAGTTTTGTTTTTGCTTTTGCACTGAATATGTCACTTCTTTGTAAAAACAACTTAGACGTTTTATAGCACCTGGAGTAAATCAAATCAAACATATCACACGCTAACTTAAAAGTCAAAAGATCCTAGATTTGATACTCTTATGTTTGGGATTCCCTTCCTCCTGAGTCCCTTCTTCTGTTTCGTGCTGCAGGGGTTGATGTTCCTTGTGTTTCAATTAGGCACCTCCTTCTCCCTTTTTACTCCTGTCCACTCTCCGCATCTAGCTCTAAGAATCCCTGAGTAGTATTCTTCTGGTTGGTCCCTGCCTCTTGTTCTAGGCCTGAATCCTAGAGATTAAGTATACAGAAACCGTAAACTACTGTTTTTCTAGGTCCTAGAGTCTAGAGTATATAATTAGGAGCAAGTTTCTCAGAGGATGCGCATGTTTAACTTTACAAAATAATACCAAATTGTTTTCCAAAGTGATTTTATCAATTTACATTCCTGCCAGGAAGGTCTGAAAGTTTCCTTTGTTCCACATCCTTACTTATCACTTCCTGAATTTTTAATTTTTTGTGTTTCCCCAGATCATTTTTTTTTAAATAAAATTCTCTCTCAATCATAGAAAATAACAGTTTTAGAGAACCTCTCAGGTATAACTGGTCTGCTTTCCTGAAGACATTATGAATGATGAATTGAAAAGGCATGTGATGAAAAAGTGAACCCATCATATGCTAACATAAGAGTCCCAGCAGAGCAATCCAGGGACTCATAGAACCAAATAAAAAGGTATGAAACCATATAAACCATGGCTAAAGTTGCAAATTAAAGCCCCAAATAACCAGACCAAAACAACGCTGTCCTGAAATCTTTAGGGCACAGTGATATATTTCATCTATTACTATTCTCTTGGAACAGCTGACTTCAAATGCCAAGGTTTCCAAGAAAACTTGTAAGAAGCTAGAATTATAGCAGTAGGTTAATCTCAGTGCCCACATACAGTACTTACCTTCTGAAGTCCCTCTACAGTGGCAGGCAGGCTAATTAAGTCGGAAGCTGACTTAACACTGGCTTTGAGGTGGTTTACTGCCGAAGTCAACAGACTAATCTGAAAGGAAAAGAGTTAACAAATAATGGAAACAGAATTTGTAGGGTGCATACTTCCTTCACAAACTCCACAGCTGAGATGATGTCAAGGAATTTTATGCCATTCTGTGATCCAGACGTTACACCCTGTCAGCTCAGAGGAGAGGAACTATAGTATCTTGGACAGACTTGAGATCTGAGAGGGAACAATAATATCCCTTCTTTCCCTGCTCAATTTAAACATTAGTGCCAGAGAGGGAAAGGTAAGTATTATTCTTCTCCCTAGCTCTGGCAGCCATAAAGATCCAAAAATCTTAAATTACCCAAAAGATGCAATGATTATAATACAATCCTTCAACAACTGGACAGGAAGGAAATTAATGATCCAGGACCACTCAAAGATTTCATTTTGGTAAAAAATAACACCTCAGTTATTTACTGAACTTTTGTTCCTGCCCAAGTGGGAACATATGTTATAAGGTAAAAGCCTAAAAGAACTGCATCCTGACAACCTGAACAGCACTTTCAACTACTTGGAGATTTAGTTTTGGTTTAACAATGTGATTAATATTTCAAACTCAATAGCTCAACTAAAGCACTACTTTGTACCCTGAAGGGGCTCAATAAATACCACTGACTCACTAACTGATGCAATGAATGTATTAAAATAAGAACTGAATCAAAATAAAATGTGGCTTCTCTTCTGCTATTTAGGGGTAGAATTCTAAATAGCTGGACTTGCAAAACTGAAAAATGTTAGAATATGTAGACTGTGTACGTCTGGTATGCGGATGGGGAAAGGGAGGTTGAGATATACCTGGAAAAAACAGAAACAAAACAAAAGAAACCCTAAAAAACTTCCCTGATTCAAATACGGAAACCCTGGTGGTGTAGTGGTTAAGAGCAATGGCTGCTAACCAAAAGGTTGGCAGTTTGAATCCACCAGGCGCTCCTTGGAAACTCTATGGGGCAGTTCTACTCTGTCCTATAGGGTTGCTATGAGTTGGAACCGACTCGATGCAACGGGGTTTTTTTTTGGTAATTCAAATATATGGGAATCTCACAATAATGCAATATAATTGTATGACTGCGCAGAAATCCTGAAGTCTTCCTAGTTAATTTCTAATCTCTCTTGAATGAAGACTAGGGGGAACCTGTATAATACCTAATTCCAAGCTGTAGAGATCATATTGTAACAAGGCTTGCAGTATGGCTAAAAATACTCTTGCAGATTCTTAGTTCTAAACTGCTTCTCTATTCCAAATTCTAGGAAGAGGACGCAGGATCTACCAGTAACATTCAGAGTGGCCTCATGGATTAGAGTAACCACCAAAGTTTCTGGGCACCTGCTACACGCCTAGCACTGTGATAGGTACCAGTGTGTGTGGGGTGTGTGTGCGTGTGTGCGCGTTCGTGTGAAATAAGACAAAGTAGAACCTAGTCTTCCATTTATTCCTTCAACAAATGTTTGGCATTTTTCTGTTCCTGGCACTGTGGAGACAGTGGCAAACAAGATGATGAGGTTCTGCTCTCATGGAGCTTACATCCTAGTAGAGGTGACAGAAAAACAAGGAAGAAATGCATCAGATAGTAATAAGTACTATGCAGAGAATTAAAACAGGGCTCCTAGAATGAACAGTAGCTTGGTCCAAACAAGGAGACCACTGAGGAGCCTGGGAACTCAGGAAGTCAGCTTCTCTTGACCCTCTTTCCTTTTAGGAGGGGTAAGTTCAGGGGCTTGAGATCATTTTTCATTCATTCATTAATGTAACAAATACTTATTTTAGTGCAGGGAGACAATTTTATATAGGAAAAATATTAGATAGTGGGAAGTGTTAGGAAGAAAATTAAAATAAGGTGACTTGATGAGAGTGACTGGGTAGCTATTTTAATCGGATAGTCAGAGAAGATCTCTAAAAGGAAATGAAATTTAAACCGAAATCTAAATAATAAGAAAGAATAAAAATACAAAGACTGGATGAAGTACATTTCAGTGCAGAGGGAACTGCCGGTGCAAATGCCCCAATGCAGGAGAGAACTTAGCATATTTGAAGAACAGAAAGAAGGCCAGTGTGGCGTAGAGAGAGAGAGAGAGAGAGAGGGAGGGAGAGAGAGACAGAAAGCGAAAGTGAGCAACTAAAAGGGGTGTCAGTAGGATAATTACATGGCCGGAGATATCTTTGAGGAAGATTAGTATGGCTATTCTGTGGAAACAGGAGACCAGTCAGAAGGCCACTTCGGTAGCCCAGGCAAGAGATAGTAGAGGTTTAGACTTGGTGGTAGAATAGATAGGTGTAAAAGTAGAGCTAACATGATTTCCTGAGGAAATGGATATGAGGGGTATGGAACAGAGAGAAATTAAAGAAAACTCCTAGATCTCTAACTTCAAGGAGTTTTCAATAAAGCTGACCAAACCAACACAGAAGAAACAAATATTATGTGGGATACTGAATAAAGTTCAGAAAAAAGCATACTAGCACAAGCTGAAAGCAGCAGATTTCACTTAAATAGGACTCAAATCAGACTCTGATAGAGAAGTAGAAGTCACTGCCCTCTTGCTTGCATGGTTTCTGCTGAGTATTTGGAGCTTAGTCTTATTGACTCTCCTTTGTAGATGACTTTTCGTTTATCCCTAGCCACTCTTAAAATTCTCTCTTTCTCTTTGGTTTTGGCAAGTTTGATTACGTCTTGGTGACTTTCTTTTGGGATCTACCTTGTGTGGGGTTTGATGAGCATCTTGGATAGATATCCACTCATCTTTCAGGACATCAGGGAAGTTTTCTGTCAAAAAATCTTCAACAAATCTCTCTGTATTTTCTGTTATCCCCTGTTCTGGTACTCCAATCACTCGTAAGTTATTCCTCTTGATAGAGTCCCACATAATTCTTAGGGTTTCTTCTTCTTTTTTTGATTCTTTTATCTGATTTTTCCTCAAATAAGTTGGTGTCAAGTGCTTTATCTTCAATCTCACTAATTCTGACTTCCATTGCCTCAATTCTGCTCCTATGACTTTCTATTGAGTTGTCTAATTCTGAAATTTTATTGTTAATCTTCTGGATTTCTGTTTGCTGTCTCTCTATGGACGCTTGCAGCCTGTTAAATTTGTCATTATGCTCTTCTATAATCTTCTTAAGTTCTTTTATTGCTTTGTCTGTGTGTTCCTTGGCTTGTTCTGCATTTTGCCTGATCTCCTTCATGATCTCTTGAAGAGTTCTGTATATTAATCTTTTGTATTCTGCCTCCGATAATTCCAAGAAATTCTTGATTCTTTGTTTTGGGAGCTTGCTGAAGCCATCATGGTCTGCCTCTTTATGCAATTTGATACTGACTGTTGTCTCTGAGCCATCTGTAAGTTATTATATTTATTTTATGTTTGGTTACTGTGTCCTAGCTTCTTGTTTTGTTTTGATATCCCACAATAGGCTGCTTGTGTGAGCTAGCTTGATTATTGGCACCTTTGAAGCTCTAACATCCTGTCACCAGGTGGTTAGATCTGTTACTAGGCACATGAGCCCAGGAGTCCATTTACTTTTTTTGTAAGGATTCAGCTCAGATGTCCAGCTAGTCAGTTACCAGTTGTGTGGCACAGGCTCTCACCTACAGTCCTAGACAGGCAGGGGTGATTGGAGTAAGCACGGGTATTTGGCTGCAGTAGGGGGTCACATGCTGAGCAAGACAGGGGGCTGAGAGCTGCCTCTGAGCGTGTCCCCGTTCCCTAGAGTACGTAGGTGAGTGGGTTTTGCAGCCAGACTATGGACACCTGATGCTGTTGGCTATAAGGACTGGGAGGCACCACTTATTCTTCAACGCATCACGGGTGGCTAGGTGGTGTAGGTGGAGCCACCAGTCCTCAAGCCACTGATGTGGGTAGGTGAGGACCCTGCTTAATGGGCAGAGTGGGGTCACACGTCACAAACCTGCACTCCACCATATAGCTGATACTGTTGAAGTTAGGCTAATGAGGGCCTACACTGTTGAAATGAGCCCACACAGGTCTACGCAGGTGTGAAAGGCATTCAAAGTCCATGGACCCCTTATGCCTGTGCCTAGGCAAAGGAGCTGTGCCTGCCCTGAGTTCCCAGCACAGGGGAGCTGGAAGCTTGTTTTTTCCTGTTTGTTAATTTGTTCCCTCTCCAAGGCCAGGAGAATGGCTCAGGGGTGCATGACAGGTCCTACTTCTGGCCCAGGGGACATGGCAATTGCTGAAGTCGACCCAGGACCTGGTGCAGAGTGGGGAGGAGACAGGTAAATGGGAGAGAGGTTCTTCCCAAAGGGGGTGTTTTTTGATCCACACAGTAGGTTAGATGCATGTACTTATCTTTTGCCGATTAAGCGCGGCTTTTCACTGGTTCTGGAGGGTTGAGTAGACTCTCTGCCACTCAGTCTCTCCCGATGTAGAAAACGCATACCGAGTGCCACTGCTTGCCTCACTGCGCATGCCAGCCGATCCGGCCTGCAGGTTGCCAGTTCCTGCCGGGTTAGGTCTGGCAACTCCTCGGTGCTTCTGAACCGTCTCTCCCTCGCCTTGCCGCTCAGTCTGATTCCTCAACTTTGCCTTTGATGTTCAGGGCTCCTAGACTGTCATATACAATCGATTCACTTGTTTTTTGGGGTCTTTGTTGTAAGAGGGACCACAGGAAGCATCTGACTACTCCATTATCTTGGCCCTGCCTTGAAATTTGTATATAAATATAAAGCAGGTGGTCTTTGTAGGTTAGAAGGGTTAGAGTAGCATTGGGGAATAGGGAGGACCAAAAGCATAAACAGTATTTCTCAAAGTGACAGTGATTCATTTATTCGTGTGATTATTTGATTAAGGTTTGTTTCCTCTACAAGACTATAAGCTCCATGTGATCAAGTGCCATGTCTGTTTTACCTTCCATAATATGCCTGGTATAAAGACAGGACTCAATAAGTATTTAATGAATGAATGAATAGCCGAGAATGAACACTCTGTATCTGGGATGGGCACTGAGAAGGCTAGTGCGTGTAGAGGGTAGCGGCCAGGATGTAAAAGATAAGGCTAGAAAAGTAGTAATTTCATTTCTCTTACCAATAAAATGGGTATAACAACAAGAACAACCACTACCGCTTCATATGGATGTATGATGGTTTTAAAATATATCTACAAATTCCTTGATACTCCTCCTTTCAAAAGGTGGACCCTAATTCTCTTCTCCTTGAGTAGGGGCTGGGCTTCGTAATTTGCTTCTAGTGAACAGAATAAAGCAGAAGTGACAACGTGAAACTTTGGAGACTGGGTCATAAAAGGCACTGTGGCTTCCTCTTTGCTCTCTTGGATCACTCACTCTGGAGAAGATAACTGCCGTGTTGTAGGGACACTCAAGAAGTCCCATGCAGAAGCCCACTGTCTTAAGCTGGGTTTTCTAGAGAAGTAAAACCAGTAAAGCATATAAATATATATATAGAGAGATTTATACCAAGGAAATGGCTCATGCAATGGTAGATGCTGGAACATCCCAAGTCCGTGGATCAGGATAGAGGCTTCTCTAGATTCACGTAGCCACAGGGGCTGGTGAACCCAAGATCGGCAGGTCAGAGAGCAGGGCTCTTGCTATAGGCTGTGAAGAATCCACAAATCCCAAAACTGGCAGGCAAGATCACAAGGCTTCTCCTGATTCACGTAGCTGCAGGGGCTGGTGAACCCAAGATCAGCAGGCCAGAGGGCAGGGCTCCCGGCTCACTGTGAAGATCGATGAATCCCAAGATTGGCAGATAAGCTGATAGCTCAAGTCCCAAGAACCGGAGGTCAGATGAACAGGAGGCAGCCACAGGATCCAGAGCGAGCAAAAATCCAGAATGTCTGCTTATATTCGGATGCAGGCCACACTCCTAGAAACTCCCTTTTAATTGACTGGCTACTCACAGCAAATTCCATCATGTGAGTGATCACATATACACACTGAGAATCATGGCCCAGTCAAGTTGACACACAATCCTAACCATCAATCCATGCTGGGAGGAACTGAGGCCTCCTGCCAACAGTCATGTGAGTAAAGATCCTCCAAGCCCTAATCAAGCCTCAGATGATGCAGCCTGGTGAACATCTTGACTGCAACTTTAGAAGGATCCTGAGCCAGAACCACCTAGCTAAGCTGCTTTTGAATTCCTGACCCACAGAAACTGAGATAATGTTTGTTGTTTTAAGCCACTGAGTTTTGGGATAATATGTACTCCCATGTCAGATGACTAATACAGGCTTTGAGGATTTGACACATGTATAGTAAGTGGCACAAATGAAGTACTCAATAAGCAATAGAGCTTTAACAGTGTAATTTAATAAGCACCTAAATGTGCCATTCTCTATAAGTGTTCCAACATATTCAGATTAATAATCATCAATATTCCAATTCTATTCATTAAAAAAAATGGGTGAGAAACCTCGACCCACAGGTATACTCTCAGCAAACTATCAACCTCTTAAGAGTAGCAATTATATCAAGGAAGCTTTCATCCAGGCCTTTAAAAAAGATATCATGAATAATATCAAGGTTGGGAAAGAACATAAGAAAACAAGCATTCTCATGCATTGCTCATGGGAGTATAAGCTGGAGAAGCCTTGTTAGAAAGTTACCTAGTACTGTCTGTCAAAATTTGAAATGTTATATCCTTTAACTCGGCAATTTCACTTCTAGAAATCTATCCTAAAGATTACTTGCTCATGTGTACCAAGATTATGCACAAGGATATTCATTGCTTCCTTATTTGTAATAGAAAAATGTCCATCATTAAGGGTGTAGATGTATATAGTCAGTGAACAAAGTAAGCTGTAGAATATGTACTGAATAAATGAGCCCATGTATTTATACACACACACACCTATAAATTAATTCATATTAAAAGTTATTATGATTTTGTAAATATATAGAAAGGGGACCAGAAGAATGCAGTCCAGACAATTGACAGTGAACACCTATGGGGACAGGGAGAATGAGTGTGTGTGGGTCTGTGAGATGGGGGACACACAGAAAGAAGGAGTTGAAAGGGAATTTTCATAGTAGTTTTATATGTATTTCATTGTTTAAATCTTATACAACGAGAATATATTCATGTATTATTTGTGGAATTTTTAAAAAAGACAAAAGATAGGAAAGAAATGTACACTTAGTAAAAAGTTATCATGTAACAAACAGTTGAATTAAACAGAAGTCAGTAAAAAAAAAAAAAAAAAAAAAAATCCAGATTCCAACCAAACGATGAGTCATAACTTTTATGCATATTATATGCCATTACATGAATGGGTTTGATGGGTTTCCTTGGGTGGCCCCTTCCTCCATACCCTCCACTGGGCCTTCCAAGACCACCTTAACATGCCTGATCATAAAGTGCTAGGAAGAGGCCCCTTCCCCAGGAATGTTTTACTTAGTGTCCAAAAGTACGTACACAGTTGACTCTAGACCAATTTGTTGGGCAAGAATATAGGTATCCCAAATGTCCTATTAATTATGTGGTTACCTTTTGGCTACCTGAGGGAACAACAAACTCCTTCCACTGACAACTGCCCAGATCTTAACAAGCTGTGCTATGGGTGGAGTGATCTGGGTGGAAATTATTCTCCTAGGTACTGCAATGTCTGGAGGCTATGGTAGAACTCTGCTAATCAGAAGTATCTCAAAATGGCTAACTTCATCACTAAGTGGCCAGTATGGCTGGATGGCACTTCCCATTTCACCCAATGCAAGCAGAACTAGGTGGGTGAGGTACTGTTCCCCACTCCCTCCTCCCATGCTCCACTCTAAGCCTAGGGTATCAGCTGCCTCACTGAAAAGAGTATGTTCTGGAGAGTTGACCATTAACTTTCCAATTACCGAATATCATTTAGGACTTCTTACTCACTTATAAGATTTGGATCACACAGGTCACTAAGACAACTATATTCTCATAGACTGCAAAGCCGGATTTCATCCTTCAGCACTCCTCTCTTCAGTGGAATAATGCCCAATTCTATGGAAAACTAGACCAAAGCTACAAGTATAACTGGAATGGAAAGACACGAGGTATCCTCCATTACTGGCGACTGCTCTGGGCTCTGACTGACACATTCTAGAATGTCAGATAGGATTAAAACATTACAGAACTCATCTCTGAGTCACTTTGCAATTCAAAGAGTCTAAAAAGCTGAATTAAATAGAAGCCATTAAGAAAAAAAAAATCCACATACCAGCCAAAAGATGAGTCATAACTTTTATGCATATTATATGACTTCTCATTAGCAAAATTAAAAATAGCCACAGTAGGCCATTGGCTTACTAGGTCATTTTATACTATAAAGTCTGAAATGTTGCTTTTTGCTTTGGGGTTGAAATTAAATGCTCTTTAAATAGTAAGGAAAAAGTAACTAAAACAATCATCAATGATAAATGATTTGAGTCCTAGTAGGTACCTGGCATCACATCCTTTCAACAGCACCTACTAAATCCTACAGGGGATATACAGATGGGAAGTAGAATGGAAAACTGGAAAGAAACCAGGTTCCCAGGATTTGAATATTTTAATTTTAGCACTGCTACAATGTTAACAGTGATTCCGGGCAAACTATCTGTTGTAGATTGAATTGGGTCCCCCCAAAATACGTGTCAACTTGGCTAAGCCATGATTTCCAGTACAGTGTAGTTGGACTCCATTTTGTGATCTGATATAATTATCCTCCATTTTGTGATGTGTAATAAATCCTAACCTGTATATGTTAATGAGGCAGGATTAGGGTGAGTGTATCTTGGGTCACTGCCTTACAAGAGGGTGTGACTCAAGCCACACCCTTACTTAAGTCACACTCTTACTCAAAGTCACACCCTTGATTAAGTCATACCATTTATCTTACAAGAGAGAAGAGAAATGAGAGAGAAGCAGCAGAGAAGGAAGCGACCTCACTACCACAAACAAAGAAGAGCTAGAAGTGGAGTGCATCCTTTGGACCTGTGGTCCCTGAGCTGAGAACCTCCTAGCCATGACACATGGAGACATCCAAGGAATGCTGGGCCTACAGATGTTGAAAGGAGGCAAGGACCTTCCCCCAGAGCCAATAGAGAAAGAAAGCCTCCCCCCAGAGCTGGCGCCCTGAATTCGGACTTGTAGATGCATAAACAAATACCTATCACATAAGGCATTTGCAAGAGTGCCAGAAAAAAGATACAGAGAGCGCTATAGGAGAAGGGCACTCAAGCTCCTTCTTGATATGGCTGTTGCTGACTTATCATCATCTCTAGCCCCTTTCCACCAAATTGTAGCTATAATGAACTGCTAAAATTCCCTGAACACACTGTTTTCATCCCTCTATGCTTTTGTACATACCAATATTTTCTATAAAATACCTTTCTCTCTGTCTGCAGAATTCACCTGGCTAACTCCTGTTTGCCCTTCAGGACTCAGCTCCAGCTGGTCTGGGTTAGATACATACTTCTAAAAGTTCCCACACACATATTTGGACCTGTTTCTTACTGCCTGTCAGCCTGTTGTGCAATTGTTTACTCTTCTATCTCCTCTAATTGACTGTAAGATCCTTGAGGGCAGGGATCAAAACTTTTTTGGTTTTGAATTCAAGGCCTAGCTACATAAAAGCAGCTCAGTAAACATCTGTTGAATTAATGGTCTCCAAAGAAGGGTGAGGAGACTCCCTATAATGGTTGAGAGGGAATGGGTACAGAATCAGAGTTTTCATGAATAAAATGGAAAAGTGAGTCTTCAAGGACTACTGCATTCTTCTGACCTCATAACAGTCAGATCAAGAAGAAAATGATTCATTTCCAGATTTCTGGTTAAAAAGTACTCAAAATCCAAAATATGTACTAAAAGATTTGAAAATCTGTGTGTCCTCTCACCCTAGGTACCAATTTCCCCTTTGACTCTTCCTATATGCCCATTTACAAGAAGATGGGAAATAGCTGATTTTGCCTCCTCACCCTGAACAATCTCATGCTCTTCTCAGAATGGTAAACTCCATGACTGGCAGTCCATATGGAATCCATGTTTTGCCCCAGTGAGAGATGCTAATTATTTCTCAGTGCTTCAATGTGGTCTACTTTCACCTGGATGTAATAATCTCTGGCCAAACTGCTCATATGCACTGTGAATGCAAGCAAGGCCATATTATTTTTGAAAAAAAGGGTGAATGCCTGCTTTCCTCTAACTACTGAGAGTCCAAGGATGTATGACAACTAGTAAATACTAAATGCTGCAATCCATCAATTATTCCATGAATAATTTTAAAAACTGAAATAGAACTGAATAGAAAATATTATAAGGCAGCATTATATATTAAGGATAAACTACTGTTCACAGAAACTTGTTTCAGTTATACAGGTGTATGTATTTAGTAGGTAAAGACATAAAACATTGCTTACTGTGGGTTCTAGGCAAAAGTTTGAAAGCCACTGCCCCAGACCATTCAATGATTTTTGGTCTTCAGTGCTGAACTGCCTCCCACTCCCACACCACTATCAAAAGGTGGAGATGGCTTCAGAAATATTTGAAAGCACTTTCGACTAGCACAGTGCTCCCTGCCACTGGCTGATTCTAAACTTTGTAACACTCTTTTAGCCCCAAGAAGGATGACATAGCTATTTCTAAGTACTTTGCAAGTGTATCATTTATTTGGTACTTGGTTGTGTCTTTACCTCAATTTTTTTCCCAGTGCATATGTCCTAAATAACTGTAAAAACTGAAGACAGGGATTAAAGTTACCCAGTGGGAACAACAGCACCGTATACATAGGAGGTGCTCAATCAATATCCTTTGAATAGCCTCTTTCCCGCGGCAGAGTTCCTCTTTTACAATCAACGCATACTGAACTCTGGCCAATTTAGGGATTAAAAAAGTTTTTGCTTTAGACTTGTTTGCCTGGCCAAGGTATTTAACCAACTCTGTCACCTGCTCCTATGCTAGTCTAGAACAACTAGTATTAGCTGATAATGATACTATATAGCACTATACTGCAAGGCTGCTTCTGTAAGTTTGTTAACTTCATTAAACAAAAAAAAGCTCATTAGCTAATAAAAACAGGCAATTCATTTTTCTAAGAGGTCCTGGTGGCGCAGTGGTTAAACCGTGTGGCTGCTAACCGAACAGCAGTTCGAACCTACTAGCTACTCCACAGGAGAAAGATGTGGCAGTCTGCTTCCATAAAGATTTACAGTCTTGGAAACCCTGTGGGGCAGTTCTACTCTGTCCTATAGGATTACTATGAGTCAGAATCAACTCGATGGCAGTGGGTTTTATTTTTTTCTATCCATTTTTCTTGAGGGTTAAATGATGTTCCTTTTTAAATCTGATTCCTAAACTGCTCCTTAGGAAAAGCTGACTTAAGACTTTCCAACTTCCTCTCCTTGGTAAAACTCTGTTCCTTTAGAAAAAGATTTAACATTTTAAATATTTGGTAAATACACACTATTATCTATTTTACCTGACTTTAATATGTTGGGATCATAGTATGTAAGACATCATTTCAGAAAATTAAACAATCTGAAGCAAGTTCCTTATACCCACAAAATCATACCAAAAACAAACAAAAAATAAAAACAAAACTAAATATTCATGGTTTACAAAGAAATATCACTTTTGCTACCTGCTTATTCATTTCTGTGATGTTTATCCAGACTCTCTTCAAGCCCAGCTCTCCAGATTCAATCTTCTCAAGTTGTTTTTGTTTGCTGAGTAGTTCTTCATTAAGTTTGGGAATTTCTTGGAATGAGTTTTTCTGATTAGATTCCACTAAAAGCAAAAAAGACTGCCTGATTAGTTATTATTCACTTCCTTTAAAAAAGAAAAACTGGCAGAAGGGACCAGTAAAAAATGATTTATTAAAATATAAGCGCCAAGACTTTGTATTGTCCACTTCTGTATACTCAGCACCTAGAATATACCTTTAGGCACTCAATAAATATTTATTGACTGAAAAAATCTGACCTTTGCTTACCTCTCAACCACATTACTCATCACCCTACCTACCTCTTCAATCTCCTTTTGCGTCAAACTGATCTCTTGAGCAAACCACGCTCTTAAAGCCACAGTGACCCTGTACAGGGTATTCTTTCTGCCTGGATTTCCTTGGTCTACCCCTTCTTCATTTCTACCACCTTAGCCTAGCTAATTCCCTTCAAGATTCAGCTCAAACAGCTGTGCCTCCACCTTGGGCCACCACCACCTCTTCACTACTCCAAACTCTAAACCCGTTGTCATTGAGTTGATTCCGATTCCAACTCATAGCGACCCTATAGGACAGAACAGAACTACCCCATAGGGTTTCCAAGGCTGTAATCTTTATGGAAACAGACTGCCACGTCTTTCTCCAGCAGAGCGGCTGGTGGGTTTCAACTGCTGACCTTTCAGTTAGCAGCTACACACTTAACCATTGCACCACCAGGGCTCCAAACTCTACCAAGCACTTAATGCACTATGCTGCAACTCTTGACTCATTTGTTTCTTCCACCAGCCTGACAGTGAACTGCTTGAGGACAACGACCAGGTCTTACTTAATTATGTATTCCCAGTGTCCAGCACAGTGCCAGGTACACAGAAACACTCAAGAAGCACTTGGTGTCCAGTGACATAACCATAGGGTATGAAACGGAATTAATGTTGTCTTAAGTTAAACAAAACAAAACAAAACAAAACAAACAACAACAAAAAACTTAACAAAAAAATCCCTTATTAAGTTGAAGGTGGTGGAGGTAATAAATATAAAACATCTTTACTTCAGTCAAGTCTGCTATAAAAAAAATCAGAATCACCAAAAGAAGTTAAAATTTTTATTCATTTTTCAAAAATATTTGTGAAAGAATTTCTTTATAAATAACAGATTTCCCTAAGTGCTTTTAATGTAACATCTGATTTATACATGCAGGCACACATATTATACAGTGAGAACATTTTACTAATCAGCCTAAATTAATGCAGCACTTGGCATTTCCTGAGTTTCTCAGAATTTTCAGCTATGTTGTAAAGAAAAACTCATCCCACATCTGCTGTTCTCAGGTGGTCAAACATCTCATGGGGAGAAGAGGATCTCTTTTCTTCCTGCAGTCTATACCAATTAAGTAGAAGAGAGAGGTGGAAGAGGAAATAAGATACCCAACACCCAAACCCACAGCCGTCACGTCAATTCCTACTCATAGCGACCCCATAGGGTTTCCAAGGCTGTAAATCTCTACGGAAGCAGACTGCCCTTTCTCCCGGGGAGCGGCTGGTGGTTTTGAACTGTCGACCTCTCAGTTAGCAGTCAATCGCTTTAACCACTGTATCACCCAGGCTCCCTGAAATAAGACAAACACATAAATAACCTGGGTGCAATTTTTTTTTTTTTTATTGTACTTTAGGTGAAGGTTTACAGAATAGTTTCTCATTACACAGTCAGTAGGCATACTGTTTTATGACATTGGTTAACAAAACCAACAACATGTCAACACTCTCCCTTATCGACGTTGGAGGACCTTTTTTCTTTTTTGGTGGAAACATACCATTTCAAAAATTTCTACATGTACAATTCAGTGACATCCATTATGTTCTTCCAGTTGTCCTTTTCCAAATTATTAACCTTTTCCAAATTATTCCATCACCATTATCTTCAACTCACTGTCCCCTAGGCTTCCCATCAAACCTTTTGAGTTGCTGTTGTCAATTTGATCTCACATAGGTAATTCTTTTCTTTTTTTTTGTACTTTAGGTGAAGGTTTACAGAACAGAAAAGTTTCTCATTAAACAGTACACATATTGCCCTGTGACAGTGGTTAACAACCCCACAACATGTCAACACTGCACTTTCTCAAGCTTGGGTTCCTTATCACCAGCTTTCCTGTCCCCTCCTGCCTTCTAGTGCTTGTATCTGGACTGCTGTGCCTCATTAGTCCCATTTTGCTTTATGGGGCTGTCCAATCCCCAGCTGAATAGTGAACTTCGGCAGTGACTTCACCACTGAGCTAAAAGGGTGTCCAGGGGCCATACTCTCGGGGTTTCTCCAGTCTCTGTCGGGCCAGTAAATCTGGTCCTCTTTTGTGTATTAGAGTTTTGTTCTACATCCTTCTCCAGCTCTGTCCAGGACCCTCTGTTGTCATCTGGTCAGAGCAGTCAGTGGTGGTAGCTGGGTACCATCTAGTTGTACTGGACTCAGCCTGGTGGAAGCCTTGGTAGCTGTGGTCCATTAGTCCCTTGGACTAATCTTTTCCTTGTATCCTGTTCTCTTCATTCTCCCTGACTAGTTGCTCCCGAAGGGGTGAGAGCAGTGTAGTATCTTAGATGGCTGCTCACAGGCTTTTAAGACTCCAGATGCTACTCACCAAGGTAGAATGCAGAACACGGTCTTTATAAACTGTTATGGCAATTGAGCTAGATGTTTCCCGAGAGCATGGTCCCCACAGCCCTCCGCTCAGCAATTCAGTCCCTCAGGGAGTCTGGATGTGTCTATGGAGCTTCCATGACATTTCGTTGTACAAGTTGTGCTGGCTTCCCCAGTATTGTGTACTGTCTTACTCTTCACCAAAGTTACCACTTATCTATTGCCTATATAGTATTTTCCTCCTCCCACCCCTTGTAACCAACAAAGGTTATTACTTTTTGTGTGTAAACTTTCTCATGAGTTATTTACAGTAGAGGTCTCATACAGTATTTGTCCTTTTGTGACTGACTCATTTCACTCAGCATAATGTCCTCCAGTTTCATCGATGTTATGAGACGCTTCAGAGATTCATCACTGTTCTTTATTGTTGCATAACACTCCATTGCGTGTATGTACCAGTTTGTTTATCCATTCATCTGTCGATGGGCATCTAGCTTGTTTCCACTTTTTTGCTATTGTGAACAATGCTGCATGAATATGGGTGTGCATATGTCTATTTGTGTGATGGCTCCTATTTCTCTAGGATATATTCCTAGGAGTGGGATTGCTGGATCCTATGGTATTTCCATTTCTAGCTTTCTAAGGAAGTGCCACATCATTTTCCAAAACAGTTGTATCATTATGTATTCCCACCAGCAGTGTGTAAGAGTTCCGATCTCCCCGCAGCCTCTCCAACGTTTGTTATTTCCAGTGTTTTTGGTTCATGCCAGTAATGCTGGGGCGAGATGGTATCTCATTGTGGTTTTAATTAGCATTTCTCTCATGGCTGATGATTGCGAGCATTTCCTCATGTGTCTGTTGGCTGCTTGAATGTCTTCTTTGGTGAAGTGTCTGTTCATTTCCTTTGCCCATTTTTAAATAGGATTATTTGTCTTTTTGTTGTAGAGGTGTTGGATTTTCTTGTAGATTAT
>NW_004443951.1:9467794-9486686 GCF_000243295.1 Trichechus manatus latirostris | reverse complement strand
CATTTCTTTTGTTTTCGTAGATTTTGTTTTTACTGAGACTTTATGTTTTTCCTCTTTATTTTGATGAGTAGGTTTGTTAACTTTCTTTGTGGTTACCGTGAAATTTACCCTTATCTTTATAAGTTTGAAGCAGTCTATTATTACTTGGTATTGCCTTGCCTTCCTCTCCGTTAGAAGGTTCTATACTTACACTGTTTAGTCCCTCTTTTATTGTTCTGATATTGTTGTCATTTACTGATTAATTGCTCTGATTCCCTGTTGTATTTCTTTTGGTTTTGGATAGTCCTTAAGAGTTCATTTCCTAGATTAGTATCTGGCTGGTACAATCCTGCATCCTAGATTCAGTCTGTGAGCTGATGTTGTTTGTTCTCAGATGGAAGGACTCCCTTTAATAATTCTTGTAAGTCTGGTTTGGTTTTTACATAGTCCCTTAATTTCTGTTTATCTTGAAATGACCTAATTTCACCATCATATTTGAACGAGAGTTCTGCAGGATATATTATTCTTGGCTGGCAATTTTTTTCTTTCAAGGTTTTATATATGTCATTCCATTCCCTTCTTGCCTGTGTGGTTTCTGCCGAATAATCAGAGGTTAGTCTTACTGTTTCTCCTCTGTATGTGACTTTTTGTTCTTCTCTAGCTGCTCTCAGGGCTGTCTATCTTTTGTTTTGGTGAACGTGATTATGATATGTCTTGGTGATTTTCTTTTGGGGTGTATCCTATATGGGGTTTGCTGAGCTTCTTGGATGGCCAGCTCTTCATCTTTCATGATATTGGGGAAGTTTTCTATCAGCAGTTCTTCAATGATTCTGTGTTTTCCATGTTCTCCCCCTTCTGGAATTCTGATCACTCGCAAATTTTTGCTTTTGATTGTATCCCACATAATTCTCAGGGTCTCTTCATTTTCCTTTATTCTTTTTTCTGATTTTTCCTCAGAGTTGTATCCGAGCGTTTGTGTTCAATTTTGCCAATCCTGTCTTCCACCGTTTCAAACCTGCTCCTCGGCTCTTCTGTGACATTGTCCATTTCTGAAATCTTCTTGTTTATCTTTCGGATTTCTAATTCTTGTTTTTATATGGTTTCTAGTTCTGAATTTATATTAGCATTTTGTTCCTGCATTATTCTCCTGAATTCTTCCATTTTTTTGTATGTATTTTCCATAAATTTGTCTGTCTTTTCCATGAATTTGTCTATTTTTTTCCTCATTTTTGTCTGCTTTTTGCTTCAACTCTTGGATAGCTCCAGAATATTAGAAATTTGAACTCCGTATCAGGTAGTTCTAGTGCCTTTTCTTCTACTGGAAAGTCATCTGGTGTTTTATTTTGGATGCCTACTGGAACCATCCTGTCCCGGTTTTGTAAATGTTTTGATATTGCCTTCTGTCATTGGGGCATTTGGTAGTTATTTTCCTCATTTATTGATTGTAGATTTGTTTGTTTCGTCCTGCTTTTTTGTTTTATTTGGCTATGTCTGAGCAGACGGGCTGTCTGTTCTTTGTTGTTTGCTCGTCTTTGGGCATGATAATTTTCGCCTCCTTCTCCAATTGGCAGGGTCAGTCACTCAGATACGGTACAGCAGGGCAGGTCTAGCTGAAGAGGAGTTGCTGGGATGGGTTGTTTGTGGCATCTACTACAGCCACCAGGGCGAGCCAGTAATCAGTGCAGGACAGGTTCCAGTAGGCCATGCCTGGGCTGCTTGATGGTGTGATGTTCAGCGCACGGTGCAGGTAGGCAGGATGGATGCGGGAGACTGTGATGTGTGGGGCTAAGATGGGTATGGGAGAGAGAAGAGAAGAACGGGAGCCAAAAGCATACAAATAAAAAAGAGTGCTAGGGGAGCTTGCCGTTGGAGTGAAGAAATGAGAGACTATGAAATGGAGAAAAACGAAAAGAAGGAAAAAAAAAGAAAACGAAAAAGTGAATAAATAAAAATTAGAAAGAAGAAAAGCAAAGCTCCCAGGGATCTCTCCAGTGCGGCTGTGAGGTCTGAGGAAGTTGCTTCCAGGCCATGAAGTACAGCCTGGCTAGAAGGGGTAGAAGTGTCACTCAGTGCCAGGTATTCAGGGGACAGGAAGAGAAAGAAAGTATAGAGACAAGAAACTGAGTAATGAAGACAAAAAGGGAAAAAGAGGGAAAAGAAAGCAAAACAAACAAAAAAGAACAAGAAAACTCCCAAAGAAAAAGAGAAAAAAAAAGCCCCCCCCCGCCCCCTCCAAAAAAAGCAAGAAAAAAGAAATGCTCTCCGGGATCCCTCTGCGCATCTACACAAACAGGGAGTAGGTCCCAAGCTGCACAGTACTGCCCAGCTAGAACGGGCTCCGAATTCGAGAAAAGAAAAATAAAACAAACAAAGAATTCAAAACAAACAAACAAAAAAGCCCCATGATCCCACCAGTGTGGCACCACGGGTCAGGAAGCAGTTTTACATTTGAACGGCATTTCACAGCCTTTCAAGAAGAAGCAAAGATGGCACACGGAGCCAGGTATTTGAGAGAAAGGAGGGGGAGGTGGCGAGAGGTAAGGAGGAAATTTAAAGAAGTGGAAAAAAGCAACAGCAGCAGCCAATAAATGGTACTTAGGGAGCTGGCCAGTGCGAGCGGGTGGATTCCCAGAGACACCGGAGTGAAGGTGGTGCTTCCCAGCCAAGAGACTTGCCGCAGGAAGTAGAGCAGGCCGAGTGGGGGGTGAAGAAGGGTGGGGGTGGAAAAACATATATCACTGGTTACCAGTTGTTCTGTCTCCTGCTGGAAGCTCTGTGAAGCTGCTTTCTCGTACCCCCGTTCACTGATCTCTGACAGGAGTCCAAGATGGCAGATCTGTGCTGTGGTAGCTGACAGGGGACCACTGCATGTATCTCTCCTTGTTCTCTGTTCTCTGTCAGTTTCTTATTCCATTTGGTGCTTGGCTGAATTCTTTATCTCTTAATTTGATGCTTAGGGTTTCAGGATTGCCGTTTTCTCTATGTGGCTTAGTTTTTCAGATCTTTGGTGTGGAGGGACAGTGTGGTGCTTCTGCCTATAGCGCCATGTTGCCCAGAAGTCCCCTGGGTACAATTATTAACTAACAGGTACACAAAGCTGATGAGCCCTGAAGGCACTCTGGAGCCTAAGGATTGTGTGAACTGAGAGGGGATCTGAATTATTTATCTGATTTTGGGCTTTTTAAGAGACAAGCCAAGTAGAGGCACTTTTATTACATAAATGGGAAGAAGTGGAGGAAACAACTGATGATTACTAGTTCATGTTCTATCAATATGGAAAGCAACTCATTTAAAATTTAGCACGTTAATACTCAAAACAACTTACGTAGCTCTCTTCCTGATCTTTGAGATCAGGAAATGGAGATTTTAGCATACAACATTTTTGACAGAACACATGAAGTGCCAATAGCAATATTTTATATCTACACAATGATTTTACAGTTTGCAACGAATTTTCATGTAATTATTATTCACCAACTTGTTACTGAGCCCCTACCCTGCGCCCAGCCCTGCAATCTAGGCACCAGTATATAAAAAAGACCCTAAAGTTCTTGGTCTAATGGGGAGAGAGGTGTGGTCACAGAATTACTATACAGTGTGACAGATGGTATGATGAGGAGTGCTCAAAATGCTCTGGTAGCACAAATATATCTTTACATTTTTTGGATGGGAAAATGGATATTCAGAAAGTGTAAGTTACTTGTGCCAAGTTTTACAGGTAGTAATGAGCAACCAGGATTCAAGCCTTCTGCTTGCACGGCCTGTACTCTTTCTAGTATACTCCAGCTGTCACAGATACTTACATCCTAAAGCCCTTATTAGCACAAGACCAATTTTAAGATCTGTACTAAATGACCAAACTGCTACTTTTATTTTTTCACTAAACTGTTGTTTTTCACTAAATTACTGCCTGTATGACCAGAAAAGGAGATGCCTGACTTATTAATTCTTTTCTTTCAAATTCTCTTCCTTCACACTAATGTTTTACAGTTGAGTGACAGAGAGGCATGGTTGGGAACAGAATCTTCCTTAGAGTGATAGTGTTTGAGTTCTTTTGAAACACCTGGTTCCGGAAAAAGAATAGAGTCTCAAGGCCAGTCAGTACTTTTAGCTTAAGGATCAAGTTATTCCTTCACTGCAGGGAAAACTACCAAGCCTATCTACTTTGCTTTCTATGTCAGATATTTAAGCAATCTCGCTTCTTTTCCTTGCAAGTGTCTTGGAAAATTTATTGAAACGAAGAACAAGGGATTCTGAATTTCTGGAACAGGTATTAAAGTCAGACAGGCAGGTCATCTTATTTAGTCCATGACTTCTACTGTCCTCTTGAAAAACAAGAAATGAAAATCACTTACTGAAATATATTTAAAGCAGAAGCATAATTCAAAGAAAGATCATTTAAACTTAATACAATTGACCCCATTTCGTACAAAACATTCTTGGGAAACTGGCCCACAATGGTTCAGGCTATGGGCTGGCTACGCTCCAGGCACATCCCCTTCCCTCCGTCAGGAAGTTCCACTTATAGACATTACAGGTGCTGGCATTTCTACTGCAGCAAACTAAAGCCAACAAAGCAACTGGACTGACACTTCCAAATCTGGTCATTTAGCTGGCTGATCGATGTAGTCAGACTCCCAGGGGAATGTTGCTCAGTGGTAGAGAGCAGGTCTCACAGGCCAGGGTGCAATGCCTGGCATCTTCTGAATATAGTGCTTCCAGGGATTGCTATTAACAGGTGCTCAGTGAATATCTGCTGAATGATTGATTGCCAGGTCTACTCCACGTACCACATTTTAAATATACATTTCTAAACAAATTCTCTGTAAAGCTCAGCTAAGGTATAAATTACATGAGTGCCTACAAACACAAGCACAGAGCAGTTAGAGAAAGGAATCCCTGGAAGGCAGAATTGAGCAATGTTTTGAAATTTATAAATAAATAATTGCTGTATGTGATCAAAACAAGCTATAGCACAAGCTTAGGAGGTCCAACTAATTAGAGAGAGATGATGGCATGGACAAGTGTCTTCAGTGGTTATTTACAAGTTAAACACTGCTTCTGAGACTCTCATTGCCAACTTATGATCACTATTTATATTACAAAGAAAACACTAGCCTTAAACATACCTTGCAATACTGCTAAGGACAATCATCAAGGAGAAAAATAACTAGAGGACAAATATGATTCTTTCTTAGTCTGTACTCTGATTCAACCAGTTGACAGAATATGAAACCTGGAATCAAGGACATCAGTGTTGCTGGAGGAAGAAGATTATTTAGATTAAACCTGGTTGAAGCTCCTAAGCAAACAGAACTTTCAGAAAAAAGCAGATTGGATGGTAAAATTCAACTTTTTACAATTTAGAATATATAAAACTCTTAAAAAAAAAAAAAAGGCCCTTAAACTTTACAACTTCTTCATGAGAAAAATATTTCTGCTAGCTGTGCACTATTAGGTAAGCACTATTAGAGCTACCGTAAGCCATTCATGAATATGTAATTTAGTTCAAAGAATCACAAAGATTTCCTAAAACTTTAAAATGAAATAACTCATTAACGGTATTTAAAGTTTTTTTCCTTGAAACAGATAATGTCACAAATACAACCTAGCTAAGGATAGGAGAGAAATCTATTAGTTCTTGCTCTAAACTTAAAAACTGATAAATACTCAGAAAACCTGCTCCTCCAGTACTACTGAACTTTAGATTACTAACCCAAGTTGATATCAGAGATCTGTGGGCACCTGGAGAAATGTCTGCAAGCTTACAAAGCCACTGAGAATAGTGATGCAGTTGTAGTACTGACTATAAACATGAATTTGGGCAGGGGTGGGGGGGTTAGAGGACCAGGTACAAGTCTCAGCTCTGTCATACTTAATCACTGAGTAAGTTAGTTAATCGTTCTAAACCTGTTCTCTTAAGAGCACAATGATAATAAAAATAATACCCATCTCACAGGATTGTTTCGGGGATAAAATGATTTATTTGTGACTTGGCACACAGTAAGCATTCCATAAATGTTGGCTATTTATTATCATTAACCATTCCTATGTTCCTATACTGTTTTTCTTGAGGAAATCATCTGATAGACATGCCCACATTCTTTCTCAAATGGCCCTGGGCAGTGGAAGTAAACAGCGCAGTGCTGTCATTGCCACTTTATACTTAGGGAGGTTCAGGCCACAGGTGGAGGTTAACCAAGGTTCTGGACTCCTGGACCATAGTTCCCCTTTCTGCACTCTAAGCACTGATCACAATGCCATGATTTCAGATGCGATTTGTCCTGGTGGTGCATAAAACAAATGTGGTGGTGTTTAAAAACGAGTAACTGTTACAGCATTCAAACTGGCAGCTAAGACAGTGTATAAAAATATGGAAACAATGTATAATTACTTCATCAGACTAGGCAAAATGCTTACTTAATTCAGTATGGTCCACTTTATCCTAGAACCTGGAAAAGATTCCAATATTACACTCTGAAAAGAGTAACCACTTACTTGTTCTAAATTTTTCCTTGAGGGCATCCAGATCCTCCTTGAGAGCAATCTGCATCCACACCAAGCCAACACATGCCACTACACAGGCCGCGAGGATGACAAAAGCACAAAGGGGATAACAGATCTTGCAGCATCGTAAATAGTCTCCCCTGATCGTAAGAACAAATCCAACTATGAGTACAAAAGTGATTATGAGTACAGCTTTATTAGAAATAGTACACATGTGTTGCCATGCAATTATCTTCTCTAACCTTACCAGGGGACATAGGCTAATGTACTTAAGTCTGAACTGCAGGTTGAAAATGACTAAATAATATGACCTATAAAGAGTTCATCTATTGGGTACAAAGGTTTCAAACTTCACATGAAACAAGGAGTTTCTGTGGGCCACAGGAAGCCCCTGTGGGCACTGCAGCTCATGGCCATCATCATCAATTCAGGAGGGATTTCTTTGGAGACAAGTTCAGGTTAGAAAAGTGTAAAAACCAGTGCTTCTCTGTACTGTAATTTACCTATATCTATCCATTTCACTTTCTCAGACATATATTCCTTTACTCCAGGGGACACTGTTTCAGTTTACTGAAACTTCATAAACTTTTGTGCAAGTTTTACTGCAAATGGAATGAAAGAAACAGGATCTGCTGGTTTAAGTGGACATCTGGTACACTCTAGCTTAATGGCTCAGAAAGAAGGAAACACAGGAAGATGCTAGATTTCCCACCAAACTTCAACCAGCACTCAAGGTCTGAACTAACCCAGCAGGGTGACTTTCAGGATTAATGCTTCATCAGACTTTCACACTCCAAACCCAGGATGGTCCTTAACTACCTAATTTGATAGAACTCTTTAGAAAGCAAACTCTTTGTTTAACAAAATAAAAGGACAGAGACATTCTAAACAAGAAAAATACCTCAAACAAAGGATTTTAGCACCCCAAGCTTCTGCCTAGTCCTTGCTTCCATGTCCTCAGCAGAATCCTTTTTCTTTTAGTGTGCTCCCTGAAAGGGTCCAAGGGCACTTTCAAGTTTCCCTTTAGCCCTTTCCTACCTTGATCCTCAATTCCCAATGTCCTTAAAGCTCACTACTACTTGATTTGTCCAGTGGCCACTCCATCTAAAAGTGTTTTTGGGAAAAAGTTGCCTCTTCTTTTTGTCCCCACCCTTCATCTACTCTCAAGGCTCTTACTTCTTACACTATGTTCCGCATCCTATTTCCCCATCACCAAGATTCAGACTCATTAAGAGTGCAAAAAATAAGTAATTTGCAGTCTGAAGGTCCCTGTCTCTCCTACATTCTTTTTTGGAGGTTCAATCCCCAAAGCTCCTCTGCCTCTATGTCCCTGTTCTTAGCATGTCTTCTCCTCCAACTTTGGTGTCCTCTTGGCACATCCCCCAAGTCCACACTTCCACCCTAGATTCTGAGCTTTTCCTTTCACACTTACGGACAGATCCCTAACCTATCCTTCATTCAGGATCTGTACTTTTCTTCTGCCTAACACCTTTTCTCCCTCTTTGCCTTTCAAGGTCTATATCCTTTTTTCTTCCCTTAAATTTGCCCCTTGGTAGTACAAGAATGTCTTTTTCCCATCCCACTCCTCACTTACTTGACAAAGCGAGAGCAATTTCCAACTACACCAAATTCCTCTTCTTCCTCAGAGCTGGACTCAGAGTCTGAGTCAGGTGGCTCAGTGCGAAGCAGGCGGTGGCCTGAGCCTTTCTTGGGCTTCTTTCTCCGGCTGTCCCCGGCCAGGCCAATCAACGCATTGAGTTCTTTGCGCTTTTTCATCTTCTTGTGTGGGGTGAGTGGAGCACCCACTCCTGAGCTCCCAGGTTCGTACCCGATGCCCAATTCTCTGGCTGCCTTGGAGCTGCCTTCCAGGGTGGGGAATTCTGGGCTGGAGCCCACCAGTCACTCCCACCCAGGGGTGGGACTGACCAGATCCGCCAGGGGCTAGAGATTGGAGCCCAGAGGTAACTGGAACTCTGACAGGTGGGGGAAGTCACATAGAGGTAGCTAGGGAGTGGTGATTCAAATGGATAAGGCCCTGGATCAGTTAGTTAAAAAGATGGAAAGAGAGCAACTCTTTATCTCCCAAAGAGGGGAAAAAGCTAAATCAAGAATGATTCTCAGCCCTGATAAGTAGGTAAAATTTTTAAGGGTTCTCCAGGAGCTGGTGAAGGGCACATAGATAGGTGTTTTGGATCTCCAGAGCGGATTTCCAATGGAGAGGGAAAAAATATTTGTTTCTGAATGGGAAGAGAGGGGAGAGCAGAGACAAACAGTTGGAGCGTGTAGTCCCTCTCTGACTGGACAAGCGGCAGCAGAAGAGGGCTCCTAGCCACTGCCACCCCGACACAGCCCCAAGCCGGGAAAACGCCCGGGCCAGGAAGCCCTGGTCTGGGATGTTCACCGTTCCCTGGTCCCGGTCCTGAGTTTGAAGGAAGCCCGCGACAGGAAGACCCAGAGCCCAGCTCCGGTTCTCGGCCTGAGAGGAGCCAGTCCCGCGCCTGAGGAGACCCAGTCCTGCTGCCTGGGCCTGGGGGGCGCAGTGCTGAGGGGTGACCCCAGCTCAGCCCACCTGAAGCACTCCCGCCCAGAGTTTGAAGTGTTCCAGCACAGGCTAGCCTCGGCAACTCACACGCACCGCCCACACTCCAGCCGCGACTCCGGCACCGGCCGTAGCTCTAGCAGCGGCTGCTCCCGACACGCAGGTGACGGCAGCGGCGGCCGCCTGCTCCAGACCCGGGCCATCGCTCCAGCCCCAGGTTACTTCCCCCTTGGCAGCAGCCGCTGGCGCCGCCTGCCAATAAGCCACGCTTCCATTGGTCTCCCCCTGGGGTGACGTCACTCGTGGGGGCCCGAGTAGCGGCGGGGAGGCGGGGCGTTAAAGGGGCCCTGGCTCTGCTGAGGTCTGGGTCCGCCTCGCCGGTTAGAGGAGGCCCACCCCCCGGGAGCGCCACCTGGGACCTTTGGATCACCAGAGCCTAGGCGGAGTTTTGTTCGCTGGGGAGCTGGGGCGGGGTAGGCAAAACATCCAGCTGCTTGGCCGGCTCCGCAAGTTTCTCAACTGCCTCACTTCCCAACTGGACTAACCCAGGCTAGAGGCTCCGCCCTTCTGGTTCGCTGTTTACTAAAAGTTTAGGCGTGTTTCAGATTAATGAAACACTGTAGATATTCATTCATTCCATAAATATTTATTGAGAGCTTACTAGGTGCCAGGAGCTATTTTAGCCCTGAGGATACAGCGATGAACGAAACAACCACTGTCCCTACCTTTCTGCATAGGGTTACCAGATTAAGCAAATAAAAATACAGAATACCCAGTACAGTTTGAGTTTCAGATAAACAACGAACAATTTCTTAGGATAAATATGGCTCATGCAACATTTGGGACATATACTAAAAAGTTATTTGTTGTTTATCAGAAATTTAAATTAAATGGGCATCCTGTATTTTCTTGGCTAACCCTATCCCTGTAGTTTACACTCTAGTGGGAGGAGAGTGACAACAAGCAAACATCTTAAATGTCAAAAAAACCAAACTCGTTGCCATCAATTCCAACTCATAGTGACCCTATAGGACAGAGTAGAACTGCCCCATAGGGTTTCCAAGGAGTGGCTGTTGGATTCTAACTGCCAACCATTTTGTTAGCAGCCGAGCTCTTAACCACTGTGCCACCGGGCGCCTATTAAATGTCAGGAGGTGATAAATGTTACAAGGAAAATTGAAACATGATAAGGGGATGGGGAGTGCCCTGTGGTAAGGGGACATTTGATCAAAAATCCAAAAGAAGTGAGGGAGAGAACTGTGTGATGACCTCGAGGAAGGGGAGACCAGGAAGACCTGGTGTGGCTGGACCTGAAAGAGCAAAGAGGAGAGTATTAGGAAATGAGGTCAGAAGAGTATCAGAGCCAGCTCTTGTAGGGCCTTATAAACTACTCTAAGGACTTTGAGAACCAGTTGCGGGGCCTTAAACTGAGAGGGGACATGCTCTGGCTTAGTTTTTAAAAAGATCACTCTATTATGTGAAAAACAGAATGGGGGGAGGGTGGCAAAGGAGATTAGTCTGGAGACTATTTCAACAGTCCAGTTAGACATGATGAGTGTCTAGAGTGGCAGTAGCAGAAATGGTGAGCAATCTGGATGTTTTTGAAGGCAGAGCTAACAATATTTGCTGATAAATTAGACAAAAGTATGAAAAACAGAGTCATGGATGATGCCTAAGTTTTGGGGTGTAGCAACTATAAGAATGGAATTGCCATTTACTGTGATGGGGATGAGCAGGTCTGAGGTGAGTACAGAGGTTAAGCGCTGTGCTGCTAACTGAAAGATTGGCAATTTGAACCCACCAGCCACTCATCAGGGGAGAAGATGTGGCAGTCTGCTTCCATAAAGATTACAGCCTTGGACACCCTATGAGGCAGTTCTATTCTGTCCTGTAGGGTTGTTATGAGACAGAATCAACTCGATGGCAATGGGCTTGTGGTCTGGTATGGATAGGGAGGAATTAAAAGTTCAGTTGTAAACTAGTTAAGCTTGAGAAGCCAATTCGATAATCAAGTGGAGATGTTGAGTAGGCTATTTGATATATATACTGGGAGTTCGGGTAGAGGTTGGGACTTAAAATGTAAATTTGGGAGCCATCAAATGTAGATGGTATTTAAAGCAAAGTGCTTTCAGCTACTTTGAAGAAAATCACTTAAAGTGATTTTTATACCCATACTCTTTTTTTTCTGTTCCTTTAAGTCTTGCTTTTATTATTTTTTTCCCATACAAAAATTTATATATACATTGTTATGTGACCCTAATTGCTCTCCCCATACTGTGACAACACACTCCTCCTTTCCACCACCCCTGATTTCCCATGTCCATTCACCAGCTCCTAACCCTCTCTGCCTTCCCATCTCACCTCAGGACAGAAGCTACCTGTTTAGTCTCTTGTATCTACTTGAGCTAAGAGGCACACTCCTCACGAGTATCACTTTAAGTCCCACAGTCCAGTCCAATCCATGTCTGAAGAGTTGGCCTCGGAAATTGTTTTAGTTCTGGGCTGATAGAGAATCCAGGGGCCATGCTTTCCGGGGTTCCTCCAGTCTCGGTCAGACCATCAAGTCTGGTCTTCTTACTAGAATTTGAGCTCTGTACCCCACCTTTCTCCTGCTCCATCAGGGACTCGCTGTTGTGTTCCCTGTCAGGGCGGTCATTGGTGGTAGCCAGGCACCATCTAGTTCTTCTGGTCTCAGGCTGATGAAGTCTCTGGTTTATGTGGCCCTTTCTGTCTCTTGGGCTACTTGTGTCTTTGTTGTTCTTCATTCTCCTTTACTCCAGGTGGTTGGGACCAATTGATGCATCATAGATGGCCGCTTGCAAGCTTTTAAGACCCCAGACTCCACTCACCAAAGTAGGATGCAGAACATTTTCTTAATAAGCTTTGTTATGCCAGTTGACCTAGATGTTCCCTGGAAGCATGGTCCCCAGGCCCCTACCCCTGCTACTCTGTCCCTCAAAGTGTTTGATTGTATTCAGGAAACTTCTTGGCTTTGGTTTAGCCCCGTTGTGCTGACTTCCCCTGTAGTGTGTGCTGTCCTTCCCTTCACCTAAAATAATTCTTATCTACTATCTAGTTAGTAAATAACTCTCCCCTTCCCTCCGCACCCTCGTAACCATCGAAGAATGTTTTCTTCTGTGTTTAAACCTTTCCTTGAGTTCTTATAATAGTGGTGTTATACAATATTTGTCCTTCTGTGACTGACTAAATTCACTCAGCATAATGCCCTCCAGATGCCTCCATGTTATAAGATGTTTCATGGCTTCATTGTTGTTCTTTATTGCTGTGTAGTATTCCATTATGTAGATATACCATAATTTGTCTATCCATTCATCCATTGATGGGAACCTAGGTTGTTTCCATCTTTTTGCTATTGTGAACAGTGCTGCAATGAACATGGGTGTGCGTATATCTATTCGTGTGACGGCTCTTATTTCTCTAGGATATATTCCAAGGAGCGGGATAGCTGGATCGTATGGTACTTCTATTTCTAGCTTTTGTACCCATATTCTTATTGGAGCAATTACATTGTCTTTGTCCTAGGAATTTCCACTTAAAGCCTAGGCCTGTATCTTATTTGTCTGGAAAATTTTTTTTCTTATTGTAGTAAAATATACATATAACAAAACATTTGCCAATTCAACAATTTTTACATGTATAATCAGGAACCCAGGGCAGTGGGACAGGGCCAAGGGTACAAGGACTTCTAGTTAGTCAGACAAGACGTCTTTTTGCCTTTATTCCCTGTGTCTAGCCCAGAGCAGGCACCTGGTATCAATGACCCAATAAATATGTGATGACTACGTAAGTGGGAAGGAGCCTTGGTGGTGCAATGGTTAAGTGCTTGGTTGCTCATGGGAAGGTGGGTGGTTCGAACCCACCCAGTGGCTCTGCAAGAGAAAAGACCTGGTGATCTGCTCCTGTAGAGATTACAGCCTAGGAAAACCTATAGGGCAGTTCTACTCTGTCCTATTGGGTTGTTATGAGTCAGAATCCACTTGACAGCACACAACAACAGATAAGTGGGCAGAGTGGTGTGGAGGTATGAGTGGAGTTTTGGAATCAAGAGGTCTGGGGTTAAATTATGCCTCTACTATCTACTAGCTGTCAACTTGGAAGCCATTTCACTTCTCTGAGCCTCAGTTTTTATCTCTATAAAGTGGGGTAAACACACCTATTTCACAGGACAGACAAATAAGTAGATGCTTGTGTAAGTGCTTTTGAAGCCCTAAGTTATGGTGCAGTTGTTCCCTGTTTGTTGTCTCCTTTTGTCTCTAGAGCTGCACAGTCTAATACAGTAGCCACTAGCCACGCGTGGCAATTTACATTTACATTTAACTTAATTAAATTAAATAAAAATTTAGATTTAGTTCCTCAGTGGCCAAATTTCAAGTGCTCTAGAAGCCTATGTGGTTAGTGGTTACCATATTGGCAGCACAGAATAGAACATTGCTACCATTACAGAAAGTCTTACTGGGTAGCTCTGTACTAGTGCTTCTGGGAAGGACTGGGGATGGACAGGAGAGAGAGGGGTGTCAGGTGGGAGACAAGAGAGAGCTAAAGAGAAGGGGGTGGGAGTCTCTGTGTTAAAGTTATATTTGATTAGAGACCTGAAGGAACTGAGGAAGTGAACTAAGAGACGGAGGACTTAGAACCTTTGGGTCAGATGTTCTGCCCTGTTCCCCGACTTCAGGAACCATTATGTAAACACATCTTGTGGTCACCAGAAGCCCCAGGCAAAAGAGGTAGCTGACCAGAGCAGCCACTCCCACTGCTGGAGAAAGCCCAGGTATGGGTTGGGTACATGGTCCTCTTGTGTGTAGATGCTACATCCTCACTGAGGGATCCAGGGGCTGAGGAACCCAGGGCAGTGGGGCAGGGTCAAGGATGCATCACTCAGCTGCAATGACTTCTGGTTAGCCAGATCCTGCCCTGTCCACAGCTAGAGACCTCTCCCAGGACTGGCCAGTGTGCTGCTCATGGGTGGGGAGGCTGGACAAATGGAGTCGAGAGCTAAGGGTTCTGTCTCTCAGTCCCTCAGTCTGCCTGTTTGTGTATCGGTATGTAGATACCATCCTTCCTATCTTGGGTAAACATCTCATAGGATGCTGAGTCATCCTTTGAAAGCTGCTAGGCAGATGTTCCTCTTTTTTTAGGAGCTCTTGGTTACCTCTCTGGCCTCCTCCCTCAGACTTGGAACCCTCAAGGCCAGGGATTGAGCCAAGCCCCTCCGAGCTGGGGCTCCTGCACTGAGAGGCCCATGTTGCCCAGCTCCCCCCGAACCCAGGACTCCCCAAGGATGTGACCCATCTTCTCATATGTTCATATTATGTTCACAGGGGGTGTTCTTATTATGACCTTGTGCCGGTGGAGCCCTGTTAACCTTTTCAAAACTTGCCTGAAATGCAGTGGAATATAAGGGAAAGGCCTGTGTGAGCTTGGGCGAGTCACTTCCCAGTTCTGGTGCTTTAACTTTCCTGTCGGTAAAATGGGGATAATGACATTCTTGCCCAGACTTCTGCTCGGTGTTGCTTAGGAGGGACGTGAAAGTGCTTTGTATGTTGTAAAGTGTCGTGCAGAGTGGGTGCTATTATCTGCCAAACCTCCTAGCAGCTCTGTGGGGAAGGTGGGCAAGTATGATTTCTCTGTGCTCAAGGTCACAGCCTGTCTAAGTGGCAAAGCCAAGTCTTGAGACCGTGTGCTACCTTGGAAGACACCACAGAGCACTTTTGTTTGAGAAACTGAGGCACAGAGTGGGAGCAAACTTGCCCAGGGCCATGGTCAGAAATTTGACCCAGGTCTCCTAATTCCCAGGCTGAAGCCCTTTCCTTAAGATCATAGAATCCTCTCACGTTTGAGATCCCAGTTCATGTCTGAACCCTGACACTTGAGAGCTGTGTGATCCTGGGCAAATTACTGAACCTCTCTGAACTTCGGTTTCTACTTTTGTGAAATAGTGGTAATGATAGCACCCAGGGTTAGCTACATAATTTGTGGTCCCCAGTACAAATGAAAATGCAGGGCCCCTTGTTCAAAAACAAGAATAAAGCTTTTTTTCTTTCTTCCCCAGTTTCTCTCTCAACATGTTGTGGTGTTTATTTACTATTTAATGTTGCACTCCTCTGGGCCTGGTGATGCTCATGCGTGAGTGCCAATCCTTATAGGCACCTGGAGGAGGTTCACTCTAGAAGTACAAAATTGGTTTAACATTTGAAAATCCATGTAACTCATCATATTATGGAATAAAGAGAAAAACAGTATGATCATCACAATATTTGACCACATCACCATCCATTCATAATAAAAACTCTAAGTAAATTAAGGGTGGAAGAGAACTTCCTCAATGTGACTTGGCATGCACACCTGACTCCAACCCTCACTGTGACCCCAGGTCCCCACTTGGGATGGAGGGTGGCAGCAGTCCCTGGGCAGGGGCTAGGGAACAGGCATCCAAGAACTCATCTCAAGGATGTTGGAAGGTGACAAGAGGCAAGACCATGTGTGAGGTCAAGCCCATGGTTCATCCTCCGTTGTTCCATTGGACTTCACTTACAAAACACGAATTCAAATATAAAATCATTAAGAATTCAAGTTGGTGAACACAGAACGTTAAACCCCAGATATGGAGTCCCCTTCCGAGTGGGAAGCCCTGCGGGACTATACTGGTTGCATGCCCATGAGCTGGCCCTGGTAACACCTGCCTCACAGAGTAGCTGTGAAGAAATAATGTACCTGACACATAGTAAGTACTCAATGAATGTCAGCTGTTCCATTAAATGTGCTTGTTAATGATTCAATGTGACTTACTACAGATTTATTAAATGTGACTTTGATGATGACCCAATACTTGTCAGAATATATCTTCATTTACCTAACAGAAAACCTTGCTTCCATTTGCTACAGGAACCTTCTTTGCCGTCATCTTCTTGGTGCTTGTTGTTGTTAGCTGCCTTCGAGTTGGTCCTGACTCGTGGTGACCACCATGCACAAGGGAACAAAACCCTGCCGGGTCCTGCTCTATCTCCATGATGGGTGGCAGATCGGACCATTGTGATCCATAGGATTTTCGTTGGCTGATTTTAGGAAATAGATCACCAGGCCTTTCTTCCTAGACTATCTTAGTCTGGAAGTTCTGCTGAATCCTGTTTAGTATTATAACCAAATCCAAGCCAAAGCCATTGCTGTTGAGTCAAATCTGACTCATAGTGACCCTATAGGACAGAGTAGAACTGCCACAGCTTTTCCAAGGCTATAATCTTTACAGAACAGATTGCCACATCATTCATGGAGCAGCTGGTAGGCTTAAACTGCTAACCTTTCGATTAACAGCCAAGTGCTTAACCACTGCACCAAAAGGGCGCCTTTCAGTATCATAGCAACATGCAAACCTCCAATGACAGATGGGGGTGGTGGCTGCACTTGAGGGACATTGGCTGGGAATCAAACCCAAGTCTCCTGCCTGGAAGGTGAGAATTCTACCACTGAATCACCACTGCGCCATTCTTGTTGCTTACCCAAAATCCACTGCTGTGGAGTCAATTTCGACTCATAGCAACGTGTAGGACAGAGTAGAACTGCCCCATAAGGTTTCCAAGGCTGTAATCTTTACAGAAGCAAACTGCCACATCTTTCTCCCGTGGAGCAGCTGGTGGGTTCGAACCACTGACATTTTGGTTAGCAGCCAAGTGCATAACCACTGTGCCACCAGGGCTCCTTTCTTAGTGCTTAG
The DNA here is from genome assembly GCF_000243295.1 of Trichechus manatus latirostris. Classification (NCBI taxonomy): domain Eukaryota; kingdom Metazoa; phylum Chordata; class Mammalia; order Sirenia; family Trichechidae; genus Trichechus; species Trichechus manatus. The sequence goes on along the minus strand of NW_004443951.1, from coordinate 9,469,932 downwards.
CTATCGTTAAAGGGGGTGGGGGTGAGGGAATGGAAATTAACAGTTTTAAACACCTAGGTATCAGACATTTTTGTGTTAATCCTCACTGCAATCTTCTAGGCAAGCATCTTATCCTTGTTCTAACTGCAAAATAAGTTGATGTTCAGAGAGTGAAAAAGACTTGCCCAGGGACACACAGCAAATCAGTGGCACATGCTGGGGCTGGAATCTGGGTCTGTGTGCCTCTGAAGCCTGAGATCTGCACCTGGTGCCTGATGTCATGCTGCTGGAGCCTGCTACCAGGGCCTTTGTCTGCAGCTTGTCTGGGAAGGGACCACCAGCTGAAGCATCTTGCCTCCCCTGGGATGCCCTCATCTGCTTCCCCCACTCCTTCCCCCATTCTTTCTGCAGCCAGCAGCTGCATCCTGTATGCTGATGAGGGGCCTATGGACAATGGGAAGGAGAAAGATCAGTGGTAGGAAAGGCGCGAGGCACCAAGTTGAACAATGGTCTCTCTCTGAGTGGGTCCCAAGCAGCGAGAACAGCAACTGGTTCCCAGCATTATTGTGGGTAGGGGTGGGGGCTGCCTCTGCTGGGATTCTCGTTCTATTCCAGGCACAGCCTCCTGTGAGTTGCTGCAAGTTTTATGCCTCTGCTGTGTAGTAGCTTCAGCTTTCTCATCTGTAAACTCTGACTCCAGTATCCAGAACAGGGTCCAGTGCTGAGAGGACTTCAGGGGCTATTTGTTGAGTTAAAGTATTGGAGGAGTAGATGAGACCCTAGAGAGTTTCCAGGCCTTGCCCTTCCTCTTGGTGACTCACTCCATCCACCCATCCATCCATCCATTCATCCATCCACCCACCCATCCATCCAACAAACCTGCTCTGAGTGAGCCCCTACTATGTGCAAGGTCCTGTAAAAGGCCCTGGGGTACACCAGTAATACGCAGGCTCTGCTGTGTAAGAGCTCCCAGGGAGCAGGCAATGGTCCCCAGGGGGAAATACCACAGAAGATGTTTATACTGGAAAAAAGCAAGTCTGGAGTGACTGGGTTTAGTTTAGGATGAGAATAATAATCCTGAGAGGAAAGATCTTGAGCCATGACCTCCAGCCCACCTGCCCTTGCCCTGACTCCTGCCCTCTTCTTCTGGGGCTTGAGCTTGGAAGGAGGCTGCATCTGGCCATGGAAGGAACCCTGGACTAGCACATCTGGGTTTGAATCTCAACCTCTTCACTTACTAGCTGTGTGAACTTACGGAAGTTTCTTTTCCTCTCTGAGCCTGTTTCCTCATCTGTAAATTGACACTAACAATGCTTACTTCCTGGTCTGCCTGTGGTAAAGACTAAATTAAAATGATGGGCTTTAAGGGGCTTCAAGGGAATTGCTAATCGCATGTGTGGACAGAGAGGCCAGGAAATGGCATCCCATTACAACCAGGGAACTTAAAAAGCACAGGCCTGGGAGAGAAGGTGATAGGATGGTGAAGGGCTCTTCTCACTGGGGAAGGGCTGCCTGAGGGCCTGGCATGTATGTGTATGCCTGTGGGGGGTTTCTCTGTGCTCCCTTCATCAAGGCTGGGTGTTTGTGAATAAAGATGTGAATGGCGTGAGTTGCTGAGTCATCAAGGCTCTGTGTGTGTGTGTGTGTGTGTGTGTGTGTGTGTGTGTGTGTTTGTGTTTGTGTGTGTCTAGGAGAGGCTGCCTGGGCCCTCCTGAGTTCGTTTCTGAGGGAAAAGAACTTTTCTATGTGTCTAAGTCAGCCTAAGATTGAAGCTCCAAGCCCATACAATACCAGCCAGCCCTTCCTTACCTGGGAGGAGTGGAACCAGGGAGACAACAAAGTATGCACGGCCTTGTGCTGCCCTCTGCTGGTGCCCTGGACAGCTGCACTTCTTAGATGGGGACAGTATCCATTCAAACACAATGACATCTCTCCCATGTCCAGCCCTGTGTTGGATGGTGGAAACACACAGACAGACTAGATCATAGTCCTGCTATTTAAGAGCTCCTTTTATTTTGTTTTATTGTTGTACTTTAAATGAAAGTTTATAATTCAAGTTAGTCTCTTAGGCATACGTTGTTATGTGATCCTAATTGCTCTCCCTATACTGTGACAGCATACTCCTCCTTTCCTCCCCCGATTTCCCGTGTCCGTTCAAC
>NW_004443951.1:9464707-9466497 GCF_000243295.1 Trichechus manatus latirostris | reverse complement strand
TTGGTAGAATTCTCCAGTGAAACCGTCAGGGCCAGGGCTTTTTTGTTGTTGTTGTTGGGAGTTTTTAAATTACCTTTTCAATCTCTTCTTCTGTTTTAGGTTTATTTAGTTGTTCTACCTCTGTATTAGTTTAGGTAGTTAGTGTGTTTCTAGAAATTTGTCTATTTCCTCTAGGTTTTCAAATTTGTTAGTACAATTTTTCATAGTTTTCTGTTTTGATTCTTTTGATTTCAGTTAGGTCTGTTGTGATCTTGCCCATTTCATTTCTTATTCAGGTTATTTGCTTTCTCTCCTGTTTTTCTTTTGTCATTTTGGCCAGTGGTTTATCAATTTTGTTGATCTTTTCAAAGAGTCAGCTTTTAGTCATTAAGTCTTTCATTTATTTTTCTATTCTCTATTTCATTTGATTCTGCTCTAATTCTTATTATTTCCTTTCTTCTGGTGCCCAAGGGCTTCTTTTGCAGCTCTCTTTCTACTTGTTCGAGTTGTAGGGTTAATGTTTTCATTTTGGCCCTTTCTTGTTTTTGGATGTGTACACTTATTGCTATAAACCAACCTCTGTGCACTGCTTTTGCTGTGTCCCAAAGATTCTGGTAGGATGTGTTTTCATTCTCATTTGATTCTGTGAATTTCTTCATTATGTGCTTAAGTTCTTCTATAACCCAGTAGTTTTTGAGCAAGGTGTTGTTCAGTTTCCATGTGTTTGATTTTTTTCCCTTGCTTTTTCTGTGGCTTTATGGTCAGGAAAGATGCTTTGTAATATTTCGATGCTTTGGATTCTGTTAAGGCTTGCTTTATGGCCTAACATGTGGTCTATTCTGGAGAATGTTCCATGCGCGTTGGAAAAGAAAGTATACTTGGCTGCTGTTGGGTGGAGTGTTCGGTATATGTTCATGAGATCACATTGGTTGACTGTGGCCTTTAGATCTTCTGTGTCTTTATTGAGCTTCTTTCTGGATGTTCTGTCCTTCACCAAAAGTGGTGTGTTGAAATCTTGTATTGTTATTGTGGAGCTGTCTATCTCTCTTTTCAATGCTGTTAGAGTTTGTTTTATGTATTTTGGAGCCCCGTTGTTGGGTGTGTAAATATTTGTTATGGTTATGTCTTCCTGGTGTATTGATCCTTTAATCATTATATAGTGTCCTTCCTTATCCTTTGTGGTGGATTTTACTTTAGAGTCTATTTTGTCAGAGATCAATATTGCCACTCCTGCTCTTTTTTGATTGTTGTTTGCTTGATATATATTTTTTTCCATCCTTCGAGTTTTAGTTTGTTTTCGTCTTTAAGTTTAAGTTGTGTCTCTTGTAGTCAGCATATAGACAGATTGTGTTTTTTAATCCATTCTGCCATTCTCTGTCTCTTTAATGGTGCATTTAATCCATTTACATTCAGCGTAATTATTGACAGGTATGTGTTTAGTGCTAACATTTTGATGTCTTTTTGTGTGTGTGTGTTGTTGACACTTTCTTTGTTCCACTTAATTTTCTGAGTCATTTTTCTTTATGTATTTTCTTTTCATCTTTTTCATTGTTGTTGATTTTGTATTTGTTGAGTCTTTATGTTTTTCTAGTTTTTTATTTTGATTTGTAGGGTTGTTAGTTTCCTTTGTGGTTACGTTAATAGTTACCCCTATTTTTCTAAGTTTCAACCAATCTTTTACCTCTTTATATCGCCTTGACTTTCTCTCCATATGAAAGATCTATGACTACATCTTTTAGTCCCTCTTTTTTGTTTTAATGTTGCCATCTTTTACATATTTATATCTCTGTTTCCCTATTTTCAGTGTTTTA
>NW_004443951.1:9459946-9464055 GCF_000243295.1 Trichechus manatus latirostris | reverse complement strand
GAAATTTTATTGTTAATCTTCTGGATTTCTGTTTGCTGTCTCTTTATGGATTCTTGCAGCCTGTTCAATTTGTCATTGTGCTCGTCTATAATCTTCTTAAGTTCCTTTATTGCTTTGTCTGTGTGTTCCTTGGCTTGTTCTGCGTTTTGCCTGATCTCCTGAAGAATTCTGTATATTAATCTTTTGTATTCTACCTCTGGTAAGTCCAAGAAGTTCTCTTCCTCCAAAAGATTTCTCGATTCTTTGTTTTGGGAGCTTGCTGAAGCCATCATGGTCTGCCTCTTTATGTGATTAGATATTGACTGTTGTCTCTGAGCCATCAATAAGTTATTATATTTATTTATTTTATTTTTGCTTACTGGGTCCTAGCTTCTTGTTTTGTTTTGTTTTGCTATGCCCAAATAGGCTGCTTGTGTGAGCTAGTTTGATTGTTGGCATCTTTGAAGCTCTAATGTCCTGTCACCAGGTGGTTAGATCTGTTACTAGGTATGAGAGCCCAGGAGTCCATTTACTTTTCTTGTATGGATTCAGCTCAGGTGTCCAGATAGTCGGTTACCAATTGTGTGGTGCAGGCTCTTACCTACAGTCCTAGACAGGCAGGGGTGATTGGAGTAGGCACAGATATCTGACTGCAGTATAGGTCATGCACTGAGCAAGGCAGGGGGCTGATGGCTTCCCCAGAGTGTCTGGGAGGAAAGCGTATCCCTGTTCCCTAGAGTACATAGGTAGGTGGGTTTTGCAGCAAGACTATGGGCACCCAGTGCTGTTGGCTCTAAGGACTGGGATTCACCATTTATTCTTTGACTCCTGTTGCAGGTGGCTAGGTGATATGGGTGGAGCCACCAGTCCTCAGGTCCCTGATGTGGCTTTTGAGGACCCTGCTTAATGGGCAGCTCAGTATCAAATGTCACAAACCTGCCACTCCAGCTTCATCACTTCTTGAAGGCACATCTGTATTCCTGTTTGAGTACTCAGGACTAGCACAGAATCAACAAGCTGGGCATCACTCCACACATGGCCAGAGGCTCAGAGGCTTTGGGTTCTGGTAAGAGATGGTTTTGGAATGTGTGTTTGGCTCTAGCTCTGTTTAAGTTCCCCAGGTCATAGTTGCTTTGATGGAGCCTGGCTGGCCAGACAGACTAAGGCTTCATACCTAGGGAACATGAGGGCCTTGACCCAGCCACTTTCCTAGGCCCTGCCCACCTCAATGGTTGACATTATTGGAGTTGGCCCAGGTCCAGCCTGGCTTCTTGGTATTGTTTCTCATAGTGACCTAATTCCCACTCTGCTCAGTAGTCATCCTGAGCAACCTGCAGGCCTAGACTTTCTGGACTTTTGTCTTTTGTACATCTTAACTTTTCCTGAAAGGCCCTTTTATGCCTCCTTCATTTGGATAAATCCTACTTGCTCTTTGATGCTCGGCTTAGGTATAGCTTGTTCCAGAAAGTCTTCCCTGACCCTGCCAGGTTGCTTAGGTGTCTCCTCCTTCTACCACCACCACTTCCGTCTCTTCTTCCTCATTCTCCTTCCACTCTTCTTCTTAGTTAACAATAGTTGCACAAAATTGGCTTATCTCTAATTTTGACTCAACACATCGTCATCATTAGTCCTCTCACAGACCTCTTTTCCTCATAGCTATATCTACATCTATGTCTATATCTATATCTCTAATCAAACCAAACCTATTGCCACTGAGTCAAGGCTCATATGAATTCATAATTCAACTCAAGAAGTGACATCAGCAATAATTTACATCTATCTAGGTGTCCATCCTTTCCCCGTCCTCAGGTAGACACCATTCTGAAATTTGTATGTGTAATTTTTTGCTTAAAAAAATTTATATATATACAGTCATAAACCACATAACTTCCATTTGGGCAATGTCTGACCATACACATGTCTGTGGTCCCATAAGGTTATAATAGAGTTCAGAAATCCCAATCAAAGAATGGAACATAGTGGACATAACTTGGCATAGTGGACACAATAGCTTCCTGCATGCAACACTTATATCTCATGTCTCTTTTATACAAAGCAATTGTGCTGCCAGGTGTAGAATGGTACAGTACATGTATAACCTATAATACATATGTCTTGCTAGTCACAATAAATGCCTATGTTGCTGGCTTACGTATGTACTGAACTTTCTGTCATCCTGGGTTATGAATGTTTGACTTACGTGCAACCCTTTGTTATGAACCAACTCCTGTAAAGCCTATTGTATTAAAAATTTGAGGTACATTCAGTTGTCCATAATAACAAACAAGTGCTACTTTGTGATGCGTAGCAAAACATTATTATTATGTTAAAGATGTTTTAGTCTATCTGGAAGTGTTTCTTTAATGTTTTTTATGCATAGAAAGGTACACTATATACTATATACTAAGACAAAGATTTGAGTAACTAACGTTAGACACGAACTATACCTAACTGTTCCAACTTATGTACAAATTTAACTTAAAGACAGACTTAGGAATGGAACTCATTCATAATCCAGGGAATTCTGTTATATAATATGGTGTTCGCACAACATACAAATCACATAACATCTTATTTCACAGAACATATGGTGGACATTAAGTGACAAATGACTGTACATATATATGTATGTATATATATGCATACATACTTACACATATATACATACATGTTGTTGTTTTTAGGTGCCATCAAGTTGGTTCCCACCCGCTCGTAGCGACCCTATGTACGGCAGAACTAAACACTGCCTGATCCTACACCATCCTCACAATCGTTGTTATGCTTGAGCCCATTGCTGCAGCCACTTGTATTAATGGATGTTTGCAGCTTTTTCTTCTTATTTTGAGTCATACCATGTCAGCAAATGAAGGCTGTGGAAGTTTGACTCCATCCATGTCATTAAGATCTACTTTGAGGAGGCAGCTCTTCCCCAGTCATATTTTGAGTGTCTTCCAACCTTCTGGCAATATATCAGACAATGTTTCACTGCTATTCATAAGGTTTTCACTGGCTAATTTCTTTCAGAAGCAGATTGCTGGGTCTTTCCTCCTAGTCTGTCCTAGTCTGGAAGCTCTGCTGAAACCTGTCTGCCATGGGGGACCCTGCTGGTATTTGAATACTGGTAGCATAGCTTCCAGCATCACAGCAACACATAAGCCCCCACAGTACAACAAACTGACAGATGTGTGGGGGATATACGTACATACATATCTATATCTATATATATGTATATATAACACATTTTTTTTAGTTGTTTTTAAAATTTATAAAAAAGGGTATCATGTTCTATGCAATCTGCTGACACTTGCTTTTTTCTTTCAACATAATGTTACCAAGCTTTGTCCAAGTTGCTATATGGGCTATAGACATTCAATTTTAGTGCTATATATAAAATATGCTTTTGTGTGAATATATCACAATTTATTTATCCATTCTCCTGTCAGTGGGCAGTGGAGTTGTTTTCATATTTTGCTATTACAAACAGTACTGCTAAAAATATTACTGTATGTGTCTCCTGGTGCATGTTTCCTTGTACACACACACACACACACACACACACACACACAAGTGCACACACACAGGCACACATACATATCTTGGAGTGGAATTTCTGGGTGTAGGGTATATGAAAATTCAATTTTACAAGATAATATTAACTTGTTTTTCAAAAATGGCTGTGCCAATTTACATTTCACTAGCAGTATATAATAGAATGGTTGATGCACATTCTGCCTACCATTTGCTATTGCCAAACTTCTTAATCTTTGTAAATTGAATGAGGGTTATTGGAACTTCATTGTAGTTTTTATTTTCATTTCCTTGACTACTGATGAGGTTGAGCAAATGTTTACTGGGATGTGGTTTTAATATAGTTTAATTTATTAATCTTTTCTTTTAATTTAGCTCTTTTTTGTAAATTGTTTAAGAAGTAATTCACCAGTTAAAAATTATAAAAGTTATTAATATATTTAATTTATTTATTTATATTTATTTATTTTTTATTGTACTTCAGGTGAAGTTTATAGAATAAATAGTTTCTCATGAAACTGTAGTACACATATTGTTTTATGACATAGGTTAACAACCCCACGACATGTCAACCCTCTCCCATCTCGACCTTTTTTTTTTTT
>NW_004443951.1:9448035-9458178 GCF_000243295.1 Trichechus manatus latirostris | reverse complement strand
GTTTGTGTGTTGATGGCTATGGTTTGTATCCTGTTAATGCCTTGTATTAAGGCCTGTAATGTTGGTCCTATTTTTTCTTCTATGAAGTTTATAGTTTTTGGCTTTATATTTAGGTCTTTGATCCATTTTGAATTAGTTTTTGTATATGGCATGAGGTATGGGTCCTGTTTAATTGTTTTGCAGATGGATATCCAGTTTTGCCAGCACCGTTTATTAAAAAGACTGTCTTTTCCCCATTTGATGGACTTTGGGTATTAATATATTTTATAGTAAAAGTTTTATATTTTCCATTTTGGTCCTTAGTCCAACTAGAGTGGATTTTTTGTGTTTGGGGTAAGATTGGGATCCAGTTTAATTTTTCCCATTTCTGTCATATTATGTGGATGGGTCTATTTGGAGGCTGTCTATGCTTGTCCATACTGGCCAATTTGTACCATCACACTGTCCTAATTAACATGATTTCAGAATAAATTCTGATATCTGGTAGAGAAAGTCTTTCCTTGCTATTCTTTTTCTTCAGAAATATCTAGAATAGTCTTGGCCCTTTCCTTTTCTATATTAATTTACAATCAGCTTGTCAAGTTTCATTTAAAAAATCCACGTGAGGATTTTGATTAGAAATGCATTTAATCTACAACCAATGGAGAATTAACCTTTTAGCCATATTTATTTTTTTATTTATGAACATGAGATAGATATTATATTTGTTTATTTAGATCTTTTAAAATATCTTTCAGTAAAGTTTTTTTCCAACTTTAAGAACAAGGACATTCTTCTGTATCAGCACAACTCAGGAAATTTAAGTTATTATTACTCTCTAATTGATGGTCCATATTAAACATTCTCTACTTGTTCCAATAATGTCCTTCATAGCTGATTTTTTGGGTAAGGATCCCATCAAAGATCTCACATTGTATTTAGTTGTCTTGTTTCTTTTTTCTCCTTTAATCTAGAACAGTTCTCTGGCCTTTGTGAATTTTGTCCTTCATGGTATTTTTGAAAGAACAGGCCATTTGTTTGGTAAAATATCCTTCAATTTGGATTAAATATGGTTGTGCCAATTTACATGCCTGCAAGCAATTGCTGTGCGCTTGTTTCAACATTATTTGATTCAGGTTAAAATTTTTGGCAGGAAAATTATATCAGTGAGACGTTCATCTCTGTGCATCACACGATGTCACTTGTCTCATTATTGGTGATATTAGATTTGATAACTTGGTTGAGGAGGTAAACTTTTTTCCTTCAGTAAAGTTTTAAAATTATTTGCATATAGGTCTTGCACAACTTTTTGTTACATTTTTGCCTAGGTACCTTATAGTTTTGCTGCTATTATAAACAGCATCTTTTAAACATTACGTTTTGTATGGTGATTTTTTTGTTGCTGGTGTATAGAAATGGAATGACTTTTGTATATCGACCTTACGTGTAATTGCCTTGCTATACTCTCCTAATGATTTTTCTGTGGATTTTTTGTTTGTTTCATTTTACGCAGACAATAATATTATCTGCACATAATGATAGCTTTATTTCTCCCTTTCCAGTAGTTTATGCCTAGAATGGTTTTTTTCACTTATTAGGCTGAAGATTCTTCTTTGTGCTCTCAGCCCAGCCCCTGTGCATCCTTCAGTTATGGCTCTGATAATACCGTACTGTTATTGTCTGATTATTTGCCTGTCTCCCTCACTGACCTGAGAATTCTTTGAGGACATAGATTGATTTTTCTCCGAATGGTACTCAGTAGTTCTTGGCACAGAGTGAACGTAATAATACTAACTATTTATTGAGCACTGTGCTATGCATTTTACATAAATACTTTCATTTAGTCCTCCCAACAATGCTATAATATGGGTACAATTATTATCATTTTATAAATGAGGAAACTGAGACTCAAAGAGATTAAGCAATTAATGAAAGTCCACACAGCTAGAAAGAGGCAGAGCTTGGGTTTGAATTCAAATCTGATTACTGATGCTTTTCTCTTAACCACTATTCTTTACTGGTTCCCTAGTGAATGAATGAGTGAATGTATTAGAGGGAAAATTGAGTGCCTCCTTCGATCTCTAGGGCGTTTAGGGAAGTCCCTCAGGGTCTCTCTTTCTTGGGAGAGGTTTAAGCACCAAAGTGACTGGTTCTGTGTTACATCAGGAAGTCCTAGTGGTCTTCCCCCAACATAGTGAGGCCCATCTTACATTTTGTGTCCCTACCAGCTGTCCTTGGGAACAGTAATACACTAGTGTTCAGAGTCTAGTAGGGCCACCACAGGGGCTGCTATCTTGGGACTGCTCTTACCAATTCAGACAATTTGAGGGATGGGCTAAGGGTTTTCCATGGACACAAGGAGTGACTAGAAAGCTCTAACTCCTCAGGAATTATGAGGTCACCATCTATCCTCCATGTATTTGGTAGCAGATGACCTGTGAGCCCTCAGACTGACAATTCCCAGTGGGCAACCTCTCAAAGCCCAGTTCTTGGCTCCTAGCATTGGGCTTCGGAAATTTAACTGAAGCTGCCTCCCCAGCCTCAGGCTGTGCAGCTTGCAGGGCTAGGAATAGCCAGACATAAGATTCCAGGGCTTACGTTAATGGGCCTGGTCTAGAGCCTAGCAGTCGTTGCGGTGGTTCCCCTATGGATAGGGGAACATTTCCTACAGATGTCTCTCACTATAGATAGGAAATGTTCTCCCATCTATAGCAACATCTGTCGTGTATTACTATGGAAAAACAGCTATGTTTTGTCCAGAAGTCCTGAAATATGATTGGGGAGATAGGTATGTCTCAGACCTAATCCACATGCTCTCTACAATTGCAAATTCCAGGTTAGCACGAGCTTCCTGGAAGCCAAGGCACAAAGAGAATCATAACAAGATAGCAGCATGTCATTTCATGAAATCCTTGTCCCAAAAGATGTTAATAAGTGTGCCTTGAATGAGCAGTTCTTAAGTCAAAGAAACCTGAGAAACACTGCATAGTACACCTCACATCACACTTAAAGATTCCTAATGGCATTAAATGCTGGAGGCTTTGAAACAACTTGCAGCAAAATTTAACTCTTTTTACCCAGAGATTCCCAAATTTAGTTGTTTATGGAGTCTCTTATTTCATGAAAAATTTATTAGTATCCTGCAGGAGAGCAGCATTTTGAGAGGTTCAAGTTGGAAAATACTTGTTGATATAGTTTTCCTCTTCAGACAAAAAATATTTTGTCCTGATGCTAAATTCTAAACAGTCACATATATGTTTCCCTGCCACTTTTGTCCCTGTCTGCCTCAACTTATCTCCCTGTGATTCTTTGCCAGAAATTTTTCTCAGAAATTTTTATAGGTTTTTGGGACCAGGATAAATGCCCCTGGTGGGAACTCAGTGATCTAACAAGTTTAGCCAGGTGAAGTCAGAACAAACCTTGGGAGGTGAGGATAATGGTGAAGCCCATCAGGAGTTGGCCCAGAAATTCCAGTGAGAGGGTATTACCAAAGTGTAATGGGTCATGAGAGCCTTATCTGAATATGAGGTGGGCTTGTACTGGGAGACAGTTCTGGTTTTAGCCAGTTGACCCTGGTGACCTCCTTCCATGTTTCCCTGTTCGCTGCTTCAAGGGAAATGGATGTGAGGAGCAGAAAGAGGCATTATGCCAAGTGATGCAATGTTTGGAGACCTGCAGTTGTCCTGGACTTGGCTTCAGCCTCTTCCGTTTCAGGGCTGGACAACTGAGGGCCTTGGAACAGGCTGATAGAAGGGCAGGCCTTTCCTTGACTCCTCTGAGTGTACTTCGTCCTCATCCGAACCCTATCAGCACCTACCCTAAAGCATGACTGTCTTTCCCACCAGACTGAAGCTCCTCAAGGGCAGGGCAAGCTTGTTATATCTTCCTGAGGTGCCCAGCACCCAGCATGGAGGGAGGAGTCATCAGAAAGTGCTTGACTACTAACATTTGTTGGGGAGCTCAGGCTTTCTAAAAACTTCTGTAGACAAAATCTCATTTGGGATTTACAGCAACTCTGTGAAACATGAGTTCACACAGGTGAAGTGATGCATCTAACTTCGCACTGCTAATAAGTGGCTGGCAGTCTATGTGCAACAGAATGTCTGCTGCCTCTGGAGGGATCTAGGCTGAAGATGGTGCCCCTCACTGGAGGAGGCTCAATGTAGGGGGATTCCCAGCCTTGGTAGGGGGACAAGGAGCTGTCTGTGGTCTTAGCATCCTGTGATCCTCTCAGTGGAGTATGTACCCTTTGGCCAGCAGAGGGAAGCACTGAAACACAGAACCTTCTAAAGCCCAGGTTTGTTGTGGATTCACCTTCACTTTATGTGATTAGAGCCTCACAAACTTCTAGGCAAAAAATGATAATGACTACCATTTACTGAACACTACTATGTGCCAGAATCATTATTGAATCATTATTATATTTATTATTTATAATCCTTAAAACAACTCGGCATGGGAGGGATGACTGTCTTCATTTTCTAGATGGGAAACTGACTCAGAGATTAAGTCACTTGCCTGAGGTCTTGGAGTTGGTAAATGGCATACCTGGGATTTGAACCAGGTCTTACGGTTCTAAAGGATAGATGCCTCTCACTTAGCAGGCCCAGGACAAACGTTTGTTGAATAAACTTGTGGAACGAAGGCAGGGGAAGTCTTCCTCCCTCCCAGCCTTCCTACTTCTCCAAGTCAGCACCAAAGGGCTGAGTGCAGGTCCCGAGCCTGAGGAGGAAATGATGCTCTGCCTGCCTCCTACCTCCAGATTCTGTCACTGCCCGGCATCTCTCACGATGCCTTTCTCTCTCCTTTTTTCTCCAATCCTTCTCTTCCAACCAAAGCTAAGACAGGAACCAGGTGCTTGGAGCTAGAGTCTGGGACACTGAACTGGGCTGGATCCTGACGTCTAGCTTCTGTCCTTGCTAATTGTTCTGGTCCTGTTGCTGCTAGTCCTGCAGCCAGATGCTCCTCAATGGCCACTGCCTTCATACAAGGCTCCATCATCTCTTGCCAGCCCTCCTCACTGACCTCCCCCCTCTCCTCTCTCCCTTCCACCTTACCACATTAATCCCATATAATAAACAGAGGGAGCCTTGCTGACAATGCTGCAATTCTGTTAAAACCTCCCAGTGCTCCCCATGGCTTCTAGGGTAAACTCCAACTTCTCAGCCTGGCGTGCAAGGTTGGGCGCAATCTAGGCCTGGCCTGCCTCTGTAGCTTCGTTTCTCACTTTGCCCCAGCTTTATCCAACAGCTGGCAAGCTCTCTCCAGTCTCTGTGGCCTTGCCCACTCCCACTACTTTGTGAATACTAGTTTATCTTTCCAGACTCAGCTCCAGTGGCCTCTATTCTGGGAAGGCTTTCGTGACCTCCTTTTTGTATCTACCTGGAACAAACTCATCCTCTATCCCCACCTCCACTGCCATGGTCCTAGCTCTGGAAACACTTGACTGCCCTGATTTGTTCTATGTCTTCCTCTCCCACTTATCTGAGAGCTCCTTGAGGGCAGAGACCATATGTGAGATATCTCTGAGTCCCCAGACCTCAGCACTGGGTCCAGCACCCAGTAGCAGCTTAGTGGATGTCTACTGAATGCACGAACTTGACCTCAGATGGCTTCGTCACTCAGGTTCATGGCTTCAGGGTCTGGCTGCTTCAGTCTCCTCCTAGGTAATGGGAAAAACTGCATAGAGGCCTGGAGAAAGAGCTGGCCTCAGTGTCCCTGATCGTCAGGCTCCTCCTTCCTGCACACACCCTTCCATAAGTAGGGCACATTCCCCACCATGTCCCCACCATGGCCAGAGGGAGATCCTGTCTTTGAGTTCTGCCTTGGTACATGCTTTGAGGCACACTCGCCCACTTTTCTCCTTCAACCACTTCCCTCTCTAAACGTCCACCCACAAGTCTTTGTGCAGATCCTGGCCTCCTGCATTTCTCAGCTGTTGCTGTCATTTATCAGGAGAGATGGAGCGGGAAAAGGTGAGGTTGGAGATAGGAAAGAGCGAAGGTTGTGAGGGTGAGTAATGCCTTTGTGTTCTAGGGCTTCCGTCTTCTCAGCAAAGTGGCAAGCACTGATTAAGCAGAAGTAATTCCTCCTCTTTAGTACTTGCTGCAGGCAAGGGGATGAATGATTTACTGCCAGGAACCTCAGCATCACTGCTGCAAGGGTCCTCAGAGGCAGCTGGAGCCTGTAAGCCCCAGGCATGTCCTAAGAGGCAAGGCACCTTCTACTGAAGAGGCTTTTTAATTTCATTTCATCTTTTTGTCATATTTTGGCAGAACAGATTCACATTTTCTGCCCTTGTCTTGTCCTCTCCCACTCACAGGCATGCCTGCAATATGTATAGTCTGATCATATTATTATTAGTCACTAACCATGTTGTGGAGGGATTCACTTACCAATCTTCCTATGCTGATTTTAATTGCCTTTAGCTCTGGAGTTTTGATCACTGAAGAAATCATCACCCTCCTCGGTGTGTGCAAGCAGAATTCTGGTTCAGTTTCAAGGTCAATTCTAGATGCTCACTCCTAAGACTGCAAGTTGCAGTACCCTCTCTTGTAGTTATGCTTCCTTGTGCTTTGTATTTATACATATACTAGGTTTAAACCAAGTGTGTGAACCATGTAGAAACTGAAATCCTGAACAGTTCCAGTTGGCCTGGCTTATTCATTCACCAACAAAGTTGACCATGTGGTGCAGAGGGTAATGAGTTCTAACTGAAGGTGTCAGGCAGGCAAACTGAGATTGCTGTCTTGACTCCCCCAGCGTCCTCCAGCCTCTGGGGTGGCTCTACCCTTTGCTATGCAAATAGAATTACCTGGGTGGGAAATTCCACATGGTGGGAAAACCTGGTGTCACCCTGACATTCATATTTTCAGAGATTCCCCTGGTGAACTCTTGACCTGCGTGGTGGTTTTAAACATACCCACAAATTCTTTGATACCATTCTTGTCAAGAGGTGGAGTCTAATTCCCCTCCCCTGAAATATGGGCTGGCCTTAGTGACTTGCTTCTAATAAACAGAATGAGGCAGAAGTGATGCTGCATGGTTTCCGAGGCTAGCTTCTGCCAGGCCCACTTTCTCTTTGGATGCTTGCTTTTGGAGCCTGGCTGCCATGCTGTGAGGAAGCCCAGGTACATGGAGAGGCCATGTGTAGGTGACCCTGCTAACTTCCTCAAATGAAGTCCCAGATGACATGCGAGTGAACTTGTGAGTCCACATGTGAGCTCAAAGGAAGCCTTTGAGAATAGTCTGGCCCCAACCACCATTTGACTGTAACCCCATGACAGATCCTGAGCTGGAACAGCCTTGCAGCTCCCACTCAACCTCCAGAACTGAGAGAGATAACGATGCTGATGATAATAAATGTTATTGTTTTATGTCACTAAGTTTAGAGTGGTTTGTAAAGCAGCTATAGATAGCTGTAATAGTCTGGTTTCTTCCTTCAGCTGAATTATTCTTCTCCATTAGGCACTCTGTGTCTGGGAGTGCCGTCCTCTTTGTTTGCTGCTTCTCTCCACATACACCATTCCCTGTCCTCCTTTATTATTGCAAAGCGTCACTAACGCGAGGCTTTTGTATGCAACAGGTGGTACTGAAGATTCAGGCCACAGAGGGGGATTGCAGCACAGACCAGAACAAATCAGAACATAAATTTGAGTATTAGACACACTTTAGTGAAAATCCACAGGCACTTCACACCACAGGGAATCTCTTGCACTCCTGTCCACCCTGGGGCTGCAGCTTTCTGACATCATCTTGGGCCTCTTTCTCCTCCTACTTTCTACTCTCCTTTCTCCTCTTTCTTTAGTTGCATTAATCCTTGTTGTTTTGTATGCAGAACAATCCAATTCTCAGTCCATAAAGATAAGGTTTAGAGCAAGATACAGCATCCGAATAGAACAAGGGGATACTGTGTGGTTTAAAATTAGGAAAGGTATGCATCAGGGTTGTATCCTTTCACCATACTTATTCAATCTGTATGCTGAGCAAATAAACCGAGAAGCTGGACTATATGAAGAAGAACGTGGCATCAGGTTTGGAGGAAGGCTCATTAACAATCTGTGATATGCAGATGACACAACCTTGCTTGCTGAAAGTGAAGAGGACTTGAAGCACTTACCAATGAAGATCAAAAACTATAGTCTTCAGTATGGATTACACCTTCACATAAAGAAAACAAAAATCCTCACAACGGGACCAATAAGCAACATCATGATAAATGGAGAAAAGATTAAAGTTGTTGAGGATTTCATTTTACTTGTTGATCCACTATCAACACCCATGGAAGCAGCAGTCAAGAAACCAACTGAGACATTGCATTGGGCAAATCTACTGCAAAAGACCTCTTTAAAGTGTTAAAAAGCAAAGATGTCACCTTGAAGAGAAAGGTGTGCCTGACTCAAGCCATGGTATTGCCTCATATGCATGCAAAAGCTGGACAATGAATAAGGAAGACCAAAGAAGAATTGATGGATTTGGATTATGGTGCTGGTGAAGAATATTGAATATACCACGGACTTCCAGAAGAACGAACAAATCTGTCTTGGAAGACGTACAGCCAGAAGGCTTCTCAGAAGCAAGGATGATGAGACTTCGTCTTACATACTTTGGACATATTATTAGGAGGGACCAGTCCCTGGAGAAGGACATTATGCTTGGTAAGGTAGAGGGTCAGTGAAAAAGAGGAAGACCCTCAACAAGATGGGTTGACACAGTGGCTGCAACAATGGGCTCAAACATAGCAACGATTGTGAGGATGAGGATGATGCAGGACAGGGAGGTATTTCATTCTGTTGTACATAGGGTTACTATCAGTTGGAACCAACTCGAGGGCACCTAACAACAACGACAACAATCCAAAGTTCGCAAGAAATGAAATGTTATTTCTCTACAATTTAAATGTATTTTATTTTTCCAGGCTCCCTATAGGTGGCAGAAATGTATCTCAGCCACTTCAGGGTCTCCTTGCCCCTTCTTGCCATGGTTGTGACAAGTTCTAGAAGTCACTGCAATACTCATGAGGCTAGGGCTTGGGGTGTCTAGTCCTTATTAGTGCCTCTTCTTTGCCGGCATACTCTGAGCATACATGGTTTTTCTCATCTTTAGTTGTCAATTTACAGAGGTGGCTGCTGTGTCTCCTCATTCCCAACCACAAGTTTTCTCTAGATCCAACTACCTCCCAGCCACTCCTGAACCCCATCTGGGCACATAGAACACTCATTTGCTCGCGTGCTATGAGCTGTTAAGAACTATCAGCCTAGAAGCATCTTGCAGCCCCTTTTGCTCCACTTTCCACACCATGATGGGCTTTGCTGCATTCTAGGGCTCGATCTAGGAATGGTCATGCATTCATTTTCACTTTCTGCTTTCCCAGCAGAGGTAACGCAAGGACCCTTCTCAGGGACTCACCAGAGTCTTCTCCTTTTCATGCTTGACTTTCTCTCTCCCTGCTGCCCCCATTCAGTTCAGTTCTGGTCTCTACTGTGTGAAAATGGCTCCAACTGATGGTGTTTTTGTCTGTCTACTATTTATGGTATAGAGTTTATGCCCCAAATTCTATCATCAGGAACTTCAATTTCAAGAGCCTGGTTTTTGCAACTCAAAAGTTTCGGTTTTTGAATTGGAGCCCTGTGGGCCTAGCTCCCTGCCTTATGGGGCGGAGGGAGATGGGGGTGCCTAGAGATAGCAGGGAGTACTGGGAAGTAAACATCTCATCACAATGATTTAACATCTCTGTCTGCTCTTCTCACATCTAACCTATGGCCAGGAACATTTCATTACAAAATATACCTTTTATGGTTTTCTCTAACCAAAAAACATTGTCTTCCTAAGAACAATTCTGCCTTCTCCCTAGGGCAATTGTCCCAGACTGCAGATGACTTTTAAAAATAACATTTTTCCCTTTCTGTTACATAATTATAAAACTGTGTGACCAGAGCTATGGTGGGACTGTGGGGCAGAGAGTAGGGAGAGACAGCCTGCAAGGATGGGCCACAGAAGGCTTCTTGGAGGAGGTAATATTTGAGCTGGGGAGAGCATTCCAGGCAGAGGGAACAGCATAGTGAGAGGCACAGAGGTGTCCTGGGCATGATGAGCAGATTAGGAGGTGACACTATGGTGGCCTGTAAGAGTCAGCTTGTGCAAGGCCTAGGATGCAAAGAGTTT
>NW_004443951.1:9441593-9447597 GCF_000243295.1 Trichechus manatus latirostris | reverse complement strand
GGGGGCACTGAGTTTATGTTAATGGTGGTGGGATAATTTGGAAAAAGATAGAGAAAGAATGGTTGCACAACTTGAAGAATATAATCAATGTCAATGAATTATACAAGTAAAAATTGTTGAATTGGTGTATGATATGCTGTGCATATTTTCACCACAATAATAATAAAAAGGGCAAATGACTTGAATAGACATTTCATCAAAGAAGATACACAAATGGCTAATAGACACCTGAAAAGATATTCACTGCCATTAGTCATTAGAGAAATGCAAATCAAAACCACTATGAGATACCACTTCACCCCCCACTAGGATGGTTATTATCAGAAAAAATGGAAAGAAACAAGTGTTGGTGAGGATGTGAAGAAATTGGAACCCTTATCCACTGCTGTTTAGATTGTAATATGGCGCAGCCACTGTGGAAAACAGTTTGGCGGTTCCTCAAAAAGGTGAATATAGAGCTACCTTATGACCCAGCAATTCCACTCCTAGGTATTGCTGAGGAAATATACTTTAAAACAAAATCTTCTCCCAGTCCAGAAGACATCTCCACAAAGGTAAAAGAGAACGAAAACGATTTTATTATTAAATAAGTATTAAACCAGAATGTGATGCATCACAAGAAATCCACTAAAAAGATTGCTAAAACAGAAAAGAACTCTGACCCTTTATATTGTCAGGCAGATGCAACCTGTTTCGTACGCGTTCTCAAGATAAAGAACAGCTAGTCCTCAAGTAAGAGGATTTGACAGCACTATTTTTGACACATAGTTCATCCTAAATCCACGTGGTAATTGGGGTTGCCATTTGCCCTAATTACCTTTATCCAAAGAAATAATAAAAAATAATAAAACTCATATTTCTATGGCAGGTAGATAGTTACAATCTGGAGCCAGACACTGAAGTTAAACTCCCCCTGAGTTTAAACATCTTCCTTGATGTTTACATTTCAAAGAGATGGCTCCTAAGTCTTTGAGAAAAACTGGCAAGAAACTTATTTAGCCTTTTAAAAAGATTTATATGCATTTCAAAAAGAAGCAGAAAAAAACTACAATTACAAGTTTTCTAAAGAAAATGCTCTAAGAAGAAAGAGAGGAGGGTTTTCTTTGCCTTTTTGCACAGGGAAAAATTATATATACATTTTTTTTCTCTTTGATTTGCCCAAAAGTATATGCCCAAAAGAATCGAAGGCAGAAATGCAAACAGACACTTGCACAGTAACATTCATTGCAACATTACTCACAATAGCTAAAAGGTGGAAACAACCCAAGTATCTATCAGCAGATGAACGGATAAACAAAAGGCGGTACATACATACAATGGAATATTATTCAACCATTAAGAGAAATGAACTTCTGCTACATGCTGTGACATGGATGAACCTTGAAAATATTATGCTGAGTGAAGTAAGTCAGAACCAAAAGGACAAATATTGTATGATCCCATTTATATGAAATATCCAGAATACGCACAGAGACCAAAGCTCAATAGTGGTTACCTAAGGCAGGTAGGAAAGGGAAATTGGTGGTGGTGGTGGTGGGGGTATTGCTTAAGCAGTACAGTTTTTGAGAAGGGTGATGAAAAAATTTGTGATGGTTGCACAACATGGTGAATGTAGTTAAAGTCACTGAATTGTTTGTGTAAAGATTGTTGAAATGTTCCGTTACACATATTTCATCACTATAAAAAAAAAGGCTCTAGCAATTTACAAATACAATGCAATCCCGATCCAAAGACCAACAACATTCTTCAAAGAGTTGGAAAAACTAATCATTAACATTACATGGAAAGGGAAGAAGCCCCGAGTAAATAAAGCACTATTGAAGAAGAAGAATAAAGTAGGAGGACTCACACTACCTGACCTCAGAACCGACTATACAGCTACTGTAGTCAAAACAGCCTGGTACTGGTACAACGATAGATACATTGACCAATGGAACAGAATTGAGAACCCAGATGTAAATTCATCTACCTACGGTAACCTGATCTTCAACAAGGGCCTAAAGTCCATCAAATGGGGAAAAGGCGGTCTTTTTAACAAATGATGCTGGCATAACTGGATATCCATCTGCAAAAAAATGAAAACAGGACCCATACCTCACACCATATACAAAATCTAATTCAAAATGGATCAAAGACCTAAATATAAAGCCAAAAACTATAAGCTTCATAGAAGAAAAAATAGGACCAATGCTACAGGCCCTAATACACGGCATTAACAGGATACAAACCATAACCATTAACAGGATACAAACCATAACCATCAACACACAAACTCCAGAAGATAAGCTAGCTAATTGGGATCTTCTAAAAATCAAACACCTATGCTCTTCAAAAGACTTCACCAAATGAGTAAAAAGAGAACCTACAAATTGGGAAAAAATTTTTGGACAGTACAAGTCAGACAAAGGTCTAATCTCTATAATCTGCAAGAAAATCCAACATCTCTACAACAGAAAGACAAATAATCCAATTAAAAAATGGGCAAAGGAAATGAACAGACACTTCACCAAAGAAGACATTCAAGCAGCCAACAGACACATGAGGAAATGCTCGCGATCACTAGCCATCAGAGAAACGCAAATTAAAACCACAATGAGATACCATCTCACCGCGGCATTACTGGCACGAATCAAAAACACCGGAAACAACAACTGTTGGAGAAGCTGTGGGGAGATGGGAGCTCTTATGCACTGCTAGTGGGAATGCAAAATGATACAACCACTTTGGAAAATGATATGGTGCTTCCTTAGAAAGCTAGAAATAGAAATACCATTCGATCCAGCAATCCCACTCCTAGGAATGTATCCTAGAGAAATAAGAGTAGTCACTCAGATAGACATATGCACACCCATGTTCATGGCAGCATTGTTCACGATGGCAAAAAGATGGAAACAACCCAGAATCCCATCAACAGATGAATGGATAAACAAACTATAGTACATACACACAATGGAGTATTATGCAATGATAAAGAACAATGATGAATCTGTGAATCATCTCATAACATGGATGAAACTGGAGGACATTATGCTGACTGAAATAAGTCAATCACAAAAGGACAAATATTGTATGAGACCTCTATTGTAAAAACCCATGAAAAAGTTCACACACAAAAAGAAACAATCTTTGTTGGTTACCAGGGATAGGAGGGGTGGGGGGAAATACTAAATAGGCAATAGATAAGCGGTATCTTGGGTGAAGGGTGAGACAGTACACAATACTGGGGAAACCAGCACACTTGTACAAGCAAACATCATGGAAGCTCCATGGACACATCCAAACTCCCTAAGGGACTGAATTGCTG
Organism: Trichechus manatus latirostris; assembly: GCF_000243295.1. Lineage (NCBI taxonomy): Eukaryota > Metazoa > Chordata > Mammalia > Sirenia > Trichechidae > Trichechus > Trichechus manatus. The sequence continues at coordinate 9,444,293 of NW_004443951.1, read as the reverse complement.
GGCAGAGGGCTGTGGGGACCATGGTCTCAGGGAACATCTAGCTCAATTGGCGTAACAGTTTATAAAGACAATGTTCTACATTCTACTTTGGTGAGTAGCGTCTGGGGTCTTAAAAGCCTGTGAGCAGCCATCTAAGATACTCCACTGGTCTCACCCCTTTGGGAACAAGAGAGAATGAAGAGAACAGGATACAAGGAAAAGATTAGTCCAAAGGACTAAGGGACCACAGCTACCAAGGCCTCCACCGGACTGAGTCCAGTACAGCTAGATGGTGCCCGGCTACCACCACTGACTGCTCTGACCGGGATCACAACAGAGGGTTCTGGACAGAGCTGGAGAAGGATGTAGAACATAATTCTAACCCACACAAAAAAGACCAGATTTACTGGCCTGAAGGAGACTGGAGAAACCCCGAGAGTATGGCCCCCAGACACTGTTTTAGCTCAGTGGTGAAGTCACTTCTGAAGTTCACCGTTCAGCTGGGGATTGGTGAGCCTCGTAAAACAAAATGGGACTAATGAGGCACAGCAGTCCAGGGACAAGGACTAGAAGCATAAGGAGACAGGAAAGCTGGTGATAGGGAACCCAAGGTTGAGTAAGGACAGTGTTGACATGTCGTGGGGTTGTTAACCAATGTCATAAAACAATATGTGTACTGACTGTTTAATGAGAAACTATTCTGTAAACCTTCACCAAAAGTACGATAAAAAAAAAAAAAAAACTCTAGACAGGGCACGACCGTGATTTAAATAGTTGTCTTTCTGCTCCCTCTCCTGGTGTTTGCTCATTCCATTCTCCCTACCTGAAGTGCCCAGTGCCATTCTCTTCCTTGTATGTTGTTGTCGTTAGGTGCTGTTGAGTTGGTCGCAACTCATAGAGACCCTATATACAACAGAACAAAGCACTGCCCAGTCCTGAGCCATCCTCACAATCGTTGCTATGTTTGAGCCCATTGTTGCAGCCACTGTATCAGTCCATCTCCTTGAGGGTCTTCCTCTTTTTTGCTGACCATATAATTTACCAAGCATGATGTCCTTCTGCAGGAACTTGTCCCTCTTGATCACACGTCCAAAGTATGTGAAATGAAGTCTTGGCATCCTTGCTTCTAAGGAGCATTCTGGCTGTACTTCTTCCAAGACAGATTTGTATAGGAAGGAATTTTGACCTTGCCATCCCTGAACCCTATCTTCTTCCACTCTTCTCCTGAACCCTGCATCTAATGGTACCTTCATTACAGCTACCCTGAACTTGCAGTCTTCTGAATAACCTCATCTCTTTTGTACCTCCAAGCCTTTGCTCTTGCTCTTCCTTCCACCTGAAATGCCCTTCTCACTTGCCACTCTGTCTGGCTATCTCTTACTCATCTTTCAGGTCTTGGCTCTGTAGCTGCCTCCCCAAACTGTAGCTGAACCAAGGCCCTCTCCCTGTGCTCCCATAGATGTTTCTGATCCATGTATTTTCTATTATCCCGAAGAGCGCCACAGCCTAAAGCTTGAGCTGTAGGCTCAGCCTGTAGCCCAGACTTTCCTGGGCAGGATGGCAGTCACTCCCTGGGGTGGCTTCCTTTGGCAGAGGGAGCAGGGAGGTGTGATGGGCACTTTCCCAAGCCCTGGAGTATGTTTCTGAACCAAGGCTTAGGGTACATAGTATATGATAAGCTTGTTGTTGTTAGGTGCCATTAAGTGGGTTCCAACTCACAGGATAAGTGGACACATAATTAGGCAACTACATGTGAGGGTGTGGCCCCAGGAAGAGGAGCCAAACCTCATTCTAGGTTCTGTGGGTTTTGCTCTTGTCTCAGAGTCAGAAGATCTGGGTCCTAACTTAGCACCACTACAGATTTACTGTGCCACTCTGGGCAAGTCCCTTTCCCTCTCTTGAGCCTCAGTTTTGTTATCTGTAAAATGGAACATTGGACTAGATAATCTGTCTCTGGGTTCTCCTCAACAAGTATTTCCCATGAAAGCCATGCTGGGAGGTCTGCTGGGGATATGGAGATGAATCAGACCTCACTCCTGCCCTCATGGAGCACACAGTCGAAGGGAAGTCGACTCGTACTCAGATGGTCCTAACATAGTGGTGAAGTGCAAAGATGGGCTTTGTGGTCGGTCTGACGTGGGTGAGTCCTGGCTGAGTTCCTTTGGGCAACTGACTTCACCTCGCTGAGCCTCTCTGTACAATGAGGATGGTTTTTCCTGCCTGTGGAGGGTGTGTTGTGAGGTTTAAATGAAATCAAGATATCTTAAAAGACTTGGTGCTCCAGGCATTAGTGCAGGAATTGTAATTACCAAGAGAGTTCTGTTGGGCTCTCAGGAGGGAGGGATTCACTCTGCTTGAGGTGGAGGTGGACTGGGGAAAGCTTTCCAGGACGGGGGTGTTGTGGGCCGGTCCTCAGAGCCTACCATCACTGGCGGTGGGCCGAGCTCTCCATCCATGGTTGCTGTAGTCCTAGCAGACTCTGCCCACCCTTCTCAGAAAAGGTTCTACTCTGAGCCCCTCTCAATATTGCTGAGCCCCAGCCATACTCTGTCCTGTGTCCTTTCTCTGTGACAGTTCCCAAACTTCTCTGGCTGGCCACTATTTCCTACCTTTCTCCCCTTCTCAGGCCCAAGACCTGTCTCCTTCTGCCCTGAGAGGGATCCAGCATCCCCCTTGGTCCCCTCAGAACTTCGCCTCCACCCCACCCTGTTCTCATGCTCC
>NW_004443951.1:9438571-9440862 GCF_000243295.1 Trichechus manatus latirostris | reverse complement strand
TTGGTCCAGCTTTCCTATCCCCTCCTGCCTTCTCATCCTTGCCCCTGGGCTGGTATGATCATTTTGTCTCATATACATGTTTGAGCTATGGGTATTATTGTTTGTTTTATAGGTCTGTCTAATCTTTGGCTGAAGTGTGAACCTCAGGAGTGACTTCAGTACTGAGTTAAAAGGGTGTCTGGGGGCCGTACTCTCAGGGTTTCTCCAGTCTCTGTCGTGATAGCAAGCCTGCTTTTTTTTTTTTTTTTTTTTTAGATCTGATTTATTTTTCAAAAGATAAAACTGTCCTTGCCCCATGACCCAGCAACTCCACTCCTAGGCCTATGCCCTAGAGAAACTTTTGAACATGTACACCAAAGAAATGTACATGGTCAAGATTCTTCACTGCAGCTTTGTTCTTGAGAGCAAAAAACTGATGTCAATGGACAAACTGTGATATATTCACACAACGAAACACTACAAAGTAGGGAAAATGAATGAACTACTGTTACAAACATAACATGAATCTTAGAATAATAATATTGAGTAAAAGAAATGTAAGCTATATATAACACAATACCATTTTATACAGCTAAAAAGCAAGTAAAACTATATAATGTATTGTTTAGGGATACAAATGAGGGGCAACATTACAAAAGAAAGGCAAAAGAAATGATGAAAACGTTATCAGGGGCATGGCCCCCTCTGTGGGGAAGGCCAGCAGATGGGACAAGGACTGAGCACACAACTAGAGGCACTGTACTGGTGATGATCAGGTCTTAAATTGGGGGTGGGTTCCATGGTGTTTTTGTATTATCCTTTATAGCTTCCCTCTATGCTTTTGTATTTATTAAATGCTACTTAATAATTTAACGTGCTTGCTAACAATGTGATTGTGGAAGCTCGAGAATTCAATAAAAAAGAAAGACCTGCTGATGGTTACTTGAACAGAAGGGAAGGAATGGGATGATGGGTGGCACTGGGGAGAAGAGGTTGCCCCTGGCTCAGACAGTGAATTTGGGATTCTTAAGTACAGGGTCCCCAGTTCCCATTCCTGGACTCCTTCCTCTTGGTTTCCTTCCCATCTCCCTGTGGCAAGGTGACCAAAATAAAATAAAATAAAATAAAACCCGTTGTCATGGAGTTGATTCCGACCCATAGTGACCCTAAAGGACAGAGTAGAACTTCCCTATAGGGTTTCCAAGGCTGTAATCTTTAAGGAAGCAGACTGCTGCATCTTTCTCCCATGGAGTGGCTGATGGGTTCACACTGCTGACCTTTTGGTTAGTAGCCCGGCACTTAACCACTGAACCCCCAGGGCTCCTGTGGCAAGGTGAAGGCGTCTGAAAAGGTTAGAAGGAGCAGGGTTCGTGTAGACTGGACAGGACAGTACTGGGTGGGATATGACAGTTGCCATTATATGATAAAGCCTGCCCTAGAGAAGAGGACAGTCTTTCTGTGTGGCTCTGGGGAACAGAATCAGTGCCAATGAGAAAGAACTTGCTACAGCTAAACCTGCCCAAAATGGAAGGAGCAGCCTCAGGAGGCAGAGAACATCCACCCCCCGCCCCCCTTCCCCAACACACACACACTCACACATACACACAGGTGACCACTTAGAGAAGCTGGAGCTGGGATGCCTGCATCTGATAAGGGGGAGAATTGTACCAGATCACATAGATCAAATCCCATGGACCAGGGAGGGCTGGAAGCGCCAGCATCACCTGGGGAGCTTCTTAAACACGCAGAGCCCCAGTTCTGACTCCTGACCAACTAAATCAATCTCGGAGGGTGGGAACTGCAAGTCTTTATTTTACAAGCTTCCCAAGTGATTCTGATACATGGCTGGGCTCAAAACCCACCAGATTCAATGTCCCTTCAATTTTCTTTTAATCCCAAGTTTCCAGAGACCAACAGCAGGGAGGAGGGCGGGAGAGGGAAAGCATCAAGGCAGGGAACATGCTTCAGGTTCTCAGTAACCCTGATGATCTAATCCAAATCCTTCTTGCTGTATCTAACGTCATTGCCTCTTTTTTTTTTTTTTAATTGTGCATTAGGTGGAAGTTTACAGGGCAAATTAGACTCCCATTTGATAGTTTGTACATGGCCTTGGTTTCATTCCCCACAATGTGTCATCACTTTCCCCATTTCCACCATGAGTTTCTCGTTATCTGATTTTCTACCCCTTCCTGCCTTCTTATCTTTGCTTTTGGGCAAATATTTTCCTTTCAGTGTCATATAATTGATTTGTCCTTTGAAGTTTTACTGTTTATTTTATGTGCTTGTCCACTGTTTGGCTGGAAGGTGTTCTC
>NW_004443951.1:9436194-9438082 GCF_000243295.1 Trichechus manatus latirostris | reverse complement strand
TGACATAGATGTCCCCCAAGTCTATGGTCCTTTGCCTTTGAGCCTAGGAGCTTCATCCTTGGAGGTGTTTGGTTATGTCTAAGTGGTTTCCCTGACTGTGCCCCTTGTATGCTCTATTGTCTATATTAAAATATGAGGAACACCTACAGTCGTGTATGTAGAAATATCCACCACCAAACCTGTATCTGTTAGTAGACATGCTCCCTTATACCCTCCCATGTGTCTTGGCATATCTATCGACTTACGTATCCATTTGTAAATTATTGTTTGTTAATACCATCGTTGCATCATTGTCTACTCTATAGTAGTTACCATAGTTGCCCTTTATTCTTGTGTTCCTCTCAGTGTCCTCTCTTGCCTTGGTCATGTTGTACTGACTTCTCCCATATTGTGTATTGTCTCTCCTTTCATCGATATTAACACATGTCTTCTATCTATCTGGCAATTTTCCTTCCCACCCTTCCCATCCCTGGTAACCATCAAAGAATGTTTCTTTCTTTCTATTTTTTTTTTTTTTCTGTGTCTAAACCTTTTGTTGTTACTTTATAATAGTGGTCTCATACAATTTTTGTCCTTTTGTGATTGATTGATTTTACTCAGTATAACATCTTCCAAATTCATCCATGTTGTGAGATGTTTCATGGATTTGTCATTATTCTTTATCATTGCATAAGATTCTATTGTGTGTATATACCACAGTTTGTTAATCATCTGTTAATGGGAACTTAGGTTGTTTCCATCTTTCTGCTATTGTGAACAATGTTGCAATGAACGCAGGTATGCATATGTGTATTCACGTCACAGCTGTTACTTCTTTAGGGTATACACCTAGGAGTGGGATTGCTGGCTCATATTGTAAGTCTATTTCTAGCTTTTTATGGAAGTGCCATATCGTTTTCCATAGTGGCTGTACCATTTTACATTCCTACCAGCAATGTATAAGAGTTTCAATCTCCTCACAACCTCGTCAACATTTGTTATTTTCTTTATTTTTTTATTAGTGCCAGTAATGTTGGGGTGAGAAGGTACCTCATTATAGTTTTGATTTGCATCTCTCTAATGGCTAAAGATCATGAGCATTTCTTCATATGTTTGTTAGCTGTCTGAATATCTTCTCAGGTGACGTTTCTGTTCATAACCTTTGCCCATATTTAAACTGGATTGTTTGTCTTTTTACTGTTCAGGTGTTGAAGTTTTCTATAAATTTTAGAGACTAGACCCTTGTCAGATATGTCATAGCCAAATCTTTCCCCCAGTCTGTAGGTTCTCTTTTTACTGTTTTGAAGAAGTCTTGTTCAGCATAAGTGCTTTTTTTAAAGGAGGTCCCATTTATCTAGTTCATCTTCTGCTCTGTGTGTGTGTATTTTTAGTTATGTTTGGTATCCTATTTATGCCATATATTAGGACCTCTAGCATTGTCCCTATTTTTTCCCTCTATGATCTTTATAGTTTTAGATTTTGTATTTAGGTCTTTGATCCATTTTGAGTTAGTTTTTATGTATGGTGTGAGGTGTATCTCCTGTTTCATTTTTCTACAGATAGATATCCAGTTTTGCCAGCACCATTTGTTGAAGAGACTATCTTTTCCCCGTATAACAGTATCTTAGTTATTTAGAGCTGCTATAACAGAAATACCACAGGTGGATGGGTTTATCAAGCAGAAGTTTATTCTCTCACAGTTTAGGAAGCTAAAGCTCCAGGGGAAGGCTTTCTCTCTGTTGGTTCTGGAGGAAGGTCCCTGTCATCAGTCTTACCCTGGACTAGGAGCTTCTCAGCGCAGAGACCCCAGCTCCAAAGGACGTGCTCGCTCCTGGCTCTTCTTTCTTGGTGGTAGGAGGTCCCTATCCTCTCTACTTTTTTTCTTCTCACGTTTATATCTCAAAAGAGA
>NW_004443951.1:9432753-9435031 GCF_000243295.1 Trichechus manatus latirostris | reverse complement strand
TGTTCTTCTGCCCCTTGGGCATGGTAGCCCCACATCTTCAGGTTTGGGCAGTAGATCTGACCTCATCCCACTGGTACTCGTGAAAGGCAGCCCCACACTGTGGAACAGAGTTAGTGAAGATCTGACTCTTTGAAACCTGGGAGGCTGTGGCCCCACCCTTTGAAGCCTCAGAGGCAATGGCTCCACCCTTTGAGACCCTAGAGGTCTTGGCCCTACCTTTTGAGACTGAGGCAGCTTTGCTTCCTGTGTTCATTGTCTCTTCAGCCTGTGTTTCCTGGTTCCTTGGCCCCTCAGCCCCTCAGGCACTTGGAGTGGCCAGGCATCTACCCTGCTCGGGCAAGTGTTCCAAAGCTCTTTAGCTCTACCGGTAAGTGCCTGGAGGCACCCCACTCTGCTAGTAAACCTTGGCTGGAAGGCACTCAGCTCTCTTGCTCCATGGGTCAGCAAGCCTAGCTTCACTGATAAGTGCCCCGAGGAACCCTACTCCTGGTACCAAATTCTGTCTTAATTATCTAGTGCTGCTATAACAGAAATACCACAAGTGAATGACTTTATCAAACAGAATTTTATTCTCTCACAGTTTAGGGGGCTAAAATTCCAAATTCAGGGTGCCAGCTCCAGGAGAAGGCTTTCTTTCTCTGTCAGTTCTAGGGGAAGGTCCTCGCCATCAATCTTCCCCTGGTGTAGGAGCTTCTCAGCTCGGGAATCCTGGTTCCAAAGGATACAGTCACTCCAAGCTCTTCTTTCGTAGTGGTAGGAGGTCCCCATCTCTCTGCTCGCTTGTCTCTTTTATATCTCAAAAGAGATTGACTCAAGACACAACATAATCCTGCAGATTGTGTCCTGCCTCATTAACATAACTGCCTCTAATCCTACCTAATTAACATAATAGAGGTTAGGATTTACAACACGTAGGATAAATACATCAGATCACAAAATGGAGGAAAACCACACAATACCAGAATCATGGCTTAGCTAAGTTGTCACACATTTTTGAGGGACACAGTTCAATCCATGACAAATGGCCTTTGGTCCTTTGTCAAATATCAGCTGCTCCTCATAGGTAGATGTCTTTACATCTGGGTTCTCAATTCTGTTCCATTGGTCTATGTGTCTGTTGTTGTACCAGTACTAGCCTGTTTTGACTACTGTGGCTATAGAGTAGGTTCTGAGATCAGGTAGTGTGAGGTCTCCTACTTTGTTCTTCTTTAATATTGCTTTACTTATTTGGGGCCTCTTTCCCTTGCATATGAAGTTAGTGATTAGTTTTTCCATCTTGTTGAAGAACGCTGTTGGGATTGCATTTTATCTATATATTGCCTTGGGTAGTACTGACATTTTCACAATGTTAAATCTTCCTATCCAAGAGCATGGTATGTTTTTTCATTTATGTAGGTCTCTTTTAGTTTCTTGCAGTAGTGTTTTGTGGTTTTCTTTGTATGTCTTTAATGTCCCCGGTTAGATTTATTCCTAAGTATTTTATGTTTTGGGGGGCTATTGTAAATGGTGTTGTCTTCCTAATTTCCTTTTCAAAGTTCTGTTTGTTGATGTAGAAGAATCCAACTGATTTTTGTATGTTGATCTTGTATTCTGCCACTTTGCTGAATCCTTCTGTTAGTTCCAGTAGCTCTCTTGTGGAGTCCTTAGGATTTTCTATGTATAGGATCATATTATCTTTGAATAGGGATAGTTTTACTTCTTCCTTGCCAATTTGGAGGCCTCTATTTCATTTTCTTGCCTTATTACTTTTGCTAGGACTTCCTATATGATGTCCAGTAAGAGTAGTGAGAAAGGGCATTCTTGTCTGGTTCCCATTTTCAAGCGGAATGTTTTCAGACTCTCTTCTTTGAGGATAATGTTGGCTGTTGGTTTTGTATAAATGCCCTTTATTATGTTCAGAAATTTTCCTTATATTCCTATTTTGCTGAGAGTTTTTTTAGAGGAATTGATGTTTGGACTTTATTAAATGCCTTTTCTGTGTCGATTAAGATGATCATGTGACTCTTTTCCTTTGTTTTATTTCTGTGGTGGATTACGTTGATTGATTTTCTAATGTTGAACCATCCTTGCATGCCTGGTATGAATCCCACTTGGTCATGATGTATTATTTTTTTGATATGCTGTTAAATTCTATTGGCTAGGATTTTGTTGAGAATTTTTGCATCTATATTCATCTGTAGTTTTCTTTTTTAGTAATGTCTTTGTTTGCTTTGGTATCAGGGTTATGCTGGCTTCATAGAATGAATTTGGTAGCATTTCCTTCCTTATCTATGTTCTG
>NW_004443951.1:9418905-9419951 GCF_000243295.1 Trichechus manatus latirostris | reverse complement strand
ATAGAAAAAGCCTTATCCTGGAGCTGATGCCCTGAATTTGGACTTGTAGCCTACTAGACTGTAAGAAAATAAATTTCTCTTTCTTAAAGCCATCCACTTGTGGTATTTATGTTACAGCAGCACTAGATGACTAAGACATCCTCTTTGATTTCTTCTATTATCCATTTGTTTTTAAGCGAGGTGATATTCAGTTTTCATGTATTTGTTTTTTTTTTTCCTTGCTCTTCCTGTTATTGATTTTTACTTTTATGGCATTGTCATCAGAGAGAATGCTTTGTATTATTTCGATGTTTTGGATTTTATTGAGGGTTGCTTTTTGGCCTAAAATGTGGTCTATTCTGGAGAATGTTCCTTGTGCATTTGAAAAGAATGTATACTTTGCTGCTTTTGGATGGAGTGTTCTATATATGTTTCTGAGGTCTAGTTGGTTGATTGTGGCCTTTAGATTTTCTGTATCTTGGTTTAATTTCTTTTCTAAATTTTCTGTTCTTTACTGAGAGTGGTGTGTTGAAGTCTCCTACTACTATTGTGGAACTGTCCATTTTCCTTTTCAGTGCAGTTAGTTCATTTTATGTATTTTGGAGCCCCATCATTGGGTGCAGAGATATTTATTAGGTTATGTGTTCTTGCTGGAATATCCCTTTAATCGTTATATATTGTCCTTCCTTGTCTTTTATGGTGGATTTTGTCTTAAAGTTAATTTTATCTGAGATTAGTATTGCCACTCCTGCTCTTTTTTGGTTACTGTTTGCTTGGTATATTTTTTCATCCTCTGATTTTTAATATATTTTTGTCTTTGTGTAAGGTGTGTCTCTTATAGATAGCATATTGGTGGATTGTGTTTTTTTTAATCCTTTCTGCCACTCTCTGTCTCTTTTAAGGTGCATTTAAGCCATTTACATTCAGTGTGATTATCGATAGGTGTGAGTTTATTGCTGTCATATTGTTGTGCTTTTTTTTCTTTTTGTGGTGCTGACTTTTCTTTGTTCCACTTACTTTCTTGTGCTGAGTTCTTTTTGTTTGTGGCTTTTCTTTTCATTTCTTTC
>NW_004443951.1:9408719-9417708 GCF_000243295.1 Trichechus manatus latirostris | reverse complement strand
TTTTTTTTAAAGATTGTTTCTTTTTGTGTGTAAACTTTTACATTAGTTATACAGTAGAGGTCTCATACAATATTTGTCCTTTTGTGATTGACTTATTTCACTCAGCACAATGTCCTCCAGTTTTGCTCCTCTTACTCTCCTGTGCTGAGTTCCTTTTGTATGTGGATTTTTTTCATTTCTTTTGTTTTTGTAGGTTTTGTTTTTTCTGAGACTTTATGTTTTTCTTCTTTATTTTGATGAGTAGGTTTGTTAACTTTCTTTGTGGTGGCCTAAAAATTAATCCTTATCTTCCTAAGTTTTAACAGTCTTTTATTACTTGACATCACCTTGGCTTCCTCTCCATTTGTAAGTTCTATACCTACACTGTTTACTCCCCCTTTTATTGTTTTGACATTATCGTCATTTACTGATTGATGTATTTGTGTCCCTGTTTTAAGTCTTTTTGCTTTGTTTTGTTATTGAGAGTTCTTTTTCTAGGTTGGTATCTGGCTGATGCTGTCCTGTGTCCTAAACTTGGTTGTTGTCTGATGTTGTTGGTTCTCTAACTGAAGGACTGTCTTTAATATTTGTTGTAAGTTTGGTTTGGTTTTTACAAATTCCCTTAATTTCTGTTTATCTGGAAATATCCTAATTTTGCCATCATATTTGAGTGAGAGTTTTGCAGGATGTATTATTCTTGTTGGAACTTTTTTCTTTCAAGGTTTTATCTATGTCATCCCATTGCTTTCTTGCCTGCATGGTTTCTGCTGAGTAATAAGGGCTTAGTCTTATTGTTTCCCCTTCGCACGTGACTTTTTGTTTTTCTCGAGCTGCTCTCAGGATTCTTTGTTTGTCTTTGGTTTTAGTGAATGTGATTATGATATGTCTTGGTGAGTTTCTTTTGTGGTGTATCCTATATGGGATTCATTGAGCTTCTTGGATGGTCAGCTTTTCATCTTTTATGGTATGTGGGAAGTTTTCTGCCAGAAAATCTTTAACAATCATCTCTGTGTTTTCCATTTTCTCCCCCGGTCTGGAACTCCAGTCTCGCACAAGTTTTTGCTCTTGCTTTTGTCTTGCATAATTCTTAGGTTTTCTTCATTCTTTTCTCAATTTTTCCTCAAACAAATTGGCCTCCATGGGTTTGTCTTCAATATCGCTGATTCTTTCTTCCATTGTTTCTAATTTGCTCCTGAAGCTTTCTATTGAGTTGCCCATTTCTGAAATTTTGTAGTTTATCTTTTGAATTTCCATTTTCTGTTTTTGTATGATTTCTAATTGCTTATTTATTTTGATGTTTTTTCTTGTATTATTTTCCTGAATTCTATTGCTTTGTCTGTGTTTTCCTTGATTTTGGCTATATTTTATTTGGGTTTGTCTGTGTTTTCCTTGTTCTCTTCCTTAATCCCTTGGAAAGCCCTACATATTAGTCTTTTAAATTCCATATCACATAGTTTCAATGCCTTTTCTTCTACCGGAAGGTTATCTGATTCTTTATTTTGGTCACTTGCTAGAGCTATCTTATGCTGCTTTTTAATATGTTTTGATATTGTGTGCTGTCTCTGAGACATTGAGATTATTTTCTTTATTTATTGATTGTATATTTGTTCCATCCTGATTTTTTGTTTTGTTTGCTGCTTGCTCATCTATAGGCATGATGGCTCTCACATCTTATCCAGGTGGGCAGTGCAGCAGCAGGCAGGGCAAGCTCACGTTGCTGTACACTTGTTTGGCAAGGTGCTGAGGGTGGACTGCCTCCTGATATTGGTCCAGCCAAGTGAGAGTGTTCACATTCCTTACCAGATGAGTAGGTGTGTCAGAAGGGGAGTGGTACAGGCTCACTTCCAACCATTTAGCCACTGGTTGAGTGGTGGGAGGGGAGGGGCAGTGGGAGTTCAGTGTGGCTGTGGGCCTGAGTGCCAGGAGCTCTCTAGCTGTTGTGGTACATCAGGGACTAGCAGGAAGAGGGGCATGTGGCATAGGGGGCTAGGTGAGAGGGAGAATGAAAAGAAAAGAGAGAAAGAAAGAGAAAAGAGAAAAAGGGCAGCACAGTGGGAGCTGGTGGGTTGGGCTGGGATGGATCTAGGGGCCAGTGGGAAGGCGGGAGGTTAGGTTTCCGTCTTTAACAAGCTCCCAGAGTTTTGTATTAACTGAGATTATGCTTGAGAAAATGGTTTGCAAAGTCTGCAGTTCTGTACATTTTTGTTGTAGCTTTGGCATGGTATTAAGTCCTAGCAATTTCTGGCCTCTGTCTCCCTAAGAGGAGCCCTCATGATGCAGTGGTTAAGCCTTTGGCTGGTAACCAGATGGTCAGTGGTTTGAACCTACCAGCTGTTCAGCAGGAGACAGATGTGGCAGTCTGCTTCTGTAAAGATTTACAGCCTTGGAAACCATATGGGGCAGTTCTACTCTGTCCTATAGGGTTGCTGTAGTCAGAATCGACTCAAAGGCAGTGAGTTTTTTTTTTTTTTAATTTCTCTGAGATTAAAATTCATCAGAATGAGTCACCACTTTTGTTAACAAGTTTCCCACGGCCTCTTTCTTTCTTCCTTCCTTGTTTTTTCTTTTTTTCATAATACTGACCCAACTGTGGGCTCTTAGGTTGACTGGCCAGCCTGGTGTGCCTGGAACTTTCTCAATTTTAGCACCAAAAGTCCCCATAGCCTGAGAAACCCCTCAGTCCTGGGAACATCAGCATGGTTGGTCACCAGGTTGTGTACTGAGCCGTGGACCACCAGAGAGGTGAATTGGATGAGCCCTTGCCTTTGAGGAGAGGCAGGGTTTGTTTTTTTTCAATCGTACTTCAGGTGAAGGTTTACAGAACAAATAGTTTCTCATTAAACAGTAGTACACATATTGTTTTATGACATTGGTTAACAACCCCACAACATGTCAACCCTCTCCCTTCTAGACCTTTTTTTTTTTTTTTTGGTGAAAATATTCATAGCCATAGACACACCATTTCAAAAATTTCTACATACACAGTTCAGTGACATCGACTATGCTCTTCCAGTTGTGCTGCTAGTCTCACTTTAGATGAAGGTTTACGGAACAAAATAGTTTGTTATTAAACAGTTAGTACACATGTTGCCCTATGACAATGATTAACAACCCCACTACATGTCAACACTGCCCTTACTCAAACTTGGGTTCCCTATCACCAGCTTTCCTGTCCCCTTCTGCCTTCTAGACCTTGTCCCTGGACTGCTGTGCCTCATTAGTCCTATTATGTTATATGGGGCTGTCCAATCCCTGGCTGAACAGTGAACCTCGGAAGTGACTTTACCACTGAGCTAAAAGGATGTCTGGGGGCCATACTCTCAGGGTTTCTCCAGTCTCTCTCAGGCCAGTAAATCTGGGTTTTTTTTGTGTGCGTTAGAATTTTGTTCTACATCCTTCTCCAGCTCTGTCCAGTACCCTCTGTTGTGATCCCGGTCATAGCAGTCTGTGGTGGTGGCGGGGCACCATCTAGCTGTACTGGACTCAGTCTGGTGGAGGCCTTGGTAGCTGTGGTCCCTTAGTCCTTTGGACTAATCTTTTCCTTGTATCCTGTTCTCTTCATTCTACCTTACTCCCAAAAGGGTGAGACCAGTGGAGTATTTTAGATGGCAGCTCACAGGCTTTTAAGATGCTACTCACCAAGGTAGAATGTAGAACATTGTCTTTATAAACTGTGTTATGCTAATTGAGCTAGATGTTCTCTGAGACCATGGTCCCCACAGCCCAAGGGAGGGGTTTTGGAGGGCTGCAGGATTAACTTAATGAATTCGAAGGGTTACAGGAGGGAGGATGGTGGACAAACACACTTTGATACAACATGTTAAGTGCCGGAAGGGAATCACACTCAGCCAAGCATAGCACTGTAAGGCGAGGTGTGGGGATCAGGGAAGGCTTCCTGGAGGAAGGGCATTGGGTATAGGCTGTGAAGAGCTGGTGGAATTAGGCAGAAGTTGGGGGTTAGACAAGAAAGACTGTTCTAACAGAGGCAAAAGTCAGTTTTGCTTCTTACCCAGCTATTTTCAAACTCCCTTTCACCCCCAATTTTGGGCTAACTCTGCTCTCTTTCTCAGGTGTCATACCCTTTCAAATATGAAGTCTTAGAGTGAGATGGGACCTTGTTCAACTGTCCCATTGAATAGACGGGCAGTTTCAGGACCTGTGAGGAAACCTACTTGCCTAGGATCACACAGTGAGTTCATGAAAGAGCTTGGTGTGGAATTTGGCTCCCCAGTCCAGTGTGCTGCCCAGTGCAATCCAAAGCATTCATTCCAGGGACCTAAACTTGACCTCTCAGCCAAAAGCTCTCAGGCTGCTCTGGAGGCAGAGCCCAACTTGACTGAGTGGAAAATGCCCAGCTTCCAGGCTTCCTACTCCTGCCCCGCCTTGCCCACATTCCTGATAGCCAGAGTCCTCTCCTTCACCTCACACATATCCAGGCTTAGGCACCAGCCAGAGGCAGCTGGGATCACTCTAAAGCAAGTCTGTCTCAGCGGAACAAGCTGTTCAGAAGGCAAAGAAGTCCCAGAATCCAGGACTAAAGGTTATGTCAGTCATTCTCTTTTAATTGATTACTGCCATATCCAAAAACAACTGTAAGAATATTAAACTACAATGTTCTGAGCACTCAATGTGGGTGGTAGCTGCTTTACACACATTGTCTCATTTAATCTTCCAAACGACCTTGTAAAGTAGATAGTCCTATCACCTCCATTCTACAGATTGGCAACCTGAGATTTAGAGAGGTTAAGAAGCTTGCCCAGGGTTGAATTTGAACGTCAGCCAGTCAGAAACCCAAGAAGTTTCTCTTAACTGAAATCCCTGGTGGTCTCAGTCAGACCCCTAAGGATACAAACTGTTGAAACCTTAGGTTTGGGAGATGTGAAGCAGGGTGGAGCTGGACAAGGCATGAGGAGAGAGATGGCTGTAAGAGTCCACACACTGGAGCCCACCTTCATAGGGAAACATGCCCTCCTACCTCCAGAAGGGAACAGAGGCCCTATTTGCTGAGGTCACACTGTTAGCTGTCCCCCAGGTGAGCCAGTCAGGAAAAGTGCTGAGTCATTGTCCCTGGTGGAGGGGGAAAGGGAAAAGGAAAGAAAGAAGGGGAGGGAGAGAGAGACAAGGAAATACGTCTTTTTGGAATGTCAGATACTGTTTTTTCTGATGTGCCAAACACACCTCTTCCCCCTATGCGTTCTGAAGCAATTGAAAGATACCTGTATCTCTTTTCTTGGCATCTGGGAAACTGGGTATTCATATAGGAGTTCCCAAGCTTCAGGATTCCTCATTGACTCAGGGTCCAAGCTAATCAGTACAATAACATGGGATTAGCACATACATTGAGCATCAGTATGTAACCCCACCCCTTGCCTTCTGACCGCATTAGCCCAGCACATCCATTCACACAGTCACATAACCATGTCTTAGCTTGGAATCTGCCAAAAAGCAGAGCCTGAGGGAAAGGTTTGCTTGCAGGCAGTGATTCCAGAGTATAGGGGTCTGGAAAGAGTGAGTACGAAAGGAAGCAAAGCCAACCCAAGGTGTTTATTGAGCTGGTTACCACTGGAGGCAACCGAGGCTCAGTTCCACTGGGGACCCTCCGAGGAAATGTGCAAAATGTCCCTCAGAATTGCCTGCTTGAGGCACTAGCTCCTATTCGCCATTGGTCAAGGTTTGCCCCAGGGGTGAAAACTCCCTGGCCCTGCCAGGTATATACTAGTGCTGGAAGGCTTCTACAGGTATTCCACTTGGCAGTGTTACTGCAATAATACAGATTGGAGCCGCCTGCCGCAATAGCCAATTCTGAGACAGGGGTGAGGTGAGCAGCAAGGTATTTATTATATGTCAATATATAGGAGACAGAGGGGAATAGATTCCTCCAAAAAACCCATCTCCCCCACTGGAGATAGGCTGAAGGCTTTTATAGGGACAGGATTATGGATCTTAGAAGTTTGTGTTAGTTTCCCCGTGAGGTTGTGATGTCTTAGATGAGTTAATCTTCTACTGGTATCCTTAGAGATTATCTGGTGACATCCTTGGGGATTATCTGGCGACATCCTGCTTTTTCTGTCACAAGATGGGTGCTCTGTTTGGTTTTTCATCCTTAGATCATTATCACTTGTTTTCCACCCTTCAGGGAGGAACATCTATTAATCTTAAACCTTTTGTAGAGTCTAGAAAAACAAGATCATGAGACAATGTGGCCGTTAGCAATGGGGAATAAATAATAGTGAGCCCGGCCTGTGCAGCCTCTTCCAATCCTCGCTTTTATTGGAAGTTCCTCAATCTTGGGAAACAGGGCGTCACTTCTTTTCTGGCTACTTGCTGCTGGTTAGGGGCGTCGCTGGGGTGAGAAACCTCCTGGTATCGACTAGGGGCCATGTGTGGGGGTGGGGGTAGTTAGAGTGGAAATTGGCTGCATCTTGGTGAATTAGATGACAATCATCTTCAGAGCTTGAAAAAGGGGCATCCTGACTTACCAGGGTAAAAATTTTTCTAGCCTTAGGAGTATTTGTAGTCCCTTTTGTTAATATTCTCATAAAACATGGAACACAAAAACAAACTAGAATAATCACTATTCTTAAGGTTCTTCTTTCAGACTCTTTTATGGCCCACTTAACTGGACCTACTGGAGTTAGGGTTGAGACTACACACGGGAGGGTGAGAGTGTCCCCAGCTTACAGGGTCAACATCCCCTTTGCCTGTAGGATCACCGGCACCTTTTCTGTCCAGGTCTCCTGGAAAAACAGAAAGATAGAGCGAAATAAGGTCAAAATCATTGTGCTGTAGGCTTCTTGAACTTGCACTTCAGGCCCTGAATTGGAGTACAAGAGTACGGTGGCTCTTTGTTTTCTGTTTCTTTCTCTTCTTCTGGCAGGGCTGCTTTTACTCTGGAGTGATGCACCCACGCAGCCTCTTGTTAATTTCAGAGTGGGTGGTCAGGAGAACTTCAAAAGTTCCCTCCCACTGAGAGGCCAGTTGATCTTCCGGGGGTGGGGGTGGGGTTGATTCTTCTAGGTTTTCAACAGGACCTGATGGCCAGTCTCTGGGTTGGAACCTGTAGAGGGGAGTGTCAGGAGGCAAAGACAAACAAGAAGAAGCATACTGACGTTACAGTGTTTAAGCATACAGTGTTGATGACAGCTCTCAGAGAACGGACCCAGTCTCTTTTCCAAGGTGGGGAAAGTCAACTTTTTCAGGAACAGTCTCCCATATGTTAATATGTGGGGGCTCAATTTGAGCCCACTTCGAGGGGCTACCCGGATTCTGAGCAGGGCAATGGGGAGAACTTGTATCTAAGTGGAGCTTGTCTCTGGCAAAGTTTCGCCAAGACCTTTTTCAGAGTATGGTTCATCTTTTTGGTCTCTCCAGTCGATTGTGGTCTCTAGGCTGAATGTACTTTCCAATTTATATCTAAAACCTTGATGACTTCTTGGATGACTGTTGCCATGAAAGCTCGCCTGTTGTCCCTCTGTACTGAGATTGGAAGATCAAAACAGGGTATGATTTCTTTGAGTAACACCTTGGTCATTTCTTGGGCTCGTTCGGTTCGACAAAGGAAAGCCTCTACCCACCCTGAGTAGATGACCACAAAAATCAGCAGATATTTAAAATTTCCAGGTGTCTGGGACATTGTACCGCTGCCACCTGAAGGGGATCATTGATTGCCTTCAGGAGTTCTAGGATTTCTGGTACATGTTTTATTTCTTTGTTGGCAGATTCAGAAGTCCCCTTTTTTCCTACAAGGCACCATGTGAGTGAAGGACCAGATGGGCATATTTATTATCAGTATACACAGTTATGCGTCTTCTTATTCCTAGTCACAGGACCCGCCTGAGGACTATTCAGCCTTTTGAGCTGAAGTGCCGGCAGGAAGTGGAGCTGCCTCTAAGACCTCAGTTCGTGTCACCACCGCATATCCCACCTTGTGGCATTCCTCATATAGAAAGCTACTGCCATCCGTATACATTTCTATCTCTGGGTCAGTCAAGGCAACATCTGAGAGATCTGGTCTGCTAGAATAAACTTCTTCAATTATCTCTAGGCAGTCATGTACGGGGGCATCTTCTGACATAGGCAGCAATGTGGTGGGATTGAGGGAGGAGACAGCCTTCAGAACCACGTTTGAGTTGTCGAACAAGATTGCCTGACATTTTCCCATCCATCCTGCCGTGAACCAAAAAGACCCCGCTTTTATTCCAAAAGAGGTAAAACTGTATGTGGTGTGTTTACCATTACCTTTTGTCCAAGGGTGAATTTCTTGGCTTCCTGTAACAAATCACATGTTGCAGCCACGGCTGGAAGCCCAGGGGGCCATCCCCAGGCCGTGTTGTCCAGCAGTTTTGAAAAGTAGGCCACCGGTCGCCTGGCTGGGGTTTGAGTTAGTACCCCCCCAGCAATTCCCTGTCTTAATATCATTTATTCAATGGCAAATAGAGGCTGAGACTCGGGGTGTAGAGGAATACAAAAGAAGGCATCTTTCAAGTCTAGTACTGAAAACCAAGCACATTGACTGGCTGTAGTAACCAAGAGAATATCTGGGTTTGGCACAATCCGATGACTGTCCTCTACTAGCTGGTTGATTTTTCTTAGGTCTCGAACAGACCAATATTCTCCTGTCCCTGGTTTCAACACTGGTACGATAGGGGTGTTGTATGGAAACTAGCAAAATTTTAAAAGTCCAGTTTTTATGTGTCGATGCACCAATGGTGTGATTCCTTCTAAAGCTTCTTTGCAGAGGGGATATTGTCTCTGGTTTATAATAGGTGCTCTAGGTTTTAAAGTAATTTTAACCGGTGCGGCTGACTGGGCTCATCCAGGCCTTTCTTATGCCCAGACCTCTGGATTCGCCTTTTGTTGAATATAGAAAAGAATGCCACTACGTGTCACTATTTCTTCTTGCAATAGTGTCGCCCGCAAGGCACCTGCATTTTCAGGTGGGATCTGTAGAAAATGGAAAGGAACAGCTCTGCCATGACTCTGATAAGGAGGATTGTGATTCTTTTAATTA
>NW_004443951.1:9404259-9407013 GCF_000243295.1 Trichechus manatus latirostris | reverse complement strand
TCATAAATTAAACCAGTAAACTTTAGTCAGATAAAACTTGACCATATCAGATAAATTTATTTTTCAATAAACCTCTTAAACGTTGTCTTTGTTGCATATCTTTTATAGAGCATCGCTTTCTTTCAATGGCAAAAATGAACACTCATTAGCAGACTTAAATATATATATATATGTCTATCCTTTCTCTTGTGGCATAGAAAGCAAACATATATAAACTTAAATTATGACAAATATCTATTAACTCAATAACATCAATAAGTTACCAAAATGTTGAAATTATTTTAAGCCCATATATCATAAAACGTAACTGTTGTTGAAAGGAAAGTCTATTTAAACATTCTAAGATTTCATTCAACTTTTACTACTGCTCATATTTTTCCCAATCTAATTTTAGCCCTTAAAGATTGTATCAACTGGCTTTGGAAATCACAAAGTCTCTCTACTCAGTTGGCCAATTCATTGATATGGATATAACCTTAAGTCTCTGGCTACTGCTAGAAACATTTTTTCCAGGCCACTTCAGGTGCGTCTCATTGTGATGTCTATTTTTTTTTTTTTTTGACTTCTTAAAATTCCCCTATAATAGAGAGAACTTGTTTAAAGTTTTATGATTAGGATCTACCCAATTTCTGATAACCATAGCAAAGCAGCAATTTTTCTTATCTTTTGTCTTCAAAGAGTCTCCACCTAGCTGGAAAGGGTCTTTCAAAAGCTTCCCTGGAGCTACACGACCTTGGAGACTGGGAGCTGGGGAGGCCTGATTGTGCCCCGCCCTCAGTCTCTTCACTCAAGGAAGACATTTACATATGTTTAAGTTGATGGAGGCATTTTGAAAGGCTATCTACCCAGTAAATAGCAAAGCTGTTTAGCAATTTTGTAAACGAATCTAACAATTCTTGCCTAGCAGGACTGGGGCGTCATCGCAGTTCATTTACCTATGTTTACCTTGACCTAGGAATTTAAGGACAAGAGATAAGTAATTTCTTTTTTACTGTTCTGGAACTGCTACTTTTACTTTAAGACAAAACTATCCTTTTTCCTTAAATAGAACACATTTCATATCTAGCTCAAGTTACTTAGAAAGGTTTCGCTTTTAAGATTGACATAGTATAAAACATAAAGATCTTAGTGTACTTCTCAAATAGGCCAAATTATATCAAAGTTTCTCCAAGTAACTTTTAAAAATCTAAATCATAAGACAGACACAAGATGCAGTTTTTTCTGGATGAAGAAAGAACTGAGGTTCTATGGCTAGCCTTACAAAATACAGCAATTCTTAGCCATAGCCACCAATTTAATACAAGACAAACTTAGACACAATGCTCTAGACCAGAAGCAAGCTCTTGGAACAAAAGGAGCCAGAAAGACCACATAAACTCACCGGACAATACCACACAAAACAAGGATATGGGGATCCTAGTTTCTTAAAGTGTACATAGCAATTTTTGGTAAGATTGATTCAATTCAATGGAAAAAACAGGTTCTAGGTAAAACTTATTAACTTGCTGGAGCCTCAGATGGAGGAATATTAGACCTCTTGACAAAATCTGAGCATCAAGCAAAGTTCCCCAAGGGAAAAAACGGACAACACAAATCAAAGCTCATTTTCCCAAAGTGGCCACTGAAATTCTAAGTTACTTCTAGTATACTCAGTTTATAATGTTTTAAAATATTAACCCCAAACTAGTAAATCAGTAGTGGGGGGGGGGGAATCCAGTCTCATTTATCAAAGACGTTAAGCGATAAGGTTCAAGCTTTTGGTTTCTTTCTTTCTGAAGCTTTCTCTTAACAGCTGCATCAGGGCGCCCAAGTAGATGGTATAATACTAGTTACATACAGACAGTGGACAGGACAGACACAAAACCACAGTAAACGAATAAATCCTGCAAGCTGACGGAGATTTTCTTGACCCCCCCCTCCTTCAACCTCTCAGATGGCCCTGCTTGCTAGCAGAGGTGATTTTAGAGAATGTCAACCTCCCAGACACGCGAGCATTCACAGACCCAGAACCAGAACTCTAGAGTCACCAGGAGTCCCTACTTGCGAGCCTACTTACAGGGACGGTCATCTGGGGGCGCCTGTCACCCCAGAAACCAAGGGCTCCGGTCCCGCTCCGGAAACCTCGGGCCTGCCCTATCCGCCCCGGCCCTGAGCACAACAGGGAGAGGAGTCGCGGACTCACCTTGGGATCCCTCCTACAGGTCTTGCTTTTCTTTCACCCACCTCTTTTGGCGCGGTTGGGGACCAGCAGTGCTGTGACAGACCCAGGTCTGGCCGATGGTCTCCCCAGAGGCAAATGAAACCTCTCGCAGCCACTTGTCAGGAGAACTGTTGATCAGTCCCAGGCCCTGCCCCAGGGCTGCTGCGTCTCAGGCGGCTTGAGCTCCCCATACAGGCCACCAAATTTGTTACCGCAATAATGCAGATTGGAGCCGTCTGCCGCAATAGCCAATTCTGAGACAGGGGTGAGGTGAGCAGCAAGATGTTTATTATATATCGATATATAGGAGACGGAGGGGAATAGATTCCTCCAAAACACCTGTCTCCGCCACTGGAGATCAGCTGAAGGCTTTTATAGGGACAGGATTATGGATCTTAGAAGTTTGTGTTAGTTTCCTGTTGAGGTGGTGATGTCTTAGATGAGTCAGTCTTCTACTGGTATTCTTAGAGGTTATCTGGTGACATCCTTGAGGATTATCTGGCGACATTCTGCTTTTTCTTGTCACAAGATGGGTGCTTTGTTTGGTTTTTCAT
>NW_004443951.1:9377487-9403442 GCF_000243295.1 Trichechus manatus latirostris | reverse complement strand
GGACCTGGCGTGGGATTTCCATGAGTTGGGGGCTATTTGACAGCAGCTAATAATAATGCCCAACATAGTATCTGGCACATAGTAGGTACTCAATAAATATGTATGATGAAAGAATGAATCAATTTGTTGACTGATAGGAGGAAACTGGCACCTCTCCTGGCTCTTCTTTCTTGTATGCAGGTGAAAAAAATCTCCTCTTTGATGTTTATCTTCCCAAGTACTGACATACGTCTGTTCACTTACTGTAACTCAGTTCTGCTGGGTTTGTCTGTTCTCTGACGAAGCCTCTGTTCTGTCCTCTCACCTTCTCGTTTTCTCCCGTTTGCCAAGACTTTACCCAACTTTTCTAGGATTACATCTCTTACTCATTTCCTTCAGAGTTTTACACAGCTTGCAGTTTTACATAAAACCTGAAGTATCTATCACACAATCCCTGCCAGTGACTGGGGTCCGGTGTCCCTGGAAGAGCAGGGATTCTGAGACACACTCTACTACATCACATTGCATCCTTGGTTAGCTATCCTAGTTGCAAAGTTATCCCTTGGGGTGGATGAGGCCCTCACGCTTTCTGGAGTCAATGTGGGACAGAGCCTGCAGAACAACTGACTTCTGCCCAGCCCAGCTGCTTCACATTCCTACCTGCCCTCCCTGGTTCTACCCCCCCAACCCATTTCATACTTTCAGGACCAAGTTACCCAGCCAAAGATAATAGAAGTTGCTTGTGAGAAATACAGCCTTGATAGAAGGAGCTGAGAAGACCACAAAAATCAGCAATTTCCAGATGCCAGGGCAGGAAGCCATCTCTTTGCTCTGCCCCCACTTTGGGCACTGCCTATAGCAATGATAGCCACTCTTCACACCTGCCCTGACTTTATAAAGTACGTTGAGCATTGCCATGATCTCAGGATTCTCAAGACAACCCCTGAAGAAGGTCATGGGAGCAGGAGACACAAGGTTATGTGTAAACACAAAGTTGGTGGAATGCAGCAAGGACACTAGAAAATTTGAAAGCTCCCCCGCGGATTCTAATGTGCAGCCAAGATTGAGAACCATTGCTCTAGACACATCTTTTTTTCCCACGAACATAATCTGGCCCCTACTTTCCCCTGTAAAGTACCCACACTCACTACTTCTTCGGTTTGCCTGACATTTCTGGGAAATTGGTGTAGGGGGAACGTTGAGGATGGTGGTGAGGTTTGGGCCCCCCCACCAGGTGGCTGCTGCTGGGACCCAGCCACAAGAGGTGCCGACTGTGTTGTCCAGGAAGGCGTCAGCACAGTATGACCAAAATATTTCTCATGAGCCAGTAAACCTTTCCCCACTTTCTCCTTCTCACATCCCCAGCTGCAACAGTCAACCCCTTCAACATTCATTCAACAAACCCTTATTTATTAAGTGTTTGTTGTGTTCTGGGTGCCTGGGAAGCAGAGAGGACTCTGACAGGGAACCTCCCCAACAGGTTGACGGAGCCATGGTTAAGAATGATGTCATGTGATGGGTGCACATTGGCAATGTTCTCTCAACTCTTACAAAACTCTGTGCCTGCCTAGCTCTCAAAGGTGGTTCATTCTTTCATTCATGAACCTGATCATGGGTTCACTGAGTGCTTTTATCTGTCAGTCCTGGCTTAACTGTGCAAAGAGGGGCAGAGACAAGCTCAGTCTCTGACTTGCAGCAGAATGGGAGGATCTGAGGATAAGATTAAGCACTCAGCTAACTTCTTCAAGGGGGAAAGTGAACGAATCCTAAAAGAGTTGCAGACTAAGGTGGAAGATTTAGAACACTTCTCTAATTGGTGCGTCTGAAGTGGAGAAAGAATGTGGAGGAAGGCTTCCTGGAGGAAAAGAGCCATTGGGACGGATTTGGATGAAGACGGAGTCTCATTGCCTCCATCCCTGTCATGGATTGAATTGTGTCCCCCCAAAAAGGTGTGTAGCACCTTGGCTAGGTCATGATTCCGAGTATTGTATGACTGTGTTATCTGATGTGATTTCCTTATGTGTTGTAAACTCTATCACTATGATGAGATTATATGCTCTCCTCATGTGTTATAAATTCTATCACTGTGATGAGGTTATACTGATGAGGTTGACAAGATTAGTGTCTTAATGCAACCTCTTTTGAGATATAAAAGAGAGAAGTGAGCAGAGACACATGGGAACCTCATACCACCAAGAAAGCAGTGCCAGGAGCAGAGTGCATCCTTTGGACCTGAGGTTCCTGGGCAGAGATGGTCCCAGACCAAAGGAAGACTGATGACATGGACTTTCCTCCAGAGCCGATGGAGAAAGCGTTCCCCTGGAGCTGATGCCCTGAATTTGGACTTGCAGCCTACTGGACTGTGAGAGAATAAATTTCTCTTTGTAAAGCCATCCACTTGTGGTATTTCTGTTGGAGCAGCACTAGATGACTGAGACAATCCCCTTCACACTTTCCCTGAAAAATGGGAATTTACCATTGCTAAAGACTTAAGGATTTATTTTCTCAGTGGTCCAAAAGGAGCCTTCCAGTCTTGTCCTACAGGCATGCATAATGGTGGTCTCTTTGACGAGGCAGGGAGAGTTGCTTACTCTACAACCTGGGGGGTTCACACTGATGGACCGGAGTACAGTGGCTGAATCAAAAGTCTCTTAAAGGTCTTGTTATGCTGATATCTTGAGAGAGGCTCAGAGCAAGGGAATAAACTTCTCTCAGTTAAATTTTATCAAAAGCCAGAAAGGGTGAAGATGAAACGAACTTTTGGAGAAACTGACCAGATCAGATTGACACCTACAGACCTGAATGGCTGGTACCTGAGTAACCTCACCCTGAGGACTCTTTGCCCTACTAAAGGACTAATTGTCAAAGATTGTTTTTGACTGGTAAAATGATTGGGAGGGGGATGTTATCCTCCAAGTATGAGAGAACCATGGCTAGAAAAGTTGCGATGGATCGCTTTTATATGACTTTTGTTGCCATGGTCTTGTGACTCCTACAAAATGATTGGATGAGACTATGCGAATAAGGTGCTTGTGGCCCACCAAAGGGATCGGACAGTTTGCTAATAATGCAAATAAGGTGCATAGAACCCCTGTGGGGGTTGAACTATGCAAATAATGTGTATGGAAGCCTAATGAGGGGATTGGTCAATTTTGCCATCCTGCTAGATGTAAAAGAGAGCCAATCCTAGAGCGGAGGGGTCCCTCACTACCACCAAGAAGAACTGGGAGTGAAGCACATTCTTTGGACCCAGGGTGCCTGTGCTGAGAACCTCCTAGACACAGGAGCCAGAGAGAGAGAGCAGTAACACTGGAGATGGTGAGAGTCAATAAGAAGCAGTCCAGAGAAATGGCAGCAGCAGAACTAGGAGACCAGCACAAGATGGTGTGGTGGGCTTCCTGGCCCATGGAGTGAGGTAGCTGCAGTGGGTGTGCCAACCCATGGAGTCAGAGAGCTGAATGCCTTCAGGCAGGAGACTTCCTGGTGGAATGAGATGCCTCTGGTCACTTATCAGGGAGCTAAAAATCTTTGCAACACTTGCCTGAGCAGGGCAGAGGCCAGCCTAAGGGCCCAGGGACCAGGTAGAGGCCTGCCTGCAGGCATGGCCAAGGAGCTGTCCTGACTGAAAAACTGTATCCTGATTTGTTCCTGGTCCTGAATTGTAACCTGTTACTTCCCTAATAAACCTCATAATTGTGAGTATGGTCTGTGAGTTCTGTGTGGCCACTGCAAAAAATTATTGAAACCAGCAGAGAAGTAGAGAGTGCTGTGGGAGAGACAACTGGTGTCAGAAGTGGTAAAAAGATTGGAGAAGAGGCATGTGAAACCTCCATCTCTTAGGAATCAGTCTTGGGCTGATGTTGATGATGATTCTCTCCTCCCCCTCATGAAGTTAGAGGAGGTCACATGACCCCGACACCATTTTTACAGTTGGGGATTAGCTCCAAGTTTTTCTTTAGAGTTGAGTTTTCTACTGGGCTCTTGAGAGTAGAACCAAGGCCAGTGAGTGGAACCTTTAGGAAGGCACGTACTGGCTTCCAGTAGTCACTGGAAGGGGTAGGGTAAGATCAGGATCTGGGATGTGGCTGCTGTCCAGCCTCCAATTCTGTCCACATGGTGACCTACCCTTTGTCCCATAAGTGTGAATGGCTGGCAGACTTCAGCCAGGGCAGGGAGCGGAGTGTGTGACAATAGACCATGAATGCTGGGCTATGTTTCTGGCAGGAGAAAGTATGCAGGAATTTGAGGCCACAAGCAACATTCACCTTGCTCTTCTTCCCTCTGACTTTCTCTCCCTGATGCCAGCTCTGGAAGTTCCATTCCACACTAGGCCAGCCCAGAGTCATGCCCTCTGAGATCTCTTGACCCAGGTTTATCAATTCCCAACAGGACAGTACATCAGCTTACTCTTCAGTCTCCAGGTTTTTGGCAGGTCGCCTCCCCACTGACCCAGGTCACTGAACACACACAGAGGGCGTTATATTTCTGGAACACACCTGTGACCACTCTTCTTCTGCTTAAGGCCCTCTTCCTCCATGGCTTCCTGCAGCCTAGAAGACAAAATTGTCTCATTACTCCTCCGTTTAAAGGCCCACGCTAACCACGCTTTCAGTGGTACAGTTTCCTGACAAGTCCTTTCCCTCTGTGGTTTCTGCTTCATAATATCTCAGATATTTGCTTCTTCCCCAAACTAAGCCCTTTACTTTCTCCATACTCAGATCATGGCTTGCTCCCCTCTTACAGAAGTTTTGTGTATGCTAGTTCTACTGGACTAATAAGCAACATCATGATAAATGGAGAAAAGATTGATGTTGTCAAGGATTTCTTTACTTGGATCCGCAATCAACACTCATGGAAGCAACAGTCAAGAAATCAAACGACACATTGCATTGGCCAAATCTGCTGCAAAAGACCTCTTTCAAATGTTAAAAAGCAAAGATGTCACTTTAAGGACTAAGGTGCGCCTGACCCAAGCCATAGTGTTTTCAGTCACCTCATATGCATGCTAAAGCTGGACGATGAATAAGGAAGACCAAAGAAGAACTGACACCTTTGAATTGTGGTGTTGACGAAGAATATTGAATATACCATGGAATGCCAAAAGAACGAACAAATCTGTCTTGGAAGTCCAGCCAGAATGCTCCTTAGAAGCAAGGGTGGTGAAACTTAGTCTCACATACTTTGGACATGTTATCAGGAGGACCCAGTCCCTGGAGAAGGACATCATTCTTGGTAAAGTAGAGGGTCAGTGAAAAAGAGGAAGACCCTCAATGAGATGAACTGACATAGTGGATGCAACAATGGGCTCAAGCATCACAACAATCATGATGATGGTGCACGACTGGGCACTGTTTCATTCTGTTGTACACAGAGTTGCTATGAGTTGGAACCATCTCAATGTCACCTAACAACTACAACAATAACAGTTCCACTTGGAACTCCTCTGTGAATGCCCCCAGTACTTCCCGGGCTAGCCCTATTGCTCAAAATAAACCAGGTTAAGCCCACTTGGCCCACCCTATGCTAATTCTATTCAGTTTGTCCCAGGCTACCCCCTTAAATATGTTTCAACCCAACTTCACCAAGCTTTTTCCGCTTTCCTGGGCTTTTCCCAGTATATCAATTAGAAGTTCTGTGGTTTTAAACAACAGAAAACTCAATTTAAACTGAATTAAATAATAAATGGGGTTTATCTGTTGCAGCATGGAAACCCCAGGTTCTGCTCTGCGTGATTCGTATTGGCGGATAATGAGAGACTAGGTGGGAAAAGAGAAAGATGCTTTTATTGTCTTGCACAAGGAAAGGAGTCAGTTGGAGCTGTTGCCGCCAAGACTGTTCAGCTAGGGCGAGGGGAAAGGTTACTTGTAAGGGGTTTAAAAGTAGAAAGTTCATACAAGTTACATCAGCAACATTCTTAATCATACTATGCAGATGCAATGGGGTTTACATATAACTTCATGCATCACCAGGATTTTAATGTAAAATCATGGGGCATGCGAAGCAAAGGAAACAGGATTCTAATGCAGTGAGCTAAACTGCAGTGGAATTTTCCACAGCCTGGGAACCTCTGCCTTACATTGGTTCACATAATTAAAAGGTCCCAAGGTACTCTTAGCTTTAAACGAAACTTGATAACAGGAGTTTAAACAATGTGACTAGTATTCGATTTCTCTCTGTATATTTCTCAGTTCAGTTGCTCCAGTGTTGGGTCCATTCTTGTCAGGCTCTTCATAAGATTACATCCTTCCAGGTTAAAATAAAATATTAGAGAGCCTGTTTCCAGACAGCTTGAATTAAAGACTAGACATTGAGTCTTATTAGCCTTGATTGCAGTCCCTGGGTGGGGCAACAGGTAACACGCTTGACTGCTAACCAAAGGTTGGCGGTTTGAGTCCAGAGGCACGTTGGAGGGAAGGGCTTGCAATTTACTTTAGAAATATCGGCTATTGAAAACCCTATGGTGCTCAATTCTGCTCTAACACACATGGGTCACCATGAGTCGGAACTGACTTGATGCCAAACGACAACAGCCCTGATTGGCTGACTTTGGTCATGTGTATACTCTTGAACAATCAACCACAGTGGACGAGGTGAATGCAGACTATCTTAAATAAATATGGGCCAGTGCTGGAGCTGGAGGTGAGATCAATCCCACTGAACCCCAAAGCCAAAAAATTCATGGTACTTGGTGAAAGAGGGAAGCAGGGAATGAATGCTGGGGAGGCATTCAACCAATGTCCACTATACCCAGTTAACGCCATCTAGGCTAGCCCCATTAACTTCCCAGGAGAATCCTACATGGTCTTTGCCAGAAGCCAAAGCTTTTTCATCAGGTGGGGACCTCCCTCAGGTTCTCCCCCAAACACTCCCTTCATCACACTGCCGGGATGGGACCATGCCGATAAACAAATTCACCCTAAAGTATGGAAGTCAGCTACAGCGCATCATGTTCTCTTACTCTCTGACCAGATGACTTGTACTTTAAAGGGGGCACTCAATGCCTTGGCCCAGTGAAATAAAGTACAAATAGTAGAATTTCACGAAGGTGACAGATCAATGGAGAACACTTTTGGAGTTCTTTTTATTGCCCTGTCTTCTTGCCTTCTCTGCCTATGGCTAGGGCTAGGTATGGTGTCTCATCAGCAGAGAAGGATGAGGAGGCTTGATGTCCTCTATTGGAAGGGACAAGGAGGCCACACTGGCACCTTACCATTCTCTGAGTCAGTATCTGAGATCTAGTTCTGAGATCTGAGTTCTAAGTCCACCTGTGTGCTGATTTGCCCCCTGCCATCTCCATGCCAGGCTCATTCTTCACTCATCTCTGCCTTCTCCTGTATTCTGACTCCCTTGGCTTCTCTTGTCATCTCACCCCTGGCTGGGTTTGGCTGATGGGAGATGCCAGTAGGAGACTGGAGGGTGGGAGAAGAGAGAGGTTAGGACATTTCTTCTCTGCTCATTACCTGCTCTGGCAGTACTTCTCTGGCAATAGCTGTGTCCTCAAAACTACAGCTTCCACCAGG
The DNA here is from genome assembly GCF_000243295.1 of Trichechus manatus latirostris. NCBI lineage: Eukaryota > Metazoa > Chordata > Mammalia > Sirenia > Trichechidae > Trichechus > Trichechus manatus. Next base: position 9,395,943 of record NW_004443951.1, on the reverse strand, counting down.
CACCTCCCTCCCCATCTGGGAGATCCAGGAACACTATTTCCTCCCTTTGTCCTTTCAGCCTAGGGATGTTGATGGGTTTCCCACTGTTGCTAGTCTCTGGATGCCATGTCATACCTTGTTTGATTTCTTAACTCTGCCTAGCTCTCTGAAAGGAGCCTCGCATTCAAGGCTTTCTGAAATATTTGCAGTGAATTCTGTTTCCTGCTGGGATCCTGACTGATACACCCCAAGACTGGAGGGAGAAACAGGAGGCTCTCTCCATTCAAGGCTAGGGCCTGCTGCCAAGTTTGTTTTTCAACAGAGCCCTGGGTTGAGGAATTAAGAGTCGCTGCTGCCTTGTTGTGTGACTTTGGATACTTGTTGTGTGACTTTGGATAATTCCCTGACCCTCTCTGGGCTTTCAGTCCCTCCATCAATCCAGAAGGGAGATTGCATTTGATGATCTCATCCTTAGTACTCTGAAAGTCATGTCCTAAGCGTCAAGTTTGTACTATTGTCCTGTGGGTGGAGTTGACCCTTTTCTGACCGAAAATTTCTCTTCTGGAGCTGCAACTTTGTCCCTGAAGGTTACACAGACACAGACACACACACACAGACACACACACACACACACACACACACACACACAGAGGATTCCAAAGCATCTTGCGCCTAGAATAAGTGCAAATCCTCACAGGGGTCCACACTGAAGGTGGAAGCTCTCTTGTAAGAGAGCACAGGCATGCTGGGCCTTAGTTTCATGTTCTGGAAAATGGGTATAAAGAGTGTCTGTTGTCTGAGTTAAATGAGATAGTGTGTAGAAAGCGCCTAGAACATGCACGACACTTAAGAAAGGCAGTCATATTATGCTGATGATTACACGAAGAACTGCCTTTCATTTGCTCCTCCAAGGAATCAAGGTGGGATACCCATTGCCTGGTTTCTTTGAAGTCCACTCCCTGGTTTGTCTTTCCTGAGTTTTGGGAGAAGTCAGCGAGGCTCTTCCGTTTGTTTTATGTGAACTTTGGGGCTGCTGTCCCCCCGGCAAAGGAGCCCTGGCAGTTGTTAAAACGCTTGGCTGCTAACCAAAAGGTCGGCTGTTTGAACCCGCTAGCCACTCCACAGAAGAAAGATGTGGCAATCTGCTTCCCTAAAGATTACAACCTTGGAAGCCCTGTGGAGCAGTTCTACCCTGTCCTGTAAGGTCACTATGAATAAGAATCAACTTGATGGCAGTGGGTTTGGTTTTGATTCTAGTTTTGATCTCACCTCATGGCATTCAGCCCAGCCTGAGCTGCTGCTGGATATGGGACATGGCTGTGGATAAGGTGTGGCAGAGTGCCTGGGTCCAGTATATAAGGGAGCCGGGGCAACAGGAGCCAGCCCAGAGCCTGGGAAACTGCAACTCCAGCCATGGTGCCCCTCTTACTCTCCCTGAGCCTCTTCCGCCTGGGCCTGTGGGCTTCTGGCCTTATCTTGGTCTTAGGCTTCCTCAAGCTCGCTCTCCTACTGCTGCGGAGGCAGAAGCTGGCTAGGGCTTTGGAGAGCTTCCCAGGCCCTCCCACCCTCTGGCTCTTCGGGCATGCCCTTGAGGTACGTGAAGAGAGGAGGGATTGGAGAAGGTTTGTTCAGAACATCCTCCCTACCTTCAGAGAATCAGGCCTTATCCTCTGGGGGCCAAGGAGGTAGACCTTATGCTTGGGGAAGGGAATGATGTCCTGGGAGCCATGATTCCCCTTCAGCTTTCCCAGCATGATCTCTCTCTCACTCCTTCCTCCCAAGCTGGCCTCAGGTTGTGGGGGTGGGGTACTTCAGAACTGGGGCCAAGCAGGCCACAGGCTGCTCCCCATCATCCTGAAACCCAAGATTCAGACAAGGCTCTACTAGAGGCTTGGGGATAGCCAAAAGGTAATATATCTGGATTGTATGATGGAACTAGGCAATGTCCTCTAGGGCTTAATGAGAGTCCTGTTTGTTCTGTGCAGTGTAAAAATTTTCATTTTTAGGGCAGAAAATGAAAGCAAAGGCAGAGATGAATGCTGTCAAGTGAGAGACCTCTCAGAGTGTCCAAATGGTTGATGCCCCTAAAGGTGGGGTTTTCCCTGCCATGCCTATGGGCTGGCTCGTCTTCCTGGGTTCAGAACCTGGCTCATCCTCCCCCAGTTACCTCAGGGTGGTGGTGGCTACCTTAGCACTGCCTTCAAGGGCACTTCTTAGCTCCATTCCATCATGGGAATCTAGAGCAGAGGACAGGGACAGCTGCATTAGAATCAACAGGGCCAAGTAGATTCCTGGACTCTTAGCCCTGGAGATTCTAATTTATTAGATTGGAACTAGGAATCTGAATTTAAAAAACTTCCCCAAGTGTTTTGATCTGCAGCCAGGTTTGGGAACCCAGGTATAGATGCTAGAGATTAAGGCTGAGAGAGAGGCAGAGTTCCTTCTCCTTCCTCCTGACGACCTGCTTCATTCTTAGGCAGAGAAATCCCTTCTCCTTCATGATTGACACCGGGAATGAGCTTGACCTTTGTGTGAGACCTGCCCAGGTTTATTCTTACCCCCATGGATAACTACCCTCTCAAAATGGTCCAGCGACCCACATCCATCCTGGGGACACCCAGGAAAGAAAGACCCAGGCCTTACTTTCAAGGAGCTTATGGTCTGGAGGAGAAAACAGATACCAGAGCCTTTCTGGCCCCCAGGCTGGGTTGGGTTCTACCCCAGGATTCTGCATCAGCTACCTTCTCTCTCTATCTCAATGCTTGTCCCCTTGGGTTGTCATCTTCTGCTTACTTGTCCATCTTCCCCACTGGACAGTGACCCCTGGAGGGTGGAGATCTGGTCTGATTCATCCCTGTACCCTCAGGGTCCAACCCAAAGGTTGGCACAGAGCAGGCATCACTGAAATGGACAAATGGAGGGACTAGGAGGGATTTGGGAGTCCCTGGTTGTTTCCCTGGTGGTGCAGTGGTTAAGAACTTGGCTGCTAACCAAAAGATCAGTAGTTTGAATCCACCAGCTGCTCCTTAGAAATCCTATGGGGTTGTTCTACTCTGTCCTATAGGGTTGCTATGAGTCAGAATTAACTCGATGGCAATAGGTTTGGTTTCTTTTGGTTTTGAGTGGCGCGAACAGTTAACACACTTGGTTGAAGGTTTGAGTCCACCCACATGCACCTTGGAAGAAAGGCCTGGTGATCTACTTCTGAAAAATCAGTTACTGAAAACCTGATGAAGCATAGTTCCACTCTGAGAAATATGAAGTCACCATGAGTCAGAGTCGACTTGACAGCAACTAGAAGAAGAATTGCTAAGTACAGAAGGAGGGTCATGGGAGGGTCGAGGTCTGGCCATAATGGGGGTGTAACAGGCATTTAGAGAGACCTTCCCCCCACCCCTCATGTCAGAACTGGCTGCCCTCTTCTTTTCAACTGCCCCCCACCCCCAACATCTTGAGAACATGCAGAGGGCCTGGTATATACTTTAGCTTTGGCTTTCTGGCATCAACACAAGTGTCTGAAGGGCCTTCTTCTTGGCACCAGGAAGGGCAGGCAAGGGCTAGAGGGGTGGTCTCTCTTGGGCATTACAAAAGTGCCCTGGGGAACCATAGCAATCACAATGTCTCTGCATTCCTCAGGGGCTTGGCTCCTCTGCTCCCTGTCTGATCCGCACCTAAGCCTCAAAAATGGGGAAGGAAGGATGGAGATTATTTTTCCTAATGTAAAGATGAGGAAATTGAGGTTCAGAGAGGGCAACGTGTCTTGTAGGATTTTATTTAGAAATAAGTAAAGAAATGCTCAAGTTTCTTATGCATAAACTCATTTAGTTTATTGCAAAGTAATCATGGCAAGGCACACAGGTAAGGCCACAAGACATTAGGTTAGTTCAATGGTTAGAGTCCAAATCTTTAGATTTCAGGCTTTTACCTTTAACAACTGGTCTTGGGAGGAAGGCTTGACCACAGCTTGTGCTCTGCAGAGGTTCCTCGTAGCTGGAGTCTGAGGATAGCAGAGATAGGCAAGATCTCAGTCTTCAGAGAGAGTCAGAAACTATGGAGTGATGTTTCTGCCTCTGTCTTCTCTCGTTGGAAGAGCAAAAGCCCAGAGTTTTTATATAACTTAGTCCTTTTGATTTTGCAAATAAGGGTCTCTCTGGGGATGTCCAGTTCATATTGCATCAGTGTAACATGTCATAGGATCATCATCAGAGATTTACTCGAGTGTCTGACATAAATGAACAGAAGATTAAGTTAAAGCATATCACAGCAAAGCACTTGTTTATAACATTAGAAGTTGTCAGTTTTAAGTTGTCCAAAGCTTAGAAAACAGTTTAAAAAACAAACAAAAAGTTTAAGTTGTTTAAAGCTTAACTTTAAATGTTCAAGTCACACATTACATGTTTCACACGTGTATGGCTTGAGATCACTATATTATAAACATATATTACATAACATATTTGCCTAAGTCCGTCAGGAATTGAGTCCAGGCTAGATCCAGGACTCCTACATTTTAATTCAGGACTAGATCAGTTCATAAAAAGTAACTGCAAGCCAGATTCATGGGCTTGGCGACAATGGGAATAGGAAGTGCAGAAGGAGAACTAGGGGGATGAAGGGCCCAGGGACAGAAAAGAGCTGCCCATCAGGATGAATTTTCCCTTCTTGATCTCCAATTACAGTCTGAAGGCCCTGGTAGCAACTACCCGTCATCCTCCTCAATTCTCAGAATGTATCCCCCTGAGGCTGAAACCTATTCTATCTCCGTAAGTTTCCCCTCATCCCACTCTAAGGCCCAGGGAGGACTTTGCACATATTGCAGAGGCTAACAAATCTAACTTGTGTGTGTATCTGTGTGTTTGTGTGTGGGGGTGGGGAGGTGGAGGATGCGGTGGGGATATCATCCCCCAGCCCAAGGAAGAGCCCAAAGCCATCCTGAGACTGCTGAGGCCTCTTCCCTGGCCTCACGCCTCACTGGGACAGTCTTCACTGCCTTGTGCTGTATAGTGAAGAGCCTTGGTTCTGGACTTTGCCTCACTTTCATTTAGCAGATATTGATCATGTGCCCTCTCTGTGTCCTGGTTAAGTCACTTCACTTCTCTGCACTTTGGTTTGCTTGTCAATGAAATGGAGATAATAATCTTTATCTTGCTGGGTTAGAAGGCGGTCAAAAGAATCCCTGGGCTGTGCAAATAGTTAATGTGTTCAGCTGAAACTGAAAGGTTGAAGGTTCAAGTTTCAGAAGAAAGTCCTGGTGATCTATTTCTGAAAAATCAGCTATTGATAACCCTATGGAGCATAGTTCTACTCTGACACACATGGGGTCACCGTGAGTTGGAATTGATTCTATGACCACTGGTACTGGTGGTGTAGGTACTTTGTGAACTTCTGGGCAGATATCACTGGGGATGTCCAGTTCATATTGCATCAGGGTAATATTTATGTCGTAGGTGTTAAAATAATTATAGACGGATTCTTGCTCTAAAACACTCTGAGGCATTTGCCTCCTTCATCTTCTTCCTTCTTCCCAAATCAAACCAGTCTTTGGAAGTCATACAAGATTTCTACTTTCCCAAGCAACAATCATTGTCCAACCAACAACTCAACAGTAAAAGTGTGACAAGTGCCTGTTACAAAGCCTTGGCTCCTGAGAGGGGCACTGCTCTCAGCCTGGGGAGTCGGGGAAGGTCCAGGTAGGTTATGCTGAAGCAAATCCTAAATGATCTAATAGTAGCCTATGAAAGTGGGGCAGCTGGGCAGGAAGGGTAGAAGACCATACCTGTGCAAAGGCACAGAGACTGGAACGAGCATTGTGTGTATAGGAAATTTATATGTTTAACAAATACTTGTTTTTTTGAGGTTTAGTATGTGCCAAGCCCTGTGATACTTGCTTAGCGCTTCTGGAGTGGTGAGAGGAAGGACAGAATGAGGCTGGAGATGGGTAGGGCAGATCACAGAGGTTCTTCTAGGCCATGTCACAAGGCTTTACTTTATTCTAAGGGCAATGGCGAACCATGGAAAAAATTTAAGCAAGGGAGTGACAAGGTCAGATTTGTATTTTAGAAAGATCACTTAGGCTTCAGGGCAGTGAATAGATAGATTGGTGGAGGCCAAAATTGGAGGCAAGGAGACTAGGGTGGAGACTGAGACCGCAATCCAGGTAGACGTTGATGGAGTGAGCCAGTGGGATGGAGAGAAGTAAGAGGTAGTGTAGACCATGTCTGGGTGGGGTGGGCACGGGAGAGAGAAGCAGCAAGTCCTTTACCATATCCAGATGTGAAGATGTCAGTGAGGTCCCCTTCATGCACTAGGGAAAGAGGGACACGGGATTGTCCTTAGAGCTTTGTTAAACTGTGGCATCAACATAGCTGGATTAGAGCAGAAATTTGCAAAGTAACCTAAAGAGAGAAAAGGACCCTGTCTTAGGCTGTGTTCTCTAAAGAAGCAAAACCAATGAAGTGTCTATATACAGAGAGAGAGAGTGAGAGAGGGAGACAGGAAATGGCTCACGTGGTTGCAGAGGTTGTAAAGTCCCAAATCTGTGGGTCAGGCTGGAAGCTTCTCCTGAGTCATGCAGCTGCTGGGGCTGGTGAACTCAAGATTCAGACTGTGGAGGCTGACAAATCCCAAGATCAGCAGGCAAGCTGCTAGCTCAAGTCCCAAGAACCGAGGCCAGATGAACAGGAGCCAGCTGCAGGATCCAGAGTGAGCAAAAGCCAGCGAGCTGTGCCAGAAAGTCCACCTACATTGGATGTAGGCCACATCCCCAAGGAAACTCCCTTTCCACTGATTGGCTACTCACAGCAGATCCCATCATGGAGGTGGTCACACTACGTCAGATCTCATCATGGAGGTGATTACATATTATACGACTGCCAAACTACATCTTAACTGCCAAATCACTGAGAATCATGGCCCAGGCAAGTTGACACACAACCTTAACCATCACAGACCCCTTGAGCCGCAAGACTGGATTGTAAGCAGGAGGAATGAATTTCTATGTCGAAAAACAAACAAACAAAACAAAAATGTGGGAATCTGAGACCCAGAAAGAGGAGGCCCAGGGACTGGCAACACCTGTCAGTGTCTAGATGTGGGAAACTCAGCTGTGGGATTTGGAGAGTATCTGGCCTGATGTATCACAGAAACTTCCTACCCTGAGCTGCTACATCTGGCTCTCTTGGTTCTATTTTGCTGATTCCAATGTAAATGCCACTTGGTGGATGTGTCCGAGAGAGGCGCAGCCTCCAAAGGTCTTTCCCCTTAGTATTGCTTTAAACCATTGAGAAAACTCCATTCCAGGTTTCTGGCTGGTATCCGGGTGCATGGTGGTTCCATTCCTAGGTACAGGATGAGGAGCAGATTTTGGGGGTAAATATAGTGTGTTCATGTTTGGAAACACTGGTTCTGAGTGGCATAGAGGACATCCTGTAGAGGTGTCCAGAAAGTGGTTGATTATGTTCCTGGAGCTCAAGAGAAAGATGAGCTGCCATGAGCAGAGGATTTGGAAATCACAGGCAGGTAGATGGCAAAGGAAGTCACAGGAGTGGAGAAGAGCCTCCAGGGAGAATGTGCAGACTGAGAAGAGGCAAAGGACGGAGGTTTCCGGAGCATCAGTCTTTGAGGAACAAATGGTGGGGGAGGAGCTGCTGAGAGGGGACATCAGGAGAGGTGGCAGGACATCCGGGAGAGAGCTCAAGAAAGACAGGGAAATCAACTGCGTCACAGTAGCTGGAGGTCTGTGGACTTAACATCAAGGAGGGTGCTTTCACCTTAGCAAGAGCAATGTTGGAGGGGTGAGGGCTAAAGCAGGAAGAAGTGACAACAGTGAGGACAACTCTTCCACGAAGTTATGAAGAGAGGAGGAAAATAGGGTGTTAGCTGGAAGAGGAAGCAAAACCAAGGGAGTTTTTATTTCTTTTTTTTTAAAGTAGGAGAGACTTGAGCATGTTTTAAATGCAGATGATGAGGAGCCAGCTGGGAGGGCGAGGTCTGTGACATGGGAGAGAGAAGGGCTGATTGAGACACCTGAGGGGAGGGCTGGACCCTGAAGGGATTGACCTTGGGCATGTCTAAGACACCTCCTCTACTGTGGCAGGAGATGCTGGGGCGTCGGCGCAGGTGGTCCTTCAGGTCTGGTGGCTGATTTTTAGGGACAACTTATCTGATGCTCGACTTTCTTTGAGAAGTAGAGCAAGTGTCATGTGTTGGGTGGAGGGAATGGTTGAGGAAAGAGAAATTTGTGAGGGGCAGAGTGTGGCCAGTGCTAGGTAACTTTCCAGAAGGCTTTTCTGCCAATCTCTGCGCAAATGTCCCTTCAGAGAGGCCTTGCCTGACCCACTCAGTTACCTTGTGCAGTAGCAGCCCCTACTCCTTATTCCTACTTTATTCTTCCTAGAGTTATCACTACCTGAAATTATATTATTAATGTATTTGGTTCTTATTTATTTCCTTTCTCCCCACTTAGAATGTAAGCTCGGGGAGAGCAAGGGCTTCGTCTTGTTCACCATTGTATCCCCAGGAACTACACCATACCTGGCACAGAGTAGGTACTCAATGCTTATTTGTTAAATGAGTGATGAATTCCTGGGGGATCCAACTCAGGCAGTAAAGCCACTCAAATGGGGTGAAAACCAATGTCCGCACCCCACTGGACACTTGGACATTCTTTTGGGCCCCTGCCCTCCTGTCTTTTTAGGTGTTTAGATGTCTCCCTGCTTTCCCGCTCAAGCCTGGTCTTCCTGGGGCTGGAGTTCATCTTTGAATGTTAAAGACAGGAGAGGTGTTAGGGACAGAGCACAGGCTTTGGACTCTAAAGACCTGGGTATGAATTCTAGTTGTGTGACTTTGGGCAAGGCCTGTATACACTTACTAGTCAACACCTGGTGAGTAGGATAGTCATAGTGACTCATGTCAATCCGACCCAGGAGTCCTTTCTCTGTCTGTGTGTTTGCACGTGTTCACACGTACACATGTCTCTGAAGGGGAGGATGAAGAGTGAAGTCACCTGGTTGTTAACAGAGAGGTGAGGAAGTCACTTCTCTGTTCCTTGGGGATCTTTACCATTAGATCCCCTTCCTCCAGGCTCCCCATAGCTTGCTGCAGTATCCCATAACTGAGTACCCAAAGAGATTGTTTAAAACTGAATCCATTTTTTTTCACCAGTGGTTATTTCAGAGATACTGCCTCTTCTCACTTTTGGATGATTTTTCTTGGCAAGTGCTCCTAACAATTTTGCTTTAAATACACAGCTTTGCTGTCCTTAATACTGGCTGGACATGCTGAGCATTGACAATCTTGAGTGTATGGGGAGTTCCCAGGGCAGGGAGATAACTGGGACGAGGGCACCCAAGGCCACTAAGGATGCCGTCCTGGAGGAGTGCAGACCTGGGGGATCTGGCTCCCAACTCCCAATCCCTGCAGGACTTCTCTGGGTAGTGGGAGCTTGTGTGGTTCCCTAGAGCAGAGCAGGAACTCATGAGGGAAAGCCACAGGCAGGTCTTTTTCAGTTCAGTGACTGTCATGGATTGAATTGTGCCCCCCCAAAAATGTGTGTATCAATTTGGCTAGGCCATGATTCCCAGTGTTGTGTGGTTGTCCTCTATTTTGTGATTGTAATTTTACATTAAAGAGGATTAGGGTGGGATTGTAACCCCACCCTTACCGAGGTCATATCCCCGATCCAATGTAAATGGAGTTTCCCTGGGGTGTGGCCTGCACCACTTTTATCTCTCAAGAGATAAAAGGAAAGGGAAGCAAGCAAGAGTGGGGGACCTCATACCACCAAGAAAGCAGTGCCGGTAGCAGAGTGCATTCTTTGGACCTGAGGTTCCTGTGCAGAGATGCTCCCAGACCAAGGGAAGACTGATGACAAGGACCTTCCTCCAGAGCAGACAGATAAAGCCTTCCCCTGGAGCTGACGCCCTGAATTTGGACTTGTAGCCTACTGGACTGTGAGAGAATAAATTTCTCTTTGTTAAAGCCATCCACTTGCGGTATCCCTGTTATAGCAGCACTAGATGACTAAGACAGTGACTAAGAAGTCTTTTTAAGAATTAGAACAGTCCAAAGATGGGTTGAGTTGTTTTGAAAAGTAGTTTCCTGTCACGAGAGATGTTTGAGCTCTTGAGGGAAGAGATTCTCATTTTGTGAAGGTTCTGGACCAGGCAATTCAGGCACTCTAAATCTGACATCAACATAATCTGCCTTGAGGGACCTCCAACATGCTGGGGAAGGAGGAATCCCTTCCCTCTCCCCTCCCCAACTATTTGTTTTTCTAAACTCCCACCACCATTTTGTGAACAGATTTATTTTTGTTTTCATCAGGGGTCTCCACTCTCCCGCTGCGAGAGCTGTGGCTTGCAGCAGACTGGCTAAGCAGGAGCTTGGTTTCTTGAACACTGGCCAACTGAGCTTCAGTTGGCTTGGACAGGCTTAACAGGAGGGGCAGCAGAAAGAGTTTCAGTCATGATTCTTGGTCTGCCCAGACTCATGTGGAAGCGTTCCCTTTGATCTTTGGGCTATAGTGTTCCCACCTACAAAGTGGGGGTGTGGTTCTACTAGGCACTGTTGACCTTATATGAACTCTGGGGGAGCAGAGAAGAGAGTGGTGACTTAAGGCTTGCTCTTCTCAGTTCCACCTATTGTTTATTCTTGGTGAGGTCAATAAGGAGTGCAAATGTGAGGATGGGAGGGGTTAGGTTGAAGGTTACTGCCCTGATCTTTCCCTGCTTCCTTCCTGTTGAAGAAAAACAAGTTTGGCCCAGACCTCCATGCCCTGAAAGCATCACAATTTTGGCCTCCACCAATCTATCCACTGCCTTGAAGCCTAAGTGATCTTTCTAAAACACAAATCTGACCTTGTCATTCCCTTGCTTAAATTCCTTCAATGGTTCTCCATTGCCCTCAGAATAAAGTAAAGCTTTGTGACATGGCCTAGAAGAACCTCTGTGATCTGCCCTACCCATCTCCAGCCTCATTCTGTCCTTCTTCTCTCCACTCCAGAAGTGCTAAGCAAAAAACACAGGGCCTGGCACATACTAAACCTCAAAAAACAAACATTTGTTAAACAAATAAATTTCCTATACACACAATGCTCGTTCCAGTCTCTGTGCCTTTGCACAGGTATGGTCAAACCTTCCTGCCCAGCTGCTCCGCTTTCATAGGCTACGATTAGATCGTTCAGGATTTGCTTCAGCATTACCTACCTGGAACTTCAGGGCATCTGAGGACACGACTGAGATGTTTAGTTGTGCTATCCAGAGGAGCTGGCCAGGCAGCCTTGTGCCCCCTAGAAAGAGGTCACCTCAGTCCACTCAGAAAGGCTTCAGCTTAGCAGTGGGGCTGGGCTGCCAGGAGCCATCCTCACTCTCACTAGGTTTTTCTGGACAATCAAGGATATGTAGGGGAAAGCTGGGAGTGAGGAGGCAGGTGTGGGTTCAGACTGTGAACATGGTCAGCGTGAGGTCAGGGTCTCCTGTCCCTGGTAGGATGCTGCAGAGGGGCCCGAGTATAGTTGACAAGAAGGGGAGTGGGGCTTATATGAACCAGATCAGCCAAAGGCTGCTTCTTATCCTGAGTTCCTATTAATCTGGTTTCTCTGTGACTTAGGCTCTTAACGCTTTATCCAGCTGGGCTCCTGGGACTTGGGAGGGGTGGAGATGAAAACCTAGGAAGGAAGATGGAAAAAATAAGATAGACACAGGAAGAAGGGGCACTTTACAGGAATGCCAGCAAGGAAGGAGGCTGGGAAGCGGTCAGGGACACTTGAATGTTCTGTCTTATAAGTGGGTGGGGAGGATGCTTATCACTTTGTGTCCTTTTGGCATTGGGTGCTCAATGGCAGTGTGAAAACTCTTACAAGCCTTCTTGGGGAGGGAGGGGAGACTAGAATGCTGAGTTCAGAGGAAGTGAGGGAGGGGTCTTTGGGGGAGATTACACTGGACTTTGCACAGGACCTGGGAGGAGATGAATTCCAGAGAAGGCAAAGATGGTTGTCTAGAGCCCAGAGTAGCCAGGTCCAATCCTCAGGGTCATTAAGGGTAGTGGTCTGGGTCAGAGAAGGATAGCCGGGGGGCTGTATTATCAGACACCCTATGTCCTTTCTCAAGGCTGTCTTGTGGAGGATACAATATGGATTAACTGAGTAAGTGGGGACTATGAAAGGGAACTTTCCATGGAGAAAAAGCATGGCCAGCTCTTGGGTCCTGTCTTCCAAGATAACAAAGAAAAGAAGGAAGAGTGGTTATGCCAAAAAGGGTCATGGCCATGTGTAACCTATATGCTGCACAAACAGCGCCTAGTGCGTGCCCACAGACAAGGTCATTTAGAAGTTCATCATTTCAAACATAGTAGAGGCTGCAGCTGTCAGGGAAATTTCTGAAGTCAGTCTTTGACACCTATGCGCTTCCCAAGCAGCATGTGAAACCACCTTATTGCGTTAATTGTGCCATTCACAGCAAGGTGATCAGGAATTGTTCTCATGAAGCCTGGAAGGACCAAACACCCCTTACTCCGATTTAGACCTGCAGGTGCTGCCCCATGACCTCCACCAAAGCTCATGTAAGAATTTGAGTCCTTAAAGACTGGAGAAAAATTAACCTGGAAGAAAAAAAATGGAAACTATACTTAAAAAAAAAAAAAAAGAAGCAGGGCCAGCATAGACCTCAACATGAATGGCACTCCCTGTAAAATGGGAGGAATTAGCCCTTCTGCATGAGGTTCATGAGACAATCCATGAAATCACTCACATGGTAGTACCTGGCACATAGTAGGCACTCAATGCATACATTTTCCTTTCCATTCACTATGTCAAGAGACAGAATGCCCGAATGAGTAGTGAATCTGGACATTAGTCAGAGCAGGCAGGCTAGGACCAGCTGGGAAGAACAAATAGAAATTTTTAATATTATTTACCACACAGGGAAGTGTTAGTGGTGACCCTTCTATGAACCCTCAAATTGAGCAAGGCCTTGGGCTGGTTCATCATGAGACTGTCTCTGGTCAATGTTTAAATTAGCCAAATGCTTGGTATGGTTTCTCCCCTCCTTTCTTTCTTCTTCTTCTACTTTTTTTTTTTTTTTGTTGTTGTTGTTGTACTTTAGATGAAGGTTTACAGAGCAAATTAGTTTCTCATTAAACAATTACTATACATATTGTTTTGTGACATGGGCTGCCAACCCCACAACATGTCCACACTCTCCCCTTCTTGACCTTGGGTTCCCGTCTTCCCTCCTTTCTTCTTTTCATTCTTTTTCATCTCATTTATTCAACACACACTTTACCAAGTATGTACTGTGTCTGAAGCCCTGTGCTGAGCTCTGTGGGGGACCTGGAGATGCCACAGCTGTGGTCTCTGCACATGAGAAACTCACAGCCTAGAGGTGGAGTCAGGGGTCCTATCTAACCATGTGAAAGAGCCTCAGTTTCCTCATCTATGAGGTGGGAATTACAACAATACTTATCTTATACGGTTTTCTGAGGATTAAATGCCCTCTTAATGCAATGTCTGCCACATACTAAATGCTCGGTGAATGTCAATGTTAATAGTACTGCTTTTTTTCATGGATGCAAGCAATTCTAACACGAAGAAGAATGTGAGTGAAATACTAACAGTGCTGGAGAGGCCCAGAGAAGGCAGAGATTTCAGTTGGTGGGGGATTAGAGAGATTTCTGGATAGGGGCTTTCAGGATGGATAGTAAGGAACAGGTAGAATGTTCCCCTGTTCAAGAACAGGTGTCAGACAAGTGTTCTTGGGTAGAGGGTGTGTCAGGAGGAAGGATGGTATAAGCCAAGACACAGAGATGGTGCCACACCCCAGGAGGTCATCTCAGTTCTAGACATTCATACTCACAAGACTACCATAGGCACACTTAGCATCAATCTACTCAGAAGGTTATGGACAGGAACCACAGCTTGCCAGCAAGATTGCATCAAGTGTTCCTTGCAACAGTCTACCTGGGCATCAGCGATCCATCTTCTCGGGGGACAGCCAAGTGCAAGGAGATGAGATCCACATCAGTGGGTGTGGGGCCCACCTTATCTAAGAATCACCATACCCCACAGAATCCTCATGTCTACTAACAGTCCCAAGGTTCCTGCAAGGGTCATGCACAGTACAAGAGTCACTGCACTCAGGGAAGCCCAAAGCATGGTGTCCTTATCAAGTTATTGTTGAGTGCCATCAAGTCAATTCCAACTCATAGCAACCCTATGTAACAGAGTAGAACTGCCCCATAGGGTTTTCTTGGTTGTAATCTTTACAGAAGCAGTTCACCAGGTCTTTCTCCCATGGAGCCACTGGGTGGATTTGAACTGCCAATCTTTTGGTTAGCAGCTGAATGCTTAACTGTTGCACCACCAGGGATCCCACCATCAAGTACTTATAGTTCATTCATGGTTCTTCCCAATCCAGATGTAATTTACCAACCAGGGATCATTTCTACCATAAGCAATGCTGCCTAGCAACACAGTTGACATTCTACAATTATCAGGTTTCCAGGGGAACAGAGTTGGAGACTGTAACCCAAAGTCAGGTTTCCATGTGACAGGGAACAGGGATTGGTTAACCCTTTACCCACAGGTGTAAGTATCTAGGGCATATACAGAGCACATTCTCTAGTGCAGTTGGAGGCATTTAGGGATAGGATGGGCAGGAGATGTAGGGAAGAGACTTGGAAGAAGATGTACTGGGAAGGGTAGGCTTGAAGGGAAGGGGACTATGAGTTGAGCGCTTACCTTGAGCAGGATCGAGTTTTAGATCCTTTAATGTATTATTCCAGTTAAGGGCCTTCAATGCCACACAACCTCAACTAATAACACCTACCACACACTTCCTGTATGATTTAATTTAACATCAAAGCAACCCAAAAGGTAGGTATAATTATCCCCATTTTATAGATTAGAAGATCAAGATTCAGAGATCTTAAGGAGTGTTCCCAAGTTCACGCAGCCAGAAAATAGGAAAATCAAGATTTGAACCCAGGTTTGTCAGACTCCAATGATTGTAGGCAATACAGGCATACCTCAGAGATACTGTGAGTTCAGTTCCAGACCACCACAGTAAAGAGAGTTACATGAAGTTTTTGGTTTCCTAGTGCATATAAAAGTTATGTTTACACTATACTGTAGTCTATTAGGTGTGCTATAGCATTATGTCTAAAAAAACAATGTACATACCTTAATTAAAAAATACTTTATTGCTAAAAAATGCTAACCATCATCTGAACCTTCAGTGAGTTGTAATCTTTTTGGTGGTGGAGGGTCTTGCCTTGCTGTTGATGGCTACTGACTGACCAGGGTGGTGGTTGCTGAAAGTTGGGGTGGCTGTGGCAATTTCTTAAAATAAGACAACACTGAAGTTTTCTGCATTGATCGACTCTTTCATGAAAGATTTCTCTGTAGCATGCGAAGTTGTTTGATAGCATTTTACCCACAGTAGAACTTCTTTCAAAATTGGCGTCAACCCTCTCAAACCCTGCTGCTGCTTTATCACCTAAGTTTATGTGATATTCAAAATCCTTTGTTGTCATCTCAACAATGTTTACGGCATCTTCACCAGGAGTAGCTTCCATCTCAAGAAACCACCTTCTTTGCTCATCCATAAGAAGCAACTCCTTATCAGTTAAAGTTTTATTATGAGATTGCAGCAATTTAGTCACATCTACAGGCTTCACTTCTAATTTTAGTTCTCTTGCTAATTACACCACATCTGTAGTTACTTCCTCCACTGAAGTTTTGAACCTCTCAAAGTCATCCATGGGTGTTGGAATCAACTTCTTCCAAACTCCTGTTAATGTTGATATTTTGACCTCCTATCGTGAATCATGAATGTTATTAATGGCATGTAGAATGGTAAATCCCTTCCAGAGGTTTTCAATTTACTTTGCCCAGGTCCATCAGAGGAATCACTATCTATGGCAGCTATAGCCTTATGAAATGTATTTCTTAAATAATAAGACTTGAAAGTCGAAATTACTCCTTGAACCGTGGGCTGCAGAATGGATGTTGTGTTAGCAGGCATGAAAACAAAGTACATCTCCATCAGAGCTCTTGGGTGACCAGGTGCATTGTCAATAAGCAGTAATATTTTGAAAGGAATCTTTTTTTCTGAGCAGTAGGTCTCAACAGTGGACTTAAAATATTCAGCAAAGCATGTTGTAAACAGATGTGCTGTCATCCAGGCTTTCTTGTTCCATTGATAGAGCACAGCAGAGTAAATTTAGCATAATTATTATTTTTTAAATTGTTATACTTTAAGTGAAAGTTTACAACTTGTTAGTCTCTCATTCAAAAATTTATACATACATTGTTATGTGACCCTAATCGCCCTCCCTATACTGTGACAGCACACTCCTCCTTTCCACCCCTGATTTCTCGTGTCCATTCAACCAGCTCCTGACCCTCTCTGCCTTCTCATCTCACCTCCGGACAGGAGCTGCCCATTTAGTCTCATGTATCTACTTGAGCTAAGAAGCATACTGTTCATAAGTATCTTGTTATGTCCCATGGTCCAGTCTAATCTTTGTCTGAAGAGTTGGCCTTGGAAATGGTTTTAGTTCTGGGTTGACAGAGAGTCCAGGGGCCATGCTTCCTGGGGTTCCTTAAGTCTCAGTCAGGCAACTAAGTCTGGTCTTTTTACTAGAATTTGAGTTCTGCACCCCACTTTTCTCATTCTCCATCAGGGACTGTCTGTTGTGTTCCCTGTCAGGGTAGTCATTGGTGGTAGCTGGGCACCATTTAGTTCTTCTGGTCTCAGGCTGATGCAGTCTCTGGTTTATGTGACCCTTTCTGTCTCTTGGACTAATACTTTCTTTGTGTCTTTGGTGTTCTTCATTTTCCTTTACTCCAGGTAGGTTGAGACCAATTGATGCATCTTAGATGGCCGCTTGCTAGCTTTTAAGCCCCCAGACGCCACTCACCAAAGTAAGATGCAGAACATTTTCTTAGTAAACTTTGTTATGCCAGTTGACCTAGATGTCCCCTGAAAGTATGGTCCTCAGAGCCCTGCCCCTGCTACTCTGTCCCTCAAAGTGTTTGGTGGTATTCAGGAAACTTTTTAGCTTTTTGTTTAGTCCAGTTGTGCTGACTTCCCCTGTAGTGTGTGTTGTCCTTCCCTTCACCTAAGATAATTCTTGTCTACTATCTAGTTAGTGAATAACTCTCTCCCTCCCTCCCCACCCTTGTAACCATCAAAGAATATTTTCTTCTCTGTTTAAACCTTTTCTTGAGTTCTTGTAATAGCAATAGAGGTCTTATACAATATTTGTCCTCTTGCAACTGACTAAATTCACTCAGCAGAATGCCTTCCAGATTCCTCCATGTTATAAGATGTTTCATGGATTCATCATTGTTCTTTATCATTGCATAGTATTCCATTGTGTGAATATACCATAATTTGTTTATTCATTCATCTGTTGATGGGCACCTAGGTTGTTTCCATCTGTTTGCTATCATGAACAGTGCTGCAATGAACATGGGTGTGCATATATCTATTCGTGTGATGGCTCTTATTTCTCTAGGACATATTCCAAGGAGTGGGATTGCTGGATCTTATGGTACTTGTATTTCTAGCTTTTTAAGGAAGAGTCAAATCGATTTCCAAAGTGGTTGTACCATTTTACATTCCCACCAACAGTGTATAAGTGTTCCAGTCTCTCCATAACTGCTCCAACATTCATTATTTTGTGTTTTTTGGATTAATGCTAGCCTTGCTGGGTAGCATAATTCTTAAGGGCCCTCGGATTTTCAGAAAGATAAATGAGCATTGGCTTCAACTTAAAGTCACCAGCTGTATTAGCCCCTAACAAGAGAATTAGCCTGTCCTTTGAAGCTTTGAAGGCAGGCATTGACTTTTCCTCCCTAACTATGAAAGTCCTAGATGGCATCTTCTTCCAATATAAGGCTGTTTCATTTACATTAAAAATCTGTTGTTTAGTGTAGCCACCTTCATCATTATCTTAGCTAGATCTTCTGGATAACTTGGTGCCACTTCTGCATCAGCACTTGCTGCTTCACTGTGCACTTTTATGTTATGGAGACGGCTTCTTTCCTTAAACCTCACAAACCATCCTCCACTAGCTTCAAACTTTTCTTCTGCAGCTTCCTCACCTCTCTCAGCCTTCATAGAATTGAAGAAAGTTAGGGCCTTGCTCTGAATTAGGCTTTGGCTTAAGGGACTTTTGGGGCTTATTTGATTTTCTATCCAGACCACTACAAATTTCTTCGTATTAGCAATAAGGCTGCTTCACTTTCTTATCTTTTGTATGTTCACTGGAGTAGTGTGGGATATATGCCATTTAAACATGGCTGCACTACTGACAACTGCAGCCCCCACAGGCCTCTATGCTGTATACGACATGTTGGGGACTTGTCAGTGATAAGAATGAGATTAGGCACAACTTGTTTTCCCAAACCTATTGCCCTGTTACTGATTGGCTTGTTTACCTGAATTGCTTCTCCCTTGCCCGAAACTTATTGTTACT
>NW_004443951.1:9374632-9376669 GCF_000243295.1 Trichechus manatus latirostris | reverse complement strand
GGACAGTTAAATGCACTACTTTGCAAAGGAGGATAAAATACATTAAATGCAAAAAAGCAGGTTCAGAAAAGTATTAATGTATAACTCCATTTACATAAAACACCTCTACGTGAGTGAATGTGCCTAGAAAAACCCTCAAAGAGTACACGCCACCCTCTGGATGACTTTCCAACCTCACCTCATGCCACTGTCTCACCAAGTGGCAGCTTCTGGAAGACATCATGCTTTTTCCTATCCCAGAGCTTTGGGCTTGCTGTTCCCTCACCTGGAATGCCTTTTCCTTACTCTTCACTTGGCCAGCTCCTGATCAACCTTCAGGTTTCACCTTAATCTCATCTCCAACCAGAGGCCTTCCCTGACCACCTGTCTAAACAGGTCCTCCCCGTTATTCTTCATCATAGCACTGCGTATATTTCCTTCTTAGCACTCACTACTATCTATCAATATTTTACTTGTTTACTTGTTAATTGTTTGTCTGCCCCATAGAATGAAAGAGCATGGCCATGTCTGTCTCATTCCCTTGAGATGTCTAGAACGGCCCTGCACACAGTAGGTCCTCAGTAAAGATGTGTTGAATGACTCAGCAGGGGTGGAATCCAGGTGACTTCTATATTGTACAACGAGCAAGTATTACCTTTATAATAAAAGAGTGTTAATGTTTAAAATAAAATTCAGTCTGGCTACAGTGTAGAGGGTTGCTGGAGGGTGGCAGATGGAAGCAGGGTGGCCATTTAGGGGCTTGTTGAGCTAATGTAAGTGCAAGAAGAGGGTGGCTTGGACTTAGAACTGTGGCTGTGGGGCTGCAGAGGGGACAGAGTCCAGAGATGTTAAGGATTGGGTGACTTGCTGGAAGTGGGAGTGCAGGAGGAGGGAAGGAAGCTCCTAGGACTTACCTGGGCGGACTCCTCCTTTCCCTGCTCTTGGCTTGGGGCCTGGCTGGTGATGCTGGGTTCACGAGTGGTTCTGAACCTCTGTTGCCATTTCAGATCCAGCAGACGGGTAATTTAGACAAGGTCATGTCTTGGACCCACCAGTTCCCCTATGCCCATCCACTCTGGCTTGGACCGTTCATTGGCTTTCTGAACATCTATGAGCCTGACTATGCCAAAGCTGTGTACAGTCGAAGTGGTAAGGACTCCTGGGAGAGGCTGGTCCTTGCAGAAAGCAAAGATGCTGAGAGCTTGGTGTGGGGAGGAGGTTCTGTGCCCTAAGTCTGGGAAAAGGTGGCAAGGATTCAACCATACTTTATCAAGAAGTCTCCTCTGGGAACCACTCCATCTCCTCTTGACCCAAGCTTCCTCCTTCTGCAGACCCTAAGGCTCCGGCTGTGTATGACTTCTTTCTGCCGTGGATTGGTGAGTAGGACATACCTGCCTTCCCTTCCCTTCCCTTCCCTTCCCATCCCAGTCTCTTGGTGCTGCGTGACCAGGATCCTGCCCTGCCCCTCCTCCTCCCTGTCCTGCTGCGACTCAATCAGTTATTCCATTAACAGGACCTCCTGGTCTCCGTGTGCCCGTCTAAGCTCTGCACAGTGGGAGATGGGGGCAGGCAAGAGAGCTCTTGGCTGATGGGGAAGCAGGGCTCAGGCCCCTTTCATTGCCAGTTGCTTCTTTTTCTCTGGACAGTCAGAGCAAGGGCTTTGGAGAATGTGTGAGTGTGATGAACAGCTTCCTGGAGGAGATGGCATTGGGTCCTACAGGAAGTTTTAGTGGGTGATGCTGGCCAGGGAAAGGACCTGAGAAAAGATTAGGTGGTACCAACAAGGCTGGTGTCACCAGAGGCTGTCAGAGCAGCTAGAAGACAAGAGTGTGGTGGGGAGATGAGCTGAGTGGGGAGGGTTGGCTGGTCTTGGCTGCTAGATTGAGGAGTGTGGCTTGATGTTGAGGATAGGTGGAAGTCATTGAGTATTCTTGAACCAGGGCTATAAGCTTCTCCTTTTGCTCATGATCCCATGGCAACCTCAACATCTTCTTGGGAGCTGAGAAAGAGCAGGACCAAGAAGAGGAAAACATTCCCAGGCCTATTTACTCATCCAGT
>NW_004443951.1:9361659-9366000 GCF_000243295.1 Trichechus manatus latirostris | reverse complement strand
GTTGATTCTCTGTTTGGCTTAGTTTTTCAGATCTTTGTTGTGAAGGGACGGCGTGGTGCTTCTGCCTAGACCACCATCTTGCCGGAGTCCTCTGGAGCCTAGTTTTTGTGAGTGTAGCCAGGAGGCAGAAGCTGAGCCACTGCCCCCTCCTGTGTCCTGAGGTCCTAGGAGTTGTGAATGCTAGCTCTGCCCAAAGGTTCCTGGCCACCTGGGGTGGGGACACAGAGGGCAATACTGTGTCTCCCAGCAGCCACTCCTCGAGGGGTCCGGCTTGGGGTTGATGTGCCAACACAGGCCATCTACTTGGCCCCAGGCTGCAAGGGACTGGGTAGGATCACCCAGACTGACTGCCCCTCCATCTCCCATTCCTTCCCCAGGAAAAGGCCTGCTGGTCCTCGAGGGTCCCAAGTGGTTCCAGCACCGCAGGTTGCTCACACCTGGCTTTCATTATGATGTACTGAAGCACTACGTGGCTGTGTTTGCCCACTGCACACACACCATGCTGGTGAGCTCCCTGTGCCAGGCTCCTGGAGAGTATCACCTTCTGGGCCAGCCCCCAATGTCCATTAGTATGAGCCTGAAGAGCTGGGGGTGGCCAGGTGGTTCACGACAGTGGGGAAATGCTGAGGCCTGAGGCCCCGTTCTGCTAGCAATAGCAATGCGGAACCCCTGCTATGACAGACACCTGCTGCAGCCAGGAACTGACCTGGTGGTGAAGCTCCGAGTGTCCAGGCAGGCCCTGGTCCTTGTCTCCACTGGCAGACTCAGCCCTCCCGCTTCCCAGACCAAAGGGGCTTTGCGAAACTTAAATTAGGCTCCAAATGTAGCAGATTTGAGGGCTGCCTATATTTGAGAATACCAGGAAGGCCTATCATCTCTGCAGTGTCTTCTCCTTGTCCTCTGCCTGCCATAGCTGCCTAAAATAATGTCATTAGCAACTCATCTCTAACAAGGATTTCAGGGGTCAGGGATCAGGCTCAGAGTCTCAGGGCTGCATAATCCCTGAGCTCACGCAGGCTAGCCTTTCGTCTTGCAGGAAACTCCTCAGGGTTGCTGGCAGGCCTGACTCACACCAACTGTGCTGTGAAGATCCTCATCTCTTGGCCCATCTGTTCTTATAGGCTGCCCCTGGCTGGGAGAAAGTGTCTGTGTGTGCTCTGTAAGGCCTGCCACCTGGTCCTGTCCTCCCCAAACCTCTACCCGAACCCTACTTTCCAGTAGGATAGAGGGCAGGACAGGGTCTGGGTGTTTGTGTGTGAGGCGGGACTTGGTGAGGAAGGGTAGGCCGTGGATCCTGGAGGGCAGTGGTGGGACGTCCAGCTAGGCTGGCCCCCTACATTGCCTTCTATTTTTGGGCTCCAGGACAAATGGGAGAAAAAGGCTCGTGAGGAGAAGTGCTTTGACATCTTCTGCGATGTGGGCCACATGGCGCTGGACACACTCATGAAGTGCGTCTTTGGCAAAGGAGATAGTGGCCTGGACCACAGGTCAGGGGCACCTCAGGGCTGACCATAGCTTTCTCCCAAGCTGGCTAGGAGGGGAGAGCTGGCAGAGCTGGTCTGAGAGGAGATAGGGCCTTGCCCTAGGGGGCCACATCTCAAGGGGAGTGGGGAACTTGCCCATTGTGGGGGGATGCATTGTGACTTTAGTGTGGAGCTTAAGGGCAGGGAGAGGGAGGGCAGAGAGGGCTGTGGATGGGGCCAGATTCCTGGAATGGGAGCTGTTCTGGGCTTTCTCCTGGGTCAGGTCTGAGCTGCTCCCCCCCACCCCGCTGTCCAGGCACAGCAGCTACTACCTGGCAGTCAACAATCTCACCCTGATGATGCAGCAGCGTATTGAGTCCTTCCAGTACCACAATGACTTCATCTACTGGCTCACCCCACACGGCCGCCGCTTCCTGAGGGCCTGCCAGGTTACTCATGACCACACAGGTGGGTCTTTCCCCCAGAGTCCATCCCCAGGAAGCCTGAGTTTTAGTGCAGCCACTCCCTGGACCCTCTGAAATCCCACCCCCCTTGCTGGGCCTCAGCTTCCCCTTTGGGCAGAGGACGGGCTCCTCAGCAGTGATACTCTGTGTTCCCAACTCAGACCAGGTCATCAGGGAGCGGAAGGCAGCCCTGCAGGACGAGAAAGAGCAAGGAAAGATCCAGAAAAGGAGACACCTGGACTTCCTAGACATTCTCCTGGGGTCCCAGGTGAGTGTACAGTTGCCTCCCCCCACCCGTGAAGTGGCCCCAGAGACCACTCTGGCACTCACTCCCTACCCCCAACCTCCTAAAGCAGGACTCATTGTACAGGAGAGAGGTTGTTAAGCATTTTCCACCTATTTTTCCCAGCAAAAATGACATGTTCATAGTCCTGTGGCATATCAGCAAAGTTCCAGAGGAGGAAACGTACAGGGTGTGGTTGAGCTGTGGTATCTGGATGGTGAAAGCCCTGATGACCAATTTTCAATAGCAAAAATAAAGGAAACCCTCAGTGAGATAGATGGATTAATACAATAGCCCCAACAATGGATTGAACAGACCAACCATCATGAACATGGCATAGGACTGGGCAACATTTCGTTCTGTTTTACACGGGGTGACCATGAATTGGAGCCAGTTCAACGGCAACTAACAACAACAACAACAAGATCCTGAAGATCCTGGCACCCTCGAACCTTAGAATTCCTTCATTCATTTCTTCACCCATCCACAAACCCAGTGAGCTCCTACACTTGCCTAGGCCTTGTGCTAGGGATTCAAAAATGAGAAAGACCTGTCTCTACCTTCCAGAAGCTTACAGACTAGTGCAGGAGATAAGGGGTGGACATTGATAAAGATGGCTTCCTCTACCAGGCAGCATTCCATGCACCAAGTGAGCAGAACTGACATCAAGGCTGTGTAAGTTCATAGGTCACTCAGCAGAAGGATCCAGGAAGGCTTTCTGGAGTAGGAGGCATCCAAGATGAGTTTCCACAAACAGATAGGAACCCCTAGTCTGAAAAGGAGTTTTTGCTCCCTCCCTTGGGCTTTCATTTGATAATCTACTATTACGAGTACTTCTTGGTACCTACCTCAAATTTCTGGAGCGGTCACCCTATGCCTTCCCTAACTCAGGATGAAAATGGAAGCAAGCTGTCAGACGAAGACCTCAAGGCTGAGGTGAACACATTCATGTTCGAAGGACACGATACCACCACTAGTGGCATCTGCTGGTTTCTCTACTGCATGGCCCTGTACCCCGAGCACCAGCATCGCTGTAGAGAGGAGATCCGTGAGATCCTTGGGGACCGGGATATCTTCCAGTGGTGAGTGAGACTGACGGTGAGCCCAGTCTGTCCTGCTCAGCTCCAGGGAAGGCCATTCTGTCCTGTGTCATCCACAGACAACCCAGGGCCATCCTACAAACAGGTGGGGTGGCAGCAGCTCTTCTGACCCTTCCAGTGCTATAGTTTTTTTTGCTGGGAGAGGGGAGGTGCAAATGCACCCCGGCACATTCTGGTAAAATGGAGTCTTTTCAGATGTGAGTAATGTAGAGAAGACTGCCAACAGCAGGCTGTTTGCCATGTGCTCACTCCCTCCGATGGCAGAACCTGACTACAGTTCTGGTATTCTGGATAGAGCAGAGAGAGAAGAAACAGAAAGAGGTAGAAACTCAAGATGAACAAAGCTGGGACTGTGGGGAATGCTGATCCCTTCCCACCTGTCTTTGGATGGCACTGCACAGCCTCCCAGACTCTGGTCTCTTCCTCTGGTAAAGGAGAAAAATCTGTTTCCCAAACGCCCTTCCTTAAAATCTTTCAGTCAGTGGTACCCTCCTGTTTCTTAGGATTGACCCCTGGCCTCTCTTTCAGCTCGGATCTTCCTGACCAGGGAACTCGCTCACAGGCTCCTCTCCCACTACTGCCCCCACTCTCTCACTCCTCACACTCTCCTTTCAGCCTCTTCCCTTCAGGGCCTGGGCAAATATCACCTTTCTCCCTGGGCTCCTGCATGGGCTAGATACACGCAGGGGTACAGGGGATGCTGAGTCATGGAGAAGTCTATAGATTCTCTTGGGAGAGGCTGAACCTGTAACTCCGGGATCTACAATTTGGAGGATGAAGTCCCCATTATCCATTTTTACTGGTCAGATATTGGAAACCTCTCAGGATGTCCAGCCAGGTGCTGTTGGAGAAGGGGGTAGGGCAAAGAGGAGGAGGAACCAAGATGCTGCCCTTGGGGAACATTTGGAGACAAACTCTAAAAGTGAGAGAATAGCACAGATGGAGCGGCATATCCAAGGACAAGATTGAGTGGCCTGGACGTCGAGGGCAGAGGAGGGGTCAAACTCAGACAGGGAGAAAAAGAGGAAACC
>NW_004443951.1:9358384-9360422 GCF_000243295.1 Trichechus manatus latirostris | reverse complement strand
TTGTACCCACCTGTGCCCCAAGTGTACCGCCAGCTCAGCAAGCCTGTCAACTTTGTGGATGGCCGCTCTCTGCCCGCAGGTGAGCTGCAGCAGATTGAGGGTGGAGATAGAGTCCTCTGGGGTGTCCTCTGACACCTCTGTGCATTGGACCAAATCTTTACATCCTTTGGGGAAAACCTCAGGTATTGGGGTCAGAGAGCTCTGGCTCCAAATCCTAGCTCCACAACCTTTAGGCTGTGTGGGTAAATCCCTCATCTGTTAATTGGGGATAAGAAGAGAACGGGCCTTGCAAGATTGTTGTTAGGGTTAGAGACAATGCTCGTCAGGGCTGGCATGAATGGCCATACAAGTTGTGCACTGAGCAACCTCAGGAAGTATCATGAACTTAGACTATGATCCTGTGCAGTGCACAACCTGTACAACTGCATGTGGCAGCTTTTGAGGAGTGCTTGTCCCTGTACTTGGTCCATAGTTAGCACCCAATGAGGGGAAGCTGTTGCTATTCCTAGGATCATGTTTTGAATTAGCACTTCCCTGACTGACAGTTAATTGAGAGTTTATTAAGTGTAACAGCCTCTCCCCATCCTACTTCGCAGTAAGGTGAGCTCACTCCTCCCTGTTTTTCATTCCACAAACGTCTATGTCTGGGTCTGTGCCCAGTGCCGGGGCTACAGGAACTGAGCGTGACGGCGACCAAAAGCACTTTGACGAGTCAAGTGTGGCAGTGAGCTGTCAGTCAGGGGCTGGTGACCCATGTGAGGAGGCGGGCCTGGCTGCCCTAGGACCCTTGGTCACCAGGCTTCTGCTCTACCTACAGGCAGCCTGATCTCTCTGCACATCTATGCTCTCCATAGGAATGGCACTGTGTGGCCCAACCCCGAGGTATCCCCATCCCTGGCCCTGGAGATAAGGTGGAGTTGTGGTGGGGTGTCTAGGTTACTCTCCTCCAGGATCCGGCAAATGTTTAAGCAAGACCCTGTCTACTCAGGTCTTTGACCCTCTGCGTTTTACCCCTGAGAATGCAGCTGGACGTCACCCCTTCGCCTTCATGCCCTTCTCTGCAGGGCCCAGGTAGGGAGAGGCCCAGCATGCCCTGGCCCTTAGGATTGGGGAGGGGAAAGTGGACAGCTTTGTGGGGGGCATCATTTGGGGCTCTCTGTGAATGAGAGGGACCAGGAAGGGAGTAGGGTGATCCTAACACAGGGGAGAGCTCCAAGGCTCTTCTACATTCCATTATCATTCCGCATCTTTCTCTTGGGAGGTAATAGGATGGGTGAGTTGTTACAGGAGAGACTGCCAAGCCAGACCATCCAATGTCAATCTCCTCAGTCTGGGACCCTCGCCACACTCCCAGGATCTGTTTCTTAAGGCCAGATCAATCAATCAGCTGATTATTCATATACAACTAGTTATTGATTTTGGTTGGCCACTAACAGCATCTATTTCATCAGATCTGCTGGCTAATTTTTGGGGGTAGCTCTGATTTTCTCTGGACACCCCAGAGCCTGAGGGCGTTTTTTGTGCTCACTGCAGGAATTGCATAGGGCAGCAGTTTGCCATGAATGAGATGAAGGTGGTCACGGCCCTCTGCTTGTTGCGTTTTGAGTTCTCCCTGGACCCTTTGCGGCCACCCATCGAGGTGTCACAGTTGATCCTTCGCTCCAAGAACGGCATCCATCTCCACCTGAAGTCGCTGGGCCCAGGGTCTGGGATGCAGCTTCACCAAGAGTAGGATTTCCAGTCAGCCCAGGCTGGGACCTGTCCCCAGACACTGCCCTCCCCAGGCTGAACTAGGAGTCGCTGTGGCTCCCTGTCCTGGGGAGGCGTGTAGGTTAGAAGAAGAGTGGGACCTACATAGACATTCACCTTGGGGACAGTGCCATCTAACTGTGTGAGCCTACAAATGTTTATTATGCATGCATGTAGAGCTCACTCATTCATTCAACAAGCACTTAGTGAGCACCTACTCTCTTAAAATTTCATTTATCCCATGTAGTTGGCAATATTTTAACAATGAATAAAATGAATAATTTCTTTT
>NW_004443951.1:9355084-9357024 GCF_000243295.1 Trichechus manatus latirostris | reverse complement strand
GGGACACATACACCTCTAGGGTCCAAGGTCTCAAGCCACTAGTGGGCTCCAATCCAGGATCCAAACAGTTGTAAGTGAGGGCAATGGAGACTGCAGGGTGCAGGTGGGTGGAGATTGGAGAGGGGAATTCCTAGCCCTGGGACTTGGGGATATCTCTCTGCTGCCCTGGACATGTGCCATCTGGACACACCCCTCCTGCCCCTGATACTTCCCCTCTCAGAAGAAGGCCACCTACTCACCCCTGCAAAGCCCTCCAAAGACCCAGATCTCCCACTTACCCCAGGTGGGTGTGCTTCCCATCTCTATGTTCCACATCCCATCCTTCCAACTTCTCCCTCCGTGTCTTGGCACCTGCATAGACCTTTTATGCACAAACAAAGGTAAGGTTTCAACAGGCATCACATGGGAGCTGAGCCTGGAGGCACCTGAGCCTAAACCTTGTCCACTTCCTGTATCTGTTTGGATGCCAGGAGGCCTGATAGTAAGACAGGTGGAGGACATGCTCCCACTTGAATATCAATGGAGAAACCTGCCAAAACTCTTCTGTGGAGGAGACTTGTCTAAGGATCTCTGACTCTGGCCTCTTTTGAACCAAGACTCCATAATTAGCACTGAAACTCCCCTGGTAGCAGGTTTAGGTGGAAGAAAGCAGCAATCTCTGGTGTCAGAAGGGGAGAGGGAGGCACCCTGTGGGATGAGAGGATGGGGGGTACCCACAGGCACCCCCAATGCATTCCACTTTCTTCAGTCCAACTCTTAAAACACTCCTGGCTGCTTCCAGTGATCCTGGGCATTTATATGCACGTGTGGGGGTAGAGTGTGGAGTGTGCGCCTGGGTGTGTGCAGGTGTGGGCCTCAGTGAGGGTCTACGTGTGTGTGTCATGGGAGTGATGCACATAGTGTGAACTTGGCCTGGGCTCTGCCCATTTTCAGGAGCCAGTAGGATCACTTCTTGTTTACTCTTCCCACACCTTTGTAATCCTGTGGTTAGGGCATGTGTCCTTGGCTCTCCTCCCAGAATTCTGGCCACCATTGTCTTATGCTTTATGAGCCTGGACCAGCCTGAGCCCTTCTGCACCATCAGATGCCAGGGGACCTGCTGAACCTCCGGTCCAGGAGTCTTTAGGCTTATCCTCCTGTCCCAACCCCCAGGTCAAGCACTAACCAGCCACCCTTCTCTCCAGCCGCCTCTCAAGGCAGGGCTGAATGGAACTGAAAACTGTGGTGGTCAGGGAAGCTAGGGGACTGGGAAGGATGATCTGGCTGCGGGAACAGCTGGAGGAGAAGCCCCTTCTAGGAAGCAGAACATGAACTCACACAGCAGGCAGAGGGTACCAGGGAGGTCTGTCTACGGCAGCCAGTGTGTTGGGCTAGAAATTGGGTTGGGGGAGGAGCCTATGCCCAGTATCAGCAGGAGAAGGGAGGACCCCAGAATTGAGAGAGACTAGTGGAAGCAGGGACACTGGCCCATGGAATCTGGTAGGCTTGCAAAGGGCCCAGGCTCAGGTGGAACAGCACCCAGGTAATCACCAAGTGTACAGTGTTAATGAAGCCCCTCCTTCACCAAGGTGGGGCCGGTGGGGTCACATGCTGAACTACAGGTGACTGCTAAGAGGTTTTCCTTAGTGGAAAGGAGGCAGGGACTGCTAGCTGGAGTCTGACATACTTTCCCACCAGCCAAGGCCATTTGTCCACCTGAGAAAACTCCTGCTAAGCATCTGCCCAGTCCTTGAGCCTCCTGAGGAGCCTGCAGACGTTTCTGTGCCTGGAAGTGCTGACAGGTACCTGGTGATATTGCAGGCTTCTCAAACATTTCTAGGCCGTGAAAGGCTGAGTCCCCAAGGCTTTCATGCCAGACCAGGACTATAAGTTCTGCTCAGAGCAAGACAGACTCTAGATGGCTCCTGCTCTAAAAATCCAGAGTGAAAAATGATGAACTC
>NW_004443951.1:9352717-9353916 GCF_000243295.1 Trichechus manatus latirostris | reverse complement strand
GAAGGAAAAGAAAGAGAAGGAAGGAGAAGGAAAATAGGAAGGGGGAAGGGACAGGGGAACAGGAAAACAACATGGAAGTCCGGAGGCTCTCCGAGGGAGACAGATGGAATGGGCCTGTGCTTGTCCCGATCGGGGTTAGAGAAGCTTCTCAGGTGCACATGGATCCCATTTCTGGACTTCAACACAATTCCTGGAACAAGGATGGGGACCTTGGTGGGGTCTGGTGACAGCTGAAAGCCCAGCAGGGTCAGGGTCACGGCCACCTTCACCTCTCTATGGCAAAGTGTTTTCCAATACAGTTCAAGGGCCAGGGTGGAACAGCCAAGGGGAAAAAGCCTCAGGCCCTGTTCTGAGCTGGGCAGGCATTGGCCACTGAGCCCCCCTTGGAACTGGACATTCAAGGCCCTCTTGAGGGGTCAGCTCCCAGCCCTTAAAAGTCACACATCTCTACTCCCAAGCCTTGGTCACATAATCCCTTGACCTTTGACAAATCCTATCACTCTTCAAGGCCTAGCTCCTAACTCCTACTTGTATGCTTAGCAACATTTAGCCCCTGCTGAGCTCCTTCAGTACATACTGGTGTGAGCCTCCCTACACTGACTTTTTTTCCTGTTCTTGCCACAGTCTTGCAGCCATGGCCCCTCCATCTCAGGTAGAATAGTACACAAATGCTTTCCTTGGCATTTAAACCCTTCTATGGGCTGTTTCTTGTTGGCCCACTTGGGAGGATTTTTGTATCAAAAGACTCATCCCGTTGGGCAAATCCACTGCAAAAGACCTCTTTAAAGCATTAAAAAGCAAAGATGTCACTTTAAGGACTAAGGTGTGCCTGACCCAAGCCATGGAGTTTTCAACAGCCTCATATGCATGCAAGAACTGGACAATGAATAAGGAAGATGGAGGAATAATTGATGCCTTTGAATTATGTTGTTGGTGAAGAATACCGAATATACCATGGACTGCCAGAATCTGTCTTAGAAGAAGTATAGGCAGAATGCTTCTTAGAAGCAAGGACGGCGAGACTTTGTCTCACATACCTTGGACATGTTTTTAGGAGGGACCAGTCCCTGGAGAAGGATGTCATGTTTGGTAAAGTAGAGGGTCAACGAAAAAGAGGAAGGCCCTCAACGAGACGGATTCACACAGTGGCTGCGACAAT
This sequence comes from Trichechus manatus latirostris, assembly GCF_000243295.1. NCBI lineage: Eukaryota > Metazoa > Chordata > Mammalia > Sirenia > Trichechidae > Trichechus > Trichechus manatus. The sequence goes on along the minus strand of NW_004443951.1, from coordinate 9,352,757 downwards.
GGGCTCGAACACAGCAACAATAATGATGGAGCAGGACTGG
>NW_004443951.1:9349690-9350740 GCF_000243295.1 Trichechus manatus latirostris | reverse complement strand
TTGGTCTTCTTGAGAAAGGCAGGAAAGCGTGGCTATGTCGAGCAGAGCCCAGTGCAGACTGGGAAGGATCAAACACCTGCAGAGAGAGCACTAAGGCCAAGGCACTGAGGGGTCAAGGCCCTCTTTCCAATCATGAGAGGGCAGGACTCCCAGAGGTGGGAGAGGGAAGAGATATTGGTCTTGAGAGGTTATCCCATCCCCTCCTCCCAGGGCCTCGTACCTCAGAAGGTCCTGCTGCATATTCAATGTTAAAGCTGGATACAAGTTCTCGTCTCCTTCAGTCAAGTCGAATTAAGCTCCATTAGGTAAAGTTGAAATAAATCATTTTATAGTAAGTGTTCATGATGGGAAAATTAATCATACATAGTCTTGGGTAGTTATAAGGGTGGGCAGTGTACATGACCCATTTATTAATATAACTGATAATAACATGATAGCTGAAGTTACTCCATATGAAATTGTTTGTGTTACTGCTTGTACCAGTTAAGGCATATATATATCTGAGTTTGAAACTCATCCTGTTTATAGGATGGAATGTACAACTAGAGGATGGAGTATACAGCTAGGCTTGATACTGATAGAATAAGTAATATCCTTATCTTTATATTAATTAATGCATATAGCATAGGTAAGGGAATTCATATTGTTAATATTAAGGTAAGACTTGGAACTGGTGCAGTGATAAACATTGGTATTGATGAAGTTAGTGGTCATAATGCTTCTTTAATAAACAATTTTATGTCATTGGCAATTGGTTGCAGCAGTTTGTGGGAGGCAATAATACTAGAGCCTTTCTGAAGTTTTATATACCCTAAAATTTTCATTCAATTAATTTTAAGAATGTAATGGCTAATAAAATAGTAATAATAGGAGATTAATTATGAACATAGTATTAAGAAGGGGAGTTGTACTTCTGATTATAATAGTTTAAGATTTATGCAATTACCTGTTTCTGCCTTGTTAACAAGTCCTGTTTTTGGGTAGGGAAGGTGGAACGTATGAAGGATGAATCTAGGAAAGTTGGAAGTCATCAAAAATGAAATGGAACAT
>NW_004443951.1:9343729-9345830 GCF_000243295.1 Trichechus manatus latirostris | reverse complement strand
CCCAGACCCCCGCCCCTGCTACTCTGTCTCTCGAAGTGTTTGGTTGTGTTCAAGAAACTTCTTAGCTTTTGGTTTAGTCCAGTTGTGCTGACCTCCCCTGTATTGTGTGCTGTCCTTCCCTTCACCTGAGACAATTCTTGTCTACTATCTAGTTAGTGAAGTCCCCCTCCCTTTCTCCCCACCCTTGTAACCGTAAAAGAATGTTTTCTTCTGTGTTTAAACCTTTTCTTGAGTTCCTATAATAGTGGTCCCATACAATATTTGTCCTTTTGTGACTGACTAATTTCACTCAGCGTAATGCCTTCCTCACTGGCCAATTTTTTAGAAGTAGATCACCGTGTCCTTTTTCCTAGACTGTCTTAGTCTGGAAGCTCTGCTGAAACCTGTCCACCATGAGTGACCCTGCTGGTATTTGAAATATTGGTGACATAGCTTTCAGCATCACAGCAACACACAAGCCACCACAGTATGACATACTGACAGACAAGTGGTGGTAAGAATTTGTAGGACTAAGCAAACTCCTAAGAGTAAACTAAAATCTCATTGATTAAAAGTATTAATCATTCATTTATTGACTTACCTGCTTCATCAAATATTTTATCATGAAGAAAATTTTTGTTTACTCTTAAGAATTTGTACGATTAAGTGTACTCCTAAGAGTAAACCAGAATTTCATTGTGATTAAATATTTATGAAGTAGGTAAGTCAATAAATGAATGGTTAATAATTTTTCTTTTAATTATTGTGCTTTGGGTGAAGGTTTACAGAGCAAATTGGTTTCTCACTGAACAACTAAACAAATATTGTTTTGTGACATTAGTTGCCAACCCTGCAACGTGTTAACACTCTCCCCTTCTTGACCTTTGATTCCCCATTTCCATTCATTCAGCTTTCCTGTCCCCTCCTGCCTTCTGGTCCTTGACCCTGGGCTGGTGTGCCCATTTAGTCTCATATACATGGTAGAGCTAGGTGTGTTAGTGTTTGTTTTATGGGCCTCTCTACTTTTTAACTGAACCTCAGGAGTGACTTCAGTACTGAGTTAAAAGGGTGTTTGGGTGTTATACTCTTGGGGTTTCTCCAGTCTCCGTCAGACTGGTAAGTCTGGTCTTTTTATGTGAGTTTGAATTTTGTTCTACATCTTTCTTCAGCTCTGTTTGGGACCCTCTATTGTGATCCCTGTCAGAGCAGAGCAGTCAGTGGTGGTAGCCAGTCACCATCTAGTTGTGCTGGACTCGATCTGGAGGAGGCTGTGGTAGTTGTGGTCCATTAGTCCTTTGGACTAATCTTTCCCTTGTGTCTTTGGTTTTTTTCATTCTCCCTTGCTCCAGATGGGTTGGGACCAGTAGAAGTATCTTAGATGGCTATTTACAAGCTTTAAGACCCCAGACATTACTCACCAAAGTAGGGTGTAGAATATTTTCCTTATAATGCATGTTATGCCAATTCGGAATCGTCTTGATGGCAATGGGTTTGAAAACCCTGGTTGCTTAGTGGTTAAGACCAAACGGTCAGCAGTTCCAATCCACCGGATGCTCCTTGGAAACCGTATGGGGCAGTTCTAGTCTCTCCTATATGGTCACTATGCGTCGGAATCCACTCGATGGCAATGGGTTTTTTTTTTTTTCAGTGCCAGTTGAGCTAGATGTCCCCTGAGACCATGGTCTCCAGCCCTCAGCCCAGTAACTTGGTCCCTCAGGGAGTTTGGATGTGTCTATGAAGCTTCTATGACTTTGCCTTGGTCAAGCTGTTCTGGCTTCCCCAGTATTGTGTATTGTCTTACTCTTCATCAAAGTTACCACTAATCTATTATGTAGTTAACGTATTTCCCTCTTCACCCCTCCCCTCCCTCGTAACCATCAAAAATTCTTTCTTTCTATGTGTAAACATTTTCATGAGTTTTTATAATAGTGGTCTCATACAGTATTTGTCCTTTTGTGATTGACTTATTTCATTCAGCATAATGTCCTCCAGATTCATCTATGTTGTGAGATGTTTCTCGGATTTGTCATTTTTCTTTATCATTGCATAATATTCCATTGTGTGTATGTACCATAGTTTGTTTATCCATTCATCTGTTGATGGGCACATAGGTTGTTTCTAT
>NW_004443951.1:9334214-9342581 GCF_000243295.1 Trichechus manatus latirostris | reverse complement strand
TTATATTAATGTAGCCACCCTAGCTCTCTTTTTTATTACTTTGCATGGAATAATTTTTATCCTTTCCCTCTCAACCTATTTGTGTTTTGGGATTAAAAGGGAGTCTCCTGTAGACAGCGTATAGGTAGATTGTGTTTTTTAATTTATTCTGCCAATCTGTGTTTTTTGATTGGAGAGTTTAATTCACTTCCATTTAAAATACTTACTGATAAGGAAGAACTTCTTCCATTTTTCTGTATATCTTATACATTTTTTTTGTCCTTCATTTCCTCCAATACTGCCTTCTTTGTGTTCAGGTAGTTTTTTCTAGTGAACTATTTTAATTCCTTTCTCATTTCTTTTAATGTAATTTTTAAAGATATTCTTACTGTGGTTACAATGGAAAATGCACTTATCACCCTAAATTTATAACAATCTTGCTAGAATTGATACAAATTTAACTTTGATAGCATATAAAAATTCTGTTCCTATACAGCCACGTCTCCTCCTTTATGTTGTTGTGTTCACAAATTACACTTTTTTACATTGTGTGCCCAATAACATATTTATAATTATTTTTATGCATTTTCTGTTTGTATCACATAAGATCTAACATGTAGAGCTATAAACAGCAGCAACAACAAAGTGATCAAACTGGCCTTTCTATTTATCCATAAAATTACCTTTACAGAAGATATTTATTTCTTTGTTCAGAAATGAGTTACTAACTAACCAAAAAAACCCATTGCCATTGAGTCGAATCTGACTCATAGTGACCCTATAGGGCAGAATAGAACTGCCCCATAGGATTTCCAAGGAGCGGCTGGTGGATTTGAACTGCTGACCTTTTGGTTAGCAGCCAAGCTCTTAACCACAACTCCCTTTAGTATTTCTTGTAGGGCAGATATGGTGGTCACAAACTCATACAGCTTCTGATTAATGGGGAATAGCTTAATTTCATCCTCAGTTTTGAAGGACAGTTTAGCTAGATACAGAATTCTTGGATGATAGTTTTTTCTTTGTTTCAACACTTTAAATATGTCATCTCACTGCTTATTGGCTTCTGTGGTTTCTGAGGAGAAACTGGCACTTAATCTTATTGAAGATCCCTGTGTGTGTGACAATTTGTTTCTTGCTGCTTTCAATATTCTCTCTTTACCTTGGATTTTTGGGTTTATCCTGCTTGGAGTTAGTTGAGCGTCTTTTATGTGTAGATTCGTGTATTTCTTCAAAATTTTGGAAGTTTTCAGCCATTATTTCTTTAAATAGTCTTCTTGCCCCCTTCTCTCACTTTTCCCCTGAGATTCCTATAATGTGTATATGGTATGCTTACTGGTGTCTTACAGGTTCCTTAGGCTCTTTAAATTTTCTTTATTCTTTTTTTCTTTCTGTTCTTTTGGATCATTTCAATGGACCTAACTTCAAGTTTACTGATTATTTTTCATACCACCTCAAATCTGATGTTGAACCCCTCTAATGAATTTTTCATTTTGCTTATTGTACCTTTCAGCTTCAGGGAATTTTTTATTTCAGATATTGTACTTTTCAGTTCGAGAAATTCTGCTTGGTTTCTTTTTATAATTTCTATCTCTTTATTGATGTTTTTATTTTCTTTATACATCATATTCTTGATTTCCTGAAGTTCTTTTTCATATTTTCCTTTAATTCTTTGACTATATTTAAGACAATTGTTTTAAAGTATTTATCTAGCATAGCCAATGTCTGGGTTTCCTTGGGAATAGTTCCTTTTGCTTTATTTTGTTCTTTAAATGGGCTATCCTTCACTATTTCTCTGTATGCCTTGTGATTTTTTTTGTTGTTGCTGTTGAAAATAGGACTTTTGAATAACATAATGTTGTAACTCCGGAAATCAGATTCAAATTTTCCTCTGAGTTTCCTTTCCTTTCTCTTCCTTTCTTTTATTGTTGAAGGCTGTAGTTGGTTTAGTGAGTTTTCCAAAGTGCTTTTGCAAAGACTGAATTTGTTGATGTGTGTTCACTGAAGTCTCTGCTCCTTCAGCTTGTGTTCAGCAAGTCATATGACAGAGATTTCTTTGAAAGCCAGGCGTTAAGAAGAAGAACAAATAAACAAACAAAAGAATAACAATAGGAGAAAACAACAACTCTTGTAGTCATGCAGATTGGGTCTGTTCAGGGCACTCCTTCAACACCTACCTAGGCTTTCACTGAGCCTAAACATCAGTCTGAGATGAAAGCTAAGGTTGTCCTCAGTATCTTTTTTAAGAATGCATCTTGTACTGGGCATTTGTGTTATTTCCCAAATTATACATGGCACCTTTGAATGCCCCAACTTCCCAAAGAAACTCTCACTGGATTTTTTTTTTTTTTTTTTTTTTACCTTGGCCTTAAACTTTTCACCATATGTCTCAACTGCATTCTTTTGTCCAGGTGGACACGGGGTCCTCAGTATACCTTATGGTGTTTCAGGCTATGCCTGAGGCTCCTCTGCCCTGAGAAAACTCTGAGGTGTAAAAACAGAGATGGGTGCTTTCCTTCGGTCATTTAGGTAGCCACTTGATAGGTTCAAAGAGAGCTGGGGTGGAGATGGGTTATGAGCCAGTATCAAAAAGCCACAAAACTTTCCTATCATTTTGACAAGGTTTTGTTTAGTTGCTGTGAACCCTCAACTGTTCACCAGAGTTCCAACTAGTGTAGTTCTCTCAGTTTCTGCTTGTTTTTCTGGAGGGACAGGAGCAGGAAGCTCCTTGCTCCACTATCTTGGTGATGTCACCTCATGTTTTTATTAAGTATTGTTTTTGTTATTAGTTTTGTAGGCTTTTCTTCAAAGCCATCTCCTATTTATGGTGAATTAGATTTAATTATAAGCGGCAGAGTTGGATGTAGGATTGTCATGAGTCTTGGTGGATTTTTAGGTTTAATAGCTGATTTTTAGTATATTTAAGTGGAATATTGGTGACATTTGGTTATATTATTGCTATAGTTACTGAAGAGAGTGTCCTGAAGCTTGGGGTTCTAATGTGGAGTGTTATTTTGAGGAGTCTATTTGAGGAGTGTTATTTGGTCTATTAACAGGAGTCTTTAAAATTATATGAATAATTAATTTATAAAGGAGTGGATTATATGTTCTGTGATTCTAAAACTTTAGAGAATTTAATAATTTTTATTAATAAAGATATTGACTTTTTCATTAATAGTATATTGTGGTTCTCCATTGTATAGTTATGGTAGTTGGTTAATAGTACTACTGGGTTGATTTTTATTTGTTAATGTATTTATTGTTATTGAAATTTCTTATGAGAATTAAAAAGTTAATATTAATCCTAAAAATAAAAAGATAAAGAAAGAATAAAGGAATTCTGGGACAATGGAGGCATAAGCAGGAGCAAGTTTCTTACCTCTCCCACAAAAACGCCAAGAAATACAACAAAAATTCTCTATTAGACCCAGCAAAAACCTGTAAAGGTGGGTAGATGATGGCTGCAAATATCTGTAAAGGGATCTTGTCAAAGGTGACAGCTAAAAAGTAGGAAGGTGCTTTCTACATGGTCACTGCACTTCCCCCTCCCAGTGCTGCAGATCTGAGAACTACACCAACACCAGTCCCTAGCCTTGGGCTTATGGCCAGTTCCAGAGGGGCATGCAGACTGACGCCAGTGAACTCCATGCCCCTAGAGATCACATGGTTTATCTATACATAGAAAAAGCCACTTGAGCTTCAGCCAAACTTAACTAAATGGCTCTCCCTGCTGGAATGCTCAGGGTGTGCCTATCCCCCTACCCGCCTATTGGCACCTCCCACAGATGGCAGCTGCAATTCCAGTTGTCTTGTGGCTTGCTTGGGGAAGAGAAGGGAACCTTATCAGTAATGGAATACAGGAGAACCCGCATGCAGTGGGAGGGAAGACTTTGGATAGGCATAGAAGAAATCTTTCAATTACCCTGCTGATAATTCAATCAGTCTAGGCTCCACAGATCAGTTATGGGAGAGGTGCAGCAAAGCAAGGAAGAGAGAGATAAGTAAAGAAGGAAAGTTGTACCCTCTGGTGGACAGATTGATTAGTGTGCGCTCTCACTTACGCTTGAGAGCCACTGAAAGATGAAAACCTGGTCTGGAGTAGAGAGGGAGGGGGAATAACAAGCAAGATTTGAAGACTGACCAAATAAGGGTTTCTTCCATAAAACAGTGCTGTCAGTAACACTGAATACTGGGCAGAACTGAGAAAGCTAACATCAAACAAAAATCTATTGCCACAAAGTCAACACAAGAGTTCAAGAAATGCTAACAGAATGGAAGTGATAGCTCACCCAAATGAACAAGACAAAGAGAGAGACATCATGTCTATGGAGGCCCAAATAATGAACAAAATAAAAGAATACAATACAACAGTATTAAACAAGCTCATAGAACTAAAGGAAAACACAAACAAACACCTAAAGGAAATTAGGAAAACAATGAATAAAATTGAGAATATAAAGAAAGAGATAGGCACCCATAAAAAAGAAAACAAACAGAAATACTGGCACTGAAAGAGACAGTAATTGATCTGAGAAACTCAACAGAAGGTTTGAACAATAAAGTTGAACAGGCAGAAGAAAGAATCAGTGAACTAGAAGATAAGGTAATTAAAATTTTAGAGACTAAAGAGCAACAAAGGAGAAGGCTCAAGAATACTGAGCACAGTGTTATGGAACCGTGGGACAACATATGCATCATGGATAAGCCAGAGGAGATGATCAAGAGAAAGGGACAGAAAGAATATTTGAAGAAATAATGGCAGAAACCTTTTCAAGTCTGATAAAGGGCATAAACCTAGCTATCAAGAAGCTCAATGAACTCCAGGTAGGATAAACCCAAAGAGACCCACACTGAGACACATTATAATCAGGCTCTCAAAAATTAAAGGTAAAGGGAGAATACTGAAAACACTGAGAGACATGCAAAAGCGACATCAAGGGAAGCCAATAAGATTAAATGCTGATTTCTCCTCAGAAACCTTGGAGGCCAGAAGGCAATGGAATGATATTTAAAGCACTGAAAGAAAGGAACTGCCAACTAAGAATATTGTATCCACGAAACTGTCCTTCAAGAATAATTGTGAAATTAAGACACTTACAGATAAACAAAAACTGCAAAATTTCATTTCCACAAGAACACCTGCAAGAAATACTGCAAGTAGTTCTCCAGACAGTAAAGAAAGGACATTAAAAAGAAGCTTGAAGCTGTGTATAGAAAGATCTCCAGTAAAGGAAAATGCATGGACAAAAATAAGGGCAAGTTTTAAGGCATTTTTACTTGATAACTCTAATGATTATATCTTTGCTACTTTAAAATGAAAATATATAAAAAATAAGCATACATTTATGTTACAGGGCTCATGAAGTATAAAGGCGGAACTGAGATAACAACAAGATAAACGGGGCGGGGGGGATGGAGAACTGTAGGGGAATAGAGTTTCTGTATGTTACTGAAGTTAAGATGGTATCAATTCAATACAGTAAGATGTTAAATGTGTTATTCATGGTAACCAGAAAGAAAATATCTAAGAAACACACACAAAAGGAATGAAGAAGTGAATTAAAATGGTTCACTACAAAAAAGCAGCCAAAGACTGAGAGCTTTCCCCTTAAGATCAGGAACAAGACAAGACGCCTATGCTTACCACAGCTCTTCAGTGTTGTATTGGAACTTCTATCCAGAGCAATTAGGCAAGAAAAAGAAAGAAAAGACATCCAAATTGGGAAGGAAGAATTAAAATATCCCTTTTCACAGATGGTGTGATTCTATATATAGAAGACACCAAAGAATCCATAAGAAAGCTGTTAGAGCTAACAAATGAGTTCAGCAAAGTGGCAGAATACAAGGTTAACACAAAAAAATCAGTAGGATTTTTACACATCAGCAATGAGCAATCTGAAATGGAAATTAAAGAAACAATTCCATTTACAATATAGCATCTAAAAGAATAAAATACCTAGGAATTAAACTAACCAGACAGGTGAAAGACTTGTACACTGAAAACTATAAAACATTACTAAATCAAAGGTGATCTAAATAAATGAAGACTATTCTGCACTCATGATTGGAAGACTTCATATTGTCAAGATGTCAATACTACCTAAATCGATTTGTAAATACAACACAGTCCCCATCAAAATTCCAACAGCCTTCTTTGCAGAAATGAAAAAGCCAATCCTCAAATTTATATGGAACTGAAAGAGTTCCGAATAGCCAAAGCAATCTTGAAAAAGAACAGAGTAGGAGGTCTTACATTTTCTGATCTCAAAACATATTTAAAGCTACAGTAAACAAAATAGTCTGGTACTGGTATAATGATAGACATAGACGAATGGAATAGAATTGAGAGTACAGACATCTATGTCTGTATACACACATCTGTGGCTAATTAGTCTTTGACAAGGGTGCTACATTTATAAAATGGGTGCTACATTTATCAAATAGGGAAAGAATAATCTTTTTAATAAATGATGCTGGGACAACTGGATTTCTATATGCAAAAGAATGAAGTTAGCCCCGTATCTCACACTGTATACAAAAACTCAAACTGGATCAAAGACCTAAATGTACAACCTAAAACCATATAACTCTTAGATGAAAACATAGGGCCTAGTTTTTAACAGATTCTTTGATATGGCACCAAAAGCACAAGCAACAAATGACAAAATAGATAAATGAGATCTCATCAAAATTAAAAACTTCTGTACATCGAAGGCCTTTATTAACAAAGTGAAGGGACAACTGATATATTGGGAAAACATTTTTGGGAACCATATATTGGCTAAGAGTTTAATATCCAGAATATATAAAGAACTCCTACAACTCAAGAAAACAACAAACAACCCAACTGAAAAATGGGCAAAGGACCAGAATAATTTCACCAAAGAGAATATACAAGTGGTCAACAAGCACATAAAAAGATGCTCAATGTCATTGGCAGTTAAGAGGATGCAAATCAAAACCACAATGAGATACCACTTCAACCCCTCTAGGATAGCTAAGATTTAAAAAAGGAAAGAAAAATAATAAATGTTGGTGAGGATCTGGAGAAACTGAAATTGGAACCCTCATCCATTGCTGGTGGAAATGCAAAATGGTACAGCTGCTGTGAAAAACATTTTGGCGTTTCCTCAAAAAGTTAAACAGCACTACCATAGGACCCAGCAATTTCATTCTTAGGTATATACCCAAGCGACCTGAAAGCAGTGATGCAAACAAATACATCTATGTTAATGGTCCTTGCATCATTATTCATAATAGCCAAAAAGTGGAAACAACCTCAATGTTAATCAACAGATGAGTGGATAAACAAAATGTGGTATATACATACACTGGTGTATTACTCAGCCGTAAAGAGAAATGAAGTCCTGATACATGCTACAACATGGATGAACTTTGAAAACATTATGATAAGTGAAGTAAGTCACAAAACACCAGCGTAGGCAAATGTATAGTGATTTGAGCTTAATAAGGAGACGTCTAGGGGGAATCATTGTTTAGGAAGCAAAAATTTATGTTTAGGGTGATGGAAAATTTGGCAGCAGATATTGATGGTTGCATGACATGACTGATGTAATTGGAGTCAATGGATTGTACATGCGAAAAATGTTGAATTGGAAAAAAAAAGAAAGACTATAATAGAATTTAATTAAGCCTTTTTGATCAGAAGCCACTGTGGAGGCTGCTGTTTGAAATTGGGAAGTACTTTTGGGGTTGACTTTTTCTGGTAATAAAGATGCTATATTTTGGCTTATTGAAATGTTAGCAAGGAGTGAGAAGTAGTGAATAATAATTGGAAAATATCTTAAGAGATTAGAAAATTTGTAAGAATGACAGCAATATTTATATTAGAGGTTATATGTTATTAAATTTTTTTTAGTTTTTGTTTTTTTTTTATTGTTGTAGTTTAAGTGAAAGTTTACTATCCAAGTTAATCTCTCATACAAAAATTTATACATACTTTGCTATGTGACCCTAATTGCTCTCCCTATACTGTGACAGCACACTCCTCCTTCCCACCCTTGATTTCCCGTGTCCATTCAACAAGCTCCTAATCTCTCTGCCTTCTCGTCTCATCTCTGGACAGAAGCTGCCCATTTAGTCTCATGTATCTGCTTGAGCTAAGAAGCACACTCTTCACAAATATCATTTTATGTCATACAGTCCAGTCCAATCTTTGACTGAAGAGTTGGCTTCAGGAATTGTTTTAGATCTGGATTGACAGAGGGTCCAGGGGCCATGCTTTCCGGGGTTACTTCAGTCTCAGTCAGACCATTGAGTCTGGTCTCTTTACTAGAATTTGAGTTCTGCACCCCACATTTCTCATGCTCCATCAGGGACTCTCTATTGTGTTCCCTGTCAGGGCAGTCATTGGTGGTAGCCAGGCACCAT
>NW_004443951.1:9317619-9334114 GCF_000243295.1 Trichechus manatus latirostris | reverse complement strand
CCTGAGGGCTTCTTTTGCTGCTCTCTTTCTACTTGTTTGAGTTGTAGGGTTAATGTTTTGATTATGGCCCTTCCTTCTTTTTGGATGTGTGCATTTATTGCTATAAACTGACCTATGAGAACTGCTTTTGCTGTGTCCCAAAGGTTCTGGTAGGATGCGTTTTCATTCTTGTTTGATTCTACGAATTACTTTATTCCATCCTTAATTTCTTCTATGATCCAGTAGTTTTGAGCAAGGTGTTGTTCAGTTTCCATGTATGTGATTTTTTTCCCTTGCTTTTTGTGTTGTTGATTTCTACTTTTATGGCTTTATGGTCAGAAAAGATGCTTTGTAACATTTTCAATGCTTTGGATTTTGTTAAGGCTTTCTTTATGGCCTAATATGTGGTCTATTCTGGAGAATGTTCCATGTGCGTTGGAAAAGAAAGTATGCTTGGCTGTTGTTGACTGGAGTGTTAGTTATATGTTTGTGCGGTCAAGTTGGTTGATTGTAGCATTTAGAATTTCTGGGTCTTTATTGGCTTCTTTCTCGATGTTCTATCCTTTACCGAAAGTGGTGTGTCTCCTACTACTGTTGTGGAGCTGTTTATCTCTTCAGTGCTGTTAGAGTTTGTTTTATGCATTTTGGAGCCTGTCGTTGGGTGTGTAAATATTTATTATAGTTACGTCCTCCTGGTGTATTGACCCTTTAATCATTATGTAGTGTCCTTCCTTATCCTTTGTGGTGGATTTTACTTTAAAGTCTATTTTGTCAGAGATTAATATTGCCACTTCTGCTCTTTTTTGAGTGTTGTTTGCTTGATATATTTTTTCCATCCTTTGAGTTTTAGTTTGTTTGTGTCTTGAAGTCTAAGGTGCGTCTCCTGTAGGCAGCATATAGATGGATTGTGTTTTTTTATCCAATCCGCCACTCTCTGTCTCTTTATTGTTGCATTTAGTGCATTTACATTCAACGTAATTATTGATAAGTATGAGTTTAGTGCTGTCATTTTGATGTCTTTTTTGTGTACTGTTGACAGTTTCTTTGTTCCACTTAATTTTTTGTGATGAGTGGTTTTTCTTTATGTATTTTCTTTTCATCTTCTTCCTTGTTGTTGATTTTGTATTTGCTGAGTCTTTATATTTTTGTTGTTTTTTATTTTGACATGTAGGATTGTTAGTTTCCTTTGTGGTTATGTTAATATTTACCCGTATTTTTCTAAGTTTATACCAGTCTTTTATTTCTTCATATTGCCTTGACTTCCTCTCCATATGAAAGATCTATGACTACATTTTTTTAATCCCTCTTTTTTATTTTAATGTTGTCATCTTTTAAATATTGACATATGTTTCCCTATTTTCAGTGTTTTAGCTTTGATTTATTTTTGTGACTTCCCTAACTGGGTTGATATCTGGTTGCTCTGTCCTGTGTTCTAGTCTTGGGTTTTTATCTGATGTTACTGATTTTCTAACTGGAGGATTCCCTTTAGTATTTCTTGTAATTTTGGCTTGGTTTTTGCAAATTCCATAAACTTCTGTTTATCTGGAAATGCCCTAATTTTGCCATCATATTCGAGAGACAGTTTTGCTAGATATATAATTCTTGGCTGGCAGTTTTTTTCCTTCAAGGCTTTATATATGTCATCCCATTGCCTTCTTGCCTGCATGGTTTCTGCTGAGTAGTTGGAGCTTATTCTTATTGACTCTCCTTTGTATATGACTTCTCGTCTATCCCTAGCCTCTCTTAAAATTCTCTTTTTATCTTTGGTTTTGGAAAATTTGATTATAATGTGTCTTGGTGACTTTCTTTTGGGACCTACCTTCTGTGGGGTTCGGTGAGCATCTTGGATTGATATCTTGTTATCTTTCACGATATCAGGGAAGTTTTCTGCCAACAAATCTTCAACAATTCTCCCTGTATTTTCTGTTATCCTCCCCTTGTTCTGGTACTCCAATCACTCGTAGGTTATTCCTCTTGATAGAGTCCCACATAATTCTTAGGGTTTCTCCATTTTTGTAAAATCCTTTTAGCTGATTTTTCCTCAAATAAGTTCGTGTCAAGTGCTTTATCTTCAATCTCACTAATTCTGACATCCATTGCCTCAGTTGTGCTCCTATGACTTTCTATTGAGTTGTCTAATTCTGGAATTTTATTGTTAATCTTCTGGATTTCTGATTTGCTGTCTCTCTATGGATTCTTGCAGCCTGTTAAATTTGTCATTATGCGCGTCTCTAATCTTTTTAATTTTCTCTATTTTGTGTTCTGCGTTTTGCTTAATTTCCTTCCTAATCTCTTGAAGAGTTCTGTGTATTAATCTTTTGTATTCTGCCTCCGGTAATTCCAAGAAATTTTCTTCCTCTGGGGAATTTCTAGATTCTTTATTTTGGGAGCTTGCTGAAGCCATCATGGATTGCCTCTTTATGTGATTTGATATTGACTGTTGTCTCCGAGCCATCAATAAGTTATTATATTTATTTATTTTATGTTTGCTTAGTGTGTCCTAGTTTCTTGTTTTGTTTTGATATGCCCAAATAGGCTGTTCGTGTGAGCTAGCCCAGTCACCAGCACCTTGAAGATCCAATGTCCTGCCCCCAGGTGACCAGACCAGCCACTAAGTATATGAGCCCAGGAGTCTTCCTACACCTTCTGAATGAATTCAGCTCAGGTGTCCAGGTAGTCGGCCACCAAGTGTGTGGTGCAGGCTCTCACCTACAGTCCTAGACAGGCATGGGTGATTGGTGTAGGCACAGGCATCTGGCTGCTGTAGGCGGGCAGAGGCTGAGCAAGGCAGGGGACTGATGGCCACCCCTGAATGTCCAGGAGGAAAGCATGTCCCTGTTCCCTAGAGTGCATAGATGGGTGGGTTTTGCAGCCAGACAATGCTGTTGGCTATAAGGACTGGGAGGCACATCTTATTCTTGGGCCCCTGTAGCCGGTGGCTAGGTGGCATGTGTGGAGCCACCATTCCTTAGGCCCTTGATGTGGGTAGGTGAAGACCCTGCTTAATGGGCAGAGCAGTGTCAAATGTCATGAACCTGCCACTTCACAGCTGAAATAGTTGAAGTTAGACTTCAAGAATATACCCTCTTGTACTGCAGTAATGAGGGCCTATGCTGTTGAAATTGGCCCACACAAGTCTATGCAGGGGGAAAGGTACTCAAAGTCCGTGGATCCCTTATGCCTGTGCCTAGGCAAAGGAGCTGTGCCTATGCTGAGTTCCTGGCTTAGGGGAGCTGGCAGATTAGTTTTTCCTCTGTTTCTTAATTTGTTCACTCTCCAAGGCTGGGAGAATGGCTCAGGGAGTGGGATAGGTCCTACTTCCGGCCCAGGGGACTAGGCAATTGCTTAAGCTGGTCCAGGGCCCAGTGCAGAGCAGGGAGTGGAGAGGTAAATGGGAGAGAGGTTTTTCCCTAAGGGGGGTGTTTTCAATCCGTGTGGTAGGCCAGACATAAGTACTTATGTTTCACCAGTTGAGGGCTGCTTCTCACTGGTTCTGGATGGCCGAGTAGACTCTCTGCCTCTTGGTCTCTCCCAGTGCAGAAAACGCCTCCTGAGCGCAGCTGTTTGCCTGCCTCACCGCTCACCCCAGAGCTGATCGGGGCTGAAGGGCTCAGGCTCTTGCCAGGTCAGACCTGGCAACTTCTTGCTGCTTCCGAACCGTCTCTCCCTCCCTCTGCCACTCAGTCTGGTTCCTCAACTTTGCCTTTGATGTTCAGGGCTCCTAGATTGTGATATGTAATTCATTCACTTATTTTATTGGGCCTTTGTTGTAAGAGGGAACACTGGAAGCGTCTGACTACTCTGCCATCTTGGCCCTGCCTCCACTTTCTAAGATTTTTAATGGCTGTGAGCTTTCAGAAATAGATCACCAAGCTTTCCTTTTAATGTGACTCTGGGTGGATTCAAACCTCCAAACTTTGGTTTGTAGCCAAATGCTTAACTGTTTGTGCCACTCAGGGTCTGTTTTTTTCTGGACACCCCAGAGTCCAGGCCCCTTTGTGTGCTCACCACAGGAACTGTATCTGGCAGTAGTTTACTGTGAATGAGATGAAGGTGGTCACGGCCCTCTGCTTGCTGCTTTTTGAGTTTTCCCTGGACCCCTTACAGCCACCTGTCAAGATGCCCCAGCTGATCCTGCACTCCAAGAATGGCATCCACCTCCACGTGAAGCCACTGGGACCAGGGTCTGGGATGCAGCTTCACCAAGAATAGGATCTCCAGTCAGCCCAGGCTGGGGTCTGTCCCCAGACACTGCCTTCCCCAGGCTGAACTAGGAGTTGCTGTGGCTCCCTCCCCTGGGGGGCTTGTATTTTAGAAGGGTAGTGGGACCTACATCAACATTCACCTTGAGGACAGTCAGTACCATGTAACTGTGTGAGCCTACAAATGTTTATTATGCATGTATGTAGAGCTCACTCATTCATTTAATAAGCAGTCAGTGAGCACCTACTCTTTTCTAGAATGTCATTTATCCCTGTAATTGGCAAGATTTTTACAATGTAACTTACACTTACATCCAGTCTTAGAAAACACAAGTGAACCCAATGGAAACTTTGCCTCAGGACTCACGGTGGTGACCAGACACGTCACTCACCCCACAGCACATGATAGATGGAGGGCTTCAGGATTTTGCGTCTTCATTGACATGTGTTTATTTGTTTAACTTTGTTGTTTGTGTTTAAAATATGACAGACATGCAGAAAGTGCATAAAACAACCATGTACAGAATAATAGCAGTTCTGAAAGCACATTCCCTTGTAACCACTACCGAGGTCAAGAAATACGGAATACAGTTTAACCCATGTGTTGTCTGCCCCTCTGAGGTGGGTCCTTTCGACTTTCCTTGCCATTGTCAGCATCTGCATTTCCCAGTCACAAGATTGGCTGGAGATAAGTGGTAGAGTGGCATTAAAGGGGGATTTAGGCAAGAAATTATGCCTGAATGGGGTTTGAAACGGTAGAGAAGGACTTTTGGGAACAACCAAGAGGTGGGACCACTTGATGGATTAGACATACTTCCTTGGCATTTCCTGCAGCAGCTGCCCATTGGCTGGATGCTCACACATCTCTAGGGTCTAAAGTTTAAGGCTATTAATGAACTCCAATCCAGGAGTCAAATAATTATTGAGACTGTGTGGCTGGGGGGTAGGGCTGGAGAGGGGAATCCCAGCCCTGGGTCTTGGAGATGTCTCTCTGCTGCCCTGGGGATGTCCCCTCCTGCCTTGATGCTTCACTTGTCAGAAGAAGGCCACAGCATGGAAGGTCTGCCACAGACCACAGACTCTTGCAAAGCCCTCCCAAGACCCAGACCTCCTGCTTACCTGAGGCCGGGGTACAGAGGCCCTACCAGGTGTGACTCCCACCTGTCTGCTCCACACCCCAACTTCCCTTTCTGTGTCTTGGCACCTGTACAGACTTTTTCTGCACAAGTGAAGATAAGATTTTAACAGACATTACCTGGGAGCTGAGCCCCGTGGCTGTAAGCACCTCACTCCCATAGGTGGCAGCTGAGCCTAGAATACATCCACTTCGGTGGACAGGGAGGCCAAGGGACTGGGAGGGAAATCTCTTGATGTCAGGAGGCCTGAGAGGCTGGACAGGTGGAGGACATTCCCCCACTTCAATATTAATGGAGGAACCTGCCAAGATGCTCATCTGGAGGAGGCTTGAACCGAAGACCTCTAACTCTGGCCTCTTTTGACCAAGACTCCATAATTAGTACTGAAACTCACCTGAGAGCAGGTTTAGGTGGGAAAAGAGCTGAGAATTCTGGAGCCAGAAGGGGAGGGGGAGCGCACAGTGGGAGGAGAGGATGATGGTATCCACAGGAACCTCCTGATGCATTCCACTTGCTTCAGTCCAGCTCTCAAACACCCCCTGCTGCCTCTTGTGATCCTGGGCTCTTGTGTGCTTGTGTGTGTGGGTAGAGTGTGGGGTGTGTGCCTGGGTGTGTGCTGCAGTGGGTGTCTGTGTCATGGGGGGCACATGGTATGAACTCAATCTGGGCCTTGCCCAATTCCTGGAGTCAGCAGGGTCACTTCTGGTCACTCTTCCAGCCCTGTGAGATTCTCCGGTTAGAGCATGTGTCCATGGTCAAGGCAGGGCTGAACTGGTAATGAAAACTGCAGTGGACAGGGAGACCAAGGGACTGGGAGGGATGTTCTGTCTGCAGGCACAGGCTGGGGAAAAAATCCTTCTAGGAGGCAGAACCTAACACAGCAGGCAGAGGGCACCAGGGAGTTCTGTCTAGGGCAGCCAGCGCCTTGGGCTGGAAATGGGGGCAGCCTCTTCCCATGATCAGCAAGAGAGGGAATGACGTGGGTTAAGAGAGGCTGGTGGAGGCAGGAACAGTGTCCTAGGGAAACTCGTAGGAGTACAGTGGGGGCCAGTGCTGGAAACAGGGCCCAGACTCAGGAGGACCAGCTCCTAGGTAATTGCCAAGTATGGGCAGGGATAATGAAGCCTCTCCTCCACCATGGTGGGGTGGGTGGGCCGGCAGGCCGAGGTACTGTGACTGCTAGGAGGCTGTCCTGAGGACAGGAGGCAGGGTCTGCTAGCTGAAGTCTGACATCCTCTCCTAGCAGCCAGGCCCATTTGCCTACCTGGGCAGGTCCCTGCTGAGCAGCCACCCACTGCTTGAGCTTCTGGAGAGGCCTGCAGACCTTTCTGTGTTGGGAAGTGCTGACAGGTGCCTGGTGTCACTGCAGACTTCTGAAACATTTTTGGACCATGGAAGGCTGGGTCCCCAAGGCCCTTATGCTAAACCAAGACTGTAAGTTTCGCTCAGGTCAAGACGGGCTCTAGATGGTTTCTGCTCTAAAAATTGAGTGTGAGAGACTCTGAATCTTTGAGTAGAATAGAGGTAGTGTCACTTATCTGACATGAGTGAGCTCTCCTCTGGTGCTTCTGAGGGAAGAGCCCTGTCTCTAAACTCAGCTAGTAACATGGAGCTTTCAGGAGCTGGGCAGGGTGTGGGCACCAGGGAACACAGAGTTGGGACTATGTGGAGGGACCGGGATGTAGCTGGAGCACACAGGGCCCGGGCACCACAGAGCAGAGTTTAACTCCCTTTTCTTTCCTCAGAAGAACTTTTCTCCTTTGTCTTCCTTCCCCTCCCGTTCCCTGCCATCTATCTTTATGCCAAGGAGAACAGACACTACTTATTCTACAGGAGGAAAGGATGGGGTGGGGGGGCGGGGGAAGGGGGGAAAGCAGAGGGTTGCTGACTCCAGAACTGTAAGAAAATAAATATGTGTTGTTTTAAGGCACTAAATTTGTGGTAATTTTTTATTGCATCAACAGGAAATCATACAGGGACAGACAAGCTGGCAGAAGAATTAAGACTGGTAGATGGGCAGACAGGGTGGAGGGCACAGTTAGGAGTTAGGTTGACAGTCAGAGATGCAGGTGGGTGGAGAAAGGTGGACAGACAGACAGACAAGGAGGGAACTTGGAGAAAGATGGACAGACAAAAGTGCAGACAATCAGGGGACAGGAACAAAGGGACAGGAAGGCAGAATGGAAGGGAGGAGGCTCTCTGAAGGAAATAGATGGGACAAACCTGCCCTTGTCCCCGCCAGGGTTAAAGGGCTTATTCAGATGCACATGGATGCCTTTCCTGGACTTCAACACAATTCCCGGAGCAGGAATGGGGACCCTCCTGGGGTCTGGTGACAGCTCAAATTGGAGTAGGGTCAGGGCCATGGCCACTTTCAGCTCCTTTGTGGCAAACTGCTTCCCAATACAATTCCTGGGCCAAGGTGGGCCAACCATGGAGAAGAGGTCCCTCTAACCCTGAGGCTCTATTCTGAGCTGGGCAGGACTTGGCCACTGCACTTCCCTCAGAAGTGGGCATTTCAGGCCCACCTTGAAGGAGACCAGCACCCAGTCCCTCTCCTTACAGGTCACACACACCTCTACTACCAAGCCTTGCTCCCACACTCCCCCTGACCTTTGACAGATCCGACCACTCTTCCAGGCCTAGCTCCTAACTCCTACTTGTGCTCTCAGCCACGTTCCCCTTGCTCACTAAGCACATACAGGTCTAAATGATATAAACTGACACATTTTTCCTGTTTTGTGCTGAGTTTTGCCACAAAGAAGTCAAGGATTATGGGCTTAGAGCAGGCTACTAACCCTGTTAATAACAATGGGACAGGTGGTGGAGAAGAAATGTTTTGCAAATGAAGGAACAATTAGATATGGCTTTGAAGGATGCGTAGGTGTTCCCCAAGAGAGAAGGCCATTCTAGGCAAAGGAAGGAGCTTGAAGAAAGACTGGAGGTACAAGACTGAGTGCCGAACAGCTTTTCTCATCTGGGTTCTGTGAGAGAATTAAGTTCCACAGAAAATGATTTGAGTGGCCAGTTTCATAATTCTGAGGATGGTACAAGCTAGACCATTCTAGATGCAGAGGAGAGGAGTTAATTCATTACATTCAAAGGATGCCTTGGACATTAGGACCTAATTCTCTTAAGAAACCTGGCTGAGAAAGACTGGGTTGGACTATTTCCATGGGGACATTTTAGGTTAGGATAGAGTTTTTCTTCTTCTCCAGGACACCTCAGCCCTGGTGTAAGGGAAACTCTCCTCAGTCTCTGGTACCTCCTGCCTGGAAAATGGTAGGTGTTCAGTTATGTTTGCTGAACGACTGAATGAATGTTTGGAAAAAAAGTAAAACGTCTGATCTTAGAAAGAAAGGTCTGTGTTAAGAAGCAGCTTGAAATCCTGTGTTAGGAGAGGGCCAGTGCTCTAAGTAATAGTTCAACGAAATGAATCGCTTTAACAAGTTAATCGTTTTTTTGTTCATTCACTGTACAGTTTTGGTTCCACAATGGGGAGGCCACTGTTCTGGGTACTGCAGAGGGAGAGCGGCCACACTCTCAGGCCCTCACTATCTAGGGGACACACAGGTGCCCACATCCTCAGAGGGAGGACAAGATGTGGTGGTGTGGGGGAATCATAAGAGCAACACCTAAGCTTCCTGGAGAGGGAGGTGTAGGGAACCAGAAAACTCCTCCCCTATTCTCCCTGTTGTACCTTCAGGCTTTCAGTTAATGGTCCAGGCTCCTGCCCCCTCTTCTTCCACTTATTCAACTAGGTTCTGTAGCTTTCATATCTACTCCAGAAAGGCCCCCTCCTTGACATCCCTCAGTCTCCTTACCAGGACTTTTCTGTTCTCCCTGCCTCTGCTCCTTGCACACTCAGCCATGACCCTGCTCAGATTCTCCTATGCTCTTCATCACAGGTAGGACAGCATCCAAATACCTCCACTGGTATCTAAACCCTTGTATGGGTGATTGCCTCCCCACCTTTACCTGTCCAGCTCCTGTTGTTGGCATCAGTGAGAATGCCCTCTCCCCACCTCTGCCTGCCCACATCCTCAAGGCTCAGTTGCAGTGAAGAGTCTTCCCTCATTCCCTCTCCCAGCTGTCTATCTTTTCCCCAGTCCCCCAAGGTATCATTAGTTTTTCATTCAAGGACACACCCCAGTCCAGTGCTTAGGACAGTGCCAGTAATACTGGAATATTCAATAAACTGCTGAATGAGTGAAGGAGTGAATGAACGAATACTTTCTGTCTCTTGCCAGAGGTGTTTATTTCTGTAGAATACATTTCTGTCTTTGACTGAAAACTCTCGGTGGTAGAGACAGTACCTTTCATCTGTGTTCCCGTTTCAGACACAGATTGGGACACAGAGTACATATTTAATAAATACTTTCATAGTTGCGTTATATTAATTGAACTGAATAAAATCGAATGGAATTAAATACTAGTTCTGAGCTAATCATTTAACTACTCAAGTTTCAACTGCCATCTCGTGGCAGAAACATGACCTGCAGCTAATGTCAAGGAGGAAGTAAGGAATTCAGGGGAAACCAAATCCTGGAAAGACAATTTGCTTAAAAGCAGTTTTGTGAAAATTGATTCACCAACCGATGATTTTGCAGAATTGTGGATTCATCACATATTTGTTTCTCCTAAATACCTACAAGTGTATGGCCATTTGTATTCCACAGGATGATTTTAGCAGCTTTTGGAGGTTTTCACAGCACCGATTTTTCGGTATACATGTCCAGTTCAACTAAAAAGCCATTTCAAGAGTGTTTCATATTTTAGACACCAGGAACCTTTCAAATGCTATGTTGTAAACAGCATATTTTGGGTTTTCTCTTAAATCAGTGTATTTTCCTCATTTTTATGCTTTTGTGGAAAAATGGACTATGTAGACTCTGTGTAAATTCATGTTGTATAGATCCCACCTCATATGAAGAAATTTGCCAACTGGAAGAATGGTCATGAGTATGTGAACATTAATATGGAAGGAAACTTTTTTTTTTTCCTAGAAAGAAAAAAAATAGAGAAGACACAAGTGGTGTAAAATTTTCCTCAAAGCACAGATGTAACCTTTCAGGTATATGGCTTAAGTAGCTGAGACATACAAAAGCAAACCAAACGAAACCCATTGCCATCGAGTTGATTCTGACTCATAGTGACCCTACAGGATAAGCAGAGCTGCCCCATAGGGTTTCCAAGGAACAGCTGGTGGATTTGAACTGCCGGCCTTTTGGTTAGCAGCCAAACACTTAACCACTGTGCCACCAGGGCTCCAAGAAGGCACATGGAATTTGAAACAGTACAAACTATTCGTTCCATGCAGTGGGGAGACAGATTGGTAAGTGAAGTAGAAAAAGCAGTAGACAAGATTGATAAAGATTAAGAAGAGAGAAATCCGCCCTCTAAGAATCCTGACAACTGAGAAAACCACAACACTACAAATACGAAATGTGCAAGAAACTCTAATTCTGAAAAGTCAGTCCTGAAGTGAGGAAAATACCAGAATACACTAAACTTTGGAAAACGCATCCTTGCTGAATGTCACTAGCCATTGGGAGAGAGCAGAGGGAGCAAAGCCTCCATGGCTTCCCCTGAAATTCCATCTTTCTTTTGTACAGAGAGTCGCACGACAAGATCCCCTTCCCACAAACACTGACACTACCAGGCATAACCGCAGCTGCCACCTATGCGCATGGGAGATCACCAACATTAAGGCGTGTGCCCAGTGACCTCCCACACCACCACATGCAGGACTTCTCACCTTGATCCTCCTGAGAAGGGCAGGTAAGCATGGCTATGTTGAGTACAGCTGGGTGCAAACTGGGGAAGATCAAACACCTGCAGAGAGAGTATCAGGGTCTGGACACCTAGGGGTCAAATCCCTACTTCCAACCCATGAAGGGGTAGGACTCCCAGAGGTGGGAGAGGGAGTAAGTTTAGGTTTTGAGAGATCATCCGATCCCCTCCTTCCAGAGCCTCATACCTTTGGGTTCAGCCATACTTTTGGGTTGTGGTGAAGTGAGTAAAAGTCTAGTGTGACTGATATTCCTGTAGGGCAAATAAGAGACAGAGAGAAGACAGATTTACCCATTGATATGGCTCTGGTCCTTTAGCCAGCAGAGGGCATGTGGATGCAGAAAAGGACTGTCACAAATCATTCTGAGTCAGGTGATCATGGTGTGGGGAGGTCATAAGGAAGCACCCGTGTTCCGGTGAGGAGCAGAAAACCAGGACGGAGAAGCAAGAATCAGAGGAGGAATGTTTGCAGTAACCCAAGTGACAGCTCATGTTTATGAAGTGTTTTCTATGTGCCAGTGAGAAATATACAACAACTCATTCGATCCTCACATATCACCCTTCATAGAAGGTACCCTTATGTCCCTATTTTTTTAGATGAGACACTTGAGGCTTAGAGAGGCTGGGCTACTTAGGATATTACACGTAAGGTATGGCAAGGCTGGGTTTCACATCCAACTGTAGATGAGCCAATATATGGCGTATGGCCAGGGCTGTAGTCTCAGATATGGTCATCAGTGGCTCTTTGCCACCATCTTGAGGGGTTCTCAAAGACAGAGCACACCTGACCCATGACACTGGATTCCCTGCCCTCATATGTCTTAAAGCTTCATAAAGAAAGGACCACATCTCCCTCTTCTGCTCTCTGATTCTCTCTCTAGCTATCCACATCTCAGGGAATTTAACCTTAAGTATAACGAACAGAGGCCATATACAGAAGCTAACATCTCCTTGTGGAGAAGATTCCATGGATTAAGTCACCATCATGTTAACTGGCATATATATAGTCCTTTGCTTTCAATGCAATGAATTTCTGAAAGATTTCATGAAACATGGGAGATGTTAGAAAACATGCAGCAATGAAGACATGATGGCCATCTGAGCCCTGTTTCTTGGAGTCAGGAAATGGAGCATGGAATGTTAGAATCAAAGAATGTCAGGGCCACCAAACTGAGATGAATAAATTATAAGACCATGGATTAGAAAGATGATGGAATGTTAGTCCTGGTGAATGTTAGAAGCTTACGATCCTATTCCCATGGAATATCAGAATTGAAAGGGACCTTAGCAATCATTTAGAACAACTTCCCACAGTGAACAATGCTCTTCATGCACAGGGAAGGGCAGTGATATTTACTGAACTTTTGCTGTAGTCCAGCCCTGTGCCAGGCATTTCATATGTTGTTGTTAGGAGCTGTCAAGTCGTTTCTGGCTCATAGCGACTTCATGTACAACAGAAAGAAACATTGTCTGGTCCTGTGCCATCCTCACAATGGTGTTGCTATGTTTGAGCCCATTGTTGCAGCCACTGTGTCAATCCACATCGTTGAGGGTCTTCCTCTTTTTCACTGACTCTCCACTTTGCCAAGCATGATGTCCTTCTCCAGGGACTGGTCTCTCCTGACAACATGTCCAAATTACGTGAGACAACGAAGTCCCACCATTCTCGCTTTTAAGGAGAATTTTGGCTGTACTTCTTTCAAGACAGATTTGTTTATTCTTCTGGCAGTCCGTGGCATATTCAATATTCTATGCCAACACTATAATTGAAAGGCATCAATTCTTCTTTGGTCTTCCTTATTCATTGTCCAGCTTTGACGTTCATATGAGGCAATTGAAAAGATCATGGCTTAGGTCGGGAGCACCTTAATCCTCAAAGTGACATCCTTGCTTTTTAACACTTTAAAGAGGTCTTTTGCAGCAGATTTGCCTGATGCACTATGTTGTTTGATTTCTTGACTGCTCCTTCCATGGACGTTGATTGTGGATCCAAGTAAAATGAAATCCTTGACAACTTCAAATTTTCCTCCATTTATCATTATGTTGCTTATTGGTCGAGTTGTGAGGCTTTTTGTTTTCTTTTATTGAGATGTAATCCATCTTCACCATTAAGGGCTTCAAGTATTCTTCACTTTCAGCAAGCAAGTTTGTGTCATCTGCATATTGCAGGTTGTTAATTAGGCCTTCTCCAAGCCTAATGCCCCATTCTTCTTCATATAATCCAGCTTCTGGGATTATCTGATCAGCATACAGATTGAATAAATATGGTGAAAGGATACAACCCTGATGCACACCTTTCCTGTTGTTAAACCACACAGTATCCCCTTGTTCTGTTCGAACAACTGCCTCTTGGTCTGTGTACAGGTTTCGCATGAGCACAATTAAGTGTTCTGGGATTCCCATAATTTGAAATATTATCCATAATTTATTATGATCCACACAGTTGAATGCCTTTGCATAGTCAATAAAACACAGGTAAACATCTGGTATTCTCTGCTTTCAGCCAAGAAACATTTGACATCAGCAATGATGTATCTCATTCCACATCATCTTCTGGATCTGGCTTAAATTTCTGACAATTCCCTGTCAATGTACTGCTGTAGTCCAGCTCTCTGCCACGCATTTCATATACCTCATCCAAACTGCAAAGTAAGTATCCATTTTATTGCTGAGGAAATGGAGAGCCACATGGCTCAGTAACTGCTCATGTTCAGATGGGTTTCTTGTATTTTCTGCGTGTGCTTGTTGAATGGTTAGATTAAAGTAATTGAGTGGTTTGCTTAGGTGAAGTTTATATATTTGGGTAAGGGTCGTCCATCCCTAAATGGCCTGTGCTAATAAGACCTAGATCTTTTTCCGTTTCCCCAGAAGTCTTTCTGGGAATCCCTCACTTTCTAAAGCAAATGCATTATAGCAAAATAAAGCTCTAAAGCAAATGTTTGAAAATGATATCTATTTTTCTCACAGGTTTTTTATTATAAAATTAAATATATCTGCTCATAATAGCCTGAATCAAGTTTTGAATTTTGTGACAATTTATGGTAAAAGCTAGCTTTTGGTTGGCCAGAAAACATTACTGTTCTGGGAACAAAGAGATGGGGGACACTCTGGTGTCCTAAGAGCTGAGCTAGAACTGACAGACAGGTAGGACCCCAAGTTTAGGGAGCAAACATGTCAAGGCATGATAAAGTCTGAGGGACAGACGGGCACTCCTAAGAAAAGGACAACAAGGAATTCAATTCCTTTCCATTGAGAAAAATTTCCTAAGCCCAACTTGGGTGACAAATAATAGCCCTGATGAGAGGCAATGGTATGGCAGGGTCTAGGCCAAGGGAAAGTAGACTCTGTGTCCATTTCAGTCAACAGAATGGCTCAGATTCATGCAGAAGCCATGGACCCCAGGCTTGAGCCCATCTGAGTAACATATTGGGATGTTCTCCCTGCCACTGAAGCAAGCATTTCTGAAGCAGGTCAGGGACAGTTTATCCAGCTGTTCAAGGGGTATTTACCATTCCTCTGTCCACTGTGCTAATGGTATGGAGGTAGGAGGAGAGGGTGTCCATGCATAAACCATAACCCTCTCTCTTTGGGCTATTAGTGAAGTGTGGATCCAAGATGGTGGCTGGATCTTCTCTCATCCCACTGACTTTTTGGAAGCTCTTATCTCACAGTAGTGGTATGAGACTTTCCTTTTTGGTAAGTACTGGAGCAGGAGGTTAGTCAATCAGGACAGGCGTTTATTTATACTGATATGAGAAAGAAGCTTCTTTCTAAGTTCTGGAAAGCTAGTATATTTGGGCACATATGCAAGTGTGTATGGGAATGCACACCTGTGTATGTTTGCCAGGTATGTCTTAATGTGTCTAAATATGTGTGTATATGTGTCAGTGGGTTTGTCTGAATCTGTGTCTTAACATGGCAGTGAGCACACGCCACATCAGGGTGGGTGATAGTGCATGTAAGTGTCTATATGAGCAAACAGGTTCTGAATGCACAACTGTGTGTCTAAGTACTTGACAATATGTATGTGCATCAACAGGGGATGGTGTGCATGTTTATGTGTCTGAGAGTGTCCTTGTGTGTGGCTGTGTCTGGTGGATGTCCTGGGGTCACATGTACTTGAGAGTGGACTGTGTGAGTGTGTGCTCTGAGTGTGTGTGGGGTCTGTGAGGGAGAGGAGTGTATGGAGTGAGAGAGAGAGAGAGAGAGAGAGAGGAAGACAGAAATTGAGAGAGAGAGAGAGAAATTGAGAGAGAGAGAGAAACTTACCAGCATCACTTGGACAGACAGTCATGATCTCCAAGTAGGGTTTCAGGATGTCATAGTGGAAGGCTGGAGTCAGCATATGCTGGTGCTGGAACCACATCTGCCCACTCAACAGGAGCAAACCATACCCTGGGGCAGAGATGGGTGTGTGTATGTTTGTTGGGAAGACAGTATCAGAGAGACTGCCAGAGACAATTTGGGAGGGAGCAAAATGGTCCAGGGTGGGGATGGTGGTGAGAAAGCCCATTTGAAGGCTATGACATTTGGAGAGAAATAGGAAGTGATGTGGAAGCCACTAAGCCTTAAGAGGGCCCTCACCATGAAGAGGATGGGGTCAGTGTCTGGCTAGAAAAAGAGAAATGAAGTTTGATTCAGGAATGTATGTGGTGACAGTGGTGGCTGGGCATCTGTTATTCTCTGTGAACCAAAGAAGTTGCCATGGCAAACCTGAGTTCTTGAAAATATTTTTGTAATGTCTGTATTCCTTGACATATGTGGGGCCATGAATCTGTAGACATCATGAGACATTGGGTCTGAAAGATAAAGGGCGTTAGAAAGAAAGTGGAGAGATCTGGATAAGGCAGCCCTCATGAGGCAGCTACATTCTAGACCACTGGCTGCCATCATTTCTTGATGATTGTGAGCTGGCAACCTAATTCAAGCTACCTCCCACTTGTCTCCCATTCTCTACTAGCTCTGCCCTGTTAGTCAATGTGGGCTCAGGAAGGCAGATTCAGTGTACCTTCAGCAGAAATCCACAGAAGTAAGATGCTGGATTGACCAAAATACAGGCAATGTCCTCAATTTCAAACAGTAAGACAAAAATCTGTGTCTTCTAGGACTAGAAGCCAGAAGGGGACAGGAAAGCTGGTGATAGGGAACCCAAGGTTGAGTAAGGACAGTGTTGACATGTAGTGGGGTTGTTAACTATTGTCATAGGGCAACATATGTACTAAGTGTTTAATGAGAAACTATTTTGTTCTGTAAAACTTCATCTAAAGTGAGAATAGCAGCACAACTGGAAGAATGTAATCGATGTCACTAAATTGTGCATGTAGAAATTTTTGAAATGGTGTATCTTTGGCTATGTGTATTTTCACCAAAAAAAAAACAAGTTGA
>NW_004443951.1:9314799-9317519 GCF_000243295.1 Trichechus manatus latirostris | reverse complement strand
GTTGACATGTTGTGGGGTTGTTAACCAATGTCATAAAACAATATGTGTACTGACTGTTTAATGAGAAACTATTTGTTATGTAAACCTTCCCCTAAAGTACAATTAAAAAAAAAAGAAAAATCTATGTCTTCTACAATTTGTGGTGGATTTGCCATCCCATGACAAGCTAAAATGAGAGTTAGTAGTGGGTCTTGTGGAAATTTTTCTTTCATTCCAGGGCATTATGTAAACAGAGCATCTCAATTCGCTTAAACAACAACACCAA
The DNA here is from genome assembly GCF_000243295.1 of Trichechus manatus latirostris. Taxonomy (NCBI): domain Eukaryota; kingdom Metazoa; phylum Chordata; class Mammalia; order Sirenia; family Trichechidae; genus Trichechus; species Trichechus manatus. The sequence continues at coordinate 9,317,254 of NW_004443951.1, read as the reverse complement.
AAAAGAAAAAGAAAAAAAAGAAAGAAAAGAAAAGAAAAAAGGAATTCAGCACCACACAGCTGTTTAAAGGTTCAGCACTAAGAAATTATTATTGTTCTTAAGTTGAGTTGTGAGCTAGAAGAATATTTAGTAGAGTGTTTAGTCATTGTTGGTTAACTGCACTCTCTTGGAATTTTAGAGAACCAGTGGCATGCACCCGAGAAGGAAGAGCTAATCCAGCTGGGACATGGGTGGGTTTCACTCTTACTTGATCTCCCCAGGATCACCTTCATGTAGTCAGGATCATAGACCAGAATGAGCACCTTGCTCCCCTATAGCCAGCAAAGACAGGCACATGGAAATTTTTCTACCCATTTCAGAAACTGTTGCAGCTCCTATTCCTTTTGGAACTGTAACCAAAGGAGAGAAGCTTTCTTTTTACAGCCCGTGCTTGGATAGGGGGACAAGAGTAGAACAGTTTCAGGGTTTGTAGTTCTGGATCTGTCAGCAGAGATTAGGAGTTAAGATCTGTTTTGATGATCTGGTCTGTGATCCAGACTCTGGCTATCTTTCCAGAACTTGTCTAATGGCCAGATGTCTCTCTCTATTGGGTTGAGCTATACAACTGCCTCCAGAATCTTACACATAGTAGATGTTTGATACATGTTGTTCAGGAATGACTCCATATTGTGCAACACTTTTTTACAGACTTACATTATGTAATTCTCACAGCAATTTCAATCATCCCATCTATAGAGTCCTTTTGTGTTGGAATCAACTAGACAGTAACCATTGTGGTTTTGGGTTTTTGTCTTCAAGTTCTCTGATTCTTTATTCCACCACATTAAATATGCTACTGAAAACCTTTAGTGCATTTTTCATTTCAGTTATTGTACGTTTTGCTCCAGAATTTTTGTCGGTTTCTTTTTATAATTTCTACCTTCTTGCTGATAAATTATCTCTATTTGTTTACCTTTATTTGTCTTACAACTTTCTTCTGGTTTCCTTTAGCAATTTTACTATATTTAAGACAGTCGATTTAAAATATTTGTCTAGTAATTCCAATGTTTGTGCTTCCTCAGGGTAGTTTCTGTTAATTTCTTCTGTAAATGGACCACACTTTCTTGTTTCTTATCATGCTTTGTAATTTTTTCTTGAAAACTTGACATTTTGAATTTTATAACATGTTAACTCTGGAAATCAGATTCTTCCCTCTCTTCAGGGTTTGTTTTTGTTGCTTGCTATGGGCTGTAGCTGTTAGTTTGTTTTGTGAGTTTTTGAAAATATTTTTGTAATGTCTGTGTTCCTTGACATGTGTGGTCTTTGAAGTCTCTGTTCTTTTCCCTTGTGTTCAGCTAGTGTTTTGACAAAGATTTCATTGTACTTCAGGAGAGAGAGAGAGAGAGAAAGAGAAGGAGGAGGAGGAGGAAGAAGAAGAGACAGAAGAAGATGAAGAATAAAGAGAAGGAGAAAGGGAAGGTGAAGTAGAAGAGGAAGAGTAGAAAGACGAAGAAGAAGAAGACAAAGAAGAAGAAAAGAGAAAATAAACTCTTTCAGTCTTTGTAGACCAGCTCTGTGCTGGGGCTTAGTTATTTACAAATCTGCCTTGACCTTCACCTCCTTCTTACACTGAGCCCATAGATCAGCTGGATGTGAAAGCTTAAGGTCTTCTAAGATTTTTCTGAGTATGCGTCCTGCCTTGGGCTTGCTGTGACTTTCTAAATTACCAGTATATGTGGGTGCTTTTGAACGCCCTAATTTCACAAAGAAATCCTATCTCTAGCTTTGCCTCCCAGGCTTTAGGTGCTCTACTCTTTGCCTCAGCAATAATCTTTTGCTCCAGGCAGCTGCAGGGTGTTTGTTTGCCTTGCAGGGTTTGTCTTACAGTGTTTTCCAGGAAAACTGGCTGCTTTTTTTCTTGCAATGAGTTCCAAGTTTGGTGAAACAAAGGGAAATGTCAGTCCTTCAGGTTGCTGCCAAACATGTTAGAACAAGCTAACACAATTATTCGAGAATAAGGTCTTTCTGCTCCCTCTGGAATGCAGGCTGCTGTCTTTAAGACCACCACCAAGCCAGGGAATTGGGAATGAAAAGGGCAAGTAAAAACGTTACAAAGTGTCTTAGTCATCTAGTGCTGCTGTAATAGAAATACCATAAATGGATGGTTTTAACAAAGAGAAGTTTATTTCCTTAGAGTAAAGTAGGCTAAAAGTCCAAATTCAGGGTGTCAGCTCCAGGGGAATGCTTTCTCTCTCTGTTGGTCTTCTCATTAATGTTCTCCCAGACTAGAAGCTTCTCTGCGCAGGGACCCCAGGTCCAAAGGACATGCTCTGCTCCCGGCACTGCTTTCTCGGTGGTATGAGGTCCCCATGTCTCTCTGTGTCGCAGCGGCGACGGTAATCGGGACGGCGAAGACAGTAACCAACTACACAACTCTTACAGAGAAGTGGGGCCAGGAGGGTCACTCTGAGGAGTC
>NW_004443951.1:9291840-9314699 GCF_000243295.1 Trichechus manatus latirostris | reverse complement strand
GCTTTGAGTACGGGCAAGGAAGAAGGAATTCAGGTAAACAAGTCAATCAGTAAAGGGACAATAGGATTTGGGAGAACACATCCGGACAAGTCGTGACATGTTGGAGACAAGTCTCAACATGCTGTGCAGCATAGAGGCCTGTGGGGGCTGCAGTTGTCAATAGTACAGCCATGTTTAAATGGCATATATCCCCACATCTCTGCTCACTTTTCTCTTATATCTCAAGAGATTGCCCCAGGACACAATCCAATCTTGTAGATTGAGTCCTGCTTCACTAACAGAATGGCCGCCCAGCCTCCCTCATTAACATCATAGAGGCAGGATTTACAACATATGGGAAAATCACACAATACCAGGAATCATGGCCCAGCCAAACTGATACATTTTTGAGGGGACATAATTCAGTCCATGACACAAAGCTTTCCTACCATTTTAAAACGGTCTTGCTGTTGATTCAGTGTTTGCTTTGTTATTGTAATCCTTTGTCTTCTAGACTTCTGACAAAATTGTTTCAGACTGTTTTTGCTTGATTTTTTGACGTTTCTGTGGAGTGATGCACCCTTAGAGCTACCTACTCTTCCAGTTTCCCTGAAGCCATTCCCAGTGGGAGCCTCTTACCATCCCAGCTACCTTGGCCTATCCTCTGGGACCCTGCACGTACCTGCCAAACAGAGGCCTGAGGAAGCCTGTTCTGGCAGTGTAAACTGCTTCCTTTCTCCTTTCTGGTGTCAAAGCCAGTCAGCTGCCTGCAAGTCCTTCCGCCTGGGCACGACCATTGATTTCCTTTGGTGATGCCAAGGGGCTAACCCATGTTCTGCCTGCCCATTCCCCTCTCTGAGCCATTCTGGTGCCCACAGACCTGACAGTCCTCTAGTCAGCCTGCTGTGCCTGACATGGGCTGGCCTCTGTCTCTGAGCAGGTCGAGCCAGAGCGGTTCAGGACCCTTGCAGAGGAGATGGTGCCTGTGTTGGCAGTGGTGGTAACCTTTCAGGCAAATACTCAAGACCCATCTGCCCTCCTCAGATGAGGCCATTCATGCCAGGCAGTGCTCCACCAGACTTGTGCTCACCTGGCAGCTTCTGGGAGCTGCAGTCCCCCAAAAGGAGGGAGACAGAGAACAAGCAGGTGAACAGGTAATAATGGGGACCAGCACAGGCTCTGGTCAAGTGTTGTGGGCTCTGCTGGCAGGGCAGGTATGCATACTACAGGATTGGGACCAGAGGGGAAAGATGGGGTTGTGGGGACTGTTTGGGGCTATTTGAATCTCAACATTACAGGGTTCTCTTTACACAATCCTTGTTGGATTTTACTCCTAGTAAGGAGTGAGTTTTTTAAACCTACTGAATGCTCAACTTTCATGGACACTGAAATTATTCATATAAATTTTAGACAGTATGATTGTGGCCCTTGCTCTGTGCCAGGCACTGTTTTCAACTTATAATAATTCATTTGAGTATTATAATTATTGTCACCCTCATTTTACAAATGAGTAAACTGAGGCATACCGAGGGTATTTAAAGTTAAGTTGCAGAGCTGGGATGTGAACCTAAGTAGCTTGGCAACAGAGCCCACATGCTTAACTGCTACACCTTGTTACTTGACATCTGGCTGGAAAAATCAGTTTCAACATAATCACCTAGGTTATTTGAATTCATGACTTAACCAATTATAGAAATATTGAATAAATTAAAATTTCAGACAGGATTATAAGTGCTAAAAATTTTGGCTGCAACAGTAGGGCAGCAGAAGCTGAAAGATGATTCTTCAACATGAATATTATTATGTTAATAGAAATTATCTACTTAATGGGTCTATGAATCATATAATGCCATTAGTATAATGGGAAATTCATGGAAGAATTTTTAGTGGTTCCTTGTGTCAAATCATAGCTTAGGAAGGTGTATCTTTCAGCTGGAGACAACTACATAAAAAAAAAAAGGTCACAATTTTCCCAAAAAATCAAATAATCTTGAAGCCATTAGCACCACAATTTGCATGAACAAACTGGGCATTGGCTGTTTCCTTGTCGACAAATTTAGCAGTTCTCATCTTTGGCTGTACTCTGCTGATAATCCTGTTGCTCTTTTCTGAGAAAAGGAAGGCCTCTGCAACCCCACTTCCTTCTGATGTTTGTTCAGTCACAAGTCCTTGGTGAGCCCCTTTCCATGCTGGCCCACTTGACTTGCTGGGTACCTTCTGGCCACAGGGCTCATTTCTACCACTGCTAGGATGGGAAGATGCTGTCTCTCCCCCAGCTCAGAAGTTGCTCCTGTCCCTCCTTCCTTCTGTCACTCCACACACCTGGGCTGAACATCTCCTCTTTGCTAGGCTCTGTTCTGAACACTGGGGTACAGGGAGCAGCCTGATATGCTCGACCCCAAGGAGTTCGTGTCCAAGGGTGGGGAGGGAAGGACAGTGGGCAAATGAACAGATCACGTTTAATGGTGCAACTCAAAAGTCAATACCTCCACCTGGGGGCAATCCTGTTTCTCTTCATGTTTGCCTTGGATTGTCATGGTTTAACACTGAATGATTCCTTGACTCAGAAAACCCCTCTGTCTCAGGAAAACCAAGAGGGTAGTCCCCTACACCTGATATCCCGCCCACCCCACCCCAGCAGAGTGAGCCTCTTCCTTTGCCCTGACATCTTCTTAGATTTTCTGTCCCCTCCACAGACTGTGAACCCCTCAGGGCAAGGATTCCATCAGACCCATTTCTGTGTTGCTGAGTGAGCACAGGGTCAGACAGGGAGTTGGGTTTGAGTAACTAGGGTGGGCAATCATCTAGACGACTTGTTCTTTGTGAACAGCTGAGGCTCTTGTAGGTGCTCAGCGTGGAGAGGAGAAGACTCAAGAAGGAAGGACCATCCTCCTCCAACTCTGCAGAGTGGTCAGGATAGACTTCAAGCCTACTCAGGAAGGAGTATCTAAGCGAGCTGAGCAAGTCTAGGACAGGCTTCTTGTGAGGCAGTGAGCTCCCCGTTGCTGGAAGCGAGAAGCTGACACCACAGAAATGACCTGGCTTTACCTGAGGCGGTAGGGGAGGTGCTCATCACACAACAAGGCTTTGTGAGATGGAATTGCTGACCACGCTCTCAGCCCTACCCTCCACCCATCCCACTGTCTTTACCCTCTCCTTCCTACTTGCTGCTTGTGCCCTAAAAGCCATTGGGAGGGAGGTGATGGGAACTGCTGGAGGTCTTTGAGTAGCCACTGCCTATGCAGGTAGAACTGGGCTGCCCTGAGCAGCAGCAGAACCAGGCTGAGCAGGTAGGCCACTTGGAGGAGCCCAGAGATACCTTCCAAGGGCCTGGTGGGACTCGGCACAGAGACACTCATAGTGCAGCTGCTGCTGGATCACTAACTGTTCCTGACCAACACTGACTGCCCTTGACCCCCTCTGCCAGAGTCCAGGGAGGATTGTTCCACCCACCTATGGAGAGGATGAAGCGTGAGGGCAGAGTTTAGAGTTGGGCCACTAGGATTGACTAACAGTAAAGAATCCACTTTGGACAACAGTGGGAGAAAAGCTCTATCAATAGATGATAACCACGTACATACCCATTTTCCCCACTTCAGTTTACTCAACAAATATTTAATGAGCACCTATTATGTGTCAGCCAGCATACTAGGTGCTAGGACAAGGCTAAAAGCAAGAGACATGACCCAGGACATTAAAGAAGTTGCAATGTAGTTTAATATAGTTCAGTAAGGTTTTCTTCAGCAGCACTCTTGTTACATGATCAAATAAAACAATTTTCAATATGATATAAACATTCATACTTTAATAGTAACTGTTTCTTTAAATATTTAAATATTTACTTTATTTCTTATTACAATACTAGTTTTAGATACCACTAACAAACTATTTATTGAATGAGGAAATATATAATTTCTATTAATTGCTGATGATTTGGGCAAACATTTGCTAATATGGTTGCCCTTCAAACAATTTTATATAATTGCATTGGTTACATTGGTTTTGTAATATCAAGAGTGTAATTCTTTCTCCATTCAAGTACCTGAGAATTTTAGCAAATGTTTATACTTAACTTTAACTATGATCTTTTCCCATTAATTGGTCTATCTTTAGCTACAATTTAAATATCTGCTCAATTCAGACAACACTCCTGATTTCCGTCAGCCATAGGAGGTCCTATATCAGTTTCAGCCCTACTGAACTCAAGTACTATAGCTGTAGCTGAGGTATTTTTGTTAATTTGCTTTCATCATATAATAGAAAATCATTAGACAATTAAAATTTTATATTCTGCTTAGAAGACCTTACTACATTTCTTATTGCAGTCTGTGCTTCAACACAAAATAATATTTAAAACTTGTTGCTTTCTTATCCTCAAATCAATGAGATTTAATAATAGTGACTATTGGCATTAGTCAATCATAATGAATATTTTTACATGTATGTCCACAAATATTTCTTAAAGCTCTATAATTTTGCCCATGATCCATTATTCATAATATAAATGATGAGCAAGATGTTAAAGGATATAAGAACTATTTAAAGCTTGACTTTTTACTACATCTTCAATAATTTCAATAATTTTTGTGAGCCTAGCACTAACAGTCTGTCCATTTGTATATTGTGGTGGCTTGCATGTTACTGCGATGCTGGAAGCTCTGCCACTAGTATTTTAAATACCACTATGGTCACTCATGGTGGACAGGCTTTAGCAAATCTTCCAATCTAAGACTGACTAGGAAGAAAGTCCTGGTAATCTACTTCTGAATATTAGTCAGTGAAAGTATAATGAATAACAACAGAATATTGTCTGATATAGCACTGGAAGATGAGCCCCTTAGGTTGGAAGGCAACAATGGACTCAAATATACCAATGATCATGAAGATGGTACAAAACCTGGCAACATAAGGCTACCAAGGGCAGAGCTGACTTGATGACAACAACAACAACAAAATTACTAGCAGGTATACCGTAAATGACAGGCCTCTGTTCTCAAGAAAGGACAAGAGGAGGTGGTACAAGATGGTGGAGTTGTCAGACACTTCATAATATCTCTCTTACAACAAAGACTCAAGAAAACAAGTGAATCGGATATAGATGACAACTTTGGAACTTTGATTGTCGAAGACAAGGCTGAAGAATCAGACTGAACACCAAGTGGAAGGAGAGAGAGTATAAAAACAGTGAACAAGGATACTTGTAGCTCACCAGTGCCCTGCTAGCAGAGCTTGCACAGTGCAGTCATATTGAAACAAAGCAAGCAGTGTTTCCAGCTGAAACTCCCATTACCTTGTGTAGCCAAGCAGGAGTAACTCTGCATTCATGTCCAGAGCCAGGAAGGAGTGCTTCCTGTCCTGAAAAAGTTAAGTGCATGCACCCCATCCATGGTGCCCACCTCAGCCCCCTGAGGACCTGTGGGCCTCCCCACTTTTCTCACCCATCTCCCCTCCCCACAACATGATCTCAGTCTGGTGGCATCCACCACCACTCCACCCTTTAAGCAGGAAACCCACAGACTGGAAACACCCATTCCTTCACACAGCTACTTGCACTAGGGGCCCATGGACCTGCAGTGCCTCCCACTCCCTCCGGCCACCTGAGCCAGGGCACTGAAGACTGACAATACCCCTTACTCCCTCCAGCTACCCACACTGGGGGCCTGAGGGCCGGCAGTACCTCCCACTCCATCCAAGCACTCACACTGGGAGCCTGAGGGCTGGCAGTTCCTCCCACTCCTGCCAGCCACCTGCTCCATGGATTCAAGGACTGGTGGTGCCCTCTATTCCCTGCTGTCACCTGCACCAGGGGCACAAGGACTGGCTGAACAGTCTCCCCTGTGATGTGCTATAGCAGACAGGGGCATGGCTCCAACTGGGCACCATGGACAGGTCACCTCCCCCTGCCTCATCTCCCACATCATACCTTTGCCACAACTGGAGGCTTGTGCCCGTTCGGAACATCCCTGCACAGCATTGCCCACCCAGGACCACCAGTGGAGGGTTTCTGCACCACTCACCCAGTAAATGATGATCCAGGCACTCTCACTCCAACCACCTGGCAATCAGCAGAGCACACACACAACACCCAACCCAGAGACCAGGGAGAACACCCCCTGCACCCACGGTCAGGTGACCAGCCAGACAGATACATCACTCACCAGAAATGCCAGCTACATCCTCAGCAGTCCCCCAAGACCAGTGAACAGAAACCTGCACTCACACAACCAGTTGCAGCTTCATCTACCTGGAGACAGGAGGTGAGGGCTTCAATGCAACCAGATTAGAACTGGAGTAGCACACACACTCAGTATACTTGGATATATCAAAACAAAATAAAACAAAACAAAAATTCAACACGCAGCAAACAAACATAAAATAAATAAATATAACAACTTCTTGATGTCTCAGAGACAACAGACAACGTCAAATCACATAAAGAAGCACGACAAGATGGCTCCAGCAAGTGACCAAAATAAAGGACCAAAAAACCTTCTAAAGGAAGAAGTGGCAATGGAACTACCTGATAAAGAACTCAAAAGACTAATATAGAGGGCTCTCCAAGAGATCAAGAAAGAGACCAAGGAAAACACAGACAAAACCAAGGAAAACACAATGAAACAGAAGAATTCAGGAAAACAATACAAGAATAAAATGACAAAATGAATAGACAAACAGGAACCATACAAAAACAGCAACTAGAAGTCCAAAAGATTAAAAATTTCAGAAATAGACAACTCAGTAGAAGGATATAGGAGCAGAATTGAAACAATAGATAACAGAATCAGTGAATTTGAAGACAAATCCCTTGACATCAATTTGTTTGAGGAGAAGTCAGAAAAAAAGAATGAAGAAATGTGAATAAAGCCTAAGAATTATGCGGAACACTATCAAGAGAAAAAATCTGCATGTGATTGGAGTTTCAGAACAAGGAGGAGGCAATGGAAAACACAGAGAGAGTTGTCAAAATTTGCTGGCAGAAAACTTTCCTAATATCATGAAAGGTGAGAAGATATCCGTCCAGGAAGCTCAATGAACTCCATACAGGATAGACCCCAAAAGAAAGTCACCAAGACATATCATAATCAAACTTGCCAAAACCAAAGACAAAGAAAGAATCCCAAGAGCAGCTCAGGAAAAATGAAAGTTCATCTACAAAGGAGAACCAATACGACTAAACTCTGATTACTTGGCAGAAACTATGCAGGCAAGAAGGCAATGGGATGACATATATAAAACCTTAACATAAAAAAATTGTCAACCAAGGATTATATATCCAACAAAACTGTATCTCATGTACAATGGTGAAATTAGACCATTTCCAGATAAACAGCAATTAAGGGAATTTGTAAAAACCAGACCAACTTACAAGAAATTAAAGGAAGTCTTTCGAATAGAGTACACACATCACACAGCAACATGAGATTAGGACACAGGACAGCATCAGCCAGATACCAACCTAGATAAAGAATTCTCAAAAATAAAACAAAGCTAAAAGACTGAAAACGGGGAACCGGAGATGTCAATCTGTAAATGACAACAATGTCAAAACAAAGAAGAGAGAATAAACAGCCTAGTTATTATAGAACTTTCATAAGGAGAGGAAGTCAAGGTGATATCAAGAAATAATAGACAGCTTTGAATTTAGGAAGATAAAGTAAATTTCAAGGTAACCACAAAGAAAGTTAACAAATTACTCATCAAAACATAAAGAAAAACACAAAGACTCAAAAAACACGAAATCAACAACAACCAAAGAAATTAAAAGAAAATCCACAAACAAAAAGAACTCAGCATAGAAAATAAAGCAGAATAAAGAAATTGTCAACACCACAAAAACAGTGCAACAAAGTGACAGCAGTAACTCATACCTGTGAACGATAATACTGAATGTAAATGGCTTAAATGCATCTGTAAAGAAACAGAGAGTGGCAGAATGGATTAAAAAACACATGATCCATTGATATGCTGTCTACAAGAGACACACCTTAGACACAAAGACATAAACAAACTAAAAGGATGGAAAAAATATATATCAAACAGAAAATAAAAAAAAAAAAAAACAGCAAGAGTGGCAACATTAATTTCTGATAAAATAGACTTTAAGGTAAAATCCACCATAAGAGATAAGGAAGGACACTATATAATGATTAAAGGGTCAATTCACCAGGAGGACATAACCCTAATAAATATATATGCACCCAAATGACAGGGATTCAAAATACAAAAAACAAACTCTACTAGCTTTGAAAAGAGAAATAGACAGTTTCATGATAATAGCAGGAGACTTTAACACACCACTTTTAGTGAAGGACAGAAAATCTAGAAAGAAACTTGACAAAATACAGAAGATCTAAATGCCATAATCAACCAACTGGACCTCACAAATATATACAGAACACTCCACCCAACAGCAGCAATGAACACATTCGTTTTCAATGCACATGGAACATTCTCCAGAATAGACCACATTTTAGGCCACAAAGCAAGCCTTAATAGAGTTCAAAACATCGAAATAATACAAAGCATTTTCTCTGATCACAATGCCATAAAAGAATAAATCAATAAGAGGAATAGCCAGGAAAAAAAATAGATATATGGAAACTGAATAACACCTTGATTAAAAACCACTGGGTAATAGAAAAAATAGAAGATGGAATAAAAAATTTCCTAGAATCAAGTGAGAATGAAAACGTATCTTACCAAAACCTCTAAGACACAGCAAAAGCAATGTTAAGAGGTCAATTTATAGCAATAAATGCACACGTCGAAAAAGAAAAATGGGCCAAAATCAAAACATTAACCCTACAACTCAAATAAATAGAAAGAGAGCAGTAAAAGAAGCCTGCAGTCACCAGAAGAAGTGAACTAATAATTACAGCAGAAATGAATAAAATAGAGAAAAGAAAAACATAGAAAGAACCAACAAGACCAGAAGTTGGTTCTTTGAAAGGATCAACAAAATCAACAAGCCATCAACAAAATTGACAAAAGAAAAGCAGAACAGGAAGCAAATAACATGAATAAGAAATGAGGCGGTTGACATTACAACAGAACCAACTGAAATAAAAAGGATCATAACAGAATATTATGAAAAATCATACTCTAACAAAATCAAAACATTAACTACACAACTCAAAGAAATAGAAAGAGAACAACAAAAAAAGCCTGCAGCCACAAGAAGAAAGGAAATAATAAAGATCAGAGCAGAAATAAATGAAATAGAGAATAGAAAAACAATAGAAAGAATCAACAAAACCAAAAGTCGGTTCTTTGAAAGAATCAACAAAATCGACAAACCACTGGCCAGACTGACAAAAGAAAAACAGGAGAGGCCACAAATAACCCAAATAAGAAATGAAATGGGTGACATTACAGCAGACCCAACTGAAATAAAAAGGATCATAACAGAATGTTATGAAAAACTATACTCCAACAAATATGAAAGCCTAGAGGAAATGGATAAATTTCTAGAAAAACACTACCTACCCAAACCACCACAAAGTGATGTTGACAATCTGAACAGACCCATAACAAGAGAAGAGATCGAAAAGGTAATAAAAAAAGCTCCCAACAATAAAAAGCCCTGGCCCAGATGGCTTCACTGGAGAATTCAACCAAACACTCAGAGAAGAGCTCACACCAATACTACTTAAATTATTTCAGGGTACAGAAAAGGAAGGAATACTCTTGAATTCATTCTATAAACCAACATAACCCTGATACCAAAACCAGGCAAAGAATCCACAAAAAAAGAAAATTACAGACCAATATCCCTCATGAATACAGAAGCAAAAATTCTCAACAAAATTTTAGCTGATAGAATTCAACATCATATCAAAAAAGAAACAAACAAATAAACAACAGCAACAACAAAAATCATGACCAAGTGGGGTTCATAACAAGGCTGCAAGGGTGATTCAACGTTAGAAAATCAATCAACATAATCCACCACATAAATAAAACAAACGAAAAGAATCATATGATCATTTCAATCACCCTGAAAGTGCATTTGATAAAGTCCAACACCCATTCCTGATAAAAATTCTCAGCAAAATAGGAATAGAATGGCAATTTCTGAACATAATAAAGGACATTTATACAAAACCAACAACCAACATTATTCTCAACAGGGAGAGACTGAGAGCATTCCCCTTGAGAATGGGAACCAGACAAGCATGCCCTTTATCACCACTCTTATTCAACATTGTTCTGGAAGTCCTAGCTAGAGCAATAAGGCAAGAAAAATAAATAAAAGCCATCCAAATTGGTAAGGAAGAAGTAAAACTATCCTTATTTGCAGGTGATATGATCCTATACATAGAAAATCCCAAAGATTCCACAAGAAAGCTACTGGAACTAATAGAAAGAGTCAACAAAGTAGCAAGATACAAAATCAACATACAAAAATCAGGTGGATTCCTCTACACCAACAAAAAGAACTTTGGAAAGGAAATCAGGAATACAATACCATTTACAAAGGCCTTCCAAAAGATAAATTACTTAGGAATAAATCTAATCAGGGATGTAAAAGACCTATGCAAAGATAACTACAAAACACAACTATAAGAAACCAAAAGAAACCTACCTAAATGGAAAAACATACCATGCTCAAGGATAGGAAGACTCAAGATTGTAAAAATATCAATTCTACCCAAGGTAATCTACAGATACAATGCAATTCCGATCTAAATTCCAGCAACGTTCTTTACCATGATGGAAAACTAGTCTACAACTTTATATGGAAAGGAAAGGGGTCCCAGATAAGTAAAGCATTATTGAAGAAGAACAAAGTAGGAGACCTCACATTACCTGATCTCAGTCATGGTAGTCAAAACAACCAGGTAGTGGTACAACAACAGACACATAGACCAATGGAACAGAATTGAGAACCCAGACGTAGATCCATCCACCTATGGGCAGCTGATCTTTGACAAAGGGCCAAAGTCCATTAAATAGGGAAAAGACAGTCTCTTTAACAGATCTTGCTGGCAAAACTGTATGTCCATTTGTAAAAAAATGAAACAGGACCCACACCTCACACCATACACAAAAACTAACTCAAAATGGATCAAAGACCTCAATACAAAACCTAAAACTACAAAGACCATGGAAGAAAAAATAGGGACAGTGCTAGGGTCCCTGATATACAGCATAAATAGAATACCAAACACAACTAAAAATGCACAAATAGCTGAAGATGAACTAGATTAATGGGACCTCCTAAAAATTAAACACTTAGGCTTATCAAAAGACCACCAAAAGAGTAAAAAGGGGACCTACAGATTGGGAAACAACTTTTGGCTATGACATCCAACAAGGGTCTAATCTCTAAAATTTATAGAAAACTTCAACGCCTCAACAACAAAAAGACAAACAATCCAATTAAAAAACGGGCAAAAGATGTGAACAGATACTTCACCAAAGAAGACATTCAGATGGCTAACCAACACGTGAAGAAATACTGGCAATCACAAGCCATTAGATGCAAATCAAAACTACAAAGAGATACCTTCTCACCCTGACATTACTGGCACTAATAAAAAAACCAAAAAATAACAAATGTTAGAGAGGTTGTAGGGAGATTGGAACTCATACACTGCTGGTGGAAATGTAAAATGGTACAACTACTGTGGAAAACAGTATGGTACTTCCTTAGAAAACTAGAAATAGACTTACCACTTCTGCGTATGTACCCTAAAGAAATCAGGACTGTGACACAAATAGACATATGCATGCCCATGTTCATTGCAGCATTAATTACAATAGCAAAAAGATGAACACAACCTAAGTGCCCATCAACAGACGAATGGATTAACAAACTGTGGTAGATACACATAATGGAACACTATGCAACAATAAAGAATAATGACAAGTCTGCTAAACATCTCACAACGTGGATGAATTTGGAAGACATTATGCTGAGTGAAATAAGTCAGTCACAAAAGGACAATTATTGTATGAGATCACTATTATAGACTACTATTATAAAGAAACAAGAAAAGCTTTACACATAGAAAAAAAAAATTCTTTGATGTTTACCAGGGTGGGAAGGGGAAGGGAGAGAAAATTACCAAATAGATACAATACGTGTGTTAATATTGGTGGAGGGAAAGACAATACACAGTATGGGGAGGTCGCAAAACGTGACCAAGGCATGGGAGGACACTGAGAGGAATGCAAGAACAAAGGGCAGCAATGGTAATTACTATAGCATAGACAATCCTGCAACAATATAGTATCAACAAACACTAATTTACTAATGGATACGTATGTTGACAGGGAACTGCCAGAAATTCAGGCTGGATTCAGAAGAGGACTTGGAACCAGGGATATCATTGCTGTTGTCAGATGGATCCTAGCTGAAAGCAGAGAATGCCAGATAGATGTTTACCTGTGTTTTATTGACTATGCAAAGGTATTCAGTTGTGTGGATCATAACAAATAACGGATAACATTGCTAAGAATGGGAATTCCAGAACACTTAATTGTGCTAATGAGGAACATGTACACAGATCAAGAGGCAGTTGTTCAGACAGAACAAGGGGATACTGTGTGGTTTAAAGTCAGGAAACATTTGTGTCAGGGTTGCATCCTTTCACCATACCTATTCAATTTGTATGCTGAACAAATAATCCGAGAAGCTGGACTGTATGAAGAAGAAAGGGGCATCAGGATTGGAGGAAAACTCAGTAACAACCTGCAGAATGCAAATGATACAACCTTGCTTGCTGAAAGTGAAGAGGACTTGTAGCACTTACTGGTGAAGATCAAAGACCACAGCCTTCAGTAGGGATTACACCTCAACATAAAGAAAACAAAAATCCTCACAACTCGACTAATATGCAACACCATGATAAATAGAGAAAAGATTGAAGTTGTCGAGAATTTTACTTGGATCCACAATCAACACCCATGGAAGCAGCAGTCAGGAAATCAAAAGACGCATTGCACTGAGCAAATCTGCTGCAAAAGACCTCTTTAAAGTGTTAAAAAGCAAAGCTGTCCCCTTGAAGACTAAGGTGCGCCTGACCGAAGCCATGGTATTTTCAATCACATCATATGCATGCGAAAGCTGGACAATGAGTAAGGAAGACGGAAGGAGAATTGATGCCTTTGAATTGTGGTGTTGGCAAAGAATATTGAATATATCATGGACTGCCAAAAGAATGAACAAATCTGTCTTGGAAGATGTATAACCAGAATGCTCCTTAGAAGGAAGGATGGTGAGACTACGTCTTACATACTTTGGACATGTTATCAGGAGGGATTAGTCCCTGGAGAAGGACATTATGCTTGGTAAGGTACAGGGTCAGTGAAAAAGAGGAAGACCCTCAATAAGATGGATTGACACAGTGGCTGCAACAATGGGCTCAAGCATAACAACGATTGTGAGCATGGTGCAGGACCAGGCAGTGTTTCGTTCTGTGGTGCATAGGGTCACTATGAGTTGGAACCAACTTGACAGCACCTAACAACAACAACTACACATAGGTAGATAGATATGCCAAAAAGTGTGAGAGGGTGTAAAGGAACACAGCCATCTGCAGATATAGGTTTGGTAGTGGACATTTTTACATATGTAACTGTAGGTGCTGCTTATATATTTATATAGACAATAAAGCACATAAAGGCCACAGCCAGGGAAACTTCTTAGACATAACCAAACACCTCACAGGATAAAGTTCCTAGGCTGTAGGGTGAAGGACCATAGACTCTGGGGACATCTATGCCAACTGACACAACATAGTTCATAAAGACAAAGTTCTGCATCCTACTTTGGTGAGTAACATCTGGGATCTTAAAAGCTTGTGAGTGGCCATCTAAGATACAACTATTGGTCTTTAACCATCCAAAGCAAAGGAGAGTGAAGAAAACCAAAGACTCAAGAAAAAAACCAAAGACTCAAGGGAGCAATTAGTCCAAAGGACCACATGAACCACAGCCTACATGACCCTGAGACCAGAAGAACTAGATGGTGCCCGGCTACCACTACCAACTGCTCTGGCTGGGATCACAATAGAGGGTCCTGGACAGAGCAGGAGAAAAACTGCAGAACAAAAAATCAAATTCACAAAATAGACCAGACTTACCGGTCAGATGGAGACTGGAGGAACTCCCGAGACTATGGCCTTAAGACACACTTTCGAACTGGAACTGAAGCCATTCCCAGAGACCACCTTTCAGTCAAACCATAGGTAGGCCCGTAAAATAAACAGTAACACCGAGAGGAATGTGCTTCTTGGAATAGTCAGTTATAAGAGATCAAAAGGACAATATTTGCCCAAAAGCAAAGATGAGAGGGCAAAAAGAGGTAGAAAATCAGGATGAAAGGAAATGGGGAAACTAGGACAGAAATGGGGAGAGTGCTGACACATTGTGGGGAATGAAACCAATGTCATGGAACACTTTATGAACAAACTATTAAATGGGAAACTAATTTGCTCTGTAAACTTTCACCCAATGCACAATAAAAATTTTTAAAATAAAGAAAGGACAAGAGAAGTAAGGGCAAATTTTCAAAAGTGTTTTATACTAGTTAGTTGAAATAATCTTAATCTAATTAAACACTAGCCCTGCCCTAAACCAGGACTTATTAAGGTGGCAGAGCCCAGCAATTGTGTAAAACTTAAAACTTTATAATCAGGGGTCTAACTCTTCTTCTTAACAATATACTCCCAGTTAAACTGCTATTATTCATTGTTCCTACTTTATTAGCCATCACTTTCTTAACATTAACTGAAAGAAAATTTTAGGGTATATCCCACTTTGAAAAGGACTCACTCAGTATTATTGCTCCTTGCATGGACTGCTACAACCAATTGCCAATGACATAAAATTTTTGTTTAAGAACCATTAGGACTATTAATTTCATTAATATTAATATTTATCATTGCACCAATTCTAGCTCTTACCTTAGCATTAATAATATGACTTCATTCACCTATACCATATCCATTAAGTAATATAAACTTAGCAGTATTATTTTTTCTATTAGTATCAAGCCTAGTTGTTTATTCTATCCTATGAACAGGATAGGCTTCAAACTTAAAAAATGCGTTAACTGATACATTATGAGCAGTAGCACAATTTCATATAAAGTAACTTTTAGAAATTATTTTTATCATCAGTTATATTAATAAATAGGTCATGTACACTACCCTCCCTTGTAACTATCCAAGAATATTTATGATGATTTTTCTGATTATGACCACTTACCAGAATATGATTTGTTTCAACTTTAGGAAAAACTTACCGAGTTCCATTCAACTTGATTGAAGGAGAATCAGAACTTTTATTCAGCTTTAACAATGAATATGCAGCAGGATGTTTTGCCTATTGTTCTTAGCTGAATATGTTGAGAGCATCATAATAAATACTCCTACAACTATTTTATATTTGTTGTTATTAGGTGCTGTCGAGTTGGTTCCAACTCATAGAGACCGTATGTACAACAGGCCAAAACACTGCCCGGTCCTGTGCCATCCTCACAATCCTTGTTATGCTTGAGCCCATTATTGTAGCCACAGCGTGAGTCCATCTCATTGAGGGTCTTCCTCTTTTTCACTGATCCTCTACTTTAGCAAACATGATGTCCTTCTCCAGGGACTGGTCCCTCTTAATAACATGTCCAAAGTACGTGAGACGAAGTATCGCCATTCCTGCTTATAAGGAACTTTCTGATTGTACTTCTTCCAAGACAGATATGTTTGTTCTTTTGGCAGACCATGGTATATTCAATATTCTTCGCCAACACCATAATTCAAAGGTGTCAATTCTTCTTCAGGCTTCCTTATTCATCGTCCAGTTTTCCCACGTATTTGAGGCGATTGAAAACACCATGGCTTGGATCAGGCACACCTTAGTTCTCAAAGTGACATCTTTGCTTTTTAATGCTTTAGAGAGGTCTTTTGCAGCAGATTTGCCCAATGCAATACACTGTTCTGATTTCCTTACTGCTGCTTCCATGGGTGTTGATTGTAGATTCAAGTAAAATGGAATCCTTGACAACTTCAGTCTTTTCTCCGTTTATCATGATGTTGCGTATTGGTTGAGTTGTAAGGATTTTTATTTTCTTTATGTTGAGGTGTAATCCATACTGAAGACTGTGGTTTTTTGATCTTAATCAGTAAGTGCTTCAAGTCCTCTTCCCTTTCAGCAAGGAAGGTTGTGTCATTTGCATATTGCAGGTTGTTAATGAGTCTTCCTCCAATCCTAATGCAACATGCTTCTTCATTCAGTCTAGCTTCTCAGATTATTTGCTCACAATATGGATTGAATAGGTATGATGAAAAGATACAACCCTGATGCACACCTTTCATGACTTTAAACCACGCAGTATCCCCTTCTGTTCGAAGGACTGCCTCTTGGTCTATGTATGGGTTCCTTATAAACACTATTAAGTGTTCTGGAATTTCCATTCTTCGCAATGTTACCCATAATTTGTTATGATCCACACAGTTGAATGCATTTCATAGTCAATAAAACACAGGTAAACATCTTTCTGGTATTCTCTGCTTTCAGCCAGGATCCATCTGACCTCAGCAATGATATCCCTTATTCCATGTCCTCTTCTGAATCTGGCTTGAACTTCTGGCGGTTCCCTGTCAGTGTACTGTTGTAATCGCTTTTGAATGATCTTCAGCAAAATTTTACTTGTGTGTGATATTAATGACATTGTTCGATAATTTCTGCATTCTGTTGGATCGCTTTTCTTTGGAATGGTTACAAATATGGATCTCTTCCAGTCCATTGGCCAGGTAGCTGTCTTCCAAATTACTTGGTATAGACAAGTGAGCACTTCCAGCCCTGCATCTATTTGTTGAAACATCTTAATTGGTATTCCATCAATTCCTGGAGCTTTGTTTTTGGCCAATGCCTTCAGTGCAGCTTGGACCTCTTCCTTCAGTACCATTGGTTTTTGATCATATGCTACCTCTTGAAATGGTTGAACATTGACCAATTCTTTTTGGTACAGTGACTGTGTATTTCTTCCATCTTTTGATGCTTCTTGCATCATTTAATATTTTCCCTGTATAATCCTTCAATATTGCAACTCGAGGCTTGATTTTTTTCTTCAGTTCTTTAAGCTTAAGAAATGATGAGTGTGGTTTTCCCTTTCGGTTTTCTATCTCCAGGTCTTTGCATATTTCATTGTAGTACTTTACTTTGTCTTCTCAAGCTGCCCTTTGAAATCTTCTGTTCAGCTCTTTTACTTCATCATTTCTTCTTTTCGCTTTAGCTACTCAACATTCAAGAGCAACTTTCAGAATCTCTTCTGACATCCATTTTAGTCTTTTCTTTCTTTCCTGTCTTTTTAATGACCTCTTGCTTTCTTCATGTATGATGTCCTTGATATTGTTCCAAAACTCATCTGGTCTTAGATCATTAGTATTCAATGCATCAAGTCTATTCTTCAGATAGTCTCTAAATTCAGGTGGGATATACTCAAGGTTGTACTTTGGCTCTCATGGCCTTGTTCTAATTTTCTTCAGCTTCAACTTGAACTTGCATATGAGCAGTTGATGGTTAATTCCACAGTCAGCCCCTGACCTTGTTCTGACTGATGATTTTGAGATATTCTATTGTCTCTGTCCACAGACATAGGGGATTTTATTCCTGTATATTCCATCTGGTAAGGTCCACGTGTATAGTCACTGTTTGTTGTTGAAAAAAGGTATTTGCAATGAAGAAGTTGGTCTTGCAAAATTCTATCATGCGATCTCCAGCATCATTTCTATCATCAAGGTCACATTTTCCAACTACTAATCCTTCTTCTTTGTTTCCTACTTTCACATTCCAATAACCAGCAATTGTCAATGCATCTTGATTACATGTTTGATCAATTTCAGACTGCAGAAGTTGGTAAAAATCTTCAATTTCTTCATCTTTGGCCTTAGTGGTTTGTGTGTAATTTTGAATAATAGCCGTATCAACTGGCCTTCCTCGTAGGCGTATGGATATTATCTTATCACTGACAGCGTTGTACTCCAGGATAGATCTTGAGATGTTCTTTTTGATGATGAATGCGACACCATTCCTCTTCAATTTGTCCTTCTCAGCATAGTACACCACAGGTATGTCAGTTTGTCATACTGTGGTGACTTGGGTGTTGCTGTGATACAGGAAGCTTTGCCATTGGTATTTCAAATACCAGCAGAGTCACCCTTGGTGGACAGGTTTCAGCTGAGCTTCCAGACTAAGACTACTAAGAAAGACCTGGCAGTCTACTTCTCAAAAAATTGGTTAGTGAAAACTTTATGCATAGCAGCGGAACATTGTCTGCTATACTGTTGGAAAATGAGCCCCTCAGGTTGGATGGCACTCAAAATACAGCTGGGGAAGTGCTGCTTCCTCAAAGTAGAATCGACCTTAATGATGTGGTTAGAGACAAGCTTTCAGGACCTTCATTTGCTGATGTGACATGACTCAAAGTGAGAAGAAACAGCTGCACACATCCAGTAGTAATTGATGTGGAAATCATAAAAAATGAAATGGAATGCATAAACATAGTTACCCAGGTATTAGTGAGTTGAAATGGACTTGTATTGACCTTTTTGAATCAGACAATCATTGATTTAAGTGGTAGTGAACAATAAATCAAGTTGAAATGCCAGACCTGTCTTGGCATATGGTAGTAGAAGGTATCCAAAAACTGAGGGTAATTGGCATGTTAGAGTGGATTTATCAGGTTAAACCCACTCACCCACACATGGAGTGCCCAGAGGATGCACTTTTTACCACAATGGTGAGGAACAAATTTGTGAAGGGAGCTCCAGCATCCTTGGAGACTGCTGTCATTGCTATTTTATGTAAGTCAGATTTGACAGAGGGAACTGCCCTAATTGAATTAAGACACCTAACTACAGTGGGGCTGATTGGGCCCCATGGTGGTAGGGGCCAATTAGCAGCACTCAATAGACAAAGGCAAGGTGGACATGGTTACCGTAATGGACAGCGGAGTCAAAGTAATAATCAGAATGGTCTGACTCATATGGACTTATGGCGTTGACTACTTAGTCATGGTGTTCCTACGAGTGAAATAGACTGGAAATGTACTAAATATTTGCTTGATCTGTACAAATGAAATAATTTTAGATCAACTGAACGGCAGTCTAACTTGAATTGCCAGGATAGAGAGGCACAGCCCCTCAACCAATTCCCAGACTTGAGCGAGTTTACAGACCCACAACCCCTCGAATGAAGGGGAGGCTAGATCCACTTGAGGAAGGACCCCACTGCCTGCCCAAAATTTATACTGTTGATCTTTTTCCCAGCTGTCCCCAAAAGGATGTATGGGCTTTTATGAAAATAATTGTTCACTGGAGAAAAGGAAATAATCCGACTTTTCAGGGATTACTGGATACTGGCTCTGAACTGACACTAATTCCAGGAGATCCAAAACATCACTAAAGCCCACAAATCAGAGTAGGAGCATATAGAGGTCAAGTTATTAATGGAGTCTTTACTCAGGTCTGTCTCACAGTGGGTCCAGTGGGTGGCCAAACCCATCCTGTAGTGATTTCCCCAGTCTCATATTGCATAATTGGAATAGACATACTCAGTAACTGGAAGAAACTACATATTGGATCCCTGACATGTGGAGTAAGGGCTATTATGGTAGGAAAAGCAAGTGGAAGTCATTAGGAAAGCTTCTACCCAGGAAAATAGTAAACCAAAATCAATACTGTATTCTTTTAGGAATTGCAGAGATTACTGCCACCATCAAGGACTTAAAGAATTCATGGGTGGTGATTCTCATCACATTCCCATTCAACTCACCTATTTGGCCTGTGCAAAAAGCAGATGGAGCTTGGAGACTGACAGTGGTTTATCAAAAACTTAACCCTGTGAAAACTCCAAATGCAGCTGCTGTTCCAGATTTTGTTTCATTGCTTGAGCAAATGAATACATCTCCTGGTGCCTGGTATGTAGCTACTGATACGGCTAAAGCCTTTTTCTTGATTCTAGTTTTGAAGGATCACCAGAAGCAGTTTGGCATCAGATGGCAAGGCCAGCAATACACCTATATTCTCCTACCCGAGGGGGTGTATCAACCCTCTAGCCCTATGTCATAATTTAGTCTGCAGGGAACTTGATTGCCTTTCCCTTCCACAAGAAGTCACACTGGTCCATTATATTGATGAAATGATGCTGACTGGACCTAGTAAGGAGAAGTGTCAATGACTCTGGACTTATTGGAAAACATTTGTGTGCTAGAGGGTGGGACATTAATCTGACAAAAATTCAGGTGCCTTCACCTCAGTGAAATTTCTAGGGTCCACTGGGTGTGGTGCATGTTGAGATATTCTTTCTAAAGTGAAGGATAAGTTATTGCATCTGGCCCCTACCACAACTAAAAAGGAGGCACAACACCTGGTGGGCCTTTTTGGATTTTGAAGGCAGCATATCCCTCATTTGGTTATGCTACTCCAGCTTATTTATCAAGCTGCTCGAAAAGCAGCTAGTTTTTAGTGGGGCCAGAATAAGAGAAGGCTCTGCAACAGATTCAGGCTTTTGTCCAAACCACTATGCCACTTGGGCCAAATGATCTGACTGATCAAATGGTGTTTGAAATGACAGTGGCAGATAGAGATGCTGTTTGGCGTCTTTGACAGCCCTCTATTGGAGAATCACAGTGCAGACCCTTAGGATTTTGGAGCAATGCCCTGTCATCCTTCATAGGTAACTACCCTGCTTTTGAAAACAAGTTTTGGTTTCTTACTGGGCCTTAGTAGAGACAGAATGCTTAGCCATAGGCCACCAAGTCACCATGTGGCCTGAGCTGCCCATCATGGACTTGGCTTTGTCTGACCTACAGAGCCATAAAGTCGGATGTTCACAGCAGACCTTCATCATTAAATAAAAATGGTATATACAAGATCAGGACCAAGCAGGACCTGAAGACACAAGTAAGTTTAAGTTGCATAAGGAAGTGGCCCAAATGCCTGTGGTCTCAACTCCTGTTACATTACCTGCCATCTCCCAGTTTGCACCTATGTTCTCATGGGTACTTCCTTGTAATCAATTGACTGAGGAAGAGAAAACTAGTGCCTGGTTTATGATGATATGCATGATATGCAGGCACCACTCAAAAGTGGACAGCAGCAGCACTACAGTCCCTTGCTGGGACCTCCCTGAGGGACAGTGGTGAAGGGAAGTCCTCCCAGTGGGCAGAACTTCAAGCAGTGCACCTAACTGTTCACTTTGCTAGGAAGGAGAAATGGCCAGATGAGCAACTGTATACTGATTCATGGACTGTGGTAAATGGTTTGGCTGGATGGTCAGGGACTTGGAAGAAACATGATGGGAAAATTGGAGACAAGCATTTATGGGGAAGAGGTATGTAGATGACCTCTCTGAATGGGCCAAAGAAGTGTAAATATTTGTGTCTCATGTGGATGCTAACCAAAGGATGATCTTGGCAGAGGGGGATTTTAATAATCAAGTGGATAGGATAATGCATTCTGTGGAAACCTATCATCCTCTTCCCTGAGCCACTCCCATCATTGACCAATGGGCTCATGAACAAAGTGACCATGGTGGCAGGGATGCTTGTTATGCATGGGCTCAGCAACATGGACTTCCACTTACCAAGGCTGACTTGGCTACAGCCACTGCTAAATGCCCAGTCTGCCTGCGGCAGAAACCAAGTCTGTGTCCACGATATGGCACCATTCCTCAAGGTGGTCAGCCAGCAACCTGGTGGCAGGTTGATTACATTGGACCACTTCTGTGATAATTAAGATTTTGTGTCAACTTGGCTGGGCCATGATTCTCAGTGTTTTGGCAGTCGTATAATGTTGTGATCACTCCCCTGTTAGGAGTTGATAAGTGATCACCTCCATGATGGGATCTGCTGTGAGTAGCCAATCAGTTGAAAGGGAGTTTCCTTGGGCATGTGGCCTGCATCGAATATAAAGTGACATTCTGTCAAGGCTTGGGAGCTTTTTGCTTGTGCTGGATCCTGCAGCTGGCTCCTGTTTGTCTGATTTCTTGTTCTTGGGACTTGAGCTAGCAGCTTACCTGCTATTTTTCCTGCCAATCTTGGGATTTCTTGATCTTCACAGCCTGTGAGCAAGAGCCCTGCTCTCTGACCTGCTGATCTGGGATTTGCCAGCCCCTGTGGCTACATGAATCAGGAGAATCCTCTATCCTGACCCATGGACTTGAGACATTCCAGCCTCTACAACCACGTGAACCATTTCCTTGATATAAATCTCTCTCTCTATATTCACATGCTTTACTGGTTTTGCTTCTCTAGAGAACCAAGCCTGAGACATTTGGTACCAAGAGTGGTTCCAGGGAAATGAAATTGTAAGGATGAGTTTTCTAAATTTGTTCTCAAGTCTGATTAGTCTTAAAGATGTTGATAATTCTGCTTCCAGGAGTAAGGAGGGCACTGTTAATCCACGGTGTGAGGTGGCAATAAAAATATGCAAAATATCACCACCAATATATCAAGTATTGGTGAAAGGCGAGGCTCTGGGTGATTGCATGTGTGATACCTTTCCACAATTTCATCATAATGAGAAGTATAAGGAAGCTGGTTGGTTGGTCCTACTTTCGCTAGACAAACTGATGAAAGAAAGAGATGAGCTCAGGGCTTCAGAGTCAAAGCTCAAGTGCTGAATAAACTCCTCAAAGTTTCCACTTGTGCCTTGAAAGAAAACCTTATTTCTTGTAGTAATAAAGCTGATATTACCAAAAACCAAACCCAGAGTCTTATTGTAAGAGTGGCTGAATTACGCACACCTATGTTCATGGCAGCATTGTTCACAATAGCAAAACGATGGAAACAACGTAGGTGCCCATCAACAGATGAATGGATAAACAAACTATGGTACATACACACAATGGAGTACTATGCAACGAGAAAGAAC
>NW_004443951.1:9264290-9290632 GCF_000243295.1 Trichechus manatus latirostris | reverse complement strand
CAATGTCATAAAACAGCATGTGTGCTACTGTTACATGAGAAACTGTTCTGTAAGCCTTCACCTGAAGTACAATAAAATATTTAAAAAAAAAAAAAAAGAGTGGCTGAATTACAACACCAACTCAACTGCCAACCTTGCCAGGTGTCTGGAGGTAAAGTGAGGGCATTAATTAGGAAGAAATGGGATCCTGAAACTTGGGATGGGGACATATGGACAGATAATCAGGAAGCTGGAGACACTGAGCGCCTAAATTCCATTGAATCACTGCTGCCTACAGAACCAGCCCTCTCACTCCCATCTGAAGAGATTACTCCATGTTCGTCTGCTAAACTACCCTGCCCAGTAAAACCATTAGCCCCTCCACTCCTGTCTAATGAGATTAACCCAGCTGTATCTAAAGCACTTTTGTCTGAGTCATTGCCTAGGGCATCGCCTGAGTCAGATGCTTTACAAGACTATGCTGAATATTCTCAAAACATTTCACGACCAATTTTGGCTTGTAGACCTATAACTAGTCTTAAGTCCCAGGGAGCCCCAAAAGGTAAAGTACAAAGTGTGAGCCAGGAGGAGGTATGCTACACTCCAAAAGAACTGCTTGACTTTTCAATATGTACAAACACATACCTGGGGAATACATGTGGGAATGGCTATTAAGAGTGTGGGATAATGGTGTAAGGAACATAAAGATGGATCAGTCCGAGTTTATTAAATGGGCCCACTAGAACAGATTCTTCATTCAATGTTTTGGCTTGAGAAGTTAGGAAAGGATCTAATAGTTTATTTGGTTGGGTCGCTGAAGCATGGATTACTTGGTGGCCTACACTAATACAAATTGAAGTACCAGACCTGCCTTGGTATACTGGAGAAGAAGGTATCCAAAGGCTTAGAGAAATTGGCATGCTAGAGTGGATTTACAGGTTAGACCCACAGACCCACACATGGAGTTCCCAGAGGACACACCTTTTGCCACAGTGGTGGGGCACAAATTTGTTCAGGGAGCGCCAGCATCCTTGAAGACTACTGTGATCGCTATTTTATGTAAGTCAGATTTGACCGAGGGAACTGCCGTAACTGAATTAAGACATCTAACTACAATGAGGCTGATTGGATCCCGTGGTGGTAGGGGCCAAGTGATGGCACTCTATCAACAAAGACAAAGTGGATATAGTTACTGTAATGGACAGCAGAGTCAAAGTAGTAATCAGAATAGTCTGACTTGTATGGACTTACGGCGTTGACTGCTTAGTCATAGTGTCCCTAGGAGTGAAATAGATAGAAAATCTACTAAATATTTATTTGGTCTGTACAAGTGGGTGAATTCTAGGTCAAGTGAACAGCAGTCTAACTCTAATCACCAGAATAGAGAGTCATGACCCCTCAATCAATTCCCAGACTTGAGAGAGTTTATAGACCCACAACCCCTTGATTGAAGGGGAGGCTGTGTCCCCTTGAGGAAGGACTCTATCTAATACACTGCCAAAGGCTTATATTGTTCATCTTTCTCCTAGCCTTCCCGGAAGGAATCTACGGCTTTTTACGAGTGATTGTTCATTGGGGAAAAGAAATAATCAGATTTTTCGGCGATTACGGGATACTGGCTCTGAACAGACACTAATTCCAGGAGACCCAAAATGTCATTGTGGCCCTACAGTCAGAGTGGGGGCATATGGAGGTCAGGTTATTAATGGAGTCTTGGCTCATGTCCATCTCACAGTAGGTCCAGTGGGTCCCCAAACTCATCCTGTAGTGATTTCCCCAGTTCCAGGAAGCATAATTGGAATAGATATACTCAGCAACTGGCAGAACCCCCACAATGGATCCCTGACAAATAGGGTAGGGGCTATTATGGTAGGAAAAGCCAAGTGGAAGCCATTAGAGCTGTCCCTACCTAGGAAAATAGTAAACCAAAAGCAATACTGCATTCCTGGAGGGATTGCAGAGATTACTGCCACCATTAAAGACTGGAAAGATTTAGGGGTGGTGATTCCCACCACATCCCCATTCAACTCACCTATTTGCCTGTGTAAAAAACAGATGGATCTTGGAGAATGACAGCAGATTATTGAAAACTTAACCAGGTGGTGACACCAATTGCAGCTGCTGTTCCAAATGTAGTTTCATTGCTTGAGCAAATTAATACATCTCCTGGTACTTGGTATGCAGGTATTGATCTGGCTAATGCCTTTTTCTCCAAACCTATTTTGAAGGAACATCAGAAGCAATTTGCCTTTAGCTGGCAAGGCCAGCAATACACCTTCACTTGCCTACCTCAGGTCTACATCAACTCTCCAGCCCTATATCATAATGTAGTCTGCAGGGACCTTGATTGCTTTTCCCTTCCACAAGATGTCACACTGGTCCATTACGTTGATGACATTATGCTGATTGGACCTGGTAAGGAATAAGTGTCAATGACTTGACTTATTGGTAAAACATTTGCATGCTAGAGAGTGGGATATTAATCCTACAAAAATTCAGGTGCCTTCCACCTCAGTGAAATTTCTGGGGGTCCAGTGGTGTGGGGTAGATCTAGATATTCTTTCTAAATGAAAAGATAAGTTATTGCATCTGGCCCCTCCCACAACTAAAAAGGAGGCACAACGCCTAATGGATGTCATGGATTGAATTATATCCCCCCAAAAAATGTGTGTATCAATTTGGCTGGGCTATGATTCCCAGTATTGTGTGGTTTTCCTCCATTTTATGATTGTAATTTTATGTTAAAGAGGATTAGGGTGGGATTGTAACACCCTTACTAAGGTCACATCCCTGATCCAGTGTAAAGGGAGTTTCCCTGTGGTGTAGCCTGCACCACTTTTTATATTAGAAGAGATAAAAGGAAAGGGAAGCAAGTAGAGAGTGGGGGACCTCATGCCACCAAGAAAGCAGTGCTGGGAGCAGAGTGCGTCCTTTGGACCCGGGGTTCCTGTGCAGAGAATCTCCTAGTCCAGGGGAAGATTGATGAGAAGGACTTTCCTGAAGAGCCAACAGAGAGTGAAAGTTTTCGCCTGGAGCTGACTCCCTGAATTTGGACTTCTAGCCTACTAGACTGTGAGAAAATAAATTTCTCCTTGTTAAAGCCATCCACTTGTGGTATTTCTGTTATAGCAGCACTAGATGACTAAGACATGGGACTCTTTGGATTTTGGAGGCAGCATGTTCTTTGTTTGGGTGTGCTACTCTGGCCTATTTATAAAGTGACTCAAAAAGCTGCTAGTTTTGAGTGGGGCCCAGAATAACAGAAGCCTCTGCAACAGTTTCAGGCTGCTGTGCAAGCCACTCTGCCACTTGGGCCATATGATCCGGCTGATCCAATGATGCTTGAAGTTTCAGTGGCAGATAGAGATGGTGTTTGGAGTCTTTTGCAGGCCCCTCTTGGTGAATCACAGCCCAGACCCTTAGAATTTTGGAGCAAAACCCTGCCATTTTCTGCAGATAACTACTCTCCTTTTGAGAAACAGCTTTTTCTTGTTACCGGGCCTTAGTAGAGACTGAATGCTTATCCATGGGACACCAAGTCACCATGCAGCCTGAGCTGCCCATCATGAACTGGGTGTTGTTTGACCCACAGAGTCATAAAGTTGGACATGCACAGCAGCACTCCATCATTAAATGGAAGTGGTATATACGAGATCGGGCCCGAGCAGGACCTGAAGACACAAGTAAGTTGCATGAAGTGGCCCAAATGCCCATGGTCTCCACTCCTGTCATATTACCTTCCATCTCCCAGTCTTCACCTGTGGCCTCGTGGGGAGTTCCTTATGATCAGTTGACTGAAGAAGAGAATACTTGTGCCTGGTTTACCATATGCAGGCACCACTTTAAAGTGGACAGCGGCATCACTACCGCCCCTTGCTGAGACCTCCCCGAAGGACAGTGGTGAAGGGAAATCCTCCCAGTGGGCAGAACTTCGAGCAGTACACCTGGTTGTTCACTTTGCTTGGAAGGAGAAATGACCAGATGTGTGACCATACTTATTCATGGCCTATGGCCAATGGTTTGGCTGGATGGTCAGGGACTTGGAAGGAACATGACTGGAAAATTAGAGACAAACATTTATGGGGAAGAGATATGTGGATAGACCTCTCTGAATGGGCCAAAGAAGTGAAGATATCTGTGTCTCATGTGAATGCTCACCAAAGGCCGACCTCAGCAGAGGATGATTTTAACAATCAAGTGGATAGGATGACGTGTTCTGTGGAAACCAGTCATTCTCTTCCCCTAGCTACTACCATGGTTTGATGGGCTTATGAATAAAGTGCCCATGGTGGCAGGGGTGGAGGTTATGTGTGGGCTCAACAACATGGACTTCCACTCATCAAGGCCAACTTGGCTACAGCCACTGCTGAGTGCTCCATCTGCCAGCAGCAGAGACCAACTCTGAGTCCCTGATATGGCACCATCCCCGGAAGAGAACAGCCAGCAACCTGGTTGATAACTACATTATCAACCAACATGGAAAGGGCAGCATTTTTGTTCTTATTGGAATAGACACTTGCTCTGGATATGGATTTGCCTTCCCTGCACACAATGCTTTGCCAAAACTACCGTCTGTGGGCTTACAGAATGCCTTATCCACCATCATGGTATCCCACATGGCATTGCCTAGGATCAAGGAACTCACTTCACAGAAAATGAAGTGTGACAGTGGGCTCGTGCTCATGGAATTCACTGGTTTTACCATGTTCCCCATCATTCTGAAGTGGCTAGCTTGATAGAACGATGAAATGGCTTTCTAAAGACACAATTACATTGCCAGCTAGGTGGCAATACTTTGCAGGGTTGGAGCAATGTTCTCCAGGAGGCTGTATAT
Source organism: Trichechus manatus latirostris (assembly GCF_000243295.1). Taxonomy (NCBI): domain Eukaryota; kingdom Metazoa; phylum Chordata; class Mammalia; order Sirenia; family Trichechidae; genus Trichechus; species Trichechus manatus. The sequence goes on along the minus strand of NW_004443951.1, from coordinate 9,285,819 downwards.
GCTCTAAACCAGCATCCAATATATGGTGCTTTTTCTCCCATAGCGAGGATTCATGGGTCCAGGAATCAAGGGGTGGAAATGGGAGTGGCACCACTCACGATTACCCCTAGTGACCCACTCACAAGATTTTTGCTTCCGGTCCCTGTGACCTTATGCTCTGCAGGTCTTAGTTCCAAAGGGAGTAATGTTCCCACCTGGAGACACATCACTGATTCCACTGAACTGGAAGCTAAGAATGCCACCTGGCCACTTTGGGCTCCTTATTCCTCTGGATCAACAGGCAAAGAAGGGAGTTACCATACTGGCTGGCGTGATTGATCCTGATTACCAAGAGGAAATTGGATTGATATTACATAACAGAGGTAAAGAAGAGTATGTCTGGAATGCAGGAGATCTCTTAGGGTGTCTCTTAGTACTACCATGCCCTGTGATTAAAGTCAATGGAAAACTGCAGCAACCCAGTTCTGACATGACTACTACTTATGGCCCAGACCCTTCAGGAATGAATGTTTGGGTCACCCCACCAGGCAAAGAACCACAACCAGCTGAGGTGCTTGCTGTGGACAAAGTGAATATGGAATGGGTGGTGGAAGAAGGTGGTTCTAAATACCAGTTATGGCTACATGACCAGTTTCAGAAATGAGGACTGTAATTGATATAAGTATTCCTGCTTTGTATGCATGCATTGAATATTTTTAGTTTCTTCATTTATAAAATATAAGATGTAAATGGGTTAGTGCCTTTTCGGTTTTATGTGTGTTCATTGTATCATGTTAGGCGCAAGTACTACTTTATAATTGTCTTTATTCAGAGATTATGTATGGTTAAAGAAGATGTGTATAGGTGTCAAGTTGATAAGGGGTGGACTGTGATGGTTAAGATTGTGTGTCAACTTGCCTAGGCCATGATTCTCAGTGTTTTGGCTGTCATATAATGTTGTGATCACTTCCCTGCTGAGATTTGATATGTGATCACCTCCATGATGGGATCTGCTGTGAGTAGCCAATCAGTTGAAAGGGAGTTTTCTTGGGCATGTGACTTGCACCGAATATAAGGTGACGTTCTAGCAAGGCTTGGGAGCTTTTTGCTTATGCTGGATCCTGCAGCTGGCTTCTGTTCTTCTGACCTCTGGTTCTTGGGACTTGAGTTAGCAGCTTACCTGTGATCTTTCCTACCAATCTTGGGATTCCTTGATCTTCACAGCCTGTGAGCAAGATCCGTGCTTTCTGACCAGCTGATCTGGGGCTTGCCAGCCCCTGCAGCTATGTGAATCAGGAGAAGTCTCTATCCTGACCTACAGACTTGGGATGTTCCAGCCTCTACAACTACGTGAGCCATTTCCTTGATATAAATCTCTCTGTATATATATTTATATGCTTTACGGGTGTTCCTTCTCTAGAGAACCCAGCCTAAGGCAACTTCCATCATGGAAAGGTCAGCTTTTTGTTCTCACTGGAATAGATACTCTGAAAACAGATTTTTCGTTCCTGCAAGCAATGCTTCTGCCAAAACTACCGTCCACAGACTTACAGAATGTCTTATCCACCACACAGCGTCACCTTGGATAAAGAAACTCACTTCGTAGCAAATTAAGTGTGACAATGGGGCCATGCTCTTGGAATTCACTTAACATGATTCCTGTCATCCTGATGCAGCTGGCTTGATAGAATGATGGAATGGCCTTCTAAAGTCACAATTATGGTGCCAGTATGTGCAATACCTTGCAGTATTGTGGAAATGTTCTCTAGGAGACTGTATATGCTCTAAACCAGTGTCTAATACATGGTGCTGTTTCTCCCATAGCAATGATTCATGCATTCAGAAATGAAAGGGTAGAAACCTAGTGACTACTCGTAAAATTTTTGCTTCTTGTCCCTGCCATACTATGCCTGCCAATCTAGTTGTCTTAGTTCCAAAGGGAAGAATGCTGCCACCTGGAGACACAACGTTGATTCCATTGTAATGGAAGTTAAAAATGCCACCCAGCTACTTTGGGCTCCTCATGCCTCCAGATTAACAGGAAAAGAAGAGCATTAGTATATTGGCTCGTATAATTGATCCTGATTATCAAGGGAAAATCAGATTGATATTACATAATGGAGGTAAAGAAGAATAGGTCTTGAATACAGGAGATCCCTTAGGGCATCTCTTAGTACTACCATGACTTGTAATTAAAGTCAATGGAAAACTACAGCAACCCAATTCTGACATGACTACTAATGGACCAGACCCTTCAGGAATGAAGGTTTGGGTAACCCCGCCAGGCAAAGAACCACTACCAGCTGAGGTGCTTGCTAAGGGTAAAGGGAATACAGAATGGGTGTGGAAGAATGTTGTTCTAAATATCAGTTATGAGCAAGTGATCAGTTGCAGAAACGAGGACTGTAATTGTTATCAGTATTTCTTTCTTGTTTTATTATATGTGTATGTGTGCATATATATGTTGTTGCTGTTAGGTGCTGTCAAATCGGTTCCAACTCATAGCAACCCTGTGTACAATAGAACAAAACATCTCTCAGTCCTGCGCCATCCTCACAATCGTTGTTATGCTTGAGCCCATTGTTGCAGCCACTGTGTCAATCCATCTCATTGAGGGTCTTCCTCTTTATCACTGACCCTCTACTTTACTAAGCATGATGTCCTTCTCCAGGGACTGTCCCTCCTGATAATATGTCCAAAGTATGTGAGACAAAGTCTCACCATCCTCCCTCCTAAGGAGCATTCTGGCTGTACTTCTTCCAAGATAGATGTGATGGCTAAGATTCTGTGTCAACTTGGCTGGGCCATGATTCTCAGTGTTTATATGTGATCACTCCCATGATGGAATCTGCTGTGAGTAGCCAATCAGTTGAAAGGGAGTTTCCTTGGGGGTGTGGTCTGCATTTGAATATAAGCAGACGTTCTGGCTTTTTTGCTTGCTCTGGATCCTGCGGCTGCTTCCTGTTCACTTGGCCTCCAGTTCTTGGGATTTGAGCTATCAGCTTATCTGCCAATCTTGAGATTCATCAGTCTTCACAGCCTGTGAGCGGGAGCCCTGCTCTCTGACCTGCCAGTCTTGGGTTTGCCAGCCCCTATGGCTAGGTGAAGTGAGAGAAGCCTCTATCCTGATCCAAGGACTTGGGATGTTCCAGCCTCTACAATCTCGTGAGCCATTTCCTTGATATAAATCTCTCTCTCTATATATTTATACGCTTTACTTGTTTGGCCTCTCTAGAGAACTCAGACTAAGACAATAGATTTGTTCCTTCTTCTGGCATTCCATGGTATTCAATATTCTTCACCAACGCCACAATTCAAAGGCATCAATTCTTCTTTGGTCTTCCTTATTCATTGTCCGGCTTTCTCATGCATATGAGGAGACTGAAACTACCATGGTTTGGATCAGGTACTCCTTAGTCCTTAAAGTGACATCTTTGCTTTATAACACTTTAAAGAAATCTTTTGCAGCAGATTTGCCCAATGCAACGCATCATTTGATTTCTTGGCTGCTGCTTCAATGGGTGTTGATTGTGGATCCAAGTAAAATGAAATCCTCGACGACTTCAATCTTTTCTCCATTTATCATGATGTTGCTTGTTGATCCAGTTGTGAGGATTTCTGTTTTCTTTATGTTAAAGTTTAATCCATACTCAAGGGTGTAGTCTTTTATCATCAATAAGTGCTTCAGGTCTTCTTCACTTTCAGTAAGCAAGGTTGTGTCATCTGCATATTGCAGGATGTTAATGAGTCTTCCCCCAATCCTGATGCTGCATTCTTCTTTACATAGTCTAGGAAGCTAGAAGTCTGAATTCAGGGCACCAGCTCCAGGGGAAGGTTTTTTTCTCTCTGTTGGCTCTGGGAGAAGGTCCTAGTCATCAATCTTCCCCTTGTCTAGGAACTTCTCAGCCCAGGGAACCCGAGTCTAAAGGACATAGTCTTCTCCTGGCACTACTTTCTTGGTGGTATGAGGTCTCCCTGTCTCTCTGTTTGCTTGTCTGTTTTATATCTCAAAAGAGATTGATTCAAGATACAATCTGATCTTGTAGATTGAGTCCTGCCCCATTAACATCATAGAGGTAAGATTAACAACATGTAGGAAAATCACATCAGATGACAAAATAGTGGACAATGACACTGTACTGGGAATCATGGCCTAGCCCAGTTGACACATTTTTGGGGGACATAATTCATCTATAACACCCCCAAAATTGGCAATATTTTTATAATGTAGCACACACTTATATCCAGTCTTAGTAAACACAACAGAACCCAATGGAAACTTTGACTTGTGAGACATACTGATAACCAGGCACATCACTCACCTCACAGCACATGATAGAGGGATGGCTTCAGGGCATTGCTCCTTTAATGACATAGTTTATTTAATTTTGTTGTGTGTGTTTAAAATAAAACAGACATTCAAAAAGTGCATAAGACAACAATGAATAATTCTAATGCACAGTCCCTTGTAACCACCACCGAATATGGTTTCTTCTGTGTGCTGTCTGCCCCTCCGAGATGGGTCCTTGTTGCCCTCCTTGTCATTGACAGCCTCTGTGTCTCCCAGGCACAGGTGCTCTGGCATTCTGGGTTGGCTGGCAGAAGGTTGCAGAGTGGAATTAAAGGGGGCTTCAGGCAAGAGATGATACATGAATAGGGCCTTGAGACATGGGTGGGGTTTCCAGAGAAGAACGTTAGGGGACAGCTGAGAGGTGAGGCCATGAGATGGATTAGAGATCCTTCCCAGGTAGTCTCTGCAGCTGTGCACATTGATGGGGTGCACACACACCTCTAGGGTCCAAAATTTAAGGTTATTAATGAGGTCCAATCCAAGGGTCAATTAATCATTGAGACTGTGTGTTTGGGGTAAAGTGGTATTGTTACGTGCAGTCGAGTCAATTACAAATCATAGTGAAGTACAACAGAGCGATGTACAACAGAAGGAAATACTGCCTGGTCCTGTGCCGTCCCCACAATCGTTGCTATGTTTGAGATTATTGTTGCAGCCACTGTGTCAATACATCTTGCTGAGGGTCTTCCTCTTTTTTCGCTGACCCTCTACTTTCCTAAGCATGATGTCCTTCTCCAGGGATGGTCCCTCCTGATAACATGTCCAAAGTACATGAGAAGAAATCTCGCCATCCTCACTTCCAGGGAGCATTCTGGCTGTACTTCTTCCAAGACAGATTTATTTGTTCTTCTGGCAGTTCACGGTATATTCAATATTCTTCACCAACACCATAATTCAAAAACATCAATTCTTCTTTGGTCTTCCTTATTCATTGTCCAGTTTGCACATGATATGAGGCTATTGAAAACACCATGGCTTGGGTCAGGCGCACCTTAGTCCTGAAAGTGACATCTTTGCTTTTTAACACTTTAAAGAAGTCTTTTGCAGCAGATTTGCCCAGTGCAATGCATCTTTTTGATTTCTTGACTGCTGCTTCAATGGGTGTTTATTGTGGATCCAAGTAAAATGAAATCCTTGACAACTTCAGTCTTTTCTATGTTGCTTATTGGTCCAGTTGTGAGGATGTCTGTTTTCTTTATGTTGAAGTTTAATCCATACTCAAGGATGTAGTCTTTGATCATCAATAAGTGCTTCAGGTCTTCTTCACTTACAGTAAGCAAGGTTGTGTCATCTGCATATCGCGGGTTGTTAAAGAGTCTTCCTCCAATGCTGATGTTGCGTTCTTCTTCATATAGTCCAACTTCTCGGAATATTTGCTCAGCACACAGATTGGAGAAGTATGTTGAAAGGATACAACCCTGACCCAAATCTTTCCTGATTTTAAACAGATTAAGTATGGTGAAAGGATACAACTCTGACATAATTTTTCCTGACTTTAAACCAAACAGTATCCCCTTGTTCTGTTCAGTCGACTGCCTCTTAGTCTATGTACAGGTTCCTCATGAGCACAATTAAGTGTTTTGTTATCCATAATTTGTTATGATCCACACAGTCGAATGCCTTTGCATAGTCAATAAAACACAGATAAACATCTTTCTGGTATTCTGTACTTTAGCCAAGATCTTCAGACATCAGCAGTGATATCCCTCATTCCATGCTCTCTTCTGAATCCAACTTTATTTCTGACAGTTTCCTGTTAATGTACTGCTGCAACCATTTTTGAATTATCTTCAGCAGAAGTTTACTTGCATGTGATATTAATGATGTTGTTTGATAATTTCTGCATTCTGTTGGATCACCTTTCTTTGGCATGTGCACAAATACGGATCTCTTTAAATTGGTTGGTCAGGTAGCTGTTTTCTAAATTTCTTGGCACAGACAAGTGAGAGCTTCTAGCGTTGCATCATTTGTTGAAACATCTCGATTGGTATTCCGTCAATTCCTGGAATCTTGTTTTTTGACAGACAAGTCTTCAGTGTAGCTTGGACTTCTTCCTTCAGTACCATCGGGTCTGAATCATATGCTACCTCCTGAAATGGTTGAACATTTACCAGTTCGTTTTGGTACAGTGATTCTGTGTATTCCTTCCGTCTTTTTTTGATGCTTCCTGGGTTTTTCAATATTTTTACCTAGCTTTGAGCATATGTCCATGGTCTTTGTCCCAGAATTCTGGCCACCAATGACCTGTGCTCCCTGTGGCTGGGCTACCCTGAGCCCTACTGCACCATCTGATGCCAGGGGACCTGATGAACCTTCCGTCCAGGAAGCTCCGAGGCGCATTCTCTTTCCTTAACCCCCAAGTCAAGCACTGAGTGACAAGACACTTTCCAGGCCCCTCTCAAGGTAAGGCTGAACTGGCCCAAGAATCTGCAGTGGACAGGGAGGCTGCGGGACTGGGAGGGAGGAACTAGCTTTAGGCAAGGGCTAGGGGAGATAATCCTTGCAGGTAGCAATACCTGGCCTCACATAGCAGGCTAAAGGGCATCAGGAAGGCCTGGTCTGTCTATGGCAGCCAGGGCCTTGGGCTAGAAATGGGAGCAATCTCTGCCCAAGATCAAAGAAGAAGGAAGGAACTGGGTTAAGAGAGGCTGGTGGAAGCAGGGACATCAGCCTAGGGAAATTCGCAGGAGTACAATGGGGGTCAGTGCTGGAAACAGGACCCTGACTCAGGAGGACCAGCTCCCTTGTAATGGCTAAATGTTGCAGGATTGATGAAGCACTTTCTCTATCAGGGTGGGGCAGGGAGGTGGTAGGCTGAGCTATAGGTAACTGCTTTGGGGCTGTCCTGTGCAGAAGAGGTAGGGGCTGCTAGCTGCTGGGTCTGACATCCTCTCCCAGCAGCCCACCCCATTTGCCCACCTGGGCAGGTCCCTGCTGAGCAGTCACTGACTCCTTGAGCCTTCTGAGGAGTCTGCAGACCTTTCTGTGCTGGGAAGTGTTAACAGGTGCCTAGTGACATTGCAGGCTGCTCAAACATTTCTGGACCATGAATAGCTGGGTCCCCAAGGCCTTCATACCCCACAAGTACTGTAAGTTCTCCTGCTCTTGGCAAGATGGATTCTAGATGGTTTCTGCTCTAAAAATCTAGTATGAGAAATGCTGAAGCCCTGAGTGGAATGGAGGCAGGGTCTGTTACCTGACGGTGTGAGCCCTCCCCCAGCACTCCTGAAAGAGGAGCCTTATCTCTAAACCCAGCTAATATGGGAGCCTTCACAGCTGGGCAGGGTGTGGGTACCTGGGACCACACAGAGTGGGGCCTCTGTGGGGGGGATGGGATGCATCAGGCCGGGCTGGGGTCACTTGAGGGAGCACACAGAGTCCCGGGCACTATAGAGCAGAGTTTAACTTTCTCTCCTTCTTCAGAATTGATTTCTCTTATCAGTTTTCCCCCAGCCCCCTCCCTCGCCATCTACTTCCACCCCAAAGAGAACAGACTCTATCTGAAGCACTATGAACTTTATTGCAGATTATGTTGGGGAGAGGGAAGGAGAGACGCACATGGTTGTGTGAATGACAAATGGGTAGAGAGGTGACATTCAGGTGTGACAGACCAAACGACAGTCATATGGGCACCGTGGCAGGCTGAGTAATGGTCCCCAAATATCTACACTCAAATTCCCATAAACTGTGAATATGTTATATGGTAAGAAGGATGTTGCAGGCATGATTACATTAAGGAATTTGAGATTGGGAGCTTATTTTGGATTATATGAGTGGGCCAAAGTAATCACAGAGTCTTTAAAGGAGAGGAGTCAATATGAAGACAGAAGCAGAGAGAGATTTGAAGACTCTACTGACTTTAAAGATGGAGGAAGGAGCCATGGGTGAAGGATGTAAGGACAGTAGCTCTACAAGCTGGAAAAGGCAAGGAAAGGGGTTATTCCTACAGCCTCAGGAGGGAGACCGGCCTGGGTCCACTGTGGTTTTCATCTGGTGGAACCTATTTCAGACTGTAAGATTATACATTTGTGTTGTTTAGAGCCACTAAGTTAGTGGTAATCTGTTACAGCAGCAACAGGAAGCACCACAGGGACAAATAAGCTGGCAGACGAATATAAACCTGAACATGGGCAGATAGGCTGGAGGGCAGACAGGTTACTAGGAGTTAGTTGGCTAGTTAGACATGCAGGTGGGTGGAGAAAGTTAGACAGAGAGACAGGGAGGGAACTCAGAGAAAGGTTGGCAGAGAGAAGGGCAGATAGGCTGGTAGAAAAAGGCAGGAGATTAGGCAGGTGGCAGACAGGAAGCCCAGTGATGGGAAGACAAGCAAGGGACAGGGACATGGGGACAGGAAGACAGGATAGAAGGCAGGAGGTTCTCAGAGCCAAATAGATGGGATGAGCCTACCCTTGTCCTATCGGGGTTAGAGGAGGTTATTCAGATGCAGATGAATACCATTACCAGACTTCAAAACAACTCCTGCCACAGGGTAGACGACCTTGGTGGGGTCTGGTGACAATTTAAAGTAGAGCAGGATCAGGACTACAGCCATCTTCAGCTCATTTATGACAAAATGCTTCCCAATGCAGTTGGGAAGGGTGGGGCAGCAAAGGAGAAGTGGTCTCACGCCTGGTTTTGAGCTGGGCAGGCATTGGCTATTGTGTCCCCCGTGTAAATGGGCATTTAGGGCCCTTCTTGATGGGGCTCAGCCCCTAGTCTTCTCCTTAAAGGTCACACACGCCTCTACTACCAAGTCTAGGTCACAATCTTCCCCCGATCTTTGACAAATCCAACTACTCTTCAAGGCCCAGCTCTTAACTCCTACTTGTGCTCCTAGCAACATTTTCCCCTGCTGGGCTCCCTCAGCAAATACAGTACTGAGTCCTAACAGCCTTTCTCATCGATGTTCTGTGAGAGAATTAAGCTCTACAGAAAATGATTTGAGTGATCACTTTCATAATTCCAAGGATGGTACAAGCTAGACCATTCTAGATGCAAAGGAGAGAAGTTAATTCCTTACATTTAATGGATCCTTTAGAGCATTAGGGATAAATTCTCTCACAGGATCTCATTGGGAAAGACTGGATTAGATATTCTTATGGGAACATTTACGGTTAGGTCAGAGTTTTCTCTTTTCCTCCAGAAGAACTCAGCTGTGACATAAGGGTAACTTTTTTCTGTCTGAGGCACATCCTGCCTGACACAGGGTAGATACTCTTTCAGTTATGTTTGCTAAATGACTAAATGAATGTTCAGAGGAGAAAGAACATATTGATATTAGAAAGGAAGGTCTGTGTTAAGAAGCAGCTTGAAATCCTCTGCTATAGAGGGTCAGTTGTCTAAACCATAGAGTTTAACCAAATGAATGGCTTTAAAGGTTTAATTATTGTCTTGTTCACTCACTGCAGTTTCAGGTTCCACAATGGGGAGGCCACAGTTCTGGATTTGCAGAGGGACTCGGCCATTCTGGCATGCCCTTGCCATCTAGGGGGACACACAGGTGTCTAGATCCTCACAGGGAGGACAAGATTGAGTGGTTTGATTGTCAGAGGGGCAACAGGGAAGCTTCCTGGAGAGGAAGGAGGGTGTAAGGAACTGAAAGCCTCCTCCTCTCCTCTCCCTGTTACACCATCAGACTTCTAATTAGTGTTCTAGACTCCTGTCCCTCCCTCATCTACTTATTCAATCAGTATATGTAGCCTTCATCCCTACTTCAGAATGTCCACTCCTTGACTTTCATCAGTCTCCTTACCTGTTTTTTTCTAATCTCTCTGACTCTGCTTCCTCCACTCTGCAGCCATGATGCTTCTCAGACCCTCCTATCTCTCCATCGCAACAGGACAGCACCCAAATACATCAGCTGGCCTTTAAAGCCCTGTGTGAGTGGTTGCCTCACCCATCTTTACCTGTCCAGCTCCACTTCCTAGTTAAGGCTCCTGTTGTTGGTATCCTGAGAATGCCCTCCCTCTGTCTCTGCCTGCCCACTTCCTCAAGGCTCAGTTGGAATGAACAGCCTGCCCTCATCCCGTTGTATAGCTGTCTTTCTCCCTCCCTTAGCCCCTGAGGCACCATTAGTGTTTCATTCAAGTATACATCCCAGTCCGATGCCTAGGACAATGCCAGGAACATAGGAGAAATAAAAAAACTACTCAGTGTGTGAAAATGTGAATGAATGAAAGGTTTCCATTTTGACCTACAGCTCTTCATTTCTGTAGAATACATTTCTGTCATTGACTGAAAACTCTTGGTGGTAGAGACAGTATCTTTCACCTGTGTACCCATATCCCAGACGGGAATTGGGACAGAGAGTAAAAGCTTAATAAATACTTTCATAATTGAATTACATTAATTTAACTGAATAAAATGGAATGGAATTAAATAAAATACTCTGACCTAGTAATTCAGCCACTAATGTTTCTACTGCCATCTGTGGCAACAGTATGACTTGCAGCCAATGTCAAGGAGGAAGTAATGCGTTTAGGGGAAACCAAAATCATAGAAAGGCAACTTGCTCAGAATTGTGGATTCATCACATATTTGTTTCTCCTAAATGGCCAACGGACAGGAAGAGATCCATATTTGTGCCCGTTCCAAAGAAAGGAGATCCAGCCGAATGCGCAAATTACTGAATGATATCATTAATATCGTAACCAAATAAAATTTTGCTGAAGATCATTCAAAAGCAGTTGCAGCAGTTCAACAACAGGGAACTGCCAGAAACTCAAGTCAGATTAAGAAGAGGATGCGGAACGATGGATATCATTGCTGATGTCAGATGGATCTTGCCTGAAAGCAGAGAATACCAGAACAATGTTTACCTCTGTTTTATTGACTACGCAAAGGCATTCGACCATGTGAATCATAACAAATTATGGATAACGTTGAGAAGAATGGGAATTCCAGAACACTTAATTGTGCTCATGAGGAATCTGTACATAGATGGAGAGACAGTTGATTGAACAGAAAAAGGGGATGCTGCATGGTTTAAAATCAAGAGATGTGTGCATCAGGGTTGTATTCTTTCACCATACTTACTCAATCTGCATGTTGAGCAAATAGTCTGAGAAGCTGGACTATATGAAGAAGATCACGATATCAGGATTGGAGGAGGACTCTAACAATCTGCGATATGCGGCTGACAAAATCTTGCTTTCAGGAAGCAAAGAGGACTTGAAGTACTTACTAATGAAGATCAAAGACTACAGCCTTCACTATGGATTACACTTCAACATAAAGAAAACAAAAATCCTCACAACTGGACCAATAAGCAACATGACCTTTAGCCAATAAACAGAGCAAGTACTGAAGTTGTCAAGGATATCATTTTACTTGGATCCACAATAAATGCCCATGGTAGCAGCAGTCAAGAAATCAAACGACTTATTGCATTGGCTAAATCTGCTGCAAAAGACCTCTTTAAAGTGTTAAAAAGCAAAGTGTCACTTTGTGGACTAAGTTGTGCCTGACCCAAGTCATGGTATTTTCAATTGCCTTATATACGTGAAAAAGTTATACAATGAATAAGGAAACTGAAGAATTGATGCCTTTGAATTATGGCATTGGTGAATAATATTGGATATACAATGGACTACCAGAAGAACAAATAAATTTGTCTTGGAAGAAGTACAGTCAGAATGCTCCTTAGAAGAGAGGATGGCGAGACTTTGTCTCACATACTTAGGGCATGTTGTCAGGAGGAACAAGTCCTTAGAGAAGGACGTCATGCTTGGTAAAAGTAGAGGGTCAGCAAAAGAGAGAGGATCCTCAACAAGATGGATTGACGCAGTGGCTGCAACAAGGGGCTCAAGCACAGCAACAGTTGTGAAGATGGTGCAGGACAGGGCAGTGTTTTGTTCTACTGTATGTAGGATCACTGTTAGTCGGAATTGACTAAATGGCACTTAACAACAAGAACAACAAATATTTACAAGTTCATGGCCATTTGTATTTCACGGGACAATTTCAGCAGCTTCTGAAGATTTTCACAGTACTCATTTTGGAGTACACTTGCTCAGTTCAACAGAATAGTTATTTCAAGTGTGTTTCATATTTTAGACACCAGGAACCTTTCAAATGCTGTTATAAATACAACTTTCTGGGTTTCCCCTTAAATCAGTTTATTTTGTCTTTTTTTTTTCTTTTTGTGCAAATGTAGAACTATGTGGACTTATGTGTAAATTCATTTTGAATAGATACCATTTCATATGAAGAAGTTTGCAAACTGGGGGAGTGGTCTTGGGTATGTGAAAATAACATGCAGTGAAAACTTTTTTTTTTTTTTACGTAGACTGTAAAATAGAGAAGATGCAAACGCTGTAAAATTTTCTTCAAAGCACGAGCATAACTTTTCAGGTATATGGTTTGAGAAGTTGAAATATACAAGGCATCTGGAATTTGAAACCATGCAAATTATTTGTTCCATGCAGCGGGGGTGGGGTGGGGGGGCAGATTGGTGAGTTAAGTAGAAAATGCAGTAGGCAAGATTGAGAAATATTAGAAAGACAGAAACCCATCCTCTAAGAATTTTGACAACTGAGAAAAGAACAACACCAGAAATGTGAAATGCACAAGAAACTCTAATTCTGAAAAGCCATAGTCCTGAAGTGAAGAAAACACCAGAATATACTAAACTTCGGAAAACTCACCCATTCTGAATGCCACTGGCCACTGGGAAAAAGCAGTGAGAGCAAAGCCTCCATGGCTTACCCTGAATTTCCATCTTTGTTTTGTACAAAGACACATACACAAGGCTGCATTCCCACAAACGCCAACATTAGCATGCATAGCCACGGCTGCCACCTCTACACATGAGAGATCACCAGCATCAGGGTGTACACCCATTGACTTGCCCCCACCACCACACACAGGGTGTCTCACCTTGATCTTCATGAGAAGGCCAGGAAGGTGTGGCTATATTGAGCACAGCTGGGTGCATACTGGGACGGATCAAACACCTGCAGACAGAGCACCAGGGCCTGGGGACCTAGGGGTCAACCTCCAGTACCAACCAACGGGGGACCAGCATTTCCAGAGGTGGGAGAGGGAGGAGGTGTTTGTTTTGAAAGATCTTCCCATCCCCTCATACCAGGGTCTCATACCTCTGGGTTTAGTCACACCTTCAGATTGTGGTGAAGGGCATAAAAGTCTAGTGCCACTGAGATTCCTGTAGGGCAGATAAGAGACAAGAGATAAGACTGATGTAACCATGGGGTATGGCCCTGGTGCTTCAGCCAGCAGAGGGAATGTGGATGCAGAAAAAGACCAGGTGTCACAAATCAGAGCCACTTCTTATCACTCTGAGTGGGATGATCCTGGTGTAGGGAGGTCAGGTGAACATAATGAAGTACCTTTGGGCAGGTGAGGAGCAGAAAACCATGAAACCAGGAGGGATAACCAAGAAAGAATCAGAGACTGAATGTTTGCAGTAACCCAAATGACAGCTCACATTTATGAAGTGTTTCCCATGTGCCAGTGAGAAATATATATTAGCTCATTTGATCCTTACAGCCACTCTCCATGCAAAGCACACTCATATTCCCATTTTTCAGATGAGACACCTAAGGCTCAGAGAGGTCAGGGGACTTGCCTAGGATCATACAGCTAAGATGTGGCAGGACTGGAATTCACATCCAATGGTAGGTGAGCCAACAGATGGATTAAAACCATGGCTGTAGTCTAGGATATGGTCATCAGCGGCTCTCTGCCATTATCTTGAGGGATCCTCAGACACATACCACACCTGACCCATGACACTGGATTCCCTGGTCTCCCTCATTTGCCCTGAAGCCTCATAAGGAAAGGACCACATCTCCCTCTGTCCCTCTCTGATTCTCTCTTTAGCCATCCACACTTCAGGAAATTTAACTTTAAGTGTAATGTCCAGAGACCACATCTGGAGGCTAACATTTCCTTGTGGAGAAGATTTCGTGGATTAAGTGGCATGAGTATAGTCCTTTACTTTCAATGCAATAGAATTTGTGAAATATTTCATCAAACAAACGGGATGTTAGAAAGCATGCAACAATTTAGACATGATGGCCATCTGAGTCCTGTGTCTTGAAGTTAGGAAAAAGGGCATGGAATGTTAGAATCAAAGTATGTCAGGGACACCAAATTGGAATGAACCGTGGTGTTATAAGACTATGGATTAGAAAGATGATGGAATGTTAGCCCTGCAGAATGTTAGAAGTTTAGGATCCTATTCCCGTAGAATATCAGAATTGAAAGGGACCTTACTAATCATTTAGACCAACTTCCCACGGTAGAAAATGCTCTTTAGGCACAGGGAAAGACATTGATATTTACTGACCTTTTGCTGTAGTCTAGCCCTGTGCCAAGAATTTCATATACCACAAAGCAAGTATTCATTTTACTGATGAGGAAATGGGGAACCACATGGCTCAGGAACTGCTCAAGGACAGATGGGTTTCTCACATTTCCTGTGTGTACTGTTGAGTGGTTAGTTTAAGGCTGTTGAGTGGTTATCCTAGGTGAAGTTCGTACCTCTGTGTAAGGAGTGTCCATCAGGGAAGGTGATGGAGTTGATGAACTCTTTGCCAACACTTGGCACTGGCAGGAAGATTCAAAGAGCCTTCTTGATGTACATGGTGGTGAAGGGCATCTGATCCAGGTGGTCCTTGAAATGAAGCCCAGCCTCAGGGGCAGGCAGGCCCTGGGCAGACCAGGGGCTTCTTCTCTCACAGCCAGGGCAGCACTTTCCATCCCTTGGGCGCTCACCATGTGATGGAGGTTCCATCCCTTAGGAGGCTCTGGATCTCCTTCTGGCAACTTTGCTGATGCTTGGGCTGCACAGCCAGGGCATAGAGGATCCAGGAGATACCACTGGCTGTGGTATTGTGGCCCTGGAACATGAACGTGTCCACTTCAGTTCGAAGATCCTGGTTGGACAAGCTGTTTCTGTTTTCCCTCAGGGGAAGCCATGTGGAGAGTGCAGGGTTTGCTCCCAGATTCTGCTATTCAGGACAAAGCCTCAGGCTTCTCCCACACTCATATTGGCACAGAGGAAGACGTCCAGGAAATCCAAGTGTCTCTTCTTTCTGATCTTTTCCAGCTCCCCTTCCTCAGCTTGATCACTTGTTCTGTCCCAGAAAAGTGATTACCAATGGGAAGTAAGAACCCTGGGCACACCAGCCACAGACACTCACAGTAGCCCCATCCACCCAACTGGCTACAATCTAGGTGCCAGGCCTGACTGAAGTGGAGCTTCGGATTGGGTGTGTTCACAGGTGAGAACTCTAACATATTTGATTGCAGGTCAGGACCCCTCTCTAGCAGAGCCCACGGAGCCTCTGCTTAAATGATTCCTGGGATGGGCTCTCATCAACAATCACCAAATGTGATGACACATGTAAATCTCTGGCACAGTACCTAGCACAACATCTCTGTTCCCATTCACTGCCCCAGAGATGTATCAATCCTGGGTGTGTACCAGGCCTTGTAGGGACACTGAGGGATCAGGGCAAGTTCCGTTTGACTGGGCCTTGGTGCAGGAGGGTGCCTGTCTAGGAGAGGGAGCCAGGATCTGTGTGCTGATGGGCCAGCTGGCAGGTATGGTGGAACCAGTAACCATCAGAGTTCAGACTAGATGATGTGATTTTGATAGAAGACACCCCTCAGACATGAAAACAACAGATTGTTCAGGACCCCTATGGCCTGGATGTAAGAGTGGGAGTTCCTCAAGGGGGTTGGAAACAGAAGAGACTGGAGAGAAGGGAGGTCTTTGACTCAGAAAATCCCTCAAACAGTAGGGACAATCAACTCTGAGGCATGCGTGTCTTCTGGTCTTATAGCGCTTGTGGTCCCCAGCCCATGAGCTGCCAGAATTCTACTTGTGCTAGGTAGGGATGAGGAATCTGTGGCTTGGGTCAGGATCCAGTATGTGGCAGAGTCGAAGTTTGTTCTGGGCTGGAGTTGAAGCTTAGTTTGGGCAGGAGCCAGTATCTGACTCTGTGAGGGGTAAACATCCTTGGAGCCCCACCTGACTCTCAGGTAAGGCTACCACCAGTTGCAAAGAAGAAGAACCCTGAAGTCAAAAGGCCTTTACTGACCTGTCCAACTAGACGTTGCCTGGGTGGCTGAAGGTGCACTTCATGATGATGTCCAGGGTCATTGTCTTAGGCTGGGTTCTCTAGAGAAGCAAAATCAGTGAAGCATGTATGTATGTATACAGACAGTTTTATATCAAAGGAAATGGCTCATGTGCTTGTAGAGGCTGGAAAGTCCCAAGTCCATGGGTCAAGTTGGAGGCTTCTCCTAACTCCGTAGCTGCAGGGGCTGGCAAACTCAAGATTGGCAGGTCAGGTAGTTGGCCTCTGGCTTACAGGCTGTGGAGGCTGACGGATACCAAGATCAGCAGGCAAGCTGCTAGGTCAAGTCCCAAGAACCAGAGGTAAGATGAGGAGCCAGCTGTGGTACCCAAAGCTAGCAAAAGCCAGTGAGCTTTGCCAGAAAGTTCACATATATTGGCTACAAGCCACAACCCCAAGGAAACTCCCTTTCAACTGATTGGCTGCGCATAGCATATCTTATCATGGAAGGGATAACATTATGTCAGATCTCATTATGGAGCTGATTACATCATTACACAGCTACAAACTACATCATAACTAACAAACCACTGAGAATCATGGCCCATCCAAGTTGACACACAACCTTAACTATCACTGTCATCAAGGAAATGTGTTCAGAGAGCTCTATAAGTGAGTCTGGGTGATAAGCTTTTCCTACTTTGTCCTGGGCAGGAGGAGGATATTGACCCTACTCAAACTCCCCAGAATGCCTGTGCTAATAAGGCCTGGCTCTCCTTTCTGTCTTCCCAGATGTCCTGTTGGGAAACCCTGTCTTTCTAAAGCAAATGCATTGTAGCAAAATAAGGCGTTAAAGCAAATATTTGAAAAGTGATATCTATTTTTCTCTCAGGTTTTTATTATAAAATTAAACATATCTGCTGGCAATAATATGTATCAAGTTTTGAATTTTAGTGACAATTTATGATGAAAACCAGCTTTTGGTTGACCAGAAAACATTATTTTTTCTTGGGACAAAGAGTTGGGGGACTGCTTGGTGTCCTAAGAGTTGAGCTAGACCTGAGGGACAGGTAGGACCCCAAGTTTAGGGATGTCTTAGGCAGAGTTCTGTAGAGAAGCAAAACCAGTGAAGCGTATCTATATTTATATCTATAACTATATATATGTGTGTGTGTATGTGTGTTGTTGCTGTTGTTAGGTGTTATCGAGTTGATTCTGACTCATAGTGACCCTGTGTACATACAATAGAACGAAACACCTCTGTCCTGCTCCATCATCACAATCGTTGTTATGCTTGAGCCAATTGTTGCAGCCACTGTGTCAATCCATCTCATTGAGGGTCTTCCTCTTTTTTGCTGCCCCTCTACTTTTCCTTCTCCAGGGGCTGGTCCCTCCTGATAACATGTCCAAAGTATGTGAGACAAAGTCTTGCCATCCTTGCTTCTAAGGAGCGTTCTGTCTGTACTTCTTACAAGACAGATTTGTTCATTCTTCTGGCAGTCCACAGTATAATCAATACTCTTTGCCAACATCGTAATTCAAAGGCATCAATTATTCTTTGGTCTTCTTCATTCATTGTCCAACTTTCACATGCATATGAAGCGATTGAAAACACCATGGCTTGGGTCAGGCGCATCTTAGTCCTTAAAGTGATGTCTTTGCTTTTTAACACTTTAAAGAGGTCTTTTGCAGCAGATTTGCCCAATGCAATGTGTTGTTTGATTTCTTGACTGTATATCAAGGGAATGGCTCATGTAGTTGCAGGGGCTGAACACCCAGCACCATCAGGTAAGCTGGCAGGCCTCTGGCTCACAGACTGTGGAGGCTGATGAATCCCAAGATCAGCAGGTAAGTTGCTAGCTCAGTTTCAAGAACTGGAGATCATATGAACAGGAGCCAGATGCAGGATCCATAGCGCGCAAAAGCCGGTGAGCTTTGCCGGAAAGTTCATATATATTAGATGCAGGCCACACCCCAAAAGAAATTCCCTTTCAATTGATTGGCTGCTTGTAGCAGATTTCATCATGGAGGTGATTACATGATGTCAGATCTCATTATGGAAGTGATTACATCGTTACATAGCTGCTAACTATATCATAACTGCCAAACCACTGAAAATCATGGCCCATCCAAGTTGAACCACATCTGCCCACTCAACAGGTGTTCACCATACCCTGGGCCAGAGATGAGTATGTGTATGTGTTCTGGGGAGACAGGATCAGAGGGACTACCAGAGACAACTTGGGAGGGAGCAAAATGTTCTGGGTGGGGGGTGGTGAGAAAGCCAATTTGAAGGCTATGACATTTGGAGAGAACTAAGAAGTGATGTGGAAGCAGCTAAGCTTCAGGAGGGCTCTTACCACAAAGAGGGTGGGGTCAGTGTCTGGTAAGAAAAAGAGAAATGAAGCTTGATTCAGGAATGTGTGTGGTGACAGTGGTGGCTGGGCGCCTGTTATTCTCTGTGAGCCAAAGAAATTGCTCATGGCAAACCTAACTGGAGAGGGGACCACAGTCCTAGTTATATGTACATACCAATCCAGGGGGTCACAAATCTGTAGATATCTTGAGACTTTGGGTATGAAATATAAAGAAGGGCATTTGTAAGAAAATGGAGGGGTCTGGATAAGGCAGATCACCATGAGGCAAGCGTGTGCCAGGTCACTGGCTGCCATCATTTCTTGATGATTGTGTGCTGGCAACCTAATTCAAGCTACCTCCCACTTGCCCCCCATCCTCTACTGCCTCTGTCCCCTTAGTCAATGAGGGCTCTGGGAGGCAGACTCAGTGTACCTTCAGCAGAAACCCATAGGAGTATGATGCTGAACTGGCCAAAAGAGAGACAATAGCCTCAATTCCAAACAGTAAGACAAAAACCTGTGTGTTTTCTACAATTCGTGGTGGATTTGTCACCCCATGACAGGCTAAAATGAGAGCTAATAGACCCACCACAGTGGGACTTGAGGAAATTTTTCTTTCAGTCTGGGGCATTGTATATAACAGAGCATCTCAATTTGCTTAAAAAAAAAAAAAAAAAAAAAGGAAATGAAACAAAAAAAGGGAATTTAGCCCCACACAGCTGTTTAAAGGTTCAGCACTAAGAAATTATTGTTGTCCTTAGTCTGAGTTGTGAGCTGGGAGAATGGTGGGTAGAGTGTTTAGTTATTGATGTTTGAACTATGCTCTCCTGGAATTTTAGAGAACCAGAGTCATGTACCCAAGAAGGAAGAGCTACTCCAGCTTGGACATGGGTTTCACTTTCACATGATCTCCCTGGGATCACCTTAATTTAGTCAGCATAACAGACTGGAATGAATACATTGCTCCCCATAGCAAGCGAGGACAGGCACATAGAAATTTCTCTACCCATTTCAGAAACCATTGCAGCTCTTGCTCTTTTTAGAACTGTAACCAATGGAGATACAAACCTTCTTTTTAGGTCCAGTGCTTGGAACGGGGGCCAAGGGTAGGACAACTGTAGGGTTTGTAGTTCTGGATCTATCAGCAGAGATTAGGAGTTTGGATCTGTTTTGATGACCTGTTCTGTGATCCAGACTCTTGTTGTCTTTCTAGAACTTGTCATATGGCCAGATGTCTCCCTCTGTTGGGTTGAGCTATGTGCCCTCACTAAAAACTGAGAACGTTACATATAGTAGATGTTTGATAAATGTTGTTCAGGATTGACTCCATGTTGTACAAAACTTTTTTTTTTTTAATTGTATTTTAGGTGAAAGTTAACAGAGCAAATTAGTTGCTCATTAAACAATTAATACACAAATCGTTTTGTGACATTGGTTGCCAACCCCACGATGTGTCAACACTCTCTCCTTCTCGACCTTGGGTTCCCCATTTCCATTCCTTCAGTTTTCCTGCTCGTTCCTGCCTTCCCGTCTTTGCTTTTGCATGCCCATTTAGCCTCATACACATGGCCAAACTACAAATATTATTGTTTGTTTTATAGGCCTGTCTAAAACAGGAGGGACTTCAGTACTGAGTTAAAAGGTTGTCTGGTGGCCATACTCTTGTGGTTTCTCCAGTCTTTATCAGACCAGTAAGTCTGGTTTTTTTTGTGAGTTAGAATTTTGTTCTACATTTTTTTCCCACTCTATCTGGGACCCTCTATTGTGGTCCCTGTCAGAGCAGTCAACGGTGGTAGCTGGGCACCATCTAGTTGTTCTGGATTCAGTCTGGTGGAGACTGTGGTAGTTGTGGTCCATTAGCCCTTTGGATTAATCTTTCCCTTATGTCTTGGGTTTTCTTCACTCTCCTTTGCTCCGGATGCTCCAGATGGGGTGAGACCAGTAGATGTATTTTAGATGGCCACTCACAAGCTTTTAAGTGCTGCTCACAAAAGTAGGATGTAGAACATTTTCTTTATAAACTATGCTATGCCAATTGAGCTAGATGTCCCCTGAGACCATGGTCCCTAGCCCTCAGCCCAGTAACTTAGTCCCTCAGGGAGTTTGGATATGTCTATAAAGCTTCTTTGACTTTGCCTTGGTCAAGTTGTGCTGACTTTCCCAATACTGTGTACTGTCTTACCCTTTACCAAAGTTACCACTTACTTATTGTCTGGTTAATTCTTTTCCCTCCTCACCCTCATAACCATCAAAGATTGTTTCTTTCTGTGTGTAAACCTTTTCATGAGTTTTTATAATAGTGGTCTCATACAGTATTTGTCCTTTTGTGACTGACTTATTTCACTCAGCATAACGCCCTCCAGATTCATCCATGTTGTGAGAAGTTTCGCAGACTCATCATTGTTCTTTATCGTTGCAGGGTATTCCATTGTGCATATGTGCCATAGTTAGTTTATCCATTCATCTGTTGTTGTGGCTTAGGTTATTTCCATCCTTTTGCTATTGCGAATAATGTTGCAATGAACACGGTTGTGACGGTTCTTATTTTTCTAGGATATATTCCTAGGAGTGAGATTACTGGGTCGTATGGTATTTCTACTTCTAGCTCTTTAAAGAAGCACCATATCATTTTCCAGAATGGTTGTACATTTTGCATTCCCACCACGGGTGCATGAGAGTTCCAATCTCCCTGCAACCTCTCCAAGATTTTTTTTTTAATTTTTAATTTTTTTAATATTTTATTGTACTTCAGGTGAAGGCTTACAGAACAAATAGTTTCTCATGAAACAGTAGTA
>NW_004443951.1:9241156-9259590 GCF_000243295.1 Trichechus manatus latirostris | reverse complement strand
GGTGGATCCGCGCTGCGTTAGCTGGTAGGGGACCTCTGCATGAATCTCTCCTCGCTCTCTATTCTCTTTCAGTATTCTCACTCCATTTGGTGCTCAGCTGAGTTCTTTATCTCTTCATTTGATGTTCTAGGGTTTCAGGATTGTTGATTCTCTGTTTGGCTTAGTTTTTTGGATCTTTGCTGTGGAGTGACAGCGTAGTGCTTCTGCCTAGAGCGCCATCTTGCCGGAACTCCTCCAAGATTTATTATTTTCTGTTTTTTTGATTCATGCCAATAATGTTTGTGTGAGATAGTATCTCATTGTGGTTTTGATTTGCATTTCTCTGATGGCTAGTGACTGTGAGCATTTCCTCATGTGTCTGTTGACCGCTTGAATGTCTTCTTTGGTGAAGTGTGTGTTCATATCTTTTGCCTATTTGTTTTTTTAATTGTACTTCAAGTGAAGGTTTACAGAACAAATAGTTTCTCATTTAACAGTGGCCTGAGGGAGGAGCCCTGTCTCTAAATCCAGCTAACATGGAAGCCTTCAGGAGCTGGGTGGAGTGTGGGCATTGAGGACCACACAGAGTGAGGACTGTGTGGAAGGGCTAGGAAGCATTGGGCTGGGATGAGTTTACTTGAGGTAGCACACAGGGTCCTGGGCACCACAGAGAAAGTGTCAGCTCTCCTCTCCTTCCTCAGCAGGGACTTCTTTCCTCACCCCCTCTCTTCCCTGCCTTCCTTCTCCATCCCAAGGAAAACAGAGACTACTTGAAGCACTGTGCAGTTTATTCTACCTGGGTAGTGTTGGGGAAGGGGGAAAGAAGCAGAAATGTGCGTGAATAACAAATTGTGTAGAGAGTGATAGACCAGAAGGCAGTCCTAAGAGGACTGGCGTGCTGAACAATGGCCCCCAAAGGACTACAGTCAAATCTGTGGAAACTGTGATTATATTACCTTTTGTGGCAAAAAGGACTTTATAAGTGTGATTACATTAAAGATTTTGAAATGGAGAGATTTTTCTGGATTATCTGTGTGAGACCAAGTTACCACAAAGTTTTTTTATAAGAGAGAAGGCAATATGAAGGCAGAAGGAGAGAGAGATTTGAGATGCTGCAGGCTTTGAAGATGGAGGAGGGAGATGTGAGTGAAGAAATTGAAGGACAGTAGCTCTAAATTCATTGGCTGTGAAGCAGATTCTGACTCATAGTGACCCTATAGATGACAGCAGCTCTAGAAGCTGGAAAAGGCAGGGGGATGGATTCTCCCCTAGAGCTGCTGGAGGGAGATTGGCCTGGCTCCACTGTGGTTTTCATCTGGTAGAATCCATTTCTTCTGACCTTCAGAACTATAAGAGAATAAATTTGTGTTGTTTTTAGCCACTTAGTTTATGGTAATTTGTTATAGCAGCATCAGGAAACTCATACGAGGCCAGGCAAGTGGACAGAGGGAAAAGACCAGTAGATGGATAGACAGGCTGGAGGGCAGGTGTGTGAGAGATGTAGGTGGAGAAAGGAAGACAGACAAACAGGGAGGGAACCTGGAGAAAGGTTGGCAGAGAGAAGTGCAGGCAGTCTGGTGGACAGGAGTCAGGATGTGACTCAAGTGGAAGATAGAAAGCAGGAGGATGGGCAGACACACCAGGGACAGGGGCAGCGGGACAGAAAGACAGGATGGAAGGCAGGAGGCTATCTCAGGGAAATAGTTGGGATGAGCCTGCCATTATCCCCACCGGAGTTAGAGGAGCTTCTTCAGGTGCAGGTGGATCCCATTCATGGACTTCAACACAATTTCTGCAACAGGGATGGGAAGCCTGGTGGGGTCCAGTGACAGCTCAAAGCGGAGCAGGGTCAGGGCTACGGCCACCTTCAGCTCATTCATGGCAAACTGCTTCCCAATACAGTTTCTGGGCCAGAGAGGGACATTCAAGAGGAAACAGCCTCAATCCAGGTCCTGAGCTGGGCAGGCATTGGCCACTAAGCCCTCGTTGGTGGGGCCGAGCCCCTAGTCCTCTGCTTACAGGTCACACATGCCCCTATCCCCAAGCCTTTGTCACATAACCCCCTGACTTTTGACAGATCTGATCACTCTTCCAGGCCTAGCTTCTAACTCCTACTTGGGGTCTCAGCAACATTTCCCCTTGCTGAGCTCTCTCTGAGTAATATAAACTGATATATTTTTCCTGTTCTCTGCTGATTCTTGCCAGCGGGAAGTCAAGATTTGTGGGCTGAGAGTAGGCTACTAATCTTGTTAACAACTATGGGATGGGTGGTGGAAATGAAAAGTTTTGCAAAGGAGGGAACATTTGATATAGACTTTGAAGATGGAAGTCCATTCCAGAATGGAAGGCCATTCTAAGCAAAGGGAGGAGCATGAGAAAGGGTGGGGGTACAAGAGTGAGTGCTTAATAGCCTTTTTCAAATGGGTTCTGTGAGACAATTAATCTCTTCAGAAAATGATTTGAGTGGCCAGTTTCATAGTTCTAAGTGTGGTACAAGCTAGACCATTCTAGATGCAGAGGAGAAAAGTTAATTCATTACATTTAATGAATACCTTAGAGCTTTAAGCCTTAATTCTCTCATGGAATATGGTTGAGAAAGACTGGGCTAGATATTCTCATGGGGACATTTAAGTTTTGCACAGAATCTTCTCTTTCCCTCCAGGTACCTCAGCTGTGGTGTAAGGGCAACTTTTCTCTGTGGTAACCCTGCTTGGCACATGTAGGGGCTCAGTTATGTTTACTGAATGAGTGAGTAAATGTTTGGAGGGAAAGGAATAGGTCTGATCTTAGCAAGAAAGGTCTGTTGTTAAACAGCAGCTTGAAATCCTTTGTCAGGAAAGGACGAGTGCTCTAAGCTGCAGAGTTTAATCAAATGAAGGGCTTCAAAAAGTGAATCACCGGTTTGTTCACTCACTGCACTAACAGTGTCTGGTTCCACAATGGGAAGGCCGCTGTTCTGGGCACTGCAGGGGAAGGTGGGCCACACTCTCAGGCCCTCACCACCGAGGAGGACACACTGGTGCCCAGATCCTCAGAGGGAGGACAAGATGGGGTGGCGTAGGAGAGTCATAGGGGCAACAGGGAAGCTTCCTGGGGAAAAGGGGGGATGTAGGGAACTGGAAGTCTCCTCCCGTCCTCTCCCTGTTGTACCCTCAGACTTCTAATTAATGGTCTAGATCACTCTCCCCTTTACCCCCTTTTCAACCAGCTTCTGTAGCCTTCATTCTTACTCCAGAAATGTCGCCTCCTTGAGATCCCTCATTCTCCTTACCTGGACTTTTCTGGTCTTCCTGCCTCTGCTCCCTCCACACTGAAGCCATAGCCCTGCTCAAACCCCGTTCTCTCCATGGCAGGTAGAACAGAGCCCAAACACCTTTGCTGGTATTTAAAGCCTGTTTGGGCAGTTGCTTAACCCAAATTTACCTGTCCAGCTCTACTTTCTAGCTGAGGTTCCTGTCGTTGGCATCACTGAGCATGCTCTCCCTTCACCTCTGCCTGCCCACATCTTCAAGTTTCAGTTGTAATGAACAGCTTGCCCTCATCCTCTCTTCCAGCTGTCTCTCTCCCCTGTCCCCCAAGGCATCATTAGTGTTTTATTCAAGGACACATCCCAGTCCAGTGCCTAGGACAGTGCTAGGAACATGGGAAGAATAAACAACTACTCCATGAGTGAAAGAGTGAATGAATAAATTAATGATGTCTTTACCTACAGCTGTTTATTTCTATGTGTTCTGTCCTTGGCTGAAAACTCTTAGAGGCCCAGACAGTAACTTTCATGTCTGGGTTACCATCTCCCAATACAGGACTTGGCACACAGAGCATATACTTATTAAATACTTCTATAGTTGAATTATAGCAATTGAATTGAGTAAATACAATAAAATGGAATAGAGTCAGATCAAATCAAATATTACTTCTGACCTAGAAATTCAGCTACCCAAGGCTCTACTTCCAACTAGTAGTGGCAACATGGTTTACAGCCAGTGTTTAGAAGGAGGAATCAATTCAGGGGAAATGAAATCCTGGAAAGCTAATCTGTGCAAGGACAATATGCTTAAGGCCAGATGTCTGAAATATGACTCATCCATTGAAGAACTAAGAGAATTATGGATTTTTCAAAATCTTTCTATGTTAAATACTTACAATGTTTATGACAACTTGTATTTCACAGGACAATTTCGGCAGCCTTTGATATTTTGACAGCAGCCATTTTGAGTGTACTTTTCTCAACTGAATAGCTGTTTCAAGTGTGTTTTATAAGTTACACAGCAGGAACCTTTCAAATTCTAAGTTTCATATGTAATATGGGTTTTACCTTAAAAACTATTTATTGTTCTTATTTATGCTTTTTTCTTTCTTTTTTTTTTTTTTTGTTAGTGTTGAACTTTGTAGAAAACCAAACCAAAAACCAAACCCATTGCCATCGAGTCTATTCTGACTCATAATGACCCTATAGGACAGAGTAGAACTGCCCCTTAGGGTTTTCAAGTTGCTGCTGGTGAATTTGAACTGCCGACCTTTTGGGTAGCAGCCATAGCTCTGAACCACTGCGCCACCAGGTCTCCGAACTATGCAGACTCTGTGTTAATTCATGGTGTATAGAACCCACTTCATATGAAGAATTTTGTAAATTAGGAAAGTTGTCAAGGGAATGTGAACATTAACATTCAGTGAAAATTTTTGTTGGGATAGCCTGCAAAATAGAGAAGACTCAAATTGGTGTAACACTTCCTTCAAAAGGCAACCATAACCCTTCAAGTATATGGGTTGTACAATTGAGACATGCCTATGGAATCTGAAACCCATAGAATCTATTTGTTTCAGTTGGAAGTCAGATTGTTGAATTAAGTAGGAAAGGCAGTGGGCTCCACTTAGAATGATTAGAAATAGAGAAATCCACCTCTAAAAACTGTGACAACTGAGAAAAACACACCAGAAATGTGAAAAGTCCAAGGTATTCTGCCCTGAAAAAATAGTCCTAGAGTGATTAAAACACCAGAACACACTGAATTTTGGAAAATCCACTCATGCTGAATGTTGGCTGCCATTGGGAAAGAGCAGTGGGAGCAAAGTCTCCATGGCTCACCCAGACATTCTTTCTTTCTTTCTTTTGTACAGAGACACATACAAGGCCCCCTTTCCACAAACACCAACACTACCAGGCACAGTTGAGGCTGCCATCTATGCACATAGGAGATCACTACCATCAGGGCACACACCCAGAAAACCCCTCTCCATTACCACACAAAGGAAGTCTCCTCACCTTGATCCTGCTGAGAAGGGCAGGAAGGCATGGCTATGTTGAGCAGAGCCCGGTGCAAACCGGGAAGGATCGAACACCTGCAGAGAGAGCATCAGAGCCAGAACAACTAATGGTCAAGCCCTTCCTTCCAAAGCATGAGGGGGTGTGACTGTCAGAGGTAGGAGGTTTAAGAGGTGTTGTTCTTGAGAAATCATCCCATCCCTGTTTCACGGGGCCTCATACCTCTGGGTTCGACCACACTTTTGGGTTGTGGTGAAGGGAGTAAATGTTCAGTGTGACTCTGATTCCTGTGGGGCAGGTTAGAGACAGAGAAAAGACGGACATACCTATGGGGTGTTTCCCTGGTACTTCAGCTAGTAGAATTCACTTGGATATTCAAAAGGACTGGGTGCCACAAACCAGGAAAAACAAAACAATCGAAGGCTGACTCTGTAGTAACTCAAGTGTCAGAGGGGAATATACATTAACTCATTCTATCCTCACAACCATCCTGCATGGAAAACATACTCACTTCCCAGTTTTTAAAATGAGACACCCAATGCTCGGATTGGCTGGGTGATTTGCCAAGGATCACACAGCTAGTATGTAGCAGAGCTGAGTCAAATCAATGGGAGGTGAGCCAATGGAGAGCCTCTGACCATGGCCGTGGTCTCACATCTGGTCATCAGCTGCTCTCTGCCACCATCCTGAGTGTTCCTCAGAGCCTGGATCCCACCTAACCCATGACACTGGATTCCCTGACTCCCTCATTTACCCTGAAGTCTCATAAGGAAAAGATCACATCAACCTCAGCCCTTCTCTGATTCTCTCTTGAGCCCTTCCACATCTCAGGGAATTAGGATTTTAGAACAGAAGAGGCCGCATTCTAAACCTAAAATCTTCTTGAGGAGATGACTCAATGGATTGAGCCAGTGGGTGGTGCAAAGGTTCAGCTGCTAACCAAAAAGTTAGAGGATCAGGTCCATGCAGAGTTGTCTTGGAAGAAAGGCCTGGTGATTTACTTCCAAAAGACCAACCATTGAAAACCCTGTGGAATACAGTTCTACTCTGACACACATGGGGTCGCCATGAGTCGGGATCTCTGATTCAGTGGGAACTCACTGGCAATTCGTGGTGGTGGGGGATGTAGTTCCTGGCAGTTAGGTGAGTGAGTGTGGTGAAGTTCATACCTTTGGGTAAGGAGCGTCCATCAGGGAAGGTGATGGGCTTGCTGAGCACCCTGGAAATGTTTGGCACAGGAGGGTAGATTCTCAGAGCCTCCTTGATGCACATAGTGGTGTAGGGCATCCGGTTCAGGTGGTCCCTGAGAAGAAGCCCAGCCTTAGGGGCAGGTAGGCGCTAATAGACCAGGTGCTTCTCCTCTAACAGAGAGGCAGAGCTCCCCGATCTCTTGAGCACTCACCATGTGATAAAAGCTCCATCCCCAAGGAGGCTCTGGATTTCCTCCCGACAAGCTTGCTGATGCTTGGGGTGCATGGCCAGGGCATAGAGGATCCAGGAGATACCACTGGCTGTGGTGTCATGGCCCTCAAACATGAATGTGTCCACTTCAGCTTTAAGGTTCTGGTCGGACAGGCTGTGTCCATTCTCCATCTGGTGGAAGCCATGTGGAGAGTACAGAGTTTGCCCCCAGACCCTGCTTTTCTGCACAAAGCCTCAGGCCTCTCCCACACTCACTTTTGCACATAGCAGAATGTCTAGGAAATCCAAGTGCCTCTTCCTCCTGATCTTTTCCATCTCTCCTTCCTTCTGCAGATCAGCCTTCCTCAGCTTGATCACTTGCTCTATCCCAGGACAGTGATTACCAGTGGAAAGTAAGAACTCTGGGCATACCAGCCATAAACACCCACAGCAGCCACATCAGCCAATTATAATTGGCACCAATGTGGGCATCAGGCCTGACTGAAGTGGAGCTCAGGATGAGTGTGGGATTGTCTGTGGGTTGGAGGTGAAAGCACTAGCACCAGTGGATTGCAGGTCAGGACTCCTTCACTAGCAGAACCCATGGAACCTCTGTTTGAATGTTTCCTGGGAGGGGGTCTCATTAACCATAACCAAATGTGATGACACAAGTAAAACTCTGGCACAGTGCCTGGCACACAACATCTCGATGCCCATCCCCTGCTCCAGACACCTACCCACCCTAGGTGTGTACCAGGTCCTGCAGGGGCACTGAGGGGTCTGGCTATGCCAGAGGAGTCAGGGCAGGTTCCTTTGGGTTGGCCTTGGTAGAGGAGGGGGGCTTCCCAGGAGGAGAACTCAGGACCTGTGTGCTGATGGGCGACCTGACAGGCGTAGTGGCTCAAGCGACCATCAGGGGTCAGCCTATAGATGAAGTCACTCTGGTAGAAGGCATTCCTCAAACGTGAACAAATTAACTTGTTCAGGTTCCCAACAGCTTGGATGTAGGAGTGGGAGTTCCTGAAGGGAGAGAATGCAGAAGAGATAAAGGGGGGGGAGGCCTCTGACCCAGAGGTCGGGTGGGAATCTGGGTGGAGACAACTTCAAACAGCATGGACAGGCACCACTGTGGCATCCATGTCTTCTCGTCTCAAAGCCTGTGTGGTCCTCAGCCCTTGATAAGATGGCATGAACAGCCAGGCTTCTACTTACGTGTCTGAGTCTGGGGATAGAATCTTCTTTTGTGCTGAGGTGAGCATCCAAGGTGCTCCACCTATCTGTCAGGTAAGTCCACAGCCAGTTGGTACAAACAAAGATCCTGATGCTGAGTGTTGTTACTGACCTGTCCAACTGGATGCTGCCCTGGTAGCTGAAGGCACACTTCATGATAGTGTCCAGGGTCATCAAGGAGACATGTTCAAAGAACTCCACGTATGGGTCCTGGGTTATAAGCTTTTCCCACTTGTCCTGGGAAGGAGGGGAACATTGACTCTATCAGACTCCCCCAGAAGGTCCTTGCTGATCAGGCTAGACTCTGTTCTCTGTCTCCCTGGATGTCCTGTTGGGAATTCCTCACTTTCTAAAGCAGATGGCATTGTACCAAAGTAAGACTGTAAAGCAAATGTTTATAAACTGATGTCTATTTTCTCACCAGTTTTTATTATGTAGTTAAAGACATCCTCTCATAATAGTCTTAATCAAGTTTTAAATTATGGAACAATTTATGATGGTAACTACCTTTTGGTTGACCAGAAAACACTTTTTTCAGGGTTCTTAGAGTAGGGGGATCTGGTTTCCTGAGAGCTAAGGTAGTCCTGAGGGACAGGTTGTACCAAATTTTTAAGGATCAAACATGTCAATGCAAGATAAAGCCTAAAAGGTCAGGATGAGGTCTTTCATGGAATGGACATCAGGGACTTCAATTCCTTTTCATTCAGCAATTTTTTTACTGAGCCCAAGGCGAGTGACAAATCAGAGCCCTGATGTATGGCAGTGGCATGACAGAGTCTGGACCATGAAAACGTAGACCCAGTGTCCATTTCTCTATGGAGTGGTTCAAATTTATGCACAAGCCCTGGGCCTCAGGCCAGAGACATCCTGGATGTCCTTCTTGCCACTGAGGCTGGCACTGCCTAGGCCAGCCAGGTGCAGCTTGTCCTGTTGTGCAAGGGGCATTGACCATTCCTCTTTCCACAGTGCTGAACACATGGAGGTTGGTGGTGAGGGGGTCCCTGCATAGAGTCTAACCCACTCTTTTTGGGTGATGAGCAAAGTGTGGATCCAAGATAGTGGCTGGCTCATCTCCTATCCCACCTGCTTTTGGAGAAAACTGCTCTCACAGCGGTGGTGTGATAATTTGCTTTTTGGTAAGTGCTGGAGGCATTTTCAGTCAATTAGGAGAGGGATTTTATTCATACCAACATGAGAATGGAGCTTCTTTCTATGTGCTGAAAAGCCAGTGTATTTGGGCATATGTACAAGAGTGTGTAAGAGTGCATGCTTGTGTATATCTGCCAAGTACTTCTTGATGTGTCTAAATATGTGTGTATGTGTGTCAGTAGGTTAGTCTGAATCTGTGTCTCAGCATGGCAGTAAGCACATGTGTGTTGGAGTATGGGAATCACATCAGAGTGAGTGATACCGCATGTAAGTGTTTGCGGGAGCCAAGAGGTCCTTGCGTTTCAAGTGTGTCTAAGAGCTTGACAATATGTATGTGCCTTAACAGGGGGTGATGTGCATGTCTGTGGGTCTGAGAGTGTCATTGTGTATGACTGTGTCTGACAGACGTCCCTAGGACAATGTGTTTGACAGTGGAATGTGTGTGGGTTTGGTGTGTGTGCAGGGGTCTGCGAGTGAGGGTGTGTGTGGAGGTGAGAGAGAGAAAGAGAGATAGATACCCACTCACCAGCATAATTTGGACAGAGTCAGCCATGATCCTCACGTAGGTCTTCAGGATGTCATAGTGGAAGGCTGGAGTCAGCATCTGCCGGTGCTGGAACCATGTCTGTCCATTCAACAGAAGCAAACCATATCCTGGGCCAGAGATGAGCGAGTGTATGTGTGTTGGGAGAGACAGGATCAGAGGGACTACCAGACACAATCTGAGAGGGAGCAATGCTGTCATCAGGGAAGAAACCCATCTGAAGACATCATGTGCAAAGGCTGGGAACGCTTTTCACATTTCAGGAATGTGAGTTGCTATTTTGGCTGGTACATAGGATATGATTATGATAGCTATGAGATAAAAGTTGAAAGTGATAATTAAGGGTGGGTCTTAAATGAGTGTTAAGCTTTGACATTTGGAAAGAACTGAGAAGAGTTGTGGAAGGAGTAGAGCTACTGGAGAGCTCTGATCAAGAGGATGGGGTCAGGGTCTGAGAAAAGAAGAGAAATGAGGCTTGATTCAGGGGTGGGGGTGGTGACAGTGATGGATGGACACATGTTGTTCCCTGTGAGCCAAAGAGATCGCTTGTGGCCAACCTACCTGGTGATTGGAAGGCAGTTGTTGTTTAGACATACGTACCAATCCAGGGGACCAGGAATCTGTAGGGCTCATGAGATTTTGGGTCTGAAAGTTTAGGAAGGGCACTAGGATGAGAGTGGAAGGGATCAGGCAAGGCATCCTGCAGGAGGCAGCTGTGTTCCAGACCACTGGCTGCCATCATTTCTTGATGATTGTCACCTGTAAATCTATGCAAAGCCTCTCACTTGCCTCCTGTCACCTACTCTATCTGTCTCAATAGTCAGTATGGACGCAGTGAGGCAGGCTCCGAGTACCTGCAGCAGAAACCCATAGGGGTAGAATGGTGAATTTGCTAGAAATGTAGGCAATGTCTTAAATGCCAATCAGTGAGACAGAAGCCTTGTGGCTTTTCTAGGATTTATGGTGACTTTGCCATCCCATGTCCCGGACAAGCAGAATGTCTTAGTCATCTAGTGCTGCTACAACAGAAATACCACAAGTGGATGGCTTTAACAAAGAGAAGTTTATTCTCTCATAGTCCAGTAGGCTACAAGTCCAAATTCAGGGCATCAGCTCTAGGGGAATGCTTTCTCTGTTGGCTCTGGAGGAAGGTCCTTGTGATGCATCAGTCTTCCCTTGGTCTGGGAGTATCTCAGCGCAGGAAACCTCAAGTCCAAAGGACACACTATGCTCCTGGCACTGCTTTCTTGGAGGTGTGAGGTTCCCATGTGTCTCTGTTCACTTCTCTCTTTTATATCTCAAGCGAGATTGGATTAAGATACAATCGAATCTTGTATACCTCATCAGTATAACCTCAGCATAGTGATAGAGTTTACAACACATAAGGAAATCACATCAGATTACACAATCATACAGTACTGCGAATCATGACCCAGCCAAGTTGACAGATATTTTTGAGGGACACAGTTCAATCCATGACACAGGAATAATAGCTACCAGACCCACCCCAGTCTGGACAGAAAATTTGTCTTTCAGGTACGGGGCAGTGTACTCCACAGAGCATCTAAATTCTGTGGAAGGAAGGAAGGATGGAAGGAAGAGAGGAATGGAGAGAGGCAGAGAAGAAGACAGAGAGGGAGGGAGGGAGATAAGGAGAGACAGAAATAGAATGAAGAAGGAGGGAGGGAGGTAAGGAGAGAGAGAAATAGAAGGAAGAAGGAGGGAAGGGGGAAGGGAGGAAATTCTGCCCCAAACAGATATTTTAAATGTCCAGCACTAAGAAGTTATTGTTGGCCTGAGGCTGGGTTTTGAGTTGAGAGGATGGTTGGTAGTGTTTAGATATTTATATTTGACCTGAGCTCTCGTGAAATTTTACTCAAGAGGGAGGACCTGTACCCGAGAGGAAGGAGCTGCTCCAGCCAGATGTAAGTTTTGCTCTCACCTGGTCTCCCCAGAATCACCTTCGCGTAGTCGGGATCATAGACCTGGAAGGCAAAATTGCTCCCCCACAGCCAGCGAGGACAGGCACACGGGAATTTCTCTACCCATTTCAGAAAATGTTGCAGCTCCTGATCCTTTTGAAACTGTTATGGAGGGAGAGACAAATTAAAACTTTATTTTAGGCCCAGTACTTGGAGTAGGGATGAAGGATAAGACAGCCACAGGGATGGTAGTTCTATATCTACCAGCAGAATTTAGGGGTTTAGAACTGTTTCTGATGAACTGGTCTTTGATCTAGACTCTTGTTATTGATCTAGGACATGTCATATGGGCAGATCTGTTCCCCTGTTGGGCTGAGCTTTGGGCCCTCACTCAGAACTGCTTCCAGAACCTTACACATAATAGGCATTTGATAAATGTTGTTTAGGGACTGACTCCAAAGTGAACAAATCATTTTCACAGGCTTACATTATGTAATGCTCACAGCAAATCTGTGGTCAGGTAGGGATTATTACTTTATCCTATTTTACAGAAGAATGAGGAAATCAAGGTTAATTATATTGCCAGGTGTCCTGGGTTTAAACTCAAGCCTGCTGACACCAGGTGTCTTTCCCCTGGGCTACCACAGCTCCTTGGTGTCCCTGTATTATCATATTAATCTCAGTATGTCCTAGTTGTTGGTTACCCTGTTAGCAAATTCACTTTCAATACTTGTTATCCCAGTTTTCTTAGAGCCCAGCATAAAGTATAACCAAAAAAACCCAGATCTGTTGCCATCAAGTCGATTCCAACTCATAGTGACCCTTATAGGAGAGTAGAACTGCCCCATAGGTTTTCCAAGAAGCAACTGATGGATTCAAACTGCCGACCTTTTTGGTTAGCAGCCAAGCTCTTAACCACTATGCCACCAGATCTATAGCATAGGGTATACAGCTCATAGGAAATATGGCTTTTTTAAAAGAAAGAATGAAAGGAGGGAAGGAGAAAGGGAGGGAAGGGGGAAAGATGGAGAGAGGTAAAGATGGAAGGACGGATGGAGGGGGAGGAAAAAAAGAAGGAAGGAATGAGGGAAGGGGAGAAAAAAAGAAAGGCAGGAGGGAGGAAAGGAGAAAGGGGGGAGGGAAAGATGGAGAGATGGAAAAATGCAGAAAGGGAAAGACAGAGGAAGGAATGGAGGGAGGGAGAAAGGGACGAAGGAAGAAAGGAAGGCAAGAAGGGAAGGGAAAGGGAGAGAGAGAGAGGAATACATGTAGGAAAGTGAATGTGTGAGTCTTTGTTAATATTTTTGTTGCAAGTGACAGAAAAAATCTTGAGCAATTTAAGAGATAAAAAGAAAAGAAGACTAGGAACACAGGGTTATCTCAAGGAGCTCAAGGGTAGGCGGCATACAGAATTCTGGAAAGGGCAGAAACAAGGACTGGGGAACTGCTGGGACTCTGAGTCTCTAGTTCTTTCTTAGTTTACATGCAGATATTAATTCATTCAACAAACATTTATCAAGGACCTACCATGTACCGGGCACTTTTCTAGAAGCTGGGGATACAGCTTTGAACAAACAATTCTTGTCCTTAAGTAGCTTAGGTTTATGTGGTGGAAAAGAGCAGTTCTACCCTTACTGTGCTGACACATTTCCCTTCTACCAGTGTCTGATTGGCTCTGCTGAGTCCTAGTCCAAGAATCTGGTTTGAATAGCATGGATGAGGGGTCCTCCTGGTACAATCAATTGTGGCATAGGATTAAAAGGGTTATTCAGAGTCCCACCATGCTCGGGGGAGGAAAGATTTCACAGAAAGTTATCTTGACCAAAATACCAAAAACCAAACCCATTACCGTGCCGTGGATTCCAAATCATAGCGACCATATAGGACAGAGTAGAACTGTCCCATGTTTTCTAAGGAGCAGCTGGTGAATTTGAACTGCTGACTTTTTGGTTAGCAACTGAGCTGTTAACCACTGTGTCGTTAGGGCTCTGTTATCTTGACAGATATCCCAAAATGTTTCCACTTCAGTGATTGACAGAAAGAGTAGATGGATGGGTGGACACATTCATTTGTTAGATAAATATTTATTAAACTGTTGTTGTTAGGTGCCATTGAGTCAGTTCCGACTCAGTGACCTTAGGTATAACAAAATGAAAGATTGCCTGGTTGCCCTCCATCCTCACAATTGCTGTGTTTGAGCCCATTGTTGCTGCCACTGTATCAATCCATATCATTGGGAGTCTCCCTCTTTTTCACTGACCCTCTGTTTTACTAAGCATGTTTTTCTCTAGCGATTGGTCCCTTCTGATGACATGTCCAAAGTAAGCTAGACAAGTCTCGCCATCTTCACTTCTAAGGAACATTCTGGCTGTACTTTCTCCAAGACAGATTTGTTTGTTCTTCTGACAGTTTACGACATATTCAATATTCTTCACCAACAGCACAACTGAGCGCTTAACTTTCTGCAAGTGTCATCCTAGAAGCTAGGGATTCAGCAGTGTAATGGTTAAGATTGTGTGTCAGCTTGGCTGGGACATGATTCTCAGTATTTATATGTTATCATCCCCGTGACGGGATCTGCTGTGAGTAGCCAATCAGTTTTAAAGGGAATTTCCTTGGGTATGTAGCCTGCACTCAGATATAAGTGGATGTTCTGTCTTTTGCCTACTCTGGATCCTGCAACTGCCTCCTGTTCATCTGACCTCCAGTTCTTGGGACTTGAGCTAACAGCTTACCTACCAATCCTGGGATTCATTGATCTTCACGGCCTGTGAGCAAGAGTCCTGCTCTCCCACCTGCTGATCTTGGGTTCACCAGCCCCTGCAGCTATGTGAGTCAGGAGAAGTCTTGCCGTCTTGCTTGCCAATCTTGGGATTCGTCAATCTTCACAGCTTGTGAGCAAGAGCCCTGCTCTCTGACCTGCCAATCTTGGGTTTGCCAGCCCCTGCGGCTACATGAATCAGGAGAAGCCTCTATCCTGATCCACAGACTTTGGACTTTCCAGCCTCTACAATCCCATGAGCTGTTTCCTTGATATAAATCTCTCTCTGTATATATATTTATATGTTTTACTGGTTTTGCTTCTCTAGAGAACCCAGACTAAGATAAGTAGTGAACAAATAAAGTCCCTGCTGTCAGGGAGCTTATGTTCCAGTGGGGAGAGGCAGACAATTCTGCCCTGAGCTAGGTGTTCTGCTTTAATTACACAGTGAGGCTGCTCTGTGTTGCTGGGTCATGCTCATTAGACATGCTTCCCTCATCTATGGTTTCTCTGCAGGGAATGGCCAGTGAGAGCCTTTTATCACCCCCGCTACCTTGGCCTGATGTATAGTACCCTTCACATACCTACCCAGCACTGTAGAGTGCATTCTTTCTGATTGATTGCTGCCCAAACCAGTCAACTGCCCCCAAAACCTACCTCCTAGGCACTGCCATTGATTCCTTTCAAGGAATCAAGGGTGCTAACTCATGTTCTGTTTGCCTATGTCCTCTCTGGGACATTCTGGTGCCTACTGGCCTGCCAGCCTCCCTGCTGGGGCTGGCATGGGCTTCCTTCTGTCCCTGAGCAGTTCTGGCTGGAGCAGATCAAGACTCTTGTGGAGGAGATGATGTCCATGGAGGCAGTGGTGATAACCCCATAGGCAAATAATCATGGCACCTCTGGCTCCCTAGATGAGGTCACCCATGCCACACTTGTCCTCATTTGTCTGCTCTGGGAGCTGAAGCCCCAAAGGAGACACAGGGCAAGCACATGGACAGGCAATACTGGGGCCGACACAGGCACTGGTTAGGTTTTCTGGGCTTTGCTGGCATGGCAGACATGCGTTTAATAGGAGGGAGGCCACAGGGAAAAGATGGGGTTGTGAGGGCTATTTGGGACTATCTGAATCTCAGCATTGTGGCTTCCTCTTTTTGCAGTCGTGGTGGTGCGGTAGTTAAGAGATACAGGTGCTAATCAAAAGGTCAGCAGTTCGAATCCACCAGCTGTTCCTTGGAAACCCTATGGGACAGTTCTACTCTGTCCTCTAGGTTGCCATGAGTCAGAACTGACTCCATGGCACCAATTTTTTTTTTTTTTTGGGTGAAAAACATTTCAGTACTATTAATAGGTGAGTTTGTTAAACCTACTAAATGCTCAACTCTCCTAGGCACAAAGATTATTCTTATTTATACAAATAACAATGAGTGTGATTGTGGCCCTTGCTCTGTGCCAAACCCATCATCAATGAACAATAATTTCTTTGAGTATACTATAATTATTGTCACCTCCATTTTTCAAATGAATAAGCTGAAGCATAGAGAGAGTATTTAAAGTTAACTAGTGGAGCTGAGATGTGAACCTAGATAGTTTGACAACAGAACCCACATCCTTAACTGCTACACCTTGTTACTTGACATCTGGCCAGAAAAATTAGTGTCAACATAATCACCTATGTTATTTGAATTCATGACTTAACCAGTTATAGAGATAGTGAATAAATAAAAATCTCAGACAGTATTTTTCCAATTGTTGTAGTTTAAGTGAAAGTTTACAATTCAAGTTAGTCTCTCATACAAAAATTTATACATACATTGTTATGTGACCCTAGTTGCTCTCCCTATACTGTGACAGCACACTCCTCCTTTCCACCCCTGATTTCCCGTGTCCATCCAATCAGCTCCTAATCCTCTCTGCCTTCTCATCTCACCTCCAGACAGAAGCTGCCCATTTGGTCTCATGTATCTCCTTGAGCTAAGAAACACACTCTTCACAAGTATCGTTTTATGTCCCACAGTCCAGTCCAATCTTTGTCTGAAGAGTTGGCCTCGGAAATTTTTCTTAGTTCTGGGTTGACAGAGTCTGGGGGCCATGCTTTCTGGGTTTCCTCCAGTCTCAGTCAAACCATTCAGTCTGGTCTTTTCACTAGAATTTGAGTTCTGCACCCCACCCTTCCCCCGTTCCATCAGAGACTCTTTATTTTGTTCTCTGTCAGGGCAGCCGTTGGCGGTAGCCAGGCACCATCCAGTTCTTCTAGTCTCAGGCTTATGAAGTCTCTGGTCTATGTGGCCCTTCTGTCTCTAGGGCTAATAATTTCCTTGTGTCTTTGGTGTTTTTCATTCTCCTTTACTCCAGATGGTTGGGACCAATTAATGCATCTTAGATGGCTGCTTGCTAGCTTTTAAGACCCCAGACACCACTCACCAAAGTGGGATTCAGAACATTTTCTTAATCAACTTTGTTATGCCAGTTGACCTAGATGTCCCCTGAAAGCATGGTCCCCAGACCCCCGCCCCTGCTACTCTGTCCCTTAAAGTGTTTGATTGTATTCAGGAAACTTCTTAGCTTTGGTTTAGTCCAGTTGTGCTGACTTCCCCTGTAGTGTGTGTTGTCCTTCCCTTCACCTAAGATAACTCTTATCTACTATCTAGTTAGTGAATAACCTTCACCTTCCCTCCCCACCCTCGTAACATCAAAGAATGTTTTCTTCTGTGTTTCTTGAGTTCATATAATAGTGGTCTTATACAATATTTGTCCTTCTGTGACTGACTAAATTCACTCAACATAATGCCCTAAAGATTCCTCCATTTATGTTTCACGGATTCATCAGTGTTCTTTATTGTTCCATAGTATTCTATTGTGTGAATATACCATAATTTGTTTATCCATTTGTCCATTGATGGGCATCTAGGTTGTTTCCATCTTTTTGCTATTGTGAACACTGCTGCAATGAACATGGGTGTGCATATATCTATTCATGTGATGGCTCTTATTTCTCTAGGATATATTCCAATGAGCAGGATTACTGGATTGTATAGTACTTCTATTTCTAGATTTTAAAAAAAAATTTTTTTTTTTACTGTACTTTAGGTGCAGGTTTGCAGAACAAATATTTTCTCATTGAACAGTCAGTACACATATTGTTTTATGACATTGGTTAACAACCCCAAGACATGTCAACACGCTCTCTTCTCGACCTTGGAGGAACTTTTTTTTTTTTGGTGGTGAAAATATACATAGCCAAAGATACACCATTTCAAAAATTTCTCCATGTACAATTCACTGATGTTGATTATGTTCTTCCAGTTGTGCTGCTATTCTCACTTTAGATGAAGGTTTACAGAACAAAATAGTTTCTCATTAAAGATTTATTACACATGTTGCCCTATGACAAGGGTTAACGACCCCACTACATGTCAACACTGTCCTTACTCAACCTTGGGTTCCCTATCACCAGCTTTCCTGTCTCCTTCTGCCTTCTAGTCCCTGTCCCTGGACTGCTGTGCCTCATTAGTCCCATTTTGTTTTATGGGGCTGTCCAATACCCAGATGAATGGTGAACCTCAGGAGTGACTTCCCCACTGAGCTAAAAGGATGTGCCCGGGGGCATACTCTCTGGGTTTCTCCGGTCTGTGTAAGGCCAGTAAATCTGGGCTTTTTCTGTGAGTTAGAATTTTGTTCTACATCCTTCTCCAGCTCTGTCTAGAACCCTCTGTTGTAATCCTGGTCAGAGCAGTCAGTGGTGGTAGCTGGGCACCATCTAGCTGTACTAGACTCAGTCCGGTGGAGGCCTTGGTAGCTGTGGTCCATTTGTCCTTCAGACTAATCTTTTCCTTGTATCCTGTTCTCTTTATTCTCCCTTGCTCCCGAAGGGATGAGACCAGTGGAGTATCTTAGATGGCTGCTCACAGGCTTCTAAGACCCCAGACGCTACTCACCAAGGCAGAATGTAGAACATTGTCTTTATAAACTGTGTTATGCCAAATGAGCTAAATGTTCCCTGAGACCATGGTCCCCACAGCCTTCTGCCCAGCAATTCAGTCCCTCAGAGAGTTTGGAAGTGTCTATGGAGCTTCCATGACCTTTCCTTGTACAAGCTGTGCTGGCTTCCCCAGTATTGTGTACTGTCTTACCCTTCACTAAAGTTACCACTTTATTGTCTGTTTGGTATTCCCCCCCACCCCTCCC
>NW_004443951.1:9210603-9235398 GCF_000243295.1 Trichechus manatus latirostris | reverse complement strand
TGGGGCATTCAGTAGTTATTTTTCTCATTTATTGATTGTAGATTTGTTTGTTCTGTCCTTTTTTGTTGTTTGTCTGTTTTATTTGGCTATGTCTGAGCATGCAGGTTCTTTGTTCTTTGTTGTTTGCTCATCTGTGGGCATGATACTTTTCACCTCCTTCTTCAATTGGCAGGGTCAATTGCTCACATATGGTACAGCAGGGCAGGTCTATCCAAAGAGGAGTTGCTGGGATGGGTTGTTTGTGGCACTTACTACAGCCACCATGGCTGGCTAGTAATCAGTGCAGGGCAGGTTCCAGTAGGCTGAGCCTGGGCTGCTTAGTGGTGTGATGTTAAGCACACAGTGCAGGAAGACAGGATGGAGAGGGGAGATTGTGATGTGTGGAGCTAAGATGGGTATGAGAGAGAGGAGAGAGAGGAGAGAGGAACAGGAGCGAAAAACTTAAAAACAAACAAAATAGAGTGCTAGGGGAGCTTGCTGTTGAAGTAGAGAGATGAGAGACTATGAAATGGAGAAGAACAAAAAGGAGAATAAGAAGGAAAAAAAGAAAAGAAAAGAAAAAAATGAATGAATAAAAATTAGAAAGAAAAAGGGAAGGAAAAACTACCAGGGATCCCACTGGTGTGGTTATGAGGTCTGGGGAAGTTGCTCCCAGGCGTTGAAATACAGCCTGGCTATAAGATGTAGAAGTGTCGCTCGGTGTCAGGTATTCAGGGGACACGAAGAGAAGGAAGGTATAGAGAAATGAGAAACTGAGTAATGAAGAAAGACAAAAAGGGAAAAAGAGGGAGAAGAAAACAAAACAGATTTAAAAAAAAGAACAAGACAACCCCTCAAAAAAAATAGGAAAAAAGAAATGCCCTCAGGGATTCCTCTGCACGTCTGCACAAACTGAGGGGGTAGGTCCCAAGCCGCGCAGTACTGCCCAGCTAGAACGGGCTCCCAATTCTAGAAAAGAAAAAGAAAACAAACAACCAATTCAAAACAAACAAACAAAAAAACCCCCAGGATCCCACTAGCATGGCAGCACGGACTGGGAAGGAGTTTCACATTCAAGCGGAGTTTCACAGCCTTTCATGCTAGAGCGCCATGTTGCCTGGAAGTCCCTCTATTTCTGGCTTTTTAAGGAAGTGCCAAACAGTTTTCCAAAGTGGTTGTACCATTTTACATTCCCACCAACAGTGTGTAAGTGTTCCAGTCTCTCCACAACCTCTCCAGCATTTATTATTCTGTGTTTTTTGGGTTAATGCTAGCCTTGTTGGGGTGAGATGGTATCTCACTGTAGTTTTGATTTGCATTTTCTAATGGCTAATGATCGTGAGCATTTCTTCATATATCTGTTAGCAGCCTGAATGTCTTCTCTGGCGAAGTGCCTGTTCATATCCTTTGCCCTTTTTAATTGGGTTATTTGTCTTTTTGTTGTTGAGGTTTTGCAGTATCTTGTAGATTTTAGAGATTAGATGCCGATCGGTTTTGTCGTAGCCAAATTTTTTTCCCCAGCCTGTAGTTTGTCCTTTGACTCTTTTGGTGAAGTCTTTTTTTTTCTTCTTCTTCTTTTTTTATATTTTATTGTACTTCAGGTGAAGGCTTACAGAACAAATAGTTTCTCATGAAACAGTAGTACACATGTTGTTTTATGACATGGGTTCACAGACCCACAACATATTAACCCTCTAACTTCTCAACCTTTTTTTTTTGGTGAAAATACACATAGCCAAAGATACACCGTTTCAAAAATTTCCACGTACACAGTTCAGTGACACTGACTATGCTCTTCCAATTGTGCTGTTATTCTCACTTAAGATGAAGGCTTACAGAACAAAATAGTTTCTCATTTAACAGTTACTACAAATGTTGCCCTATGACAATGGTTAACAATCTCACAACACATCAACAATATCCTTACTTAACCTTGTGTTCCCTATCACCAGCTTCCTTGTCCCCTTCTGCCTTCTGGGCCTTGTCACTGGACTCCTGTACCTCGTTAGTCTCATTTGGTTTTACAGAGCTGTCCACTCCCAGGCTGAACAGTGAGAGGTAACTTCACCACTGAGCTAAAAGGGTGTCTGGGGGCCATACTCTCGAGGTTTCTCCAGTCTCCTTGAGGCCTGTAAATCGGATCTTTTTTTTTGTGAGTTAGAATTATGCTCTACATCCTTGGTGAAGTGTTTTAATGAGCATAAGTGTTTGATTTTTAGGAGCTCCCAGTTATCTAGTCTCTCTTCTGGTGCTTGTGCATTGTTACTTACAATTCGCATTGTGTTTATGCCATGTATTAGGGCTCCTAGCATTGTACCTATTTTTTCTTCCATGATCTTTATCGTTTTTGGTTTTATATTTAGCTCTTTGATCCATTTTGAGTTAGTTTTTGTGCATGGTGTGAGGTATGGGTCTTGTTTCAGTTTTTTTGCAGATGGATATCCAGTTACGCAAACACTATTTGTTAAAGAGACTGTCTTTTCCCCAGTTAGTGGACTTTGGGCCTGTGTCAAATATCAGCTGCTCATAGGTGGATGAATTTACGTCTGGATTCACAGTTCTGTTCCATTGGTCTATGTATCTGTTGTACCCGTACCAGGCTGTTTTGACTACTGTGGCAGTATAATAGGTTCTAAAATCAGGTAGTGTGAGGTCTCCCACTTTGCTCTCAGACAGTATTATAAGAGCTATTTTTTTTCCGTACATAATTGTTATTAGGCCAGCAAAAGCTGAGAGATAATTCAACATCATATTATTTCTGTTACTAGAAATTACCCAATTATTGAGTATATAAACCTTCTAAAGGCCAGCAGTATAATGGGAAGGGTTATTAGTAGTTGGTTATGTATCATCGCTCAGAAAGGGGCAGCCTAGTCTGATTCGGCCCAATCTGCTCAGGGACAGGAGCAAAGGGGCTAGCATGCCAGTGGGCACTAGAATGGCCCAGAGCGATGAATGGGCAGACAGAACATGGATCATCATCCTGCGGTCCCCAAAGGGAACCAATGGCAGCTAGTGACAACTTCTTTAAAAAAAAAAAGGCTACCATTTCCAGAAATCATCAAATGATCTGGTCATCATCATTAGTGCCACACTTTGCATGAAAAAACTGGGCTTTGGCTCTTTCCCTGTTGTTAAATTGAGTAGTTCCTTTAGTTGGTCCCACTCTGCTGATAATCCTGTTGTCTACTTCTTGGAGAAAAGAGATGCCTCAACTCTCTGCAACATCCTCCTAATGTTTGGTGTATCTACAAGCCCTTGGTGAGCTCCTCTCCAATCGGGTCCCCTTGCCTTGCTGAGTGCCCTTCATCGTCAGGGCTCAGGGCTGTCAGTCTGGATGGAGAGAGTCTTTCTTCCTCAACCTGGAAACTGTTCCCATCCTTCTTTCCTTCTGTTACTCCACACACCTTGGCTGAACATCCCCTATGTGCTGGGGCATGAGCACTGGGGTAAATGAAGACATGTGATATGCTAGACCCCAAAGTGCTCACAGCCCAGAACCATGGGATAGGGGAGGAGAGCAGGCTGGTAAATACACTGTTTAATAGTGCAACTCAAAAGTCAATAGCCCTGTCACATGGGTGCCACCCTGGAGCCCTTTTCCCCTCAAATTTGCCTAGGATTGTCCTGGTATTAGCACTGAAAGTCCCATGGACCAGAAAATCCCTCAGCCCTGGGCAAACCAAGACAGTTAATCCCTTACTCCTGACATCACCTCCACCCCATCCCAGCAGAGTGAGCCTCTTCCTCTGCCCGGACAACTTCTTAGATTTCCTGTCTGCCTCCTCCACAGACTGTGAACCCCTGAGGGCAGGGTTTTCATCAGACTCATTTTTGTGTTTTCGAGAGAGTTCAGAGCCAGGCAGGGAGGATGGTGTCATGGATTGAATTGTCTCCTCCCAAAAGCTGTTAAAGTCCTAGTCCCAGTACCACTGAATATGATCTTTATTGGGTATAGGGTTTTTCTTTTGTTATGCTAATGGAACCATAGAAGAGTACCAGTGG
The DNA here is from genome assembly GCF_000243295.1 of Trichechus manatus latirostris. NCBI lineage: Eukaryota > Metazoa > Chordata > Mammalia > Sirenia > Trichechidae > Trichechus > Trichechus manatus. The sequence continues at coordinate 9,231,414 of NW_004443951.1, read as the reverse complement.
AATTGGGCTCCATAGGGGGTTTTTTTGGTTGTTGTTGAGAATACACACAGCAAAACATACTCTAATTCAACAGTTTCTACATGTACAATTATGTGACATTGATTACGTTCTTCAAGTTGTGCAGTCATTCTCACCCTCTTTTCCTGAGTTGTTCCTTCCACATTAACATAAACTCACTGTCCCCTTATGTTCCTATTTACTCTTTTGAGTTGCTGTTGTCAATATGATCCCATATAGCCAGTTCCTAAAAGAGCATAATGCTCAGGGCAGACCTTTTTTACTAGTTAGGCTAAACTATTGTTTCGCTTTAAGATGACTTCAGGGGATACTTTTGGTTTAAGTTTTAAAGTTTATCTCAGGGTAGTAGTTTCAGGGTTTCATGCAGTCTCCATAGCTCCAGGACTTGATAGGGTTTTCATGGCTGTGGCCTTTGGAACCAGATGGCCAGGCCTTTCTTCCAAGGCACCTCTGGGTAGATTTAAACCACCAACCTTTCAGTTAATAGTCAAGTGCTTAACTGTTTGTGTTACCCAGGGAGTCTTTACAAGAGTAATGTGAGTCCTAAACTGAATTCTTTCTGAGTGTCTTATAAAAACAAAAAAGAGAGACACACATGGGGTGGGGGATGTCGGAGGGGCAGACTGATGCCAGGTAATGATACATCTATACGCAGCCAAGGAACCCCAAGAAACACCAGGAGCTACAGTAGCTGAAAGAGACAAGACTCTTCCCCTAGAGCCCTCCCCACAACACACACACACACACACACACAGAGCCTAGACCTGCCAATGCCCTGAATTCAGAATCCTAACCTCGAAAACAGTGATACAATAAATTCCCGCTCTTAAAAGGCACCCACTTGTGTTATTTTTTGTTATAGCAGCACTAGGTAACTGAGACATGCGATTGAGTAAACTGGGGTGCAGAAGCATCTAGAAGCCTTGTTCTTTAAGAACATCTGATGCTGTTGGTGTTGCTCAGCCTGGAGAGGAGGAGACTCAGGAAGGACCAACCATTGTCCTCCAGCTCTACAGAGTGCTCAGGACGGAATTCAGGTCTGCACAAGAAGGAGTATCTGAGAGAGTTAAGCAAGGCGAGGACAGGCTTCTCGTGAGGTAGTGAGCTCCCTGTTGCTGGGAGTGAGGAGTAGGCACCTGAGAGGTGAGCTGGGTTTACCTGTAGAGGCAAGAGTGGGTTCACACAACAAGGCTTTGTTCAATGACTTGTTGACCATGCTCTCAGCCCAGGCCCTCCCTGCTGTCCCATTGCCCTCACCCTCTAGTTCCTACCTCATGCTTGTGCCCAAACAGCCAGTGGGAGGGAGGTGACGGGAAATCCTTCAGGGCCTTGAGTAGCCACTGCCTGCGCAGGTAGAGCTGGGCTGCCTTGAGCAGCAGCAGAACCAGGCTGAGCAGGGTGACCACTTGGAGGAGCCCAGACACACTCCCCAGTGGTCCAGTGGGGCTCAGCACAGAGACACTCATGGTGCAGCTGCTGGTGGATCACTGACTGTCTGACTGTCCTTGAACACCCCTGCCCAAGTACAGGAAGGGTTGTCCCTCCCACCTGGTGGGAGGGGGAAGAATGATGGCAGAGCTTGATCACTAGGATTGACGAACAGTGGGAAAAAAGCATTATCAGATCACTGTGATACACGTGTACACACCCACTTTTCCTCCTTAGTTTCCTCAACAAATACTTAATGAGTACTTACTATGTGTCAGCAGCATGCTACTTGCTAGGACAAGGCTGCGAGCAAAACAGTCATAACCCCTAACTTCAAAGATTCACAGTCTAGTTTATCAAAGCTTCAGTAGAGAAGCTGGATTATTATTACCACGATTTTAAAGCTTAGAAACTGAGAGTCAGTGAGATCAACTGATATTGCCAGAGTGAAACAGCTACTGAGAATCTGAGTTGGGATTAGAACTGTCTCTGTTCTACTCCAAACCTGCCCACACCAGTTGCCTCTGAAATGTTCCCCAGGCTTGTCACAGTCCACTAGTCAGTCTTGACCTGAAGTGACTGCTGGATGGACAGAGCACTGGACTTGGACTCAGGAGGCCCATGGCCCAGGTCCACATTCACTGCTTATGAAGTCAGCATCTTAAATTCTCTGAGACTTACTTTCTTCCTTTGTAGCCTGGGAAATCCTACATAGGATTACTCATTCATTCATTCACTCCACAGATATTTCTTGAGCTCACAGTCTAGTGGGTTAGGCAGAAAAATAAATAAGTACCCTAAAATATGGTAAGAGCTGTATTGGAGAAATGATCAGCAGTTTGGGGCCACTCAGGGAGAGAGAAAAGCAAACAAAAGAATGCAGCTTGAAGGATGAGTAGGAGTTCTCCAAGTGGAGAGTGTTAGAAAGAAAGATGGCATCAGCAAAGCTGTGGCGCTCGTATGAGAAAGACCAAAGTATAGGGACACGTTAATCTTCAATACTTCCTCCCTCTCTTTTTTAATGATTGTCTCCCTCATAGTCATATCCAAGGCTCAGAATTCAGAAATTAAAACATGAAAAACATTTCAAGAAGAATTCCTTGGAAGGCTGTTCTCCAAGGGGCCTAATTTCCTCCTTACCTGTCTCTCATACCTCTACATGCTTACATCTAACATCCTCCTGCTTGGCCTCTCTGGTATCTGGTAATTCATTGCACAACTCATGGGGCCAAAGTTCTTTTCTTTTGCCTGTAAATCCTGGGCAGCTGTCCAAATCCAAGGGCAGCAGGGTATGTAATTACTTACATAATCCATGGTGACTTGCCTACCATTCTTCCAGGCCTCTGTCCCACTTCTGATCCCCAACCTCCCTCCAGCTCTGTGGTTATTTCACGTCCCTACTACCCACCCTCAGTGCCCCAGAGGGACTTTAAAACCTGACTCATTCTCTTACTTGGCTCAGCATCTGCTGTTTAACCCACAGCACTAGAGGTAGTAGTAGAAGGAACTTTGGATTTAGAGAGTCATGGGATTTTGTTGTGACACCTTCTTTCCCTTGTTGAGGCCTCTGTTTCTTCTTTGTAATTGGACTCAAAATGCTTGGTAATATCTAAAGTTTAATGACCCTTTACTATATTCTAGGATCTAGGCGAAGCACTTTATATGTTGTTGCTACAAAATAAACTTTAAAAAATTGCATGCTATTGATGAGAAAACAAAGTTACAAACAGATTAGCTGCTTCCACAGAATCACCAAGCTGGTAAGTGGTGAAGCCAGAATTCAAACCCAAGCAGTCAGCTCCAGAGACTTTGCTGCTAACCGTTATGATAAAGGAGATGAGGATGTGGCTAGGTCTCTAGTCCATACAAGGCAGCCCCCAAGCTTTCCAGGGGGCATTTCATATTTTCTATGTTTTACCCAGGGTTTCCAAGTGTTTTGTAGCAGGTGGATGTTTTAGATTATCAACCTCATGTATTGGAATAAACGCAAGATTCAGTATCCAGGACAACTTTTGTTAGAAAGTGTAGGTGAAACCATATGGCTAGGAATCACGAAGTCATTGAAAATGATGTTTAGGTTTGCCCATTGAAAATGGTGTTATATTTGCCCAGCTGGGCAGGTCCCTGCTAAGCAGCCACCAACTCCTTGAGCCTCCTGAGGAGCCTGTAGACCTTTCTGTGCTGAGAAGTGCTGACAGGTGCCTGGTGACATCACAGGCTTTTCAAACATTTCTCTCCATGAAGGGCTGGGTCCTTAAGGCCCTCATACCCCACGAGCACTGTAAGGTCTCCTGCTCAGGGCAAGATGAACTCTAGATGGTTCCTGCTCTTAAAATCTAGTGTGAGAAACTTTGTACCCCTGACAGTGTGAGCCCTCCCCCAGCACTCCTGAGAAAGGAGCCCTGTCTCTAAACCCAGCTAATATGGGAGCCTTCAGAGCTGGGCAGGGTGTGGGTGTCAGGATGCATTAGGCTGGGCTGGGGTCAGCTTGAGGGAGCACACAGAGTCCTGGGAATCACAGAGCAGAGTTTAACTGCCTCTCCTTCCTCAGAAAGAATTTCTCTCGTCTATTGTCCCTCCCCAGCCCCCTTCCCTGCCATTTACCTCCATGAAAAGTAGAACAGACACTATCTGAAGCACTGTGAACTTTATTGTTGTTAAGGTTGGGTTACAGGGTGGAAGAGAAGCAGAGGGTTGTGTGAATGACAAATGAGTAGAAAGGTGACTTTCAGGTGTAATAAACCAGATGACAGCTGTATGGGGACTGTGGCAGGCTGAATAACGGCCCCAAAATGTCTACACCCACATCTTCCAAAATGGTGAATATGTTATATGGCAAAAAGGACTTCTCAGTTGTGATTACATTAAGGATCTTGATATGGGGAGATTATCCTGGATTATCTGAGTGGGACCAAGTAATCACAGCATCTTTTAAGGAGAGGAGGATATAAAGATTGAAGCAGAGAGATTTGAAAATGCTGCTGGCTTTGAAGATGAAGGAAGGAGCCATGAGTGACGGATGTGAGGACAGCAGCTCTAGAAGGTGGAAAAGTCAAGGAAAGTGTTCCCCTTACATCCTCTGGAGGAAGACTGGCCTGGCACCACCATGGTTTATGTCTGGTGAAACTCGTTTCAGACTGACCACAAGAACTGTAAGAGAATACATTTGTGTTGTTTTAAGCCACTAAGTTTGCAGTAAATTGTTATAGCAGCAACAGAAAGCACACACACGGACAGAGAAGCTGTCAGAGGAAGAAAGGCTTGAACATGGGCAGAAAGACTGGAGGGCAAGCAGGTGATCAGGAATTAGGTGGACAGTTAGAGATGGCAGTAGTGGGGGAGACATAGTCAGAGAAACAGGGAGGGAACCTAGAGAATGGTGGAGAGAGAAGAGGGAAGATAGGCTGATGAACCAGAGGTGTGAGGTCAGGCAGGTAGGCAGATAGGAAGCTGGAAGGTGGGCAGACAGGCAGGGGACAGGGGCAGAGGGACAGAAAGACAAGATGGAAGGCAGGAGGTTGTCTGAGGGAAATACATGGGATGAGCTTGCCATTGTCCCCACCGGTGTTAAAGGAGCTTCTTCAGGTATAGGTGGATCTCATTCCTGTACTTCAACTCAATTCCTGGAGCAGGGATGGGAACCCTGGTGGAGTCCAGTGACAGCTCAAACCAGAGCAAGATCAAGGCCTCAGCCATCTTCAGCTCGTTCATGGCAAGCTTCTACCCAATGCAGTTTCTTGGCTAGTTTGGCAGAGCTAAGGGGAAGAAGCCTCAGGCCCTGTTCTGAACTGGGCAGGCACTGGCCTCTGAGTTCTCCTCATCTTTGAGCATTTAGGGCCCTCTGTGATGTGGCCTAGCCCCCAACCCTCTCCTTACAGGTCACATACACCCCTACTCCCAAGCCTTGCTACACCCTCCCACTGACCATCGGAACCTTCATTTGCTGATGTGGCATGACTCAAAATGAGAAGAAACAGCTGCAAACATCCATTAGTAATCAGAACATGGAATGTACTAAGTATGAATCTAAGAAAATTGGAAGTAGTCAAAAATGAAATGGAATGCATAAACATCCATATCCTAGGCATTAGTGAGCTGAAATGGACTGGTATTGGCCATTTTCAATCGGACAATCATATGGTCAACTATGTCTGGAATGACAAATTGAACAGGAATGGTGTCGCATTCACTGTCAAAAAGAATTTTTCAAGATCTATCTTGAAGTACAACTCTGTCAGTGACAGGATAATATTCATATGCCTACAAGGAAGAACAGTTAATATGACTATTATTCAAATTTATGCACCAACCACTAAGCCCAAAGGTGAAGAAATTAAAGATTTTTACCAACTTCTGCAGTCTGAAAGTGACCAACCATGCAATCAAGATGCATTGATAATTACTGGTGATTGGAATTCTAAAGTTGGAAACAAAGAAGAAGGATCAGTAGTTGGAAAATATGGTTTTGGTGATAGAAATGACACCGGAGATTGCATGATAGAATTTTGCAAGACCAACGACTTTTTCATCACAAATGCCTGTTTTCAACAACATAAACAGTGACTATACACCTGGACGTTGCCATAAGGAATACACAGGGATAAGATGGACAACATCTGTAGAAAGAGATGATGGAAAATCTCAATATCATCAGTCAGAACAAGGCAGGCCAACTTTGGAAATGATCATCGATTGCTCACGTGCAAGTTCAAGTTGAGGCCGAAGAAAATTTAAAAAAGTCCACGAGAGCCCACATCCACCCTTAAGTATATCCTACCTGAATTTAGAGACCATCTCAAGAACAGATTTGACACACTGAACAGTAATGACTGACTGAAGACCAGACGAGTTGTGGAATGACATCAAGAACATCATATATGAGGAAAGCAAAAGTCATTAAGTAAAGTATTATAATGAAATGTGCAAAGACCTGGGGTTAGAAAACCAAAAAGGAAGAACACACTCAGCATTTCTCAAACTGAAAGAACTGAAGAAAGAATTCAAGCCTTTAGTTGCAAAACTGAAGAATTCTATGGGCAAAATGTTGAATGATGCAGGAAGCATCAAAAGAAGATGGAGGGAATATGCAGAGTTACTGTACCAAAAAGAATTGGTCAATGTTCAACCATTTCAAACGGTAGCATATGATCAAGAACCAGTGGTCATGAAGGAAGAAATCCAAGCTGCAGTGAAGGCATTGGTGAAAAACAAGGCTCCAGGAATTGACAGAATACCAACTGAGATGTTTCAACAAAGGGATGCAATCCTGGAGGTGCTTGATTAACTATGTCAAGAAATTTGGAAGACAGCTACCTGGCCAATAGACTGGAAGAGATCCATATCTGTACCCATTCCAAAGAAAGGTGATCCAAAAGAATGTGGAAATTATTGAACAATATCATCAATAGCATGCCCAAGTAAAATTTTGATGAAGATAATTCAGAAGCAATTGCAGCAGTACATTGACAGGGAACAGCCAGAGATTCAGGCTGAATTCAGAAGAGGACATGGAATGAGGGATATCATTCCTGATGTCAGATGGATCTTGGCTGAAAACAGAGACTACCAGAAAGATGTTTACCTGTGTTTTATCGACTATGCAAAGGCATCCAACTCTATGGAACATAACAAATTATGGTTAACATTGTGAAAAATGGGAATCCAGAACACTTAATTGTGCTCCTGTGGAACCTGTATGTAGACCGAGAGGCAATCGTTGGACCTGAACAATGGGATACTGAGGGATTTAAAATCAAGAAAGGTGTGTGTCAAGATTGTATTCTTTCACCATACTTATTCAATCTGTATGCTGAGCAAATAATCGGAGAAGCCAGACTATATGAAGAATGTGACAACAGGATTTGAGGAAGACTCATTAACAACATGCAATATGCAGATGACACAACCTTGCTTGATGAAAGCAAAGAGGACTTGAAGCATGTACTGATGAAGATCAAAGACTATAGTCTTCGGCATGTATTATACCTCAACATAAAGAAATCAAAAATCCTCACAACTGGACCAACAAGCAACATCATGTTAAACGGAGAAAATATTGAAGTTGTCAAGGATTTCATTTTACTTGGATCCACAGTCAACATCCATGGAAGCAGCAGTCAAGAAATCAAACGGAGACTTCTGGGCAACATGGCACAATAGGCAGAAGCACCACACCGTCCCTCCATAACAAAGATCCGAAAAACTAAGCCAAACAGAGAAAATGGCAATCTTGAAACCCTAAGCATCAAATGAAGAGATAAAGAACTCAGCCAAGCACCAAATGGAATAAGAAACTGACAGAGAACAGAGAGCAAGGAGAGATACATGCAGAAGTCCACTATCAGCTAACCCAGCACGGATCCGGCATCTTGGACTCCTATCAGAGACCAGTGAATGGGGGTACAAGAAAGCAGCTTCATGGAGCTTCCAGCAGGAGACAGAGCAACCGGTAACCAGCGATATATGCTTTCCCACCCCCCACCCTTCTTCACCCCCACTTGGCCTCCTCTGCTCCTGCAGCCACAGTCTCTTGGCCAGGAAGCACCAGCTGCTTGGATTCTATCCGCCTGCACTGGCCGACTCCCTGAGTGCCATTTGTTGGCTGCTGGTGTTGCTTTTTTCCACTTCTTTTCATTTCTTTCTTACCTCTCACCACTTCCCCCTCCTTTCTGTGAAATACCTGGCTCTGTGTGCCATCTTTGCTTTTTCCTAAAAGGCTGTGAAACTCCACTTGAATGTGAAACTGCTTCCCGGTCCATGCTGCCATGCTGGTGGGATCCCAGGGCTTTTCGTTTGTTTGTTTTGAATTGTTTGTTGGTTTGTTTTCTTTTTCTTTTCTTGAATTGGGAGCCCGTTCTAGCTGGGCAGTACTGCGTGGCTTGGGACCTACTCCCTCAGTTTGTGCAGATGCACAGAGGGATTCCTGAGAGCATTTCTTTTTTCTTTTTTTCTATTTTTTTGGGGGGGGCTGGTGTCTTGTTCTTTTTCTTAAATTTGTTTGTTTTGTTTTCTTTTCCCTCTTCTCCCCTTTTTGTCTTCCTTCATTACTCAGTTTCTCATCTCTCTATACCTTCCTTCTCTTCCTGTCCCCTAAATACCTGGTGCTGAGTGACACCTCTAAGCCTTCTAGCCAGGCTGTACTTCAGGGCCTGGGAACAACTTCCCCAGACCTTGTAACTGCACTGGTGGGACCCCTGGGAGCTTTTCTTTTTCCTTTCTAATATTTATTTATTCATTTTTTTCTTTTCTTTTTTTTTTTTTACTTCTTCTCGTTTTTGTTCTTTACCATTTCATGGTCTCTCATCTCTCCACTCCAACAGCAAGCTCCCCCACACTCTTTTTTTTTAAATGTTTTTGGCTCCTGTTCCTCTCTCCTCTCTCTCCTCTCTCCCATACCCATCTTAGTTACACAAATCACAATCTCACCCCTCCATCCTGCCTACTTGCACTGTGTGCTTAACATTACACCACCAAGCAGCCCTGGCACATCCTACTGAAACCTGCCCTGCACTGATTACCAGCTAGCTCTGGTGGCCATAGTAAGTGCCACAAACAACCCACCCCAGCAACTCCTCTTTGGCTAGACCTGCCCTGCTGTACCATATCTGAGCAATTGACCCTGCCAATTGAAGAAGCATATTTGATTGCAGGTTGGGACTCCCTCACAAGTAGAGCTCTTGAAGCCTCTGCTTGAATGTTTCCTTGAATGCTGAGATAGTGTCTTATCAACCATAACCAAATGTGATGACACATATAAACCCCTGGCACTGTCTCTGGTGCTTTTCTTCATGCCTGTCCCCTGCCCCAGAGATGTACTCAACCAGGGTGTGTACCAGGTCCTGCAGGAGTACTAAGGGGTCTGGCTCTTCCAGAAGGGTCATGGCATTGCTTTGGGTAGTGCCTTGGTGAAGGTGGGAAGCTGCCTGGGAGGGGGACCCAGGGGCTGTGTGCTGATGGGTGAGCTGACAGGTATGGTGGGTCCAGTGGCCCTCAGGGTTTGACTTGTAGGTGATGTCGTTCTAGTTTAAGGCTGCTGGATGCACAGGTATGCTATATTATAATTACCCTTCATCATCTTCCTAGCTCTAATGGGCATAATAACTACTAATGAACGTTAGGTAAAGTAAGTGCTTTATGAGAAGATGATTGCCCTCTGAAGAACCTGGAACTCGGTTAAGCTGTCTTAGTGGGGTTAAAGAGGAAGGGCTGCTCTCTGGCACCAGTAAATCTAGAACAGCCTGAACATGGGTAATACATGATGTCCATTGCCTACAGGGGGCCTTCCACTTTCATTACTCCGTTTTACCTTTTATTGCCCTCTTTCATAGTTCTTTCCCCTAACTGTCGTCTGTACATGCTGTTTGTCATGTAGACGTGGCTGTCCAACTAGTTTTTAATCCTAGGAGAGAGGAACTAAGGCATTCTCCTCCTAAGACGTGAATTGGGGCATGCTTGGATGCAATCTAACCCTGTGGACAGGAGTCTAACTTCGGGGAACCTAGGCTGATGGTGATGTGTGCTGTTTTACTCATCCTTGTCCTACTTATTCTGTAAGTAATAAATACCCGTTGATCACACCATTAGAAGTATCTTCTCTGTATTCTGCTCCCAATAGGCTTTCACTAAAAATTGGTGAATACAGTGACATTGCAAAGGCATTTCTCATACAAGAATGCAACAGATTGTTCAGGTCCCCAAAGGCCTGCATGTAGGTTTGGGACTTCCTAAGGGAGAGGATGCAGAACAGACTGGAGAGGAAGGAGGCCTTCTACCAAGAATCTACCTTAAATAGTGGGGATAACCATCATGGAGGCATCCATATCTTCTGGTCTTACATACCTTCTGGCCCACAGTCCTTGATAAGATGGCATGAGCAGCCAGCCTTCTACTAACATTTCTGGGTCTGGGAGAAGAATCTTACTTTGTGTGCAGGTGAGTATCCAAGGCGCCTAACCTGCCTCTCTAGTGAGTCCATGATCAGTTAGTAAGAACAAGGACCCTGATATTGAGGATTATCGCTGCCGTGCTAAATTGGGTGCTGTCCGGGTGGCTAAAGGTACACTTCATGATGGTGTCCAGGATCATCAAGGAGATGTGTTCAAAGAGCTCCAGATATAAGTTCTGGGTGATGAGCTTCTCCCATTTGTCCTTGGCAGGACGGGGACACTGACTCTACTCAAACTTTCCCAGAAAGCCCATGCTAAAAAGGCCTAGCTCTCCTCTCTGTCTCCCCAGGTGTCCTGTTGAGAATCCTTCATTTTCTAAAGCACATGTGTTGCAGCAAATTAAGTTTCCAAAGCAAATATTTAAAGTAATGTCTATTTTTTTCACAGGTTTTAATTATAAATTTTAACATATACTTTCATAATAATCTGAATCAAGTGTTGAATTTTAGGAACAATTTGTGATGAAAACCAGCTTTTGGTTGACCAGAATACATTATTTTTCTAGTTGCAAATACCTAGAGGACTGTTTGGTGTTCTAAGAGCCGAGATAGACCTGAGGGACAGGTAGAACCCCAAGTTTAGGGAGCAAACGTACCAGTGCAAGATAAAACCAAAGGAGCCATATGGGGGCTCCTAAGGAAAGGGCATCAAGGATTTCAATTCCTTGTCATTAAGCAGACTTTCCTGAGCCCAAGTTTAGTAACAAATCAGAGTCCTGATGGGAGGTCATGGTATGGTAGGGTCTGAGCCATGGGAATGTAGACCCTGTGTCCATTTCAGTCCACAGAGTGGCTCAAATTCATGCAAAAGTCATAAGCTCCACACCTGAGCCCATCTGAGTAACATACTTGGATGTCTTCCCTGCCACTGAAGCTGCCACTGCCCAGGCCAGCCAGGGACAGCTTGTCCTCCTGTTTAAGGGGCAAATGACCATGCTGAAAAAAGCCTATGTTGAAGACATGGAGGCGGGCGGAGAAGGGGTCCCAGGATAGATTATAACACTTTCTATTTTGGGCAATGAGCAAACCGTGGATCTGAGATGGTGCTAGGTCTTCTCCCATGCCACTGATTTTTTGGGGAGCCCTGGTCTTATAGTAGTGGTCTGAGACTCTGCTTTTGGTAAGTACTGGAGGGGGTTTCAATCAATCAGGAGAAGGATTTATATATACCAATATGAGAAGGAAGCTTCTTTCTAATTGCTGGAAAGCTAGTGTATTGGGGTATATATGCAAGTGTGTAGGAGTGCATGCCTGTGTATATCTGCCAGGTGTGTCTTACAAAGTGTCTAAACATGTGTATGTGAGTAAGTGGGTTTGTCTGAATCCATGTCTCTACATGGAAGTGAGCACAAGTGTGTTTAAGCATAAAACTTACATCAGGTTGGGTGATAGTGTATGTAAGTGTGAGAGCAAACAGGTCCTGGCCTTACAAATGTGTCTAAGTGACTGATGATAGGTATGTGTATTCAAAGCAGGTGATGTGCCTGTGTGGGCTGAGAGTGTTATTGTGTGTGGCTGTGTCTGATGGATGTCCCTGGGACGCACATGTTTGAGTTTGGACTGTGTGAGTATATGCTGTGAGTGTGTGTGGGTCTGTGAATAAGGGTATGTGTGGAGCTAAGAGAGAGAAAGAGACTTACTAGCATCACTTGCACAGTGTGAGTCAGCCATGAGCCCCACTTAGGACTTCAGGATGTCATAGTGGAAGTCTGGAGTCAGCATCTACTGATGCTAGAAGCATGTCTGCCCGTTAATAGGGACAAACTACACCATGGGCCAGAGATGGGTGTGTGCATGTGTTTGTTGGGGGAGACAGGATCAGAAGGACTATCAGAGATAATTTAGAAGGGAAAAAAAATGGTCCTGGCAGGGACAAAGCCCAGCTGAAGGCACATCATGTGCAAAGGCTGGGAAAGCTTGTCACATTTTAGGAATGAGAATATTCTAATTTGGCTGGTACATAGGATGTGATCATCATAGCTGCAAGACAAAGGTAGAAAAGGAGAATTAGGGAACAGGCCTTAAATAAGTGTCAGGATGAAACATTTGGGCAGAATTGAGAAGTGATGTGGAAGATGCTGAACTTCAGGGGGGTGTCTCTCATCATCAAGAGGATGGAGTTAGGGTTTTGTTAGAATAAAAAATGAAGCTTGATTCAAGAATGCAGGTGGTGACAGTGGTGGCTAGGCATCTTTTATTCTCTGTGAGCCAAAGAAATCACTCATGGCAAACCTAACTGGAGAGGGGACCACTGTCTTAGTTATATACATGTACCCATATAGGGAGCCAGGAATCTGTAGCTATCATGAGACTGGGTCTGAAAGGTTAAGGACAGGCATTAAGAGGAAAATGGATGGGACTGGACAAGGTAGCCACCAGGAGGCAGCTGTGTTCCAGATCATTGTCTACCATCATATCTTGATGATTGTCAGCTGTAAATCTATGCAAAGCTACCTCCCACTTACCTACCATCCTCTAATGTCTCCGTCCCAATAGTTAGTATGGGCTCAGGGAGGCAGACTCCGTCCACCTTCAGCAGAAACCCACAGGAATAGAATGCTGAATTGTCCAGAAACCTAGGCAATATCTTAAATACCAAACAGTAAGACAAAAGCCTTGTGGTTTTTCTACAATTTATGTTAGCTTTGCCATCCCATGACCCATGACAGGCCAAATGAGAGCTACCAGACACATCCCAGTGTGGATCAGAAATTTGCCTTTCCGTCTAGGGCAATGTACAAAACAGTGTATCTCAATTCAGTTCAAAAAAAAAAAAAAAAAAGGAAAGAAAAAAAGTTAGCCCCACACAGCTGTTTTAATGTCTAGCACTAAGAAATTATTGTTGTCCTGAGGCTGGGTTGTGAGCTGGGGGAATGGTTGGTGGAGGGTTTAGTTACTGATGTTTGAACTGCACTCTCCTAGAATTTTAGAGAACCAGAGGCATATATCCAAGAGGGAAGAGCTGCTCCAGCTGGGACACGGTTTTTGTTCTCATCTGATCTCCCAAGAATCACCTTCATGTAGTCAGAATCATAGACTGGAATGAGTACCTTATTCCCCAGTAGCCAATGAGGACAGACACGTGGAAATTTATCTATCATTTCAGAAACTGTTGCAGCTCCTGTTCCTTTTGGAACTGTAACCAAGGGAGAGACAAGCGAAAAAAAACTTTCTTTTTAGATCCAGTGCTTGAAATGGAGGTCAAGAGAAGGGCAGCTGCAGGGTTTGTAGTTTTGGATCCAGCAATACAGATTGGGAGTTTGGAACTGTTTCTGATGACCTGGTCTCTGATCCAGACTCTTGCTGTCTTTCCAGAACTTGTCATGTGACCAGATCTGTCCCTCTGTTGTATTAGTTATGAACCCTCACTAAGAACTGCCTCTAGAACCTTACACATTATAGCTATTTGATAAATGTTGTTCCGAGATTGACTTCATCCATATTGTACAACTCTTTTTTTATAGACTTACATTATATAATCCTCACAGCAATTTCAATGGACTTATCTTCAAGTTCACTGATTCTTTCTTCTGCCTGCTGAAATCTGCTATTGAAAACCTTTAGTGAATTTTTAATTTCAGTTATTATACATTTTGCTGTAGAATTTCTGTTGATTTCTTTTAATAACTTCTATCTTCTTATTGATGGATTAGCTCTATTTGATTATCTCTGTTGGTCATGCAATGTTCTCTTGGTTTCCTTTAGCACTTTGAGCATATTTAAGACAGTTGATGTAAAGTCTTTGTCTAGTTAAGTCAAATGTCTGTGCTTCCTCGGACATAGTTTAGGTTAATTTCTTCTATGAATGGACCATATTTTTCTTGTTTTTTTTCATGCTTTGTAATTTTTTTTGTTGAAAACTGAACACTTTGGATATCATAATGTGGTTACTGAAAATCAAATCTTGCCTCTTTTCAGAGTTTGTTTTTGGTGCTTGCTATGGGCTACAGCCGTTTGTTTAGTGACTTTTTAAAACTATTTTTGAAAAGTCTATATTCCTTGTCATGTATGGTTTTTGAAGTCTGTTTCTTTAGCTTGTGTTCAGCTAGTGTTTTGATAGTGATTTTCCTGTACTTCAGAGGAGAGAGAGAGAGATAGAGAGAGAAGAAGAAGAAGAAAAAGAAGGACAGGAAAAGAAGAAAAGAGAAAATAAACTTTGCAGACTGGCTCTGTGCGGGGCTTAGTCAGGCTATTTACAAGTTTACCTTCATTTCCTGCTTGCTGAGGTAAAAGTTTAGGGTCTTATAAGTTTTTTCTGAGCATGCTTCCTTCCCTGGACATGCTGTGGCTTTCTAAATTCATCAGTATGTACGGGTGCTTTTGAACGCCCTAATGACTCCACAGCACATAAAACAACAAGAAAATTTCACAAAGAAACCCTATCCCTAGCTTTTCCTCCCAGGCTTTTGATGCTCTGCTCTTTGCCTCAGAGGTAATCTTTTGCCCTAGGCGGCTGCAGGGTGTTTGTTTGCCTCATAGTGTCCTTTTGCCTTGCAATGTTTTTGAAGAATGCCTGCTGCTTTTCTGCCAAGTGAATTCCAAGTTAGGGGAAACAAAGGGAAATGCCTTGCATCCTTTATGCTGCCTCAAATAGATTAGAGCAAGCCCACACAAATATTTGAGAATAACGTCTTTCTGCTCCCTCAGGAATCAGGGACCAAGGGAATGCAGGCTGTCATATTTAAAACAACTACCAAATCAGGGAAGTGTGGAGGAGAAGGGCAAGTAAACATGTTACAAAGCTTTCCTACCATTTTTAAGTAGTCTTTTTGTTGATTCAGTGTTTACTTGGTTGTTGTAATCCTTTGTTTTCTAGAGTTATGAAAAGTTGATTTGGACAGTTCTCGCTTGTTTTTTGATGCTTCTCTGGAGCTATGTGCCCTTGGAGCTACCCACTCAGCCAATTTCCCTGACAATCATTCCCAGTGGAGTCTCTTACTACCCCAACTTCCTTGGCCCATCCTCCAGGACCCTGCACATGCCTGTCAAACAGAGACCTGGGGAAGCCTGTTCCAGCACTGTACAGTGTCTCCTTTCTGATTGCTTGGTGCTGAAGCCAGTCAGCTGCTCCCAAATCCTGCCTCCTGGTACTGCCATTGGTTCCCTGCCATTGGTTCCGTTTGGGGATTCCAAGGGGCTAACCTATATTCTGTCTGCCCATTCCCCTCTCTGGGCCATTCTGGTGCTTCCTGGCCTACCAGCCCTTAAGATAGCCAGCTGTGCCTCCCATGGGCTGGCTCCTGTCTCTGAGCAGGTCAGGCTGGAGTGAATCAATACTCTTGTAGAGGAGCTGTTTTCCATGATAACAATGGTGGTAACTCTGTAGGTAGATACCCAGGGCCCCTCTGGCCCCTCAGGTATGGCCACCCATGTCTGGCAGTACTCCACCAGAGTTGGCCTCAACTGGCTGCTTCTGGGAGCTACAGCCCCAAAGGAACTTGTTACCTAAGAGTGAGCAGGTGAACAGGTAATAATGGGGGCCAAAACACGTACCGGTCAGGTGTTGCGGCAGGCACCCCTGTGATAGGAGGTAGGCCATGGGGGAAAGATGAGGCTGTGGGTGATGTTTGGGGCTATTTGAATCTCAGAGTTGTGTGTTCCTCTTTTCATAGTCCCTGTTGGATTTCACCCATATTAATGGGTGAGTTTATTGAACTTACTAAATGCTTATATATCACAGGCATTAGCACTATTGTTATTCATACTAATTATAGTGAGTGTGATTTTGGCTCTTGCTGTGTGCCAGGCACCATTCTCAACTTATAATATTTCGCTTGAGTATTTTTATTATTGTCACCTCCATTTTATAGCTGAGGAAACTAATGCATAGTGATACTACTTAAAGTTATACGGCAGAGCTAGGATTTGAACGTAGATAGCTTGGCAACAGAGCCTATATGCTTAACTGTCACACCTTGTCACCTGACACCTGGCCTGAAAGATTAGGTTCAACCTAACTGCCTGTGGCATTTAAATTTATGACTTTGGCAATAATTGAAGTATTGGCAAAATAAAAATTTAAGGCAGTATTATAAGAGCTACAAAAATTTGACTGCAAGAGGAAAGGAGGATTGCAGAGGCCTTTCTTTTCTCAGAGAAGGGGGCAACAGTATTATCAACAGTGTGGAGCCAAAGACGGGAACTGTTAAATTCAGCCATCAGAGGAGCAGAAGGTGAAAGATGATTCCGTATCATGAATATTATTATCTTAAAAATTATCTACTTAATGGGTCTGATAATCACTTAATGACCATCAGTGTAATGGGAAAGTCACTGGAATAATTTTTAGTAGTTCCTCATGTCAAATCATAGCTCAAAAAGGGCATCACTCAGCTAGAGACCACTGCATCAAAAAATAAATAAATAAAGGTTACAATATCCAAAAATCATCAAATAATCTGGAAGTCATTAGTACCGCAATTCGCATGAACAAACTGGGCTTTAGCTGTTTCCTTGTGGCTGAATTTAACAGTTCCCGTCTATGGCCCCACACTGTTGATAATACAGTTGCCCCCTTCTCTGAGAAAAGAAAGACCTCTGCAATCCTCCTTTCCTCTGATGTCTGTTCAGTCAGAAGACCTTGGTGAGCCCCTCTCCATGGGGGCCCCCTTGTCTTGCTAGGTGCCCTTCACACACAAGGCTTATTTCTTCTAGTCCTGGGATGAGAAGGCACTGTCTTTCCCAGGCTGAAAGCTGCTCCTGTCTCTCCTCCCTTCTGTCACTCCGCACACCTGAGATGAGCAGCCCCTCTGTGCCAGGCTCTGTGCTGAGCACTGGGGTACAGGGAAGTGCCTGATATGCTTGATCCCGAGAAGTTCACGTCCAGGGGTGGAGAGGAGAGGAGCGTAGGTTGGTAAATAAAACCAAACCCATTGCCATTGAGTTGATTCCGACTCATAGTGACCGTATAGGACAGAGTAGAATTGTCCCATAGGGCTTCCAAGGAGAAGCTAGTGGATTCGAACTGCTGACCTTTTGGTTAGCAGCTGAGCTCTTTCCCATGAAGCCACCAGGGCTCCGGTGGGTAAATAGACCCTCTTTAATGGCAGAACACAAAGTCAATAGCCCTCACCTGGGGGCTATCCTGGAAGCCTTTCCCCTCATGTTTGCCTGGGATTGTCATGGTTTTTGCACTGAAAGTCCCATGATTCAGAAAACCCCTCAGTCTCTGGCAAACTTAGAAAGTTGGTCCCCTACAAGTGACATCATCCCTCCCCCTTCCCAGCAGTCAGCCTCTTCCTCTGCCCTGACACCTTCTTAGATTTCCTATCTGCCTCCCCCAGAGACCATGAACCTCCAGGGCAAGGATTCCCTCAGACTCATATTTCTGGTCACAAGTGAAGTAGGGCCAGGCAAGGAGATAGGATTGAGTAAGTGAGAGGAGGAAGCATCTAGAAACCTTGTTCTTTGAGAAGAGCTGAGGCTGCTGGGGCTGCTCAGCCTGGAGAGGAGGAAACTCAGGAAGGAATGATCATCATCCTCTAGCTCTGCAGAGTCATCAGGATGAACTTCAGATCTACACAGGAAGGAGTACCTGAGGGATTTGAGCAAGTCTAGGAGAGGCTTCTTGTAAGGCAGTGAGCTGTTTGTTGCTGGGAGTGAGGAGTTGACACCTGAGAGATAAGCTGGGTTTACCTGGAGGGCCAGGTGCCAGTCACATACAAGCCATTATCTGATGGACTTGCTGACTATGGTCTTAACCTTGGTCTTCCCTCTCCCCCCACTGCCCTTACCCCCTTCTTTTTACCTACTCCTTGTGCAGGAAGAGCCACTGGAAGGGAGGGAGTTGGAACAGGAACTGCTGGAGGGCTTTGAATAGCCATTGCCTGTACAGGTAGAGCTCGAATGCCTTCAGCAACAACAGAACCAGGTCTAGCAGGGAGGTCACTGGGAGAAGCCTAGACATACTACCCAGGAGTCTGGTGGGGCTCAGTACAGAAACACTCATGGTGTAGTTTCTTCTGTATCACTTACTGTCCCTGACCACCCCTGAGTGCCCTTGACCTCCTCTGCCAGAGTCCAGGGATGATCACCCCACCCACTTTCAAGAAGGGTGAAAGGTGAGGGCAGAGCTTAGAACTCTGCCAGCAGAACTAACAGTGGAGCATCCACCTTAGGAAACCGTGGGAGAAATGCTTTATCAATTGACCCTGATAATGGCCACAGACACACGCACTTTTCCTTCTTCAGTTTCTTCATCAAATATTTGATGAGCATTACTGTGTGCCAGCCAGTATGCTAGGTGCCAGGACGAGGCTGCAACCAACCCCAACAGACATGATCCCTGACTTTGAAGTACTCAAAGTCTAGTTTGTTGCATTTTATAATGTTTATTTCACTAGCACTTTTTGTTAAGTGATCATATATGACAATTTTCAATATGATATATAGATTCAGACCCTGATAGTAACCAATTCTTTAAATATTTACTTTATTTCTTATAACAATACTAATTTTACATACCACTAATAACCTATTTCAACTCTTTATTGGGTGAAGAGTAGAAATTAAATCATTTCTATTAACTGATGATGAGATTGAGGAACAGTTGCTAATACAGTTACCCCTCACTATTTTTATACAATTGCATTGGAGACATTTGTTTCATACTATCAGTAGCGTGATTCCTTCCCAATTCAAGTACATGAGAATTTTAGCAAATCTTTATACTTAACCTTAGTTATGACCTTTTCCCACTAATAGGTCTACCTTTACCTGTAATGGAAAATCTGCTCAATTCCATAAGCCATAGGAGGTACTACATCAGTTTCGGCCCTACTTGACTCAAGTACTATAGCTGTAGCTGGAGAATTTTTGCTAATTTGCTTTCATCTTATAATAGAAAATTATGATATAATTCAAATCTGATACTCTGCTTAGAAGCACTTACTACATTGCTTACTGTAGTCTGTGCTTTAACACAAAAAGAAGCAATCTTTGATGGTTATGAGGGAGGGGGAGGATGGGGAGGGGAAAACACTAGATAAGTGGTAGCTCTGGTGAAGGGTAAGCCAGTACACAGTACTCGGGAAGCCAGCACAAATTGACCAAGACAAAGTCACAGAAGCTTCATAGACACATTCAAACTCCCATAGGGATCGAGTTACTGGGCTGAGGACTGGGGACCATGGTCTCAGGGGACATCTAGCTCAACTGGCATAACATAGTTTATAAGGAAAATGCTCTTCTTCCTACTTTGTTGTCTGAGGTCTTAAAAGCTTGTGAGCAGCCATCTAAGATATATCTACTGGCCTCACCCTGTCTAGAGCAAGGGAGAATGAAGAAAACCAAAGACACAAGGGAAAGATTAGTCCAAAGAGCTAATGGAACACAACTACCACAGCCTCCATCATACTGAATCCAGCACAACTAGATGGTGCCCAATGACCACCACTGACTGCTCTGACTGGTATTGTGATAGAGGGTCCCCGACAGAGTTGGAGAAAAAATATAGAACAAAATTCAAATTCACAAAAAAAGACCAGACTTACTGGTCTGACAGAGGCTGGAGAAACCCGGAGAGTATGGCCCCCGGACATCCTTTTAATTCAGCACTGAAGTCACTCATGAAGTTCACCCTTCAGCCAAAGGTTAGACAGGCCCATAAAACAAACAATAATACATGTAGCTCAACCATATATATGAGACTAAACAGGCACACCAGCCCGGAGCAACGACAAGAAGACAGGAGGGGACAGGAAAAGTGGACAAGTGGAAATGGGAAACCCAAGATTGAGAATGGGAGAGTGTTAACACTTCGTGGGGTTGACAACCAATGTCACAAAACAATATGCATATTAATTGTTTAATGAGAAACTAATTTGCTCTCCAAACCTTCACCTAAAGCACACATACACACGCACAAGAAGATTTTTAAAACATCCTTGGTAATAAATCTAGATCCTCTCCCCGCCACCAAGACATTGGTTTAGAGTTCATGTTCAAAAGCATTATAAGCTGAATATGCTAAAAGCAATTTGAAATTTCAGTGATCACTTTGGGAAAAATCAGTGTCCGTCTGCTCTTTTTCTTTCCACTTTAAGAAAATAAGTTCCCATTCACATTGTCCTTCTTAGAGAATTTTTGTTTAATGCTCAGCTGTAGTCAAAAAATCTAAATAAAATCACTCCATCTGAGACTCTAGAAAATTAATAAATTTTATCTAGAACCTATTTTTTCTGTTAAACTGGTTGGATCTTACCAAAGAATGGTTGTATACATTTTAAGAAACTGGGTTCCCCATATGTTTGTGTTATATGGAATTGTATAAACTTAGTTTTGTTTTTTTTTTAATTGTACTTCAGGTGAAGGCTTAAAGAACAAATAGTTCCTCATGAAACAGTAGTACACATATTGTTTTATGACATTGGTTAACAAACCCACAACATGTCAACCCTCTAACTTCTCAACCTTTTTTTTTT
>NW_004443951.1:9205522-9209523 GCF_000243295.1 Trichechus manatus latirostris | reverse complement strand
ATAATGTCCTCCAGTTTCATCCATGTTATGAGATGCTTCACAGATTCATTGTTGTTCTTTCTCGTTGCATAGTACTCCATTGTGTGTATGTACCATAGTCGGTTTATCCTTTCATCTGTTGATGGGCATCTAGGTTGTTTCCATCGTTTTGCTATTGTGAACAATGCTGCCATGATAAACTTAGTTTTTTAAGCTGGCCTCACAGGCTGATAAGTTTTACATGATCTTTCTGTTTCACTTTGTTCTAGAGCTTGCTGTGTCTAAGCTTCTGTTTTAGTACCAAGTGTATATACATAGAGAGAGCTGTTTAAAAATCTCAGTTCTTTTCTCTTCCAAGAAAATCTTCTTCTTGCTTATAATCTGGAATTTTAATAGTTACTATAAGAAACTGAAATAAGTCAATCTGTTTGAAAAATGCACTAAAAAAAGGATGACTTCTTTATTTTAATTAATATAAACAAGCCTTAAAAAAAAAGACAAATTATTCTAAAGTGTTTCCCTAAGGAATCCTATGAAACATGTAAAAGACAAAGTTATGAAAATATAATAATTTACAACCTCTGGATGACATTACTAAAAGAACTTACCCTAATTAGTTGAATAATAAACAAGAATTTACATAAATTGAATAGTCCTAATATTCCCAGGATTTAATGAAAGTGTATTTGTTCTGATAAAGTGTTTATGTTTTGTAATAAGTCAACTTAAAAGCAGTTTATCTTTTTAAGTAACAAGCTAAATTAAATATATGAAAAAGTAGTAATTTTGTCCTAAAATGAAAAAGTTTGTTGTTCCAATACAAGAAAGAGAACAACATAGAACCAAGATGAGAAAGAGATAAGAAGGGAGGTTAAAATTTTAAGAGGGAAAAAGAAAGTAGTTTTGTTTTCAAAATAAAATGTCTGATTATGCCAGAACATGAAAGATAATAAAAGCTAAACTTGAGGGTATATAGTAAGTTGTAGAGGGCTAGAGGAAAGTCAGATAGAAGGCTAAACTTATGCCACAGAGAAAAGATACGTCTATGTGTATTTGGGTCTAATAGTGAATGTGTTTGCCACTTGAAGGATTATGTTATGAGAAACATAAATTTTCTAACTGTTATATATTTCTCATAACAAAGACAAGAAATTTGAAAAGCCTGTTAAAGATTTTCGTTTGATATGATCGAGGTTATTGTTTATCGCAACCAAAGGTTTAATAGGTTTATTCATGAGAATTTTAAAAAGCTTTAACGTGAAAGCATATAAAACAAAGAGTTGGGTTTCTTGCTATTAAGACAACAGATTTTTTTATGCAATCTGCCTTGAAGGCAAGGGTTTGATAAGATACATTCCTGAATCAAAAACTAAGTCACACAGCTTTAGTAAAAGCTAAGGTTTTTACTTTTAAGATCTATGGTTAAATAACTCAAAAATTATTCCTATGATAAACTCCTGACAATTTTGAAACTTCGTGGAAAGCCACGAGAAAGATTTGCTTCTGTTTGATAAATAGAAAAATATTTAAAGAAAAAAAAAGTTTATTTAATGTGTTAAGAATTACATGAGATACGTTGTCAAACCAAGAGATGTGCCAAATTTTCTAACTTAAGAGAGCAAAAACACCTCTGTGGACGAGTCAGCCTTCTGGAGAACTAAAAATCATTTCAAAATGCCCTAATGGCCAGAAGCAGATGACATCTGAAGTAGACAACTGGTACTAAGATCACAGAACAAGACTCCATGCAGCCTGCGAAAGTTTTGGACTTTGCTTTATAATTGTAGCTGTTTTTATGTTATTGGCCTTGCTCCGTTATTGTGGTCTCCTTCCTTGGTAATTTTATTCATAATGAATGTCTATTTAAGTTTTATGATTTTTCTTTTTATGATCACTTCCAACACTTGGAATGAAAATACTTTTGTTAAATTAGCCCAGTAGGTAGCTAATGCTGATAATTTGGTTGATGTTTTTAGTTAATTACCAAATAATATTGACTCTTGGTTACAGACTAAATTAATTGTCTTAATTAGTGTAACAAATTATCTTTGGACCAATCAAATGTTATATGAATTGTTTCTCTAATGTAATCAAACTTCTGTTTCCCCAGCAATGCAGAAAATTATATATTTTAAAGAAACCAAATTTATAAAGAACATTGGTTTCACACCTTGAGTTAGTCTTTTGGAAACGCCAAGTTTTTCATCCAAATGTGGTCTTGCCCTACACTGCCCCAACCAGAAGATCACAGAAGCAGAGTGTCTGAACTATGGCATGGTGAAGCAGGATGTCTGTCTATGATACAATAAGTTCAGAATGAAAGCACCTATAGAGCAGTCCATGCAGAAGAAATCACTCTTTTTTTTATTTATTTATTTTATTGTACTTTAGATGAAGGTTTACAGAACAAATCGTTTCTCATTGAACAGTCAGTACACACATTGTTTTACGACACTGGTTAACAACCCCATGACATGTTAACGCTCTCCCTTCTTGACCTTGGAGGCCTTTTTTTTGGTGAAAATACACATAGCCAAAGTTACACCATTTCAAAAGTTTCTACATGTACAGTTCAGTGACATCGATCACATTCCTCCAGTTGTGCTGCTATTCTCACTACCCTTTTCCAAATTATTCCATCACTGTTATCTTCAACTCACTGCCCCCTAGGCTTCCCATCAAACCTTTTTAGTTGCGGTTGTCAATTTGATCCCACGTAGATAATTCCTTTTTTTTTTTGGTACCTTAGATGAAAGTCTGCAGAACAAATAGTTTCTCATTAAACAGTACACAAATTGCCCTATGACAATGGTTAACAACCTCACAACATGTCAACACTGTCCCTTCTCAACCTTGGGTTCCCTATCACCAGCTTTCCTGTTCCCTCTTGCCTTCTAGTCCTTGTCCCTGGACTGCTGTGCCTCATTAGTCCCATTTTGTTTTATGGGGCTGTCCAACCCCGGTTGAATGGTAAACTTTGGGAGTGACTTCACCACTGAGCTAAAAGGATGTCTGGGGCCATACTCTCGGGGTTTCTCCAGTCTGTCAGGCCAGTAATCTGGTCTTTTTTTGTGAGTTAAAATTTTTTTCTACATCCTTTTCCAGCTCTGTCCAGGACCCTCTGTTGTGATCCCGGTCAGAGCAGTCAGTGGTGGTAGCTGGGCACCATCTAGCTATACTGGACTCAGTCTGGTGGAGGTTGTGGTAGCTGTGGTCCATTAGCCCTTTGGGCTAATCTTTTCCTTGTTTCTTTTTCTCTTCATTCTCCCTTGCTTCCAAAGGGGTGAGACCAGTGGAGTAACTTAGATGGCTTCTCACAGGCTTTTAAGACCCCAGATGCTACTCACCAAGGTAGAATGTAGACCATTGTCTTTATAAACTGTGTTATGCCAATTGAGCTAGATGTTCCCCAAGACCATGGTCCCCCCAGCCCTCTGCCCAGCAATTCAGTCCCTCAGGGAGTTTGGAAGTGTCTATGGAGCTTCCATGATCTTGCGTTGGAGAAGTTGTGCTGGCTTCCCCAGTATTGTTTACTGTCTTACCCTTCACCAAAGTTACAACTTATCTATTGTCTATTTAGTTCCCCCCAACCCCTCCCATCCCCCTTAACCAACAAAGGTTGTTTCTTTTTGTGTGTAAGCTTTTACGTGTGTTTTTACAGTAGATGTCTCATACAATACTTGTCCTTTTGTGAGTGACTTATTTCACTCAGCATAATGTCCTCCAGTTTCATCCATGTTATGAGATGCTTCACAGATTCATCATTTTTCTTTCTTATTGCATAATACTCCATTGTGTGTATGTACTATAGTTTGTTTATCCATTCATCTGTTGATGGGCATCTAGGTTGCTTCCATCTTTTTGCTGTTGTGAACAGTGCTTCAATGAATATGGGTGTGCATATGTCTCTTCATGTGACGGCTCTTATTTCTTTAGGATATATTCCTAGAAGTCGGATTGCATTTTGTAGTGCTTTTTTTTTTGTGGTGCAGACGTTTTCTTTGTTCCTCTTACTCTCCTGT
>NW_004443951.1:9181825-9204605 GCF_000243295.1 Trichechus manatus latirostris | reverse complement strand
AAATCTTGTTGTTTATCTTTTGGATTTCTAATTGTTGTTTTTGTATGATTTCTAGTTGTGAATTTATTTTAGCATTTTGTTCCTGTATTATTTTATTAAATTCTTCCCTTTTTTTGTCAGTATTTTCCATGAATTTGTCTGCCTTTTCCATGAATTTGTCTATTTTTTCCTCATTTTTGTCTGCTTTTTGTTTCAACTCTTGGATAATTCTGAATATTAGAGGTTTGAATTCCCTATCAGTTAGGCCTAGTGCCTTTTCTTCTGCTGGAAGGTCATCGGGTGTTTTATTTTGGACACCTACTGGAACCATCCTGTCCTGTTCTTGTAAATGTTTTGATATTGTCTGCTGCATTCAGGGCATTCAGTGGTTATTTTCCTCATTTATTGATTGTAGATTTGTTTGTTTCATCCTGCATTTTTGTTTTATTTGGTTATGTCTGAGCAGGTGGGCTGTTTGTTCTTCGTTGTTTGCTCATCTGTGGGCATGATACCTTTCACCTCCTTCTCCAACGGGTATGGTCAGTCACTCAGGTATGGTACAGCAAGGCAGATCCAACTGAAGGGTAGTTGCTGGGATGAGTTGTTTGTGGCATATACCAGGGCTGATGGTGCGGACTGGGAATCAGTGCAGGACAGGATCCAGTAGGCTGTGCCTGTGCTGCTTGGGAGTGTGATGTTCAGAGCATGGTGCATGTAGGCAGGAAGGAGGGTGTAGATCATGATGTGTGGAGCTAAGATGGGTATGGGAAAGATGAGAAAGATGAGAGAGGAACAGGAGCCCAAAACATACATACAAACAAAAACGAGTGCTAACAGAGCTTGCTATTGGAGTGGAGAGATAAGAGACTGAGAAATGGGGAAAAACAAAAAGACAAAGGGTAAAAGAAAAAAAAGAATAAATCGAGAAACTGGAAATGAAGAAAGACAAAAAGGGAATAAGAGAGAGAAGAAAACAAAACAAAGAAACAAACAAACAAAAAAAAGAAAAAGAAAAGAAAAATCAAGATAAAAGAAATGCTCCCAGGGATGTCCCTGAGCATCTGCACAGAGTAAGGGAGTAGCTTCCAAGCCACTGGCTACTGCCCAGCTAGAAGGGGCTTCCAAGCTTTGAAAAGAAAAAGAAAACAAACCAACAGAACAAATCAGAGCAAACAAACAAACAAAAAGCCCTGGGGGTCCCACCAGCGTGGTGGCACAGGCAGGGAAGCAGTTTCACAGTCAAGCAGTGATTTGCAGCCTTTCAGGAAGAAGCAAAGATGGCACACAGAGCCAGGTATTTGAGAGAAAGGAGGGGGAGGTGGTGAGAAGTAAGGAAGAAATCTAAAGAAGCAGAAAAAACCAAAACCAGCAGCCAACAAAAGGCACTCAGGCGGCCTGTGCCGGCGGGTGGAATCCAAGTGCTTCCAAGCCAAGAGACTGTGGCCACAGGAAGCAGAAGAGGCTAAGTGAGGGTGAAGAAGGGTAGGAGGTGGGAAAGCATATATTGCTGGTTACCAGTTGTTCTGTCTCCTGCTGGAAGCTCTGTGAAGCTGTCTTCTCGTAGCTCCTGTTTGCTGATCTCCAATAGGAGTCCAAGATGGCAGATCTGTGCTGTGGTAGCTGATAGGGGACCTTTGCATGTATCTCTCCTCACTCTCTGTTCTCGGCCAGTTTCTTATTCCATTCAGTGCTTGGCTGAGTTCTTTATCTCTTCATTTGATGCTTAGGGTTTCAGGATTGACATGTGACTCTGTTTGACTCAGTTTTTCTGATCTTTGCTGCAGAGATATGGCGTGGTGCTTCTGACTATAGTGCCGTGTTACCCAGAAGAGAAGAAAGCACTCTTACAATTGTGATCAAGGAATCTCTATGGAGCTTCATGATCAGAAGGAGGGAATGTGTAAGGGCACGTTAAAACTGAAGCACTTGGCATGACTAAGTGACTGACACAGATCCGAATCAATCTCCCTTTTGCCCTAATTCATTTCTACTAACAAAAATATGTACAGCCTCCCTTGAATGAGCACTTATGTGATTATGCTTACTTAAAACTGTGATAAAAACTTTCTGTTCTACCAATAAAGAGAATGATGAAAAAGAAATCAAGAAAACAACACCATTTATAATAGCCTCTAAAAAAATAAAATACTTAGGAATAAATCTAACCAGGGATGTAAAGGACCTATACAAAGAAAACTACAAAACACTACTGCAAGAAACCCAAAGGGATCTACATAAATGGAAAAACATACCATGCTCATGGATAGGTAGACTCAACATAGTGAAAATCACAGTTCTACCCAAAGCAATTCACAAATACAATACAATCCTGATCCAAATATTAACTTTATATGGAAAGGGAAGAAGCCCCAGATAAGTAAAGCTGTACTGAAGAATAAAGTAAGAGGACTTGCACTACCTGACCTCAGAACCTATTATACAGCTACGGTAGTCAAAACAGCCTGGTACTGGTACAATGACAGGTGTCTTGGCTTCTCTCTTACTTCATCTCTCCTCTGCTTAATTATTTAATCTCTTTTTTATCTCAAAAGAGATTAACTCAAGACACAGCCTACCCTAATCCTATCTCATTAGCACAACAAAGACAACCCATTCTCAATTAGGATTAAAACCACAGGTATAGAGGTTAAGATTTGCAATACATAATTTTGGGGGACATAATTCAATGCATAAGAGGCAGGGAATGGATTCTCTTAGAGCTTTTAGCGATAGTGTGGCCCTGTTGACACCTTGATTTCAGCCCAATGATACTTATTTTGGATATCTGATCTCCATCACAGGGAGAGAATAAATTTCTGTTGTTTTAGCTACTACATTTGTGGTAACTTGTTACAGCAACCCAAGGAAATTAATATAGTTGAGATAATAATTCTGTCCTGAAACACTGCATGGAGTTGTTTGTTCATTTGTGTATTCACTCATCAAAAATTTTCCTGCTTGTATTCTGGGGGGTAAAGGTTTAAAATTAATCAGTACTTTAAAGTCTAATAAGGGATATACCAGCAGGATGAATAGTGTCCTGGGGAAATTATTTTTTTATTACTGGATACTTCCTGGTTTAGTTTATAGTCACAAATAAAATGTGGGGAAAGAGAGAGGAGAACAGTTGACTCTCACAGCCGCAGCTTGAAGTGTTTAATCCTGTAGGTAGGTCATCCCAGTGACTTCTTGTTTTCTAGGTCTTAGAGTTGAGTTTGACGCTGGTGTATGATTACCATATCTTGTTTACTTTTCCACTGCTACAAAGACTTCATCTCCAAGGGAAAGGCCCTTTAAACTAAAAATTTTACTTGCTTTCACCACCCAAGGGAAGGCACAGGATTGTTGAGTTTCTCTTTGCCTGGGGGCTTTGTATACCACCACTTCCTACCCAGAAAGAGAGGCAGAGGTGAATTCTGAGAAAGTGAAGTCTCCTTACCTCAGTACCTAGCACAGTGCCAGCACACAGTAGAACCTCAAGAAATGTCTACTCTACATTTGTGTCATGCTTAACCTTCCAATTGCCAAGTATTATTAACCTTATTTTACAGTCAAGGACACTAAGGCCTGGAGCTGTTAATTGACTTTCTTATGGTTATAGAGGAAGCAAGGGTCAGAGTCAGGACCATCACCTCAGATTTCTAAGTCCAGTTTTGCTACTACCTATTTCCAAGCAGGATCACATTCAAGGGTACAGGGGCCAGGAATGGAACACATATTTTGGGGGACACAATTCAGTCCATAAGAGGCTGTCCTTGTCATTGTCAGCATCTGTGTCTCCTAGTTCAAGGAGCTCGGGGCTTTCTGGGTTGGTGGATGAAGGCATCAGAGTGGCACTAAAGGGGAGATTTTGGCAAGAGATGGTTCTTGATTTGAGCCTTGATTTGGATGGGGTTTGAAAGTGGAAGAAGAAATTTGGGGAGGGCTCCAGGGTGGAACCACATGGTGGATTAGAGATCCTTCCCGCAGACCCTGCAGCAGTACCTGATGGCTGTGGCAAATGTACCTTTAGGGTCCAAGGTCTCAAGCTACTAGTAGGCTCCAATTTAGCATCCAAACAGGAGAAGAAGAGAGAGTGATGGAGACTGTTGGTGAAGGTAGAGGGAGGCCAGAGAAGGGAATTCCTAGCACTGAGATGTCTCTCTGCAGCCCTGGGGATGTACCATTTCTAGATCCCCTTCCTGCCCCTAATGCTTCCTCCTCAGAAAAAGGCCCCTTACTCACTCCTGCATTGCCCTCCCAAGACCCAGAATGCTCTTCCCACTGCAGATCGAAAATAAAATGTGGGGAAATGTGTGCCTCCCAACTGTCTGTTCCGCATACCATTGTACCAACTTTCTTCTTTGTGTCCTGGCACCTGGCCACACCTTTCTCTGCACAAGTGAAGATAACATTTCAACAACATCACCTGGGAGCTGAGCCCAGAGGCTCCATTAGTGGAACATAAGCCTAAACCTCATCCACTTTCTGTGTCTCTATGGATGTCAGGAGACCTGATGGTAGGATAGGCAGGGGGACATACTCCACTTCAATATCAACGGAAGAACCTGCCAAGACTCTTCTGGAGGCTTAACTCGAGGACCTCTGATTCTTGCCTCTTTTGATCAAGACTACACAATTAATACTGAAACTTGCCCTGAGAGCAGGTTTAGGTGGGAAAAGATCTGAGAGCACTGGTATCAAAAGGGGAAGATGAGCACCCTGTGGGGGGGCATGGATAGCAGGTGGGGACCAGAGGTATCCCCAGTGCATTCCAGTTCCCTCAGTCCAGCTCTCAAACACTCCCTGCTCCATCCTGTTATCCCGGGCATTTGTGTGCACATATGTGTGGGGTAGAATGTGAGGGGTGTGCCTGGGCATGTGCAAGAGTAAGCTTCAATGAGTGTCTCTATGTGTGTGTGTCATGGTGGTGGGGGGCATGTGGTGTGAACTCACTCTGGGCCTTGCCCACTTCCTGGAGTCGCTTCTCAGTCACTTTCCCCACACCCCTGGAATCCTGTGGTTAGAGCATGTGCTCATGGCCCTTCTCCCAGAATTCAGGCCACTATTGTCCTGTTCTCTCTGAGCCAAGGCCAACCTGAGCCCCTTTGCACCATCTGGTGTCAGGGAACCTACTGAAGCTTCTATCCAAAATACTCCTAGATTCAGTCTCCTGCCCCAATCCCAGATCAAGCCCTGAGTGATCAGCTGCCCTCCTCTCCAACCGCCCTCAAGGCAGGGCAGAACTGGCCCTGAAACAGCGGCGGACAGGGGGGCCAGGGAACTGGGAGGGATGTTGTGATGGTTAAGATTGTTTGTCAACTTGGCTGGGCCATTATTCTCAGTGTTTTAATGTAATCACTCCCATGATTGAATATACTGTGAGTAGCCAATCAGATGAAAGGGAGTCTCCTTGGGGGTGTGGCCCACATCTGAATATAAGCAGGCGTTCTGGCTTTTTGCTGTCTCTGGATCCTGCAGCTGTTTCCTGTCGTCTCATCTCCTGTTCTTGGGACTTGAGCTATCAGCTTATCTGCCGAACCTGGGATTCATCAATCTGCCCAGTCCGTGAGCGGGAGCCTTGCTCTCCGACCTGCCGATCTTCGGCTTTCCAGCTTCTGTGGCTGTGTGAGTTGGGAGAAGCCTCTACCCTGATCCACGGACTTGGGACATTCTAGCCTCTACAATCGCGTGAGTTGTTTCCTTTATATAATCTCTCTCTATATATATTTATACACTTTACTGGTTTTGCTTCTCTAGAGAACCCAGCCTAAGACAGATGTCATGACTGCAGGCACAGGCTGAGGGAGAAGCCCCTTCCTGGAAGCAGAACATGACAGAGACAAGCAGTGAGTTCTACCTAGGGCAGCCAATGCCTTGGGCTAGAAATGAGGGAATGGGTCTGTGCCCATGATCAGCAGAAGGCAAAACCCTAGAGTTGAGAGAATCTAGTGGAAGCAGGGATGCTTGGCCCAAGAAACATGGCAGGCTTACAAAGCGGGGCTGGTGCTGGGAACTGGGACCTGGCTAAGAAAGATCAGCAACCAGGTGATCACCAAGTGTCACCAAGTTGAAGAAGTCCCTCCTTCACCAGGTGGGACAAGTGAGGCAGCAGGCTGAGGTACAGGTAGCTGCTGTGAGGCTGTCGTGTGGTGAGGAGGTAGGGGCTGCTAACTGCTGGGGTCTGACATCCTCACCCTGCAGCCCACCCCATCTTCCACCTGAGCAGCTCCCTGCTGAGCTACCACCCACTCCTTGAGCCTCCTGAGGAGCCTGCAGATGTTTCTGTGTTGAGAAGTACTGACAGGTGCCTGGTGACATCACAGATATCCCAAATATTTCTGGGCTGTGAAGGGCTGGTTCTCCAAGGTCCTCATGCTGGACCAGGATTGTAAGTTCTTCCGCTAAGAGCAAGAAAGGCTCTAGATGGTTGATGCTATAAAATCTAGTGTGAGAGACACCGAACCCCTGAGTAGAACAGAGGCAGGGACCCTTACCTGACACAAGTGAGCCCTCCACCAGTGCACCTGAGGAAGGGACCCTGTCTCTAAACCCGGCTAGCATGGAGCCTTTGGGAGCCTGGCAGGGTGTGGGCACCACAGACCAACAGAGCAGGGCCTGTGTGGAGGGGGTAGGAGACATCAGGCTGGGCTGGGGTCGGCTTGAGGGAGAACACAGGGTCCTGGGCATCATAAAGGAGAGTTTAACTCCCTTCTTCTTCCTCATAAGGGATTTCTGTCATCTGTCTCTCCCCCCTCCCTACCCCCGCAACCCACCACCTTCCCTGCCATCCACCTCCATCCCCAGGAAAACAGATACTACCTGAAGCACTGTGAACTTTATTGGTGGTTGGGGTTGGGAAAGAAGTACAGCATTGTATGAATGACAAATGGGTAGAGGGGTGACATTCAGATACGACAGACCAGATGATAGTCATATGGGTGGCAGGCCAAATAATAGGCCCCAAATGTCAATACTCAAATCCGCAGAAACTATGAATATTTTATATAGCAAAAAGAATGATTATATTGAGGATTTTGAGATTGGGAGACTATCCTAGATTATCTGAGTGGCACCAAGTAATCATAAATTCTTTAAGAGAGAGGAGGCAATATGAAGACAGAAGCAGAGAAAGATTTGAAGATGCTGCTGGCTCTGAAGATGGAGGAAGGAGTCATGAGTGAAGGATATAAGGTAAGCAGCTCTAGAAGCTGGAAAAGGCAAGGACAGGGTCTCCCCTAGAGTCTCTGGAGGGAGACTGGCTTGTCTGATACCACCATGGTTTTTGTCTGGTGGAATCTGTATTAGGCTGTAAAATTCAGAACTATAAGAGAATAAAATTGTGTTGTTTTAAGCTACCAAATTAGTGGTAATTTGTTATAGCAGTAACGGGAAAGTCATAAAGAGACAGACAAGCTGGCACAAGAATACAGACCTAAAGATGGGCGGACAAGCTGGAGGGCAGATAGGTGATCAGGAGTTAGTTGGTCACTTAGAAGTGTAGGTGGGTGGAGAAATGTAGACAGAAAAACAGGGAGAGAAACTGGAGAAAGTTTGGCAGAGAGAAGGGCAGACTTTCTGGTGGAAAGGAGGCAGGAGATCAGGCAGGTGCCAGATAGGAAGCCTAGTGATGGGCAGATAGGGGACAGTGACAGAAGGACAGGAAGACAGGATGGAAGGCAGGAGGTTCTCAGAACCAAATAGATGAAACGAGCCTGCCCCTGTCCCCACCGGGGTTAGAGGAGTTTCTTCAGGAGCAGGTGGATTCCATTCCTGGATTTCAACAGAACTCCTGCCACAGGGTAGGGGACCTTGGTGGGTTCTGGTGAGAGCTCAAAGCAGAGCAGAGCCAGGGCCACAGCCACCTTCAGCTTGTTTGTGGCAAAATGCTTCCCAGTACAATTCCTGGGCCAACATGAGACAGCCAAGGGGAATTGGCCTCAGGCCCAGTTCGGCGCTAGGCAGGCATTGGCCACTTTGTCCCCCTCTGAACTGGACATTTAGGGCCCTCCTTGACGGGGCTTAGCCCCTAGTCTTCTCTTTACAGGTCACACACACTTCTTTCTACTCCCAGTCCTTGGTCACAGTCTTTCCCTAACCTTTGACAAATCTGACTACTCTTCAAGGCTTAGCTCTTAACTCCTCCTTCTGCTCCCAGTAACATTTCTCTTTCTGAGCTCCCTCAGCAAATACAGGTGTGAGTCCTACAACTGAATTTTTTGCTATTCTATGCTGAGTCTTGCCACTGGGAAGACAGGGGTTTTGGGGCTCAGAACAGGCTATTAACCTGGTTTGTAATGACGGGATGGCTGGTGGAGAAGGAAAGTTTTGCTAATGAGTGGACATTTGATCTGAGCTTTGAAGGATATGTAGCTGTTCTCTAATAGGGAAAGCCAGTCTAGGCAAAGCGAAACATGAAGAAATGGTGGAGGTACGAGACTGAGTGCCTAACAGCCTTTCTCAACTGGGTTCTCTGAGAGAATTAAGCTCCATAGAGTATTATTTGAGTGACTAGTTTCTTAATTCTGAGGCTGGTACAAGCCGGACCGTTCTAGATGCAGAAGAGAGAAGTTAATTCATTACATTTAATGAATACCTTAGAACGTCAGGGCTTAGTTCTCTCATGGAATATGGTTGAAAAGGAGTACGCTACATATTCTTATGGAGTCATTTAAGGTTTGGACAGAATCTTCTCTTTCCCTCCAGGTCACCTCAGCCGTGGTATAAGGGCAGCTCTTCTCTGTGGTAAATCCTGCCTGGCACATGTAGGGACTCAGTTATGTTTGCTGAGTGAGTGATAAAATGTTCACAGGGAAAGGAATAGGTCTGATCTTAGAAGAAAGGTCTGTGTTAAGAAGCAGCTTAAAATCCTCTGTTAGGAGATGGTCAGGGCTGTAAGCCTCAGAGTTTAACCAAATGAATTGCCTTAAAAAGTTAAACATTGGTTTTTTCACTTACTGCACAAACAGTGACTGTTTCCACAGTGTGGAGGCCACTGTTTTGGGCACTACCGGGGCAGGGTGGGCCACACTCTCAGGCCCTCACCACCTAGGGGGACAC
Source organism: Trichechus manatus latirostris (assembly GCF_000243295.1). NCBI lineage: Eukaryota > Metazoa > Chordata > Mammalia > Sirenia > Trichechidae > Trichechus > Trichechus manatus. Next base: position 9,195,587 of record NW_004443951.1, on the reverse strand, counting down.
AGGCTTGCCCAGATAATCAGAGGCAGGACAGGTTGGAGTGGATTGGGGAAGTCAGAGGGGCACCAGGGAAGCTTCCTGGAAAGGAGGGATGGTGTAGGGAACTCCCCTCCTCTCCCTGTTGCACCATCAGACTTCCGATTAATGGTCTAGACTCCTGCACCCCTCATCTCCTTATTCAACTAGCTTCTGTAGTCTTCATAACTACTCCAGAAACGTCCCCTCCTTGACATCCCTCCGTCTCCTTACCTGGATTTTTCTGGTCTTCCTGCTCTGACTCCCTCCACACTGTAGCCATAGCCCTGCTCAGACCCTGCTATGCTCTCTGTCACATGTAGAGCATCCAAATACCTCCACTGGCATTTAACCCCCGAATGGGTAGTTGCCTCACCCTACTTTACCGTTCCAGCTCCAATCCTGGCTCAAGCTCCTGTCGTTGGCATTACTGAGAATGCCCTTCCCCTACCTCTGCCTGCCCACATCCTGTCAGTTGCAATGAACAGCATTCCTGCATCCCCTCTTCCAGGTGTCTCTCTCCCTTTCCTGGCCCCCAATTCACCATTAAATAACAAATTAAAAAAAAAAACTATTGCTATCAAGTCGATTCCGACTCACAGCGACCCTATAGGACAGAATAGAACTGCTCCACAGGGTTTCCAAGGAGTGGCTGGTGGGTTTGAACTGCTGACCTTTTTTTAGCAGCCAAGCTCTTAACCACTGTACCACCAGGGCTCCAAGTCACCATTAGTGTTTCAGTTAAGGACATATTCCAGTCCAGTTCTTAGGACAGTGCCAGGAACACAGGAACATTCAAGAACTCCTCAGTAAATGAAAGAGTGGGTGAACAAATTGATGTCTTTACCTACAGCTATTTATTTCTATACGTTTCTGTCCTTGGCTGAAAACTCTTGGAGGGTCAGACAGTATTTTTCATGTGTGTGTTGCCATCTCCCAAAATGAGACTTGTCACACAACGTATATGCTTAATAAATCCTTTTAAAATTGAATTAAAATAATTGATTTGATTAAAATAAAATAAAATGGAATCAAATCAAATAAGATATTAGTTCTGACCTTTAATTCAGTGCCCAAGACTCTACTGCCTTGCAGTGGCAGCAACATGGTTTCCAGCCAGTGTTTAGAAGAAGAATCAATTCAGGTGAAATTAAATCCTGGAAATCCATTTGTACAACGACAATGTGCTTAAGACCCAGTATATGAAATATGACTCAGCCACTGAAGAATTCAAAGAATTATAGATTCATCAAAACCTTTCTCTGCTAAACACTTACAAAGTTTATGGCAATTTGTATTTCAGAGGATTTAAGCAGCCTTTGAAGATTGTCCTAGCAACCATGTCGAAGTGTATTTGTCTCAACTGAATAGGCATTTCAAGTGTGTTTTATAAGTTACACACTGGGAATCTTTCAAATTCTAAATTTCATATACAATATTGTGGGTTTTCTCTTAAAAACTGATTACTGTCCTCATTTTTTTCTTTCTTTCTCTCTTTTTTCTTCTTTCCTTCATTTCTTTCATTCTTTCTCTTTCTTTTCTTTCCCGCAGCTTTGAACTATGTGGACTCTATGGAGCTCTGGTGGCACAATGTTAAGAATTCGGCTGCTAACCAAAAGGTCGGTAACTTGAATCCACCGGTCGCTCCTCAGAAACCCTATGGGGCAGTTCTACTCTGTCCCATAGGGTTCCTATGAGTTGGAATTGAATCGACAGCAACAGGTAATGTTAATTTATGGCATATAAATTGCATTTCATATGACAAATTTTACCAACTGGTAGTGTTGTCATGGGAATGTGAACGTTAATAAGTAGTGAACATTTTTCTTGGAAGAGCTTCTAAAATAGAAAAGACACAAACTGGTGTAACACTTCCTACAAAAGGCAACCATGGCCTTTCAAGTATATGGATTGAGCCTTTGAAATATACAAGACATCTGGAATTAGAAACTCATGCAAACTACATATTTCATGCAGTGGGGAGGCAGATTATTGAATTAAATAGGAAAAGCAGTGGCTCAACTGAGAATGATTAGGAAGAGAGAAATCCACTCTTAAAAATTCTGACAATTAGTAGCACAACATCAGAGATTTAAAATGCACTACATAGTCTATCTGAAAAGTCATTGTCATAAAATGAGGAAAACACTAGAATACACTGAACTTTGGAAAACCCACTCATGCTAAACGTTGGCCGCCATTGGGAAAGAGCAGTGGGAGCAGCAACTCCATGGCTTGCCTGAAAATCCATTTTTCTTTTGTACAGAGATATATGCACAAGAAACACATACACACACACACAGTTCCCTCTCCCCTTTGCCCTCACCAGGAAGCTTTCTTTTTTCCTCTCTGACTCCCCCACATCACCCCATCTTTTCTTCTTTTTGAGGACCTGGGCATCTGTGTGTCCTCCTAGATGGTGAGGGCATGAGAGTGTGGCCTGGAAACACCAAAACTACCAGGCATATCTGTGGCTGCCACCTATGCACATAGGCCAACACCACCGTTAGGGCACATGCCCAGTAACCACCCCATCACCACACACAGTACAACTCACCTTGTCCTCCTGAGAAAGGCAGGAAAGCATGGCTATTTTGAGCAGAGCCCAGTGTAAACAGAGAAAGTGGAGGGCCAGGGCACCTAGGGGTCAAGCCCCTCCTTCCAACACATGAGGGAGAAGGACTACCAAAGGTGGAAGGTTAAGGAGGTATGAACTAGACAGATTAACCCATCTCTTCCTCCCAGGGCCTCATACTCTGGGTTCGGCCACACCGTTGGGTTGTGGTGAAGTGCATAAATGCTCAGAAAGACTCTGATTCCTGTAAGGCAGGTGAGAGACAGAGAGAAGACTGAAGGAGTCCTGGTGGTCCGATGGTTAAGAGCTCGGCTGCTAACCAAAAGGTCAGTGGTTTGAATCCACCAGCCGCTCTTTGGGAGAAAGATGTGGCAGTCTGCTTCAGCAAATATTTACAGCTTTGGAAAATATATGGGGCAGTTCTACTCTTTCCTAAAGTGTTGCTATGAGTCAGAATCAACTCAAAGGCAATGTGTTATATAGTTCATGGAATCCCTGGGTGGTAAAAACAGTTAATGAGTTCAGCTGTTAACTGAAAGATTGGAGGTTCAAGTCCACCCAGAGGTGCCTCATAAGAAAGGCCTGGTAGTCTACTTCTGAAAAACCAGCCATTGAAAACCCTGTGGAGCACAGTTCTACTCTGACACTCATAGAGTGGCCATAGTCAGGATCAACTTGCTTGCAGCTGGTGGTGGTGGTGGATATAGTTCCAGTTCCTGGAAGTTAGGGGAGTGAGTATGGTGAAGTTCGTATCTTTGGGTAAGGAGCATCCATCAGGAAAGGTGATGGGCTTGCTGAGCATTCTGCTAATGCTTGGTACCGGTGGGTAGAGTCCCAGAGCCTCCTTGATGCACATGGTGGTATAGGGCATCTGGTCCAGGTGGTTCCTGGGACAGAGCCCAGAGTAATGAGTGGGCAGGCTCAGGACAGACCAGGGGCTTCTCCTCTAACTGGGAGGCAGGGCCCTTCAATCTTCTGAGCACTCACCATATGATGGAGGCCGCATCCCCCAGTAGGCTCTGGATCTCGTCACGGCACCTCTGCTGATGCTTGGAGTGCACAGCCAGGGCATAGAGGATCCAGGAGATGCCACTGGCTGTGGTGTCATGACCCTCAAACATGAACACATCCACTTTAGCTCGAAGGTCCTCATTGGACAAGCTGCTCCCATTCTCCATCTGAGAGAAACCACAGGGAGAATGTAGGGTTTGCTCCCAGGCCCACTCTTCTGGGCAAAGCCTCAGGTCTCTCCCACACTCATTTTGGCACATAGGAGGATGTCCAGGAAATCCAAGTGTCTCTTCTTCCTGATCTTGTCTAGCTCTCCTCCTCCTGCAGGCTAGCCTTCCTCAACCTGATGACTTGGTCTGTCCAAGGATAGTGGTTATCAGTGGGAGGTGAGACTGTGGGCACAGCCGCTAAGGATACCTACTGTAATGCCATTGGCCCCACCTGACACCAATCTGGGTGTTAGGCCTGACTGAAGTGGAGCTCAGGTTGAGTGTGGGTCAGAGGTGAGAGCTCTAGCACTAACGGATTACAGGTCAGAACCCCCTCACTCTCAGAGCCCATGGAGCCTCTGCCTGAATGTTTCCTGGGATGAGGTCTCATCAACCATCACCAAACATTTTGACACATGTAAACCTCTGGCATAGTGCTTGGCACACAACATCTTGGTGCCCATCCTCTGCCGGATAGATGTACCCACCCTGGGCTTGTACCAGGTCCTGCAGGGGCACCAGGGGTCTGGCTCTGCCAGAGGTGTCAGGGCAAGTTCCTTTGACCTGGGCCTTGGTGGAGGAGGGGGGCTGCTTGGGAGGGGAACCTAGAACCTGTATGCTGATGAGCAAGTTGGCAGGCAGGGTGAGTCAAGCGGCCATCAGGAGTCAGCCTGTAGATGATGTCATTCTGGTAGAAGGCATTCCTCACACGAGAAAACACCAGGTTGTTCAGGTACTCAATGCCCTGGATGTGAGAGTGGGAGTTCCTGAAGGCAGACGATGCAGAAGACAGTAAAGGGAAGAGAGGCCTCTGACCAAGTGGTAGAGTTGTGGTCTGGATAGAGACAACTTCAAACAGTGGGGACATGCACCACTGAGGAATCCATGTCTTCTGGTCTTATAGCCCTTGTGGTCCCCAGTCCTTCATAAGATGGCATGAGCATCCAGGCTGCTACCTATTTATCTGGATCCTGGCATAGAATCTTGCTTTTTGGGAAGTGAGCATTCAAGCTGTCCCACCTGCCTCTCAGGTAAATCCACTGAAAGTTGTTAAGAACAAGCACCATGACAATGAAGAGTCATCACTGACCTGTCCAACTGGATGCTACCCTGGTGGCTGAAGGCACACTTCATGATGGTGTCCAGGGTCATCAAGGAGATATGTTCATAGACTTCCAGAAATGAATTCTGGGTGATGAGCTTCTCCCACTTGTCCTGGGCAGGAAGGGGACATTAACTTTACTCAAACTCCCCCAGAAGGCCCATGCTAAAAAGGCCAGACTCTCCTTTCTCTCTTCTCAGACGTCCTGTTGGGAGTCTCTCACTTTCTAAAGCAGATGTATTGTAAAAAAAGTAAGACCATAAAGCACATATTTGTGAACTGATATCTATTTTCTCACAGGTTTTTATTATAAATTAAACATATCCTCTCAGAAGAGTCTAAATCAAGTTTTGAATTATATGAATAATTTTTGATGGTAACCACCTTTTGGTTGACCAGAATACAATGTTTTTCAGGGTACTAAGAGCAGGGGGACTCATTGGTGTTCTGGGAAGTAAGGTAGAGCTGAGGGACAGATAGCACCACAATTTTAGGGACCAAATATGTCCAAGCAAGAAAAAGTCTAAGGGGTCAAGATAGATTCTTTTAAGGAAAGGACATCATGAATTTCGATTCCTTTTCATTCAGCTTTTTTTTTTTTTTTTAACTGAGCTTAAGTTGGGTAACAAATCAGAGTCCTAATGGGAGGCTATGAGAATGTATACTCGGTGTACATTTTGATCCATGGAATTGTTCAAATCCATTTAGAAGCCCCGTGCTCAGATGAGAGCCTCTGAAAAATATCTTGGGAAATCATCCCTGCCACTGAAGCTAGCTTCACCCAGGCCAGCCAGGGTCAGCTTGTCCTACTGGCCAATGGGTATTAACTGTTCCTCGGTTAATGGTGCTGAAAACATGGAGGTGGGAATGTGGGGGCCCTTGGATAGACCATAATCCTTTCTTCCTTGACAGATGAGCAAAGTATAGATTCAAGATGGTGGCTGGGTCCTTACCCGTCCCACCTACTTTTGGGGAACACTGATTGCATAGTAGTGGTCTTAGACTGCGTTTTCTTAAGTGCTGGAGGAGGTTTCAGTCAATCAGGAGAGGAATTTATTTATACCTAAGGATAGGAATCTACTCGACGACAACGGGTTTGTTTTTTTATTTTTAATATGAGAAGGAAGCCTCTTTCTAAGTGCTGGATAGCAAGCATATTTGGGCATACGTGCAAGTGTGTGTAGGAGTGCATGCCTGTGTATGTCTGCCAGGTATGTCTCAATGTGTCTAAATATGCATGTATGTGACTCAGCTGGTGTGTCTGAATCTGTGTCTCTGCATGGCAGTGAGCACATGTGTGTTGGAGTGTGTGACTCACTTTAGGTTGGGTGATAGTGCATGTAAGTGTCTGTAAAAGCACAAGGTCCTGGCCTTACAAGTGTGTCAAAGTGATTGACAATAGGTATGTGTACTAACAAGGGGTGATTTGCGAGTGTGGATTTGAGAGTGTCATTGTATGTGGCTGTGTCTGATGAATGTCCCCTGGGACATATGTGTTTGAGAGTGGACCGTATGAGTGTGTACCATGAGTGAATGTGGGGATCTGTGAGTTAGGGGGTATGTGGAAGTGAGAGAGCAGAGATTTACCAGCATCACTTGGACAGAGTCAGCCATGAGCTCCACGTAGGGCTTCAGGATGTTGTAGTGGAAGGCTGGAGTCAGCATCTGCTGGTGCTGGAACCACGTCTCCCCATTCAACAGGAGCAAACCATACCCTGGTCCAGAGGTGTGTGTGTGTGTATGTGTGCTGGGGAGATAGGATCAGAGGGACTGCTGGAGACAATTTGAGAGGGACCAAGGGCGAGCTTAGGAGGAGAAACCCAGCTGAAGGCACATCATGGGCAAAGTCTGGAAAAGATCGGCACTTTTCAGAAATGTGAATTTCCAATTTGGCTGGTACATAGGCTGTGATTATAATAGCTGTGAGATAAAGGTTGAAAACAAGTTGGGAATAGGTCTTAAATAAGCGTCAGGCTCTGATGTTTGGAAAGAACTGAGAAGAGATGTGGAAGGAGCTGAGCTTTTGGAGGGCTTTCAATACCAAGAAAATAGAGTCAATGTCTGGTAGAATAAGAGAAAGGAAGCTTGATTCAGGTACAGGTATTCCCCTACCGAAGACATATTCGTTATGACGAAACACACATACCATCTTTTTTTTTTTTGTGCATCTTATCGTTAGTAATATGTACAACATACAGTGTTGTAGCATGTAATTTGCTGATGTTATCATTCTCACACCACCCCTCAAAGACAAGTAACGAACATATTTATAAAGATACTGATAATAAAAGGCAATAATAATGAAAACCAAAAAAAAAAAAAAAAAAGTGAGGTATTCTATTTACGGAAAAACTGACTTACGACGAAGTCGACAGAACAGAACCCTGTCGTAAGTTGGGGACTAACTGTATAGGAAAGGTGACAGTGGGTTTTGGGTCCCTGTTCTCTGTGAGCCAAAGGGGTCACTGGTGGCAAACCTAGCTGTTGATTGGAACGAAGGCCTAGTTTAGATGCACATACCAATCCAGGGAGCCAGGAATCTATAAGCATCATTAGCCTCTGGGTCTGAAAGATAAGGGAGAGCATTTGGGTGGGAGTGGATAAGGCAGCGCCCAGGAGGTAGTTGTTGTCCAGACCGTTGACTACCATCAGTTCTTGATTACTGTCAGCTGGAAATCTATACCAAGCTACCTTTCGCTTGCCCCCCAGCCCCGACTATCTCTGTCCCAATAGTCAGTGTGGGTCATGAAGACAGACTCAGTGTACCTTCAGCAGCAGCCTGTAGGCTGGGATACTGAATTTGCCAGAAACATAGGCTATGTCCTCAGTGCCAAACAGTAAGACAGAAGCCTTGTGGCTTTTCTAGAATTTGTGGTGGCTTTGCCATACCATGACCCATAGCAGACAAAAATCAACAGACAGAAACGAGAGCTACTAGACGCTATTGTGGATTGGAAATTTGTCTTTCCGATATGGGGCATTGAATGTGACAGAGTATCTCAATTTGGTGGAAGGAAGGAAGATAGAAAGAAAGGAAAAAGAAGGAAGGAAGGACACAAAGAATAAAGGGAAGGAGGGAGGAAGGCAAGGAGGGACAGAGTGAGACAAAGGAGGGAGGAGAAATCTAGCCTCACGCAGAAGTTTTAAATGTCTAGTACTAAGAAATTATTGTTGTCCTGAGGCTGGGTGTTAGGCTGAGAGGATTGTTGGTAGAATGTTTAGATACTGATGGTCGTACTATGCTCTCCTGGAGTTTTACAGACCCAGGACATGTACCCAAGAGTAAATAACTGCTCCAGCTGGATTTGGCTCTCACCTGATCTCCCCATAATCACCTTCATGTAGTCAGGGTCATTGACCAGGATGAAAACCTTGCTCCCCCACAGCCAATGAGGACAGGCACATGGGAATTTCTCTACCCATTTCATCAACTGTTGCAGCTCCTGATCCTTTTGAAACTGTAACCAAGGGTAGAGACAAACCAATAAAAACTTTAGGTCTGGTACTTGGAGTAGGAATGAAGGGTAAGACAGCCACAGAGTGGGTTGTTCTGGATCTGCCAGCAGAGATTAGGGATTTGTATCTCTTTCTAATGACCTGCGGTCGACCCAATCCGAGCCAATTTTAGTTTCATTATTCATTTTCGGCTCACTGCAGTTATCTTGACAGACATTTCAAAATGTTTCCACTTCAGTGAATGAGTGACTACATGAGTGAGTAGATGGATGGATGGATGGATTCAACCATTTATTCGAGAAATATTTATTGAGCACTTACTCTCTGTCAAGTGTCATTCTGGAAGCTGGTGAACAAATAAAGTCCCTGCTATCAGGGAACTTAGATTTTAGTGGGGGAGGCAGGCAATTCTGCTCTAAGCTAAGTGTCCTACTTGAATTACATAATGAGGCTGCTTTGTGCTGCTAGATCATGTCAGTCAGAGGGGCTTCTTTCTCCTTTGATCCAGTGCAGGGACTGGCTAGTGGGGATCTCTTATCATACCAGTTACCTTAGCTTGTCCTCTAGGACTGCACAGGCCTGTAGGAGCCTGTGGGAATGTGTTCCAGCACTATAGAGTGCCTCCTTTCTGATTGCTTAGTGTCCAAGACAGCCAGCTGCCCCCAAATCCTGCCTCCTGGGCATTGCCATTGGTTCTCTTTGGAGAACCGAGGGAGTGTAACCTGTATTCTGTCTGCTTATTCCCATCTCTGGACCATTCTGGTGCCCCCTGGCCTGCCAGTCCTCTTCCTGGGGCTTCTACAGGCTGGCTCCTGTTTCTGTTCCTCTTTGGCCAGAGAGGGTTAGTGCTCTTGTGGAGTAGACGGTGTCCAGGATGGCCGTGGTGGTAACCTTGTAGGCAGATAACCCTCTGGCCCTGCTGGAGTGGCTACACATGCCAAGCAGTGCTCCACCAGAGTCGTCCTCACTTAGCTGCTTTTGGGAGCTGCAGCCCCAAAGGAGATATAGGGCAAGCACATGGACGGGTAATAATAGGGCCAGCACAGGCACTGGTCAGGTGTTGTGGGTTCTGCTAACATAGCAGGCACATCTATGATAGGAAGGAGGTCATAGGGAAAGATGAGGCTTTGGGGGCTGTTTGGAGCTATTTGAACCCTGGAGTTGTGGGTTCCTCTTTCCATATTCCTTGTTGGATTTCACCCCTATTAATAAGTGAATTTGTGAAACCTACCTAATGCTCATTTTTACAGACATTAATGTTATTCTTCTTTGTACAAATTGTAGTGAGTGTGATCGTGGCCCTTGCTGTGCCAGGCATCATGCTCAAATTATAATAAATCACTTGAGTGTACTAGAATTAGTGTTATCCCTATTTTACAGGTAAGTAAACTGAGGCATAGACAGGGTATTTAAAGTTAAGTGGTAGAGCTGGTATGTGAACCTAGGGAGCTTGGCAATAGAGCCTACATGCTTAGATGCCATGCCTTGTCTCCTGACATGTGTCCTGAAAGATTAGGTTCAACTTAATTATCTGTGCCTTTGAATTCATGACTAAGCCAATAATCCCCGTACCCACTACCTTCAAGTTGATTTTAGCTCATAGCCATGCTATAGGACAGAGTAGACCTGCCCCATAGGGTTTCCAAGGAGTGGCTGGTGGATTTGAACTGCCTACCTTTCGGTTAGCAGCCAAGCTCTTAACCACTGTGCCACCAGGGCTCCTAGCCAATGATAGAGGTATTCAATAAACAAAAATCTTAGATGGTATTATAAGAGCTGAAATTAAAAAAAAAATTTGTTTTTTTTTTTTACTGTAATTGCTATTACGTCAGAAGAAACAGAGAGATTATTCAACACTACTAATATGACTTATGTTAACAAGAATTACCTAACTATTGAGTCCACAAACCTAACGGCCATTAGTGTAGTGGGCAAGTCACTGGGAGAATTTTCAGTGGTTCCTTATGTCAGATCATAGCTCAGAAAGGGGCAGCCTGGTCTGGTCCAGCCAGACCTGCTCAGGGACTGGAGACAGCCTATGGCAGCTCCAGCAGGTGGACTGACAGGCCTGTGCGCACAAGAAAGTTCCAGAGAGGGGGATGGGGATAGGCAGACAGAACAAGGGCTAGCCCACTGGGGTCCAAGAAGGGAACTAATGGCCATTAGTGACAGCTGCATCAAAAAAAAAAAAAAATCACAATATACCAAAATCTTCAAATAATTTGGAAGTCGTTAGTACCACAATTCGCATGAACAAACTGGGCTTTGAATGTTTCCCTGTGGCCAAATTGAACGGTTTCTGTCTTTGGCTCCACTCTGTTCACAATTCCCTTGACTACTTCATGGAGAAGAGAGAGGCCTCAGCTGTCTGCAATCCCCACTTCCTCCTGACGTTTGTTCAGCCACAAAGCCTTGGTGAGCTCCTCTCCATGTTCCTCCTCCCTTCTTTCACTCCACACACCTGGGCTGAGCATCCCCTCTGAGCCGGGCTTAATGCTGGGCATTGGGGTACAGGGAGAACCTCGATATGCTCAATCCCAAGGTGCTCAAAGCCCAGGACTGTGGGAGGAGGAGAGGAGAGCATGCAGGTAAACAGACCCTGGTTAATGGTGCAACTCAAAAGTCAATAGCCCTCATCTGGGGACCATTCTAGAGCTCTTTCCTCTCGTGTTTGCCTGGAGTTGTCATGATTTAATTAAGCACTAAAAATTTTGCATTTCACTAATCCCTCAGTCCCAGGCAAACCAAGACATTTTATCCTCTACACCTGACATCACCGCCACCCCACCCAGCAGAGTGAGCCTTTTCCTCTGCTCTGACACCTTCCTAGATTTCCTGTCTTCTCCTCCATAGTCTGTGAATTCCCAGGGCAGAGATTCCCTCAGACCAATTTCTGTGTTCTCAAGCGCACTCCGGCCCAGGCAGAGAGGATGGTATTATGCATTGAATTATGTCCCTTCAAAAGATGTTGAAATCCTAACCCCTTTATCTATAAACCTGACCCTAATTATGAATGTTGTTGTTGTTAGGTGCCATCGAGTTGGTTCCAACTCATAGCGACCCTATGTACAACAGAACGAAACACCGCCCCGTCCTGTGCCATCCTCACAATCGTTGTTATGCTTGAGTACATTGTTGCAACCACCGTGTCAATCCATCTTTTTGAGGATCTGCCTGTTTTTCGCTGGCCCTCTACTTTACCAAGCATGATGTCCTTCTCCAGGGACTGATCCCTCCTCCTGATAACATGTCCAAAGTATGTGAGACTAGTCTCGCCTTCCTTGCTTCTAAGGAGCATTCTGGCTGTAGTTCTTCCAAGATAGATTTGTTCGTTCTTTTGACAGTCCATGGTATATTCAATATTCATCGCCAAGACCACAACTCAAAGGCATCAATTCTTCAGTCTTCCTTACTCATCATCCAGCTTTCACATGCATACGAGGCAATTGAAAACCCCATGGCTTGGGTCAGGCGCACCTCAGTCTTCAAGGTGACATCTTTGCTTTTCAACACTTTAAAGAGGTCTTTTGCAGCCAATTTGCCCAATGCAATACGTCTTTTGATTTCTTGACTGCTGCTTCCATGGGTGCTGATTATGGATCCAAGTAAAATGAAATCGTTGATAACTTCAATCTTTTCTCCATTTATCATGAAAACCCTCATGTTGCTTGTTGGTCTAGTTGTGAGGATTTTTATTTTCTTTATGTTGAGGTGTAATCCACACTGACGACTGTGGTCTTTGATTTTCATCGGTAAGTGCTTCAAGTCCTCTCCACTTTCAGCAAGCAAGGTTGTGTCAACTGCATATCAAAGGTTGTTAATGATTATGAATAGGGGTTTTCTTTTATTGTGTTAATGAGACCATACAAGAGTACTAGTTGCCATATTGTCAGTTCTGACCCTTGGTGATCCCATGTGTTGCAGACTAGAACTAAGCTCCAAAGAATTTTCATGGCTATGACCTTTCAGAAGCAGATCACTATGCCTTTCTTCCAAAGTACCTTTGGGTAAGTCCATACTGCCAACTCTTCAGTTAGTATCCCAGTGCTTAACTGTTTGCACCACCCAGGGACTCATTACAAGAGTATGATTAGTTTTAAACCCCATCCCTTCTGAGCATCTCTTATAAAAAGGGAAAAGAGAGAGATACACCCAGAGGGGGTGGACAGATGACAGGTGAAGATATGCCTATGTTATGGATTGAACTGTATCCCCCAAAAATATATGTCAACTTGGCTAGACCACAATTCCATGTATTGTGTGGTCTTCCACCATTTTGTGATCTGATGTGATCCTATGTGTTGTAAATTCTAACCTCTATGATGTTAATGAGGCAGGATTAGAAGCAGTTATGTTAATGAGGCAGGACTCAATCTACAGGATTAGGTTGTATCTTAAATTAACCTCTTTTTTTAAAAAATTTTTCCCATACAAAAATTTATACATACATTGTTATGTGACTCTAATTGCTCTTCCCCTACTGTGACAGCACACTCCCCCCCCCGATTCCCCATGTCCATTCAACCAGCTCCTAACCCTCTCTCCCTTCCCATCTCACCTCCGGACAGAAGCTGCCTGTTTAGTCTATTGTATCTACTTAAGCTAAGAGGCACACTCCTCATGAGTATCACTTTATGTCCCACAGTCCAGTCCAATCCCTGTCTGAAGAGTTGGCTTCAGGAATTGTTTTAGTTCTGGGCTGATAGAGAATCCAGGGGCCAGGCTTTCCAGAGTATCTCTAGTCTCAGTCAGACCATTAAGTCTGTTCGTCTTACTAGAATTTAAGTTCTGCACCCCACCTTTCTCCTGCTCCATCCGGGACTCTCTGCTGTGTTCCCTGTCAGGGCAGTCATTGGTGGTAGCCTGGCACAATTTAGTTCTTCTGGTCTCAGGCTGATGAAATCTCTGGTTTATGTGGCCCTTTCTGTCTCTTGGGCTAATACTTTCCTTGTGTCTTTGATGTTCTTCATTCTCCTTTACAGGTGGGTTGGGACCAATTGATGCGTCTTAGATGGCTGCTTGCAAGCTTTTAAGACCCCAGATGCCACTCACCAAGGTAGGATGCAGAACAGTTTCTTAAGCTTTGTTATGCCAACTGACCTAGATGTCCCCTGAAACCATGGTCCCCAGACCCCTACCCCTGCTACTCTGCCCCTTAAAGTGTTTGATTGTATTCAGGAAACTTCTTAGCTTTGGTTTAGTCCAGCTGTGCTGACTTCCCCTGTAGTGTGTGCTGTCTTACCCTTCACCTAAGATAATTCTTATCTACTATCTAGTTAGTAAATAACCCTTGCCCTCCCTCACCACCCTTGTAACCATCAAAGAATGTTTTCTTCTGTGTTTAAACCTTTTCTTGAGTTCTTATAATAGTGGTCTTATACAATATTTGTCCTTCTG
>NW_004443951.1:9132029-9174532 GCF_000243295.1 Trichechus manatus latirostris | reverse complement strand
TTTTTTTTTTGGTGAAAATACACATAGCCAAAGATACACCATTTCAAAAATTTCTACATGCACAGTTCAGTAACATTGACTACTCTCTTCCAATTGTGCTGTTATTCTCACTTAAGATGAAGGCTTATAGAACAAAATAGTTTCTCATTTAACAGTTACTACAAATGTTGCCCTATGACAACGGTTAACAATCTCGCAACACATCAACATTCACCATCATATTTGAACGAGAGTTTTGCAGGATATATTCTTCTTGGCTGGCAACTTTTTTCTTTCAAAATTTTATATACGTCAACCCATTGCCTTCTTGCCTGCACGGTTTCTGCCAAATAATCCAAGCTTAGTCGTATTGTTTCCCCTGTATGTGACTTCTTGTTTTTCTTTAGCTGCTCTCAGGGTTCTTTGTTTGTGTTTGGTTCTAGTGAGTGTGATTATGACATGCCTTGGTGATTTTCTTTTAGGATCTATCCTATATGGGGTTCGTTGAGCTTCTTGGATGGTCAGCTTTTCATCTTTCATGGTATTGGGGAAGTTTTCTGTCAGCAACTCTTCAATGATCCTCTCTGTGTTTTCTGTTTTCTCCCCATTTTGGAACTCCGATCACTCGAAGATTTTTTCTTTTGATTATATCCCACATATCTCTCAGGGTTTCTTCATTTTTCTTTGTTCTTTTTTCTGATTTTTCTTCAAACAGAGTTGTATCCGAGTGTTTGTCTTCAATCTCGCTGATCCTGTCTTCCATGATTTCAAACTTGCCCCTCAGCCCTTCTATGACACTGTCCATTTATAAAATCTTGTTGTTTATCTTTTGCACTTCTAATTGTTGTTTTTGTATGATTTCTAGTTGTGAATTTAGTTTGGCATCTTGTTCCTATATTATTTTTTTTAATTCCTCCATTTTTTGTCTGTATTTTCCATGAATTTGTCTATTTCTTCCTCATTTTTGTCTGCTTTTCTGCTTCAACTCTTGGATAATTCTGAATATTAGATATTTGAATTCCCTATCAGTTAAGTCTAGTGGCTACTGGAAGGTCATCTGGTGTTTTATTTAGTACACCTACTGGAACCATCCTGTCCTGTTTTTGTAAATGTTTTGATATTGTCTGCTGTCTTTGGGGAATTCAGTGGTTATTTTCCTCATTTATTGATGGTAGATTTGTTTGTTTCATCCTGCTTTTTTGTTTTATTTGCTTATGTCTGAGCAGGCGAGCTGTGTGTTCTTTGTTTGCTTGTCTGTGGGCACGATACTTTTCACCTCCTTCTGCAATGGGCAGGGTCCGTCACTCAGATGTGGTACAGCAGGGCAGGTCCAGCTGAAGGGGAGTTGCTGAGATGGGTTGTTTGTGGCATGTACCAGGGCTGACAGTGAGGACTGGGAATCAGTACAGGACAAGTTCCAGTAGGCCATGCCTGTGCTGCTTGGGAGTGTGATGTTCAGTGCATGGTGCAGGTAGGCAGGAAGGAGGGGGTAGATTGTGATGTGTGGAGCTAAGATTGGTATGGGAAAGATGAGACAGAGGACAGAGAAACAGGAGCCCAAAACATATATGCAAACAAAAAAGAGTGGTAAGGGAGCTTGCTATTGGAGTGGAGCAATGAGAGACTAAGAAATGGGGAAAAACAAAAATGAAAAAAAAAGACTAAAAGAAAAAAAATCAATAAATCGAGAAACTGGAAATGAAGAAGGAGAAAAAGGGAATAAGAGCAAGCAGAAAACAAAACAAAGAAACAAACAAACAAAAAAAACCCTCAAAAGCAAAAAAAAAAAAAAAAAAAAGAAAAAAGAAATGCCCCCAGGGATTTCCCTGAGCGTCTGTGCAGAGTAAGGGAGTAGCTTCCATGCCACGCAGTACTGCCTGACTAGAAGGGGCTCCCAAGCCAAAAAAAGAAAAAGAAAACAAACAAACAAATCAAAACAGAACAAATCAGAGCAAACAAACAAACAAAAAAGCCCCACGGGTCCCACCAGCGTGGTGGCACAGGCCGGGAAGCAGTTTCACAGTCGAGCAGTGTTTCTCAGCCTTTCAGGAAGAAGCAAGGATGGCACACGGAGTCAGGTATTTGAGAGAAAGGAGGGGGAGGTGGTGAGAGGTAAGGAAGATATCTAAAGAAGCAGAAAAAACCAATACCAGCAGCCAACAAAAGGCATTCAGGGAGCCGGCCAGCGCAGACAGGTGGAATCCAAGCGACACCAGGGTGAAGCTGGTGCTTCCCGGCCAAGAGACTGTGTCTGCAGGAAGCAGAGGAGGCTAAGTGAGGATGAAAAAGTGTGTGTGGGGATGGGGGGAAGCCTATATCACTGGTTACCGGTTGTTCTGTCTCCTGCTGGAAGCTCCATGAAGCTGCTTTTTCGTACCCCCGTTTGCTGATCTCCAATAGGAGTCCAAGATGGCGGATCCATGCTGCAGTAGCAGATACGGGACCTCTGCATGTATCTCTCCTCCCTCTCTGTTGTTGGTCAGTTTCTTATTCCATTCAGAGCTTGGCTGAGTTCTTTATCTCTTCATTTGATGTTTAGTGTTTCAGGATTGAAGGGTGAATCTGTTTGACTTAGTTTTTCTGATCTTTGCTGTGGAAGGAGTGCGTGGTGCTTCTGACTATAGAGTCATGTTGCCCAGAGGTCCCCAAGCTTATTCTTATTGACTCTCCTTTGTAGATGACTTTTTGTTTATCCCTAGCTGCTCTGAAAATTCTCTCTTTATCCTTGGTTTTGGCAATTTTGATTATAATATGTCTTGGTGACTTTCTTTGGGATCTACCTTAGGTGGGCTTCTATGAGCATCTTGAATAGATATCTTCTCATCTTTCATGATATCAGGGAAGTTTTCTGCCAACAAATATTCAACAATTTTCTCTGCATTTTCTGTTGTCCCCCCCCCCCCCGTTCTGGTACTCCAATCACTTGTAAGTTATTTCCGTTGATAGAGTCCCACATAATTCTTAGGGTTTCTTCATTTTTTCAAATTCTTTTATCTGACTTTTCCTCAAATAAGTTGGTGTCAAGTGCTTTATCTTCAGTCTCACTAATTCTGACTTCCATTACCTCAATTCTGCTCCTATGTCTTTCTACTCAGTTGTTTCATATTGTTAATCTTCTGGATTTCTGATTGCTGTCTCTCTATGGATTCTTGCCACCTGTTAAATTTGTCATTATGGCCTTCTATCTTTTTAATTTCCTCTGTTGTGTGTTCTGCACTTTGCTTAATTTCCTTCCTAATTTTTTGAAGAGTTCTGTATATTAATCTTTTGTATTCTGCCTCCAGTAATTCCAAGAAATTTTCCTCCTCTGGAAAATTTCTAGATTCTTTATTTTTGCAGCTTGCCGAAGCCATCGTGGATTGCCTCTTTATGTGATTTGATATTGACTGCTGTCTCCAATCCATCCATAAGTTATTATATTTATTTATTTTATGTTTGCTTACTGTGTCCTAGCTTCCTGTTTTGTTTTGATATATCCAAATAGGCTGCTCGTATGCTAGTTTGATTATTGGCACTTTTGAAGCTCTAATGTCCTGTCACCAGGTGGTTAGATCTGTTACTAGGTATGTGAGCTCAGGAATCTGCCCACTCCTCCTGTATGGATTCAGCTCAGGTGCCCAAGTAGATAGCCACCAAGTGTGTGGTGTAGGCTCTCACTTACAGTCCTAGACAGGCATGGGTGATTGGTGTAGGCACAGGCATTTGGCTGCAGCAGGGGGACACACTCTGAGCAAGGCAGTGGGCTGATGTCCACCCCTGAATGTCCAGGAGGAAGGCATGTCCCTGTTCCCTAGAGCACGTAGGTGGTTGGGTTTTGCAGCTGGACTATGAGCACCTAATTCTGTTGGCTGTAAGGATTGGGGGGCACTTCTTATTCATGGGCCTCTCTCGCAGGTGGCTAGGTGGAATAGGTGGAGCCACCAGTCCTCAGGCCCCTGATGTGGGTAGATGAAGACCCTGCTTAATGAGCAGAGCAGTGTCAAATGTCACAAACCTGCCACTTCACAGCTGAAACAGTTGTAGAGTTCTGGTATATACCCTGTTGCACTGTGGTAATGAGGGCCTACGCTGTTGAGATGGGCCCACACAAGTCTATGCAGGGGAAAAGGCACTCAAAGTCCATGGATCCCTTATGCCTGTGCCTATGCAAAGGAGCTGTGCCTACCCTGGGTTCCTGGCTTAGGGGAGCCGTCAGTTTATATTTTCCTCTGTTTGTTAATTTGTTCACTCTCCAAGGCTGGGAGAATGGCTCCAGGGGTATGACGGATCCTACTTACGGCCCAGGGGACTCAGCAGTTGCTGAAGCCAGTCTGGGACCCAGTGCAGAGCAGGGAGAGGGGAGGTAAATGGGAGAGAGGTTTTTCCCTAAGGGGAGTGGTTTTGATCCATGCGCTAAGCTGTAGGCAAGTACTTATCTTTCGTGGAGGGCTACTTCTCACTGGTTCTGGGTGGCTGTGTAGACCCTCTGGTGCTGGGTCTCTCCCGGTGCGGAAAACGTGCCTCCTGAGTATGGCTGCTTGACTGCCTCACAGCTCACCCCTGAGCTGATCAGGCATGAAGGGCTCAGGCTCTCTCCAGGTCGGGTCTGGCAACTCCTCACTACTTCCGAACCATCTCTCCCTCCCGCTGCCACTCAGTCTGGTTCCTGAACTGTACCTTTGATGGTCAGGGCTCCCAGATTTCCATATATAATCGAATCACTTGTTTTTTGGAGTCTGTGTTGTAAGAGGGTCCACTGGAAGCATCTGACTACTCTGCCATCTTGGCCCCACCTCTCTTGAGTCAATCTGTTTTGAGATATAAAGGAGAGAATCAAGTAGAGAGGAGAGAGACTTCCCACCACCAAGAAAGCAGGGCCAGGAGCAGAGCGCATCTTTCGGACCCGGGGTCCCTGTGCTGAGAAGCTCTTAGACCAGGGGAAGATTGATGACAAGGACCTTCCCCCAGAGCTGAAAGAGAAAGTCTTCTCCTAAAGCTAGTGCCCTGTATTCACACTTCTAGCCTCCTAAAGTGTGAAAGAATGAACTTGTTTGTTAAATCCATCCACTTGTGTTCTTTCTGTTATAGCAGCACTAGATAACTAGGACAATCTACAAGCAGCCAAGGAATGCTGAGAACAACCCAGAGCTAGAGGAACTGAAACAGACAAGAATCTTCCCCTAGAGCCCAGAGAGAGACAGGGAAAGAGAAAGAGCCCTTAGGCCTGCCAGTGCCCTGAATTCAAAACTGTGATACAATAAATTCCTGTTCTTTAAAGCCTCTCACTTGTAGTATTTTTTGTTATGGCAGCAGTAGGTAACTAAGACATAGGATAGAGTAACTGAGAACAGCTGAGGTCAATGGTGATGCCAAACCTGGAGAGGAGGAGACTCAGAAAAAAGGACCTTCGTCCTCCAGCTCTGCAGAGTGATTTGGACTGACCTCAGATCTACACAGGAAGGAATATCTGACATAGCTGAGCAAGTCTAGGAAAGGCTTCTTGTGAGGCAGTGAGCTCCCTGTTGCTGGGAGTGAGGAACTGATGACACCTGAGAGGTGAGCTGGGTTTACCTGAGGAGACAGGTGCTGGTTCATATAACAGGGCTTAGCCTAATGACTGGTTGACCATGCTTCCAACCCAGGCCCTCACTCCTATCCCTCTGTCTTCACCCCCTTCTTCCTACCTCTCGCTTGTGCCCAAAGATCCAGTGGGACGGAGGCAATGGGAATTCCTGGAGGGCTTTGAGTAGCCATAGCCTGCACAGGTAGAGCTGGGCTGCTTTGAGCAGCAGCAGAACCAGGCCGAGCAAGGAGGCTACTTGGAGGAGCCCAGAGATACTGCCCAGGGGTCTGGTGGGGCTCGGTGAAAAGACACTCATTGTGCAGCTATTTCTGGATCACTGACATCCCCTGATCACAACTGACTGCCTTTGACTGCCTGTGCTAGAGTTCAGGGAGGATTGTCCCATCCACCTCTGGGAAGGCGAATGGTGAGGACAGCGCTTATAGCTCAGCCATTAGTACTGACTAACAGTGGAGGATCCTCCTTGGGGCAAAGTGGGAAAAAAGTTTTATCAGCTCACTGTGATACACATGTACAAACCCACTTTTCCGCCTTCAGTTTCCTCAACAAATACTTAATGAGCACCTACTATGTGCCAGTCAGTGTACTAGATGCTGGGACAAGGCTGCAAGCAGAAGAGTCATGATCCTTGACTTCAGTGATTCACAGTCTAGTTTATCAAAGGTTTGATAGACCTGTTGCTTTACTCTTAACCCAATTTAAAAGGTGAGAAACTGACAGTCGGAGGGATCAAGTGATATTGCCAGAGTGAAACAGCTATGAGAATCTGAGTAGGGATTAGAACCATCTCTGTTCAACTCCAAACCTTACCACACCAGCTGCCTCTGAAATGTTCCCCAGCCTATCCCATTCCATTAGTCATTTCTGACTTGGCATGATTGTGCTGGATGGACAGAACACTGGACTTGGACTCAGGAGGCCCAAGCCCCACGTCCAGACTCACTGCTTATAAAACCAGTAACCTAAAATCTCTGAGACTTGCTATCTTCGTTTGTAGGGTGAGAAATCCTACATAGGATTACTCGTTCATTCACTCCACAAATATTTCTTGAACTCATGGTCTAGTGGGTAAAGGCAGAAAAATAAATTAGTACACTAAAATATGGTAACAGCTATACTGGAGGAATGTTAAGCAGGCTGGGGCCACTGGGGGAAGGAGAAAATCAAACAAAAGAATGGGGCTTGAAGGATAATCAGGAGTTCACCAGTGAAGAGTGTTAGAAGAGGGACTGGCACTGGCAGAGCTGTGATGATCACATGTGAAAGAGCAAGCAATGGGGACATGTTAATTTTCAATTCTTCCTCCCTCTCTTATTAATGATTATCTCCCCCATGGTCAAATCCAAGGCCTAGAATTCAGACATTAAAATATTTCAAGAAGAATTCAAGAAAGGCCATTCTCCAAGGGGCCCCTTTTTCCTCCTGACCTGCCCCACATCCATGTACACTTTACACCTAACACCCTCATCCTTGGCCTCCTCTGTCAGGTGACTCATTACATAACCCATGGGGCCAGAGTTCTTTTCTTTCTCCTATAAATCCTGGGCCTTTGTCCAGATTTTAGGACAGTGGGGTATGTCCAGATGATAGGGCAGAGGGATATGTAATTACTTGCACACATTCCACTGTGACCTGTCCAGCCTTCCCCCAGCTCTCTATTCCTCCTCTGATTCCCAACCTGCCTCATCTCTGTAGATTTCTCAGATCCCCTCTCCCACTAGGCCCACAGAGGGACTTTGAAAACCAACTTTTTCTCTTACTTGGCTCATCATCTGCTTTTTACCCACAGCACTAGAGGCGATAGTGGAAGAAGTTTAGGATTTAGAAAGTCATGGGATTGAATTCATGTTGTGACTCCTCCTTGCTGAGTCCTCTGTTTATCCTTTGTAACTGGACTCAAAATTCTTGATGATATCTAAAATTTATTGCATACTTACTATGTTCTAAGCACTGGGCAAATAACTTTACATGCTGTCCATCACAACACCTTACAAAATAGAATATTTTAAAAATTTTTATGCTATCAATGTGAAAACAAAGGCACAAAGATGTTAGCTGCTTACACAAGATCACCACGCTGGTAAGTGGTGGAGGCAGGATTCAAACCCAAGCAGTCAGCTCCAGAGACTTTGCTACTAACCATTAAGATAAAGGAGATAATGAAGTAGTTAAGCTTCCAGTCCATACATTGTAGCCCCCTACTTTACAAGGAGCAATTTATGTTTGCTATGGTTTAGCCAGGGTTTCTAAGTGAATTGTGGCAGCAGGATATTTCAAATTATCAACTTCACGTATTGATATAAATTCAAGGTTCAGTATCCAGGACAACTCTTGTTAGAAATTGTCAGTCAAATCATATGGCTAAGAATAGTGGAGTCAATGAAAATGATGTTTATGGAGAATTTTTAAGGATATGAGAAAGCTTCTAACAAAGGGATAGAAGCAGAATATAGAACTGTATGTATACCATGAGCTCAATTCTTAGAAAAAAATGTCTTGACATCATCACTAGAGGGTTGCAACTAGGCCCTCTCTGTCTTTATGCTCCCATAACATCAAAAAGAGACTATGCCTACAGATGATGGCCAGTAAGTACTTGCTGATTTGATGAATGAATGAGTGAGAGGAGGAGTGAAACTTTGTCTGGTTAGATCACTATCTTGAAGAGATTATGTTCAGTTCTGGGTGTCTTATTTTAAAAAGGAAATTAACATTTTACCCTGGATTCTTCCTCAATCAGTTTAAAGGCAAAAGAAAGGCAGATGGCGAGCAGCTGATCCCCATTTCAGCAGCTTAAGCAGTTACTTCTGAAGGTAGATCACCCCAGCACTTCTTGTTTTCTAGGTCTTAATAAAGGTGAGTTTGATGCCGATGTAATTGTCCATATCTTGTTTACTTTTCCTCCTCCACCAAGACTGTGTCTTCCAGGGAGAGGCCATTTAAATACAAATATTTTCTTGCTTTCCTCATCTGAGGGAAGGCACAGCCTGTTGAGTTTCTCTTCTGCTGAGGGTGTTGTATA
This sequence comes from Trichechus manatus latirostris, assembly GCF_000243295.1. Lineage (NCBI taxonomy): Eukaryota > Metazoa > Chordata > Mammalia > Sirenia > Trichechidae > Trichechus > Trichechus manatus. The sequence continues at coordinate 9,165,968 of NW_004443951.1, read as the reverse complement.
TTACCACTTCCTACCTGGAATAAGAGGAAGAGGCAAATTCTAAGAAAGTGAAGTTTCCTTACCTCAGTACCTAGCACAGTGCCAGCACATAGTAAAGCCTAAACAAACAAACAAAAAAAGTCTAATTATTCTGATGAATAAATATAAATAATATGAATTTAAAATTAGAGAAGTGATATAGACTCCGAACACTCAATGTGTTGAGCATAGAGGTAAACTGCCTACAAAATTCTCTCTCCAGTCTTGCCATTCAAATGCTGCCAACTCAACTTCATTTTCCATTAGAATATGTTAACTATTAGTTCCGCATATTGGATACCTACCATGTGCTTTAGAATGAGCGAGTAAAATCCCCATTGTCAGTCTGACTCACATCCCATGCTTTCACACGTGTTATCGCCTGTTTTGGCTGCTCCAAACCATTGGCCTGGTAAACCACTTACCTTCAACCCCAGCCCAAGCTGTATGTCCTGTAATGAACCCTCAATTCCCTCCTCTGGAGCCTCACTATTCACCTGGTAAGAACTGTTTGTTGGTGTAGAGATCGCCCCCTCCCACACTGTGAGGCAGGAGCCCTGTCTTAGTCCCAAAGCACTTCTTAATTTTCCAAAGCACAATCTCAGCTACGCCTCAATTTACCAGATGTCATTTACCTTTTTTTTTTTTTTACCGACAAGGAAACAAAGGCCCAGAAATGTTCATTGACTTTCTCAAGGTAGCAATAGGGTCAGGGCCATAAGTGTACCATTTTGACTGGGGCCAGGGAGAGAAGTTGTTTCAGAGGCTTCCACTTGGACTTTCCCACATTATAGCTCTTACCTAAGGAGCCAATGTGAAAGTTCTGCCTACTACCAAGGATATCCATTTCAATTATACTTTTAGTAACCAGAGAAATGACCTCCAGGTGAATCCAGAACCCAATGAATCTACTGTGATTCAGAAATGGGCCATTACTCCATACATTTGTGGTCTCCGTATGCCCCCATTGTAACAGGGGGCTGTGATGATGCTTTGCGTCCCTGGGTATCAGTGTCAACAAAGACCTTGTGTCCCATAGTCCCAGAAATGTCTGAATATTTCTTTTTCTCAGTGTAAGTGGCCAAAGATCTAGCTGGGGGAAGAACTGGGGAGTCATTATGGTATACATTTGCCATAGTATTGTAACATAATCCACACTTTTTCTTTTCTTACTCCTGGGTACTCAGCCTCTGCTTCAGGCAATTGGTTCTGGGTCTGAAAACTGACATATCCTAAAAACTGGACAAAGAAACATGACTTTTTTTTTAAGTGAGACAATCGTCCTCATTCTTCTGATCATCCATTCTTAATCTCCTTTTATACTTACTTTTTATTTTGAAATAATTATAGATTCATAGGAAGTTGCAAAAATAGTACAGAGCGGTCCTGTGTACCCATCATGCAGTGTCCCCTAGTGACTACTTCTTACGTAACTATAGTACAATGTCAAAATCAGCAAATTAACTGAACAACTAGAAAGAAAATAATGAGACTGCTGACACAATGTGAAGAGTATTACCAATGTCATTGAACAGTATGTGTAGAAATTGTTGAATGAGAACCTGTTTTGCATGTATGTTTTCACCAAAAATGCAATAAAATATTATTAACTACAACAACAAAACTCTAGGGTCTCAGATCCACTCCAAGAAAAATCATAGTGCTCTCAAATTCTACCCTCAACACCAATCCTTTGCAGCAACACAAAGTTCTGCAAGTCAAGGACAGAGTCCATGACGGGTTCTGAGAATAACCAGGGACACAGAACTCAGCTGTGTCTGACTCAGGAAAGTGAACTGAAGAGATTTGTCCATTCACACCATTTACTGAATAGTCAGAGATGTTAACTGACTTTCTCAAGGTCACAAAGGAAGCAAGCATCAGATTCAGGACATCAGATTTCTAATTCCAGTTTTGCTACTATCAGTCTATTGTTTATTTAGCAAATAATATGTTGGGCATGATGATAAGTGCTTTCATGTCTTATCTTGCTTCATCCATATAATACTCTGTCGTAGAGCACACACCATCCTCCATACGAACTCTCCAGCCTTATCTTATGCCACTATCCCACCATTTGACAGCTCCTGGGATACATCAGCTTTTTCCTACCCCAGGGTCTTTGTACTTGAGGGATCACCTGAAATGCCCTTCCCTTACTCTTCACTTGGCCAGCTCTTGATCAACCTTTGGGTTTTACCTTCATGCCATCTCCAACAAGAGGCTTCCCTGACCACCTATCTGAGCAGGTCCTCCCTTTTATTCTGAATCATAGCACTGTGTTTACAGGTAGTCTCTGACTTATGACATATTCTAATTACGAGGAACTGCACTTACAACCATCCTTTTGTTATGATTTCTGTATTTTTTATTTATATATGTATTAAAATGTATCTGTAAGTTTATATGTAATGTTTCCAACCCCCAAAGACAAATAAAGATAAGATTTATAAAGATACTGATTATGAAAGGCAATAATAATGAAGAGTAAAAAAAAAAAAAAATGAAGTATTTGACTTACATCATAACCAACTTACAAAGGAGTTGTAGGAATAGAACACACTGTTATTCAAGGACTACCTGCATTTCCTTCTTAGCACTTACTACTGTCCATCAATATTTTACCTATTATTTACTTGTTTATTGTTTGTCTGCCCCATAGAATGAACAGACAAGGCCATGTCTGTCTCATTCCCCTGAGATGTCTGGAACAGGGCCCTGCACATAGTAGGTCCTCAATAAAAATGTATCAATTGACTCAAAAGAGGTGGAATGCAGGTGACTTTTGTATTGTACAACAAGTAGGTGTTTCCTTTATAATGAAAGAACTTTAATGTTTAAGAGAAATTTCTGTCTGAGAACAGAGTCTCTGATGGAACAGGAGAAAAGTAGGGTGTAGAACTCAAATTCTAGTAAAAAGACCAGACTTAATGGTCTGACTGAGACTGGAGGAACCCCAGAAAGCAGGGCCCCCAGACTCTCTGTCAACCCAGAACTAAAATAATTCCCAAGGCCAACTCTTCAGACAAAGATTAGACTGGACTATGGGTCATAAAATGATACTCATCAAGAGTGAGATTCTTAGCTCAAGTAGATACATGAGACTAAATGGGCAGCTCCTGTCTGGAGGTGAGATGAGAAGGCAGAAACGGTCAGGAGCTGGTTGAATGGACATGGGAGATCAGGGGTGGAAAGGAGGAGTGTACTGTCACAGTATAGGGAGAGCAATTAGGGTCATATAACAATGTATGCATCAATTTTTGTATGAGAGACTAACTTGAATTGTAAACTTTCACTTAAAGTACAACAATAAAATTAAAAGAAAAAAAGAAAGTTCTGTCTAGCTACAATGTAGAGGGTTTGTGGGAATACTTCTTGGAAGCATGGTGGATTGTTTGGGGCTTGTAGGGCTAACTCAGGTGCAAGAACAGGGTAGCTTGGCCTTACACAAGCGGCTCTGGGGCTGCAGAGGGGGCAGAGCACAGAGATTTTGAGGATTGGGGACTGGTTGGAGTTGGGAGGCAGAGGAGAGAAGGAAGCTCCCAGATCCACTGAGTGGCCTCCTCCCTTCCCTGCCCTGGGACTTGGGACCAAGCTGGTGATGCCAGGTTCATGTAACCATTTCAGGTTCAGCAAATGGGAAGTCTGGACAAGGTCCTGTCCTGGTCCCACCAGTTCCAATTATGTCTATCCCTTGGTTTGGTTTGTTGACTTCCTAAACATCTATGTGACTGACTATTCCAAAGCTGTGAACTTCCACAAGAGTGAGAGCTCCTTGTAGAGGGCAGGCCATCCTGAGAGCAACAGACTCAGAGCATGATGGGGAGAGGAGGCTTGGGCCTGTAATAAATCTGGGAAAGGGCAGCAAGGGACTACAGGAACTGAATGTGATGAGGACGAAATGCACTTTGATGAGTTGAGTGTGGTAGTGAGCTCTCTGTCATTGTCAGTGTTCAGGCAGGGAGTGTGGACCTAGTTAGGTGACACATGGAATTCTGGCATTGTGAGGAAGTGGGCATGGCCCAGCAGTACCCCTGGTCACCAGCCCTTGCTGTGCCCACAGGCAGCCTGAGCTATCTGCACATCTCTGCCCTCCATAGGAATGGTGTTATATGGCCTGTCCCCAAGGTATCTCCTTCCTTGGGATTCAAGAACAGGTGTGGTCGGGATCTATGGGAGCTATGGAAGATGAGCCCTAGGACCCAGCTTCCAGGACTGACAGGTGTTTAAGCAATGTCTTATCCATTTACGTCTTTCAGCCCTGACACTTTTCCACCCCTTTGCCTTTATGAGAGCCCTGGGATGTCCCGGTTAAGAGCTCGGCTGCTAACCAAAAAGTTCAGCAGTTCGAATCCACCAGCCGCTCCTTGGAAACTCTATGAGGCAGTTGTACTCTGTCCTATAGGGTTGCTATGAGTCGAAATCGTCTCAGTGGCAATGGGTTTGGATTTTTTCATTCTGCAGAGCCCAGGTAAGGAGAGGTCCAGCATGCCCTGGTAGTGAGTGGTGTGATCCTAACACAGGGAACAGCTCCAGGGACCTTCCATGTTCCCTTATCATAGTCCCATCCCTCTCTGGGAAGTGAGGGATGTGTGAGTCATTACAGGAGAGATCACCAAGCCAGATCACCCAATGTGAATCTCCTCAGTCTGGGACCCTTACCACACTCCCAGAATCTGTTTCTTAAACCCAGATTAGTTAATTGATTATCCAATGATTGATACAAAACTAGTTATCAATTTTGGTTTGCCACTAAGAGCACCAATTTCATCAGATCTGCTGCTTGTTCTTTGAGGGCAAGTCTGGTGTTCTCTGGACACCCCAGAGCTCGAGGCCCCTTTCTGTGCTGACCGCAGGAAATGCATCTGGCAGCAGTTTTCCATGAACAAGATGAAGGTGGTCACGTCCCTCTGCTTGCTGCGTTTTGAGATCTCCCTGCACCCCTTGCACTGCCCATCAAGACGCCCCACTGAATCTGCACTCCAAGAGGGCATCTGCATCATCCTGAAGCTGCTGGCCCTAAGGTTCGGAATGCAGTTTCAAGGAGAGTAGGATCTTCAGCCAGTCCAGATGGGAAAGGCACTGCTCTCCTCAGGCTGATTTGAGGAGTCACTGTGCCTCCCTACTCTGCGGAGGCTTATAGGTTAGAAGGGGAATGGGACCAACATAGACATTCGCCAAAGGGCAGTGCCATGTAGACATCTGTGTCTATAAATGCTTATTGTGCATGTATTCTAGAGTTCACTCATTCATTCAACTAAATATTAGTGAGCATCTAGTCTTTTCTAGAAATTTCATTTATCCCCCATAACTGGTAATATTTTTACATTGTAACACACACTTACATTGTAAATATAGTAAACACAAGGGAACCCAATGGAAACTTTGCCTCAGGTCTCATGGTAATGACCAGGCACATCACTCACCCCACAGCACATCACAGAGGCACGGCTTCGGGGCCTTGCCCCTTTACTGACATATGTTTATTTGTTTAGTTTTGTTGAGTGTGTTTAAAATACAACAGATGTGCAGAAAGTGTGTATAACTACAATGACTAGAAAAAGGCTCAGTTGAAATGAACAGCCTTCCCACATCCCCTCTCCCAGTTTTTTCTCTCCCTCTGCTGGCCCCCAAAGACATCATTACTGTCTTTTTCAAGGACATATCGAGTCCAGTGCCTAGGACAGAGCCAGGAACATGGCACCATTCAATAAACTGCTCAACAAGTGAATGAATGAATGAATGAATGAACGTCTTCACCTACAGCTATTTATTTCTGTAGAATACGCTTTTGTCCTTGACAGAAAACTCTTAGTGGTAGGGATAAAAAAAACCCATTGTCATCGAGTCAATTTCAACTGTCTTTTATATCTGCGTTTCTATCTCCCAGCACAAGAATTGGCACACAGAATAAAATCTTAATAAATACGTTCATAATTGAATTATTTTAATTGAATTGAACAAAATAGAAAGGAATTAAATAAAATATTAGTTCTGATGTAGTAATTTAGCTATGGAGCCCTGGTGGCACAGTGGTTTAGTGCTTGGCTGCTAAACAAAAGGTAGGGGATTCAAGCCCACCAGGTGCTTCTTGGGAGAAAGATGTGGCAATCTACTTCCATAAGGATTTACAGCCTTGGAAACCCTATGGGGCAGTTCTACTCTGTCCTATAGGGTCACTATGAGTCAGAATTGACACAATGGCAATGGGTTTGGTTTTTTAAATTTAGCTACTCATGTTTCTGTTGCCATCTCGTAGTGGCAACACGATCTGCAGTCAATGTCAAAAAACAAAACCAAACCAAACACAGAGGGTTTCCTAGGCTATAATCTTTATGGAAGCAGACTGCCACAACTTTCTCCTGCGGAGCATCTGGTGGGTTTGAACTGCGGACCTTTTGGTTAGCAGCCAAGCGCTTAACCACTGCACCAGCAGGGCTCCTTAGCCAATGTCAAGGAGGAAGCAATAAATTGAGGGGAAACCAAATCCTGGAAAGACAATTTGCTAAAGCCAGTTTTATGACAGTTGATTTACTAATTGAAGAATTCACAGAATTATGGATTTATCACATATTTGTTTCTCCTAAACACTTGGAAGTTTGTGGCCATTTGTATATCTTGGGACATTTGAGAATTTTCACAGCACCCATTTTGGAGTATACTTGTCCAGTTTAGCCGAATAGTCATTTCAAGTGTGCTTTATATACTAAACACCAGGAACCTTTTAAATGTTATGTTTTATATAAAAACAGTGGGTTTTCTCTTAAAAGCAGTTTATTGTCTTCATTTTAAGGCTTTGGTGCCAAAGTTGGACTACATGGACTGTATGTGTAAGTTCATGGGGTATATAGATCCCGCTTTATATGAAGAAATTTGCCAACTGGGAAAGTGGTCATGGGTATGTGAACATTAGCTTGCAGTGAAAGATTATGTTTGAACAGACTACAAAAATAGTATAAAACTTCCCTCTAACAAACCTAACCTTTCAGGTATATGGCTTGAACAGTTGAGACATACAAGACATACAATCAAAACCAATGCAAACTATTCCTTGATGAAGTAGGAGGCAGATTGGTGAGTGAAGTAGAAAAGACAGTAGGTTTGACTGAGGATGTGGGAAAAGAAAGCCCACCCTCTAAGAATCCTGACAACTGACAAAAGAACACCAGAAATGTGAAATATGTGAATATCCTGAGGGCCCCTCAGAGACTTGACCCCACCTGACACATGACACTGGATGTTCTGATCTCCCTCATTTGCCAAAAGCTGCATAAGGAAGGGACAACATCTCCCCCACCTCTCTATGATTCTCTAGCCATCCACATACCAGGGAATTTAACTTTAGGAATAATGTCCAGAGACACATTCACTGACTAACATCTCCTTGTGGAGAAGATTGCATGGATTGAGTCACCATCATATAAACTGGCATGTATATAGTCCTATACTTTTAATGCAATGGAATTTCTGAAAGATTTCATCAAACATGAGGGATGTTAGAAAAGATGCAAAAACGAAGGCATGATGGACATCTGAGTTCTGTAATCTTGGAGTCAGGAAATGGAGCATGGAATGCTAGAATCGCCAGATTGGAATGAACTGTAGTGTTATAAGGCGATGGATCTTAAGATGATGGAAGGTTAACTTTGGAGAATGTTAGAGGCTTAGGATCCATTCCTGTGGAATATTAGAATTGAAAGTAACATTACTGATCATTTAGGCCAACCTCCCACAATTGAAAATGCTCTTTATGAATAGGAAAGGGCACTGATATTTATTGAACTTTTGCTGTTGTCTAGCTCTAGGCCACACTATGCATATAACTCGTCCTAACTACTTAGTAAGTATCCATTTTACTGATGAGAAGACAAGACCCACGGAGGCTCAGGAAGTGCTCAAGAACACAGGCATTTCCCACATCTTCAATCTGTGCTTATAGAGAAGACAGGTTAGTGAGTGTGGTGAAGTTCATACCTTTGAGTAATGAACAAACATCAGGGAAGGTAGTGGGCTTGCCGAGCACTTTGCCAACACTTGGCACCAGTGGGTAGAGTCATAGAGCCTCACTGATGTTCATGGTGGTGTAGAGCATCTGGTCCAGGTGGTTCCTGAGATAAATCTCAGCCCAAGGTGTGGGCAGGCCCTGGACAGACCAAGAGGCTTCTCCTTTTACTGTGAGGCAGGGCCCTCCAATCTCTTGAGCATTCACCATATGATGGAGGCTCCATCCCCTAAGAGGCTCTGCATCTCCTCTCAGTACCTCTGCTGATGCTTGGGATGCACAGCCAGGCTAGAGGATCCAGGAGATGCCACTGGCTGTGGTGTCATTATTCTCAAACATGAATGTGTTTGCTTTGGCATGAAGGTCCTTGTCGAAAAGGCTGTTTCTGTTCTCCATCCAGGGGAAGCCATGGGAAGAGTATGGGGTTTGCCCCCAGGCCCTACTCTTTTGGGAAAAGCCTCAGTCCCCTCCCACACTCACTGTGGCACATAGGAGGATGTCAAGGAAATCCAACTGCCTCTTCTTTCTGATCTTTTCCAGCTCTCCCTCCTCCTGCAGGCAAGCCTTCCTCAGCTCGATCACTTCGTCTGTCCAAGCACAGTGGTTACCAGTGGGAGGTGAGAACTCTAGGAACACCGGTCACAGACACCCACAGTAGCCCCATCTGCCCACCTAGTCCCAACTGAATACTAGGCATGACTAAGGTGGAGCTTGGGAATAGTGTGGGGTTGGGCATGGGTCAGAGATGACAACTCTAGCATATGTGATTGCGAGTCTGGTCTCTTGACTAGTGGAGCCCTTGTAGCTTCTGCTTGAATGTCTCCTGGGATTAGGTCTCATAAACTATCACCAATTATGATGACACATGTAAACCCCTGGCACAGTGCCTGGCACATACCTCAGTGTCCGTTCACTTCCACGGAGATGTATCCACCCTGGTGTGTACCAGGTCCTGTAGGGGCACTAAGGGGTCTGGCTCTGCCAGAGGGGTCAAGGAAGATTCCTTTGTGGGGGGGGGCTTCCATGGAGGAGGACCTAAGACCTGTGTACTGATGGGTGAGCTAGCAGGCTCTGTGGGTCAGCAGCCATCAGGTTTATCCTGTAGATGATGTTGATCTGGTAGAAGGCATTCGTCATACGAGAATAAAACCGGTCGTTCAGGTACCCAATGGCCTAGATATAGGATTGGTACTTCTGGAAGGGAGAAATGCAGAAGAGACTGAAGAGGAGGGAAGCCTCTTTTCTGTCTCCCTAGATGTACTGTTTGGAATCCCTCACTTTCTAAAGTAGATACATTGTAGCAAACTATGACTATAAATCAAATGTTTGTAAAGTGATGTCTATTTTTTCTCGCAGGTTTTTATTATAAGTTTAAACATATCTTCTCATAATAATCTGAATCAAGTTTTGAACTTTAGGAACAATTTATGATTATAACCACCTTTGGGTTAACCAGAAAGCATTATTTTTCTGAAGCTAATGAGTAGGGGAACTCTTTGGTGTTCTAAGAGCTGAGGCAGACCTGAGGAGGGTAGAACCCCAAGTTTAGGAAGCAAATATATCAAGGCAAGATAAACCTAAGGGACCATATTGGGACCCCCAAGGAAGGGACATCAGGTACTTTGATTCCTTATCATTCAGCAACTTTTGCTGAGCCAAGTCAGATGAAAAATCAGAATCCTGATGGGAAGCCATGAGAATGTAGACCCAGTGTACATTTTGCTCCATGGAGTGACTCAAACCCTTGTAGAAGCCCTGAACCCAGAAGAGAGCATCTGGGAGTTATCCTGGGATGTCATCTCCACCAGTGAATCTAGCATTGCCTAGGCCAGCCAAGGGCACCTTGTACTGCTGTCCCAGTGGCATTGACTATTCCTATAGTCTACTGTGCTGAAGACATGGAAGTGGGCAGAGAAGGGGTCTTTGGATAGACCATACTCTCTCTTTTTTGATGATAAACAAACTTCAGATCCAAGATGATGGCTAGGTCCTCACCCATTCCACCCACTTTTGGGGAACATTGATCTTACAGCAGTGGTCTGAGACTCTGCTTTTTGGTAAGAGCTAGAAGGGATTTCAGTCACAGTTATGCCAATATGAGAGGGAAGTTTCTTTCTAAGGTCTGGAAACCCAGTATATTTAGGCATATGTACAAGTGTGCGTACGAGTGTAGGCCTGTGTATGTCTGCTAGATATGTCTTGATGTGTCTAAATATGTGTGTATGTGTCATCGAGTTTGCCTGAATCCTTTTTTCTGTGTGGTACTGAGCACAGGGTGGGTGATAGTGAGTGTCTGTGACAGCAAATAGGTCCTGGCTTACAAGTTATGTGTCTAAGTACTTGACAAGAGGTATGTTCATTAATACAGGGTGATGTGCATGTCTGTGAGTCTGAGAGGGTCATTATGTGTGGCTGCGTCTGTTGAACATCCCTGGGACACAAGTGCTTGAGAGTAGACTGTGTGAGTGTAAGTGTATGTTGTTAAGTGCATGCAGGGTTCTTGAGGGAGGATGTGTGTTGAGGTGAGACACAGAGAGAGAGAGAGTGACCTGCTTACCAGCATCACTTGGATGGAGTCAGCCATGAGCCCCACGTAAGTCTTCAGGATGTCGTAGTGGAAGGCTGGAGTCTGCATCTGCTGGTGCTGGAACCATGTCTGCCCATTCAACAGAAGCAAACTACCCGGGGCCAGAGATGGGTGTGTACGTGTGTGTTGGGAAGACAGGATCAGAGGGACTACTGGAGACAATTTGGGAGGGACCAAGTGGCCTAGGGGGAGAAACCCAGCTGAAGGCACATTGTGCAAAGGTTGGGAAAATTGTCACATTTCCAGAATGTAATTTCCAAATTTGACTGGTACATAGGGTATCATTATGACAGCTCTGAGATAAAAGTTGAAAAAGAGAGTTGAGGGACACGTCTTAAATAGGTGTCAGACTGTGATGTTAGGAGAGTGTTGAGAAAAAAATGTGGACGAAGCTGAGCTTCAGGGGTATCTCATCAGCAAGAAGAAGGAATCAGGGTCAGATAGAAAAGAGAAATAAAGCTTGATTTAGGGATGGGTGTGGTGACAGTTGTGGCTTGGCATTGTTCCCTGTGAGCCAGAGAAGTTGCTCATGACAAACCTAACTGGAGAGGGGGTCACAGTCCTAGTAACACATATGTACCAATCCAGGGACAGGAGTCTACAGCTATAATAAGACTTTGGACCTGAAAGATAAGGAAGGACATTAGGAAGAGAGTGGAGGGCACCAGATAAGACATCCTCTAGGAGACAGCTGTGGTCCAGACCATTGGCAGCCATCATTTCTTGATGATTGTCAACTGGTTATCTGTGCCAAGCCATCATCCACTTACCTCCCATCTTCTACTAATTTCTGTCCTGAAGTCAGTGTGAGCTCATGAAGGCAGCCTCAGTGAACCTTCATCAGAAACCCACAGGTGTAGGATGCTGAACGGGCCAGAAATATAGGCTATGTCCTCATACCAAACAATAAGACAGAAGCCTTGTGGCTTTTCTACAATTTGTGTTGGCTTTGCCATCCCGTAACAAATGACAGACAAAAATGTGAGTACCAGACCCACCTCAGTATGGATAAAAAAACTTGTCTTTCAGATCTGTAGCATTCTATGTAACAGAACATCTCAATTTGGTTTAAAAAAAAATTCAGCCCTACACAGATGTCTATAATGTCCAACACTAAGTGATTATGGTTGTCCTTAGGCTGGGTTGTGAGCTAGGAGGATGGTTGGTAGAGTGTTTAGATAATAGTTGTTGAACTGCACACTCCAGGAGTTTTAGGGACCCAGGGCCATGTACATAGATGGGAAGAGTTACTCCAGACAGTATGTGGGATTCACTCTCACCTGATCTCCCCAGAGTAACCTTCATGTAGTCAGGATCATAGACTAGAACAAATACTTTGCTCCTCTGCAGCTGGCAAGGACAGGTACAGGGGAATTTCTCTACCCATTTAAGAAACTGTTGGAGTTCTTGGTTTTTTTGGAACTGTAACAGAGGGAGATACAAACCAACAAAAACTTTCTTTTTAGGCCCATTGCTTGGAATAGGGGTAAAGGGTAGGGTGGCTGCAGGGTGAGTAGCTCTGGATCTATCAGCAGAAATTAGGATTTTGTGTCTGTTTCTGATGACCTCTTCTCTGATCCACACTATTGCTATCTCTCCAGATCTTGGTCTAAGGCCAGATTCTATACCTGTATTGAGTTGAGCTATGGGTCCTCACTCAAAACTGCCTCCAAAACCTTACATTTTTAGATGTTTAATAAATGTTCAGAGATTGACAGCATATTGTATAAATTTTGTTTTACAGATTTACATTATGTAATCCACATAACACTTTCAATTGATCCGTCTTAAAGTCCACTGCTTCTTTTTCTGTCTGATCAAATCTGCTACTGAAGTCATTAAGTGAGTTTTTTGTTTCAATTATTGTACTTTTTGCTTCAGAATTTCTGCTGGTTTCTTCTTATAATTTATATCTTTTTATTGATACTCTCTATTTGATTATCTGTATTTGTCACACAATGTTCCAGTTACCTTAAACTCTTTGAGTACACTTAAGAAAGTTGATTTAAAGTCTTTGTCTAGTAAATCCGATGTCTGTGCTTCCTTGGAGGCAGTTTCTGTTCACTTCTTTTGTAAATGGGCCATATTTTCTTATTTCTTGGCAGGTTTTGTAGTTTTTAGTTGAAAACCAGATAGCTTGAATATTATATTGTGGTAATTCTGGAAATCAGATTCTTCCCTCTCTTCAAGGTTTGTTTTTGTTGCTTGTTATGGGCTATAGCTATTAGGTTTTTTGGTAAAGTCTGTGTTTCTTGACATGTGTGGTCTTTGAAGTCTCTGTTCTTTTATCTTATGTTCAGCTAGCGTTTTGTCAAAGATTTCCTTGTACTTCAGGGAAGAGACAGAAAGAAAGAACAAGAACAAATGAGCGAATGCAAGAAAGATAGAAGGAAGAAAGGCATAAAGGAAGGAAGGAAGGAAGGAAAAAGTAAATAAACTCTCCCAGTCTTTGCAGAAGAAGCCCTGGTTGTGCAGTGGTTAAGTACTTGACTGCAAACTGAAAGACTGGTGGTTTGAATCCACCAGCCACTCCTGGGAGAAAGATGTGGCAGTCTACTTCTGTAAAGATTCCCAAAACCAATGCAAACGCATTGCTGTAGAGTTGATTCTGACTCATAGCCACCCTATAGGGCAGAGTAGAACTACCCCATAGGATTTCCAAGGCTGTAAGTCTTTACAGAAGCAGATTGCCATTATCTTTCTCCCACAGAGCAGCTGATGGGTTCGAACCACTGACCTTTCAGTTAGTACCCGGGCATTTATCCATTGCTGCAGCAGGGCTTCTTACCTGTAAAAATTACAGCCTTGGAAACCCTATGGGGCAGTTCTACTCTGTCTTGTAGGGTCGTTGTGGGTCAGAATTGACTTGATGGCAATGGGTTTGGTTTTTAGTTTTGTCTTTACAGATTGACTGTGCTGGGGCATTCCTTCCATGCTTAGGCTACTTACAAATCTGCCTTGGTCTTCAGTTCCTGCTTGTGCTGAGCCCACAGAAGGCCAGAGGTAAGAAAACAACAACCAAAAAAAAAAAAAAAAAAAGATGTTAATATTTATGTTAATAGAAACGGTTTACTTAATGGGTCTACAAATTACCTGAGCATGCGTCTTGCCCTCAGTATGTGTGTAGCTTTCTAAATTCCTCAGTATACATGGGCACTTTTGAATGCCCTGATTTCACAAAGAAACTCTATCTTCAGCTTTTCCTCCCAGGCTTTTGGTCCTGTATTGTTTATCCTAATTGTAATCTTTTCTCCCAGACACCTGCATATTATTTGCTTGCCTTACAATGTTTTAGAAGAACACCAGTTGCTTTTCTGCCCTGAGTGAGTTTAAAGTTAGGTGAAACAAAGGTAAGTGCCTTGTATCAGTCTTTCAGATTGCCCTCAAGCAGGTTAGAGCAAGCTAACACAATTCTTTGAGAATAAGGTCTGTTTTGCTCCCTCTGGAAGCAGGGACCAAGGTCCCACTCTGGGAATGCGGGCTGCCATCTTTAAGACAACTGCCAAGACAGGGAGGTGGGGAGGAGGGCATATAAAAACATCATAAAGTTTCCTACCATTTTAAAGTTGTATTTTTCTTGATTCAGCATTTGCTTGGTTGCTGTAAATCCTTAACTGTTTTCCAGAGTTCTGACAAAGTTGTTTCAGACAGTTTTTGCTTGATATTTAAATGTTTCTGTGCAGAGACAGACCCTTCAAATTACCTACCCTGCCATTTTCCCTGATATATTCCCATTGGGAGCCTCTTACCACTTCAGCTACTTTGGCTCATCCTACAGGACACTTCACATGCCTGCCCAGCAGGGGTCTGGGGAGCCTGTTCCAGCACTATAGAGTGCCTCCTTTCTGATTGCTTGGTACCCAAGCCAGTCAGCTACCCCCAAATTCTGCCTCCTGGGCACTGCCATTGGTTTCCTTCTGGGATCCTAAGGAACTAACTTCTGTTTTATCTGTCCATTCTCATCTCTGGGTCATTTTGGTACCCACTGGCCTTACAGCCCTCCTGCTGGGGCTTCCACCACCTGCTCCTGTCCCTGAGCAGGTCAAGCTGGAGTAGATTGGGACTCTTATGGAGGAGATGGTGTCCATGGCAACAGTGGTGGCAACCCTGTAGGCAAATACCCAGTGCCCATCTGGCCTCCCAGGTATGTCCACCCATGCCAAGCAGTGCTCCGCCAGAGTTGTCCTCACCTGGTTGCTTCTGAGAGCAGCAGCCCCGAAGGAGACACAGGGCAAACACATGGGCAGGTAATAATGGGGGCCAGCACAGGCATTTGTCAGGTGTTGTGGGGGACCGTGATAAGAGAAAGGCCATGGGGGAAAGAAGGGGCTATAGGGGCTGTTGGGCCTGTTTGAATCCCAAAGTTGTAGGCTCCCCTTTTCACAGTCCCTGTTGTATTTCACTTTATTAAGGGGGTGAGTTTGTTAAACATACTAAATGCTAAACTGTCACAGGCAGAAACATTATTGTTACTCATACAAATTATAGTGTGATTGTGGCCCTTGCTCCATGCCAGGCACCATTCTCAACTTAAGAATAATTCATTTCACTACTATAATTATCATCATCATCCTCGTTTTATAAATAAGTAAACAGAGGCGTAGAAGTTATTTAAAGTTAAGTGGCAGAGGTGGGCTGTGAACTTTGGTAGCTTGGCAACAGAGCCCACATGCTTAATTGCCATGTTGTGTCACCTGACATCTGGCCTGAAAGATTAGGTTCAACCTAATTACTTGTGTCATTTGAACTTATGACTTAGCCAAAAATAGAGGTATTGAATAAATAAAAATCTCAGACAGTGTTATAAGAGCTAAAAAAATTTGGCTAAAATTGTTATTAGGCCAGTAGAAGCTGAGAAATGATTCAGCACTATGAATATTTTTATTACTGTTAATAGAAATTATTTACTTAATGGATCTACAAATCATCCAATGGCCATCAGTGTAATGGGAAAATCACTGAATAGTTTTAGTCATTCCTTATGTCAAATCATGGAATCCCAGGATGGTGCAAATGGTTTACATGTTTGGCTGCTAAGTGAAAGGTTGGAGATTTGAGCTCACCCAGAGGTTCCTTGGAAGAAAGTTCTGGCAATCTACATCCAAAAAAGTCAGCCATTGAAAACCCTATGAGCACAGTTCTACTGAGAGGAACATGGGGTCTCCAGGAGTTGGAATGAACATGAAGGCAACTGTTGTTGATCTTTTTTTTTTTTAAATGTCACATCATAGCACAAAAAGGGGCATCAATCAGCTAGAGACAACTGCATCAAAAAAAGATCATAGTATCTAAAAATCGTCAAATAATCTGGAAGTCATTAGTACCACAATTTATATGAACAAACTGGGCTTTGGCTGTTTGCCTGTGGCCAGATTGAACAGTTCCCATCTTTTGCTCCACTCTGCTGATAATCCTGTTACCTCCTTCTTTGAGAAAAGAGAAGCCTCAGCTTTCTGCAACCCCACTTCCTCCTGATGTTTGTTCAATAACTAGTCCTTGGTGAGCCCCTCTCCATACGGCGGCCCTTGCTTTATTGGCTGCCCTTAGTCCTCAGGGCTCAGGGCTGCCAGTGCTGGGATGAGGAGGCACTGTCTCTCCCACAACCCAGAAGCTGCTCCTGTCCCTCCTTCCTTCTGTCACTCCACACATCCGGACTGAGCATCCCCTCTGTGCCGGACTCCATGCTGGGCTCTCGGGTAAAGGGAGGAGACTGATATGCTGGGCTCCAGGGTGCTCACAGCCCAGGACTGTGGGCGAGGGCAGGAGAGGGGGCAGGTAAACAGACTCTGTTTAATGGCGCAACTCGAAAGTCAATAGCCCTCACCTGGGGGCCATCCTGGAGGTCTTTCCCCTCATGTTTGCCTGGGACTGTCACAGTTTCAGCATTAAGTATCCCACATTCCAGAATACCCCTCAGTCCCTAGACACTTGTTCCCCTACACCTGACTTTGCCCCACCCTGGCAGAGTGATCTTCTTCCTCTGCCCTGACACCTTATTAGGTTTCATATCTGTCTCTTTTATAGACCACAAATGCCCTGGAACACGGGTCCCGGCAGACCCATTTCTGTGTTCCTGAGCAAGCTCAGGGGCAGGCAGGGAGGGTGGGATGGGATAATTTTGACAGGGAAACATCTAGAAGCCTTGTTCTTTGAAAACAGTTGAGGCTGTTGGTCAGGGACACTCAGATAGTTAGTGATCCAGCAGAAGCTGCACCACTTGTGGTATTTTTGTTATGGCAGAGCTAGGTAAACGAGTCAAGGGATTGAATAGATGGGGCGGGAAAGCATCTAGAAGCCTTCTTCTTTGAGAACAGCCGAGGCTGCTGGGGCTGCTCAGCCTGGAGAGGAGGAGACTCAGGAAGGAATGACTATCGTCCTCCAGCTCTGCAGAGTGGTCAGGATGGACTTCAGATCTACACAGGAAGGAGTATCTGAGGAAGCTGACCAAGAATAGGATAGCTTCTTGGGGCAGTGTGAGCTCCTTGTTGCTGGGAGTGAGGAGCTGACACCTGAAAGTATGCTGGCTATACCTGGGGGCGCCAGGTGCTCATAACACACCAAGACTTTGTCCAATGGTTTTGTTGGCCAAGCTCTCAGCCCCAGCCCTCCCTCCATTCCTACTGCCCTCACCCACTTCTTACTACCTCCTGCTTGTGCCCAAACAGCCAGTGGGAGGGAGGCACCAGGAATGTTGGAGGGTTTTGAGTAGCCACTGCCTGTGCAAGTAGAGCTGGGCTGCCTTGAGCAGCAGTAGAACCAGGCTGAACAGGGTGACTACTTGGAGGAACCCTAAGATATTGCCCAGGAATCCAGTACGGCTCAGCACAGAGACACTCACAGTGAAGCTACTGCAGGATCACTGACTGTCTGACTGTCCCTGACCATCCCTGACTGCCGCTGACCATCCTTGTAGTCCAAGGAGGTTGTCCTGCCCACCTGTGGGGAGGTGAAAGGCAAGGGTTGCACTTAGAGCTCAGCTCTGGAATAATTGTCTAACAGTGGAGGATCCACCCTGGGAAACAGTGAGAGAAAAGCTTTACCAGTTGAGCATGATAATGGCCATGTACTTATCCATTTTCCCCACTTTTTTTTCTTCAACAAATATTTAATGAGCACCTACTATGTGCCAGTCGGTATGCTAGGCGCCAGGACAACGCTAAAAACAAAACAGAAATGAGTCCTGACTGAGGAATTTGCAGTATTATCTGCTGCATTTCAATGTTTATCCTAGTAGTACTTTTTATTACATGCTCAAACATGAAAATTCTCAGTATGATACATACATTCAGACCCCAATAGTAACCAACTCTTTACATATTTACTTTATTACTTATTACAATACTAACAGCCTCTTTTAACTATTTATTGGATGAGGAGAAGTAAGAATTATATAATTTCTATTAATTGGAGACTATATAGATGAATAGATGCTAATATAGCAGTTCTTCAAGAAATTTTTTATATTTGCATTAGAAACGTTGGTTTCACAATATCAATAGCATGGTTTCTTCTCCATTCAACTACGTGAATTTCAACATGTATTTTTCTTAATCTTAATTATGATCTTTTTCCATTAATAGGTTCACTTTTGCTGCAACTTGAAAAATAAGATCAATTTGGATGACATCCCTGATTTCCATTAGCCACAGCAGGTCCTATACCAGTTTCAGCCCCACTTTACTCAAGCACTATAGTTGTAGCAGGAATATTTTTAGTAATTCACTTTCATCCTCTAATGGAAAATAATTATGCACCTCAACATTTATACTCTGCTTAGAAGCCTTACTATATTACTTTCTGCAATCTATGCTTTAACGCAAAATAATATTTTAAAAATTGTTACTTTCTTAACTTCAAGTTAACTACACTTAATAACAGTAACTACTGGCATTCCCTCTTGCGTCTGTCAGTTTGTCGTACTGCAGGGGCTTGCATGTTGCTGTGATGCTGGAAGCTTTGCCACCGGTATTCGGATACCAGCAGGGTCACCCATGGTGGACAGGTTTCAGCTGAGCTTCCAGACTAAGACAAACTAGGAAGAAGGACCCGGCAGTCTACTTCTGAAAAGAATTAGCCAGTGAAAACCTTATGAATAGCAGCTGAACATTGTCTGATATAGTGCCGGAAGATGAGACCCCCGGTTTGGAAGGCACTCAAAAGACAACTGGGGAAGAGCTGCCTCCTCAAAGTAGAGTTGACCTTAATGACGTGGATGGAGTCAAGCTCTTGGGACCTTCATCTGTTGATGTGGTGGGACTCAAAATGAGAAGAAACAGCTGCAAACATCCATTGATAATCAGAATGTGGAATGTACAATGCATGAATCTAGGAAAATTGGAAATAGTCAAAAATGAAATGGAATGCATAAACATCAATATCCTAGGAATTAGTGAGCTGAAATGAACTGGTGTTGGCCATTTTGAATTGGACAACCATATGGTCTACAATGCCTGAACGACAACTTGAAGAGAAATGGCATTTGCATTCATCTCAAAAAGAACATTTCAAGATCTATCCTGAAGTACAATGCTGTCAGTAATAGGATAATATCCATATGCCTACAAGGAAGACGAGTTAATACGACTATTATTCAAATTTATGTACCAACCACTAAGGCCAAAGACGAAGAAATTGAAGATTTTTACCAAATTTTCCGTCTGAAATTGATCGAACATGCAATCAGGATGCATTGGTAATTACTAGTGATTAGAATGCAAAAGTTGAAAACAAAGAAGAAGGGTCAGTAGTGGGAAAATATGGCCTTGGTGATAGAAACGATGCCCAAGATTGCATGATAGAATTTTGCAAGACCAATGGCTTCTTCATTGCAAATACCTTTTTTTCACCAACATAAATGGCGACTATACACATAGACCTCGCCAGATGGAATACACAGGAATCAAATCGACTACTGCAGAAAGAGATAACGGAAAAGCTCAATATTATTAGTCAGAACTAGGCCAGGGGCTGACTGCAGAACAGACCATCAATTGCTCATATGCAAGTTCAAGTTGAAATTGAAGAAAATTAGAACGAGAGCCAAAGTCCGTGAGAGCCAAAGTAGGACCTAAAGTATACCCCACCTGAATTTAGAGACCATCTCAAGAATAGATTTGATGTGTTGAACCTAATGACAGAAGACCAGATGAGTTGTGGAATGACATAAAGGACATCATACATGAAGAAAGCAAGAGGTCATTAAAAAGACAGGAAAGAAAGAAAGACCAAAATGGATGTCAGAGGAGACTCTGAAACTTGCTCTTGAACATCAAGTAGCTAAAGCAAAAGGAAGAAATGAAGAAGTGAAAGAAATGAACAGAAGATTTCAAAGCGCGGCTCGAGAAGACAAAGTAAAGTAATGACATGCACAAAGAGCAGGAGATAGAAAACCAAAAGGGAAGAACACACTTGGCATTCCTCAAGCTGAAAGAACTGAAGAAAAAATTCAAGCCTCGAGTTGCAGTAGTGAGGGAGTCTATGGGGAAAATATTAAACGATGCAGGAAACAACAAAAGAAGATGGAAGAAATACACAGAATCATTATACCAAGAAGAATTGGTCAACATTCAACCATTTCAAGAGGTAGCATATGATCAGGAACCGATGGTTCTAAAAAAAGAAGTCCAAGCTGCACTGAAGGCATTGGTGAAAAACAAGGCTCAAGGAATTGACAGAATACCAACTGAGATGTTTTGACAAATGGATGCAGCGCTGGAAGTACTCAATTGTCTATGCCAAGAAATTTGGCAGACAGCTACCTGGCCAACCGACTGGAAGAGATCCATGTTTATGCCTATTCCCAAGAAAGGTGATCCAACCGAATGTGGAAATTATTGAACAATATCATTAATATCACACACAAGTAAAATTTTGCTGAAGATCATTCAAAATCAGCTGCAGCAGTATGTTGACAGGGAACTGCCAAAAATTCAGGTCGGATTCAGAAGAGGATGTGGAACCAGGGATATCATTGCTGATGTCAGATGGATCCTGGCTGAAAGCAGAGAATACTAGAAAGATGTTTACCTGTATTTTATTTACTCTGCAAAGGCTTTCGATTGTGTGGATCATAACAGATTACGAATAACATTGCAAAGAATGGGAATTCCAGAACACTTAATTGTGCCATGAGGAACCTGTATACAGATCAAGGGACAGTTGTTTTGGACAGAACAAGGGGATACTGCTTGGTTTAAAGTCAGGAAGGCGTGCGTCAGGGTTGCATCCTTTCACCATACCTATTTAATCTATATGCTGAGCAAATAATCCGAGAAGCTGGACTATATGAAGAAGAAAGGGGCATCAGGATTTGAGGAAGACTCATTAACAACCTGCAATATGCAGATGGCACAACCTTGCTTGCTTAAAGTGAAGAGGACTTGAAGCACTCACTGGTGAAGACTGAAGACCACAGTCTTCAGTATGGATTACACCTCAACATAAAAAAAACAAAAATCCTCATAACTGGACCAGTAAGCAACGTCATGATAAATGGAGCAAGGTTCGAAGTTGTGAAGGATTTCATTTTACTTGGGTCCACAATCAACACCCATGGTAACAGCAGTCAGGAAATCAAAAGACACATTGCATTGGGCACATCTGCTGCAAAAGACCTTTTTAAAGTATTGAAAAGCAAAGATGTCACCTTGAAGACTAAGGTGCGCCTGACCCAAGCCATGGTATTTTCAATCGCATCATATGCATACAAAAGCTGCACCATGAATAAGGAAGACTGAAGAAGAATTGACAGCTTTGAATTGTGGTGTTGGCAAAGAATATTGAATATACCATGGACTGCCAAAAGAACGAACAAATCTGTCTTGGAAGAAGTACAACCAGAATGGTCCTTAGAAGGAAGGATGGCAAGACTATATCTCACATACTTTGGTCATGTTGTCAGGAGGGATAAGTCCCTGGAGAAGGACATCATGTTTGGTAAAGTACAGGGTCAGCGAAAAAGAGGAAGACCCTCAATGAGATGGATTGACACAGTGGCTGCAACAATGGGTTCAAGCATAATAACGATTTTGAGCATGGCGCAGGACTGGGCAGTGTTTCGTTCTGTTGTACATAGGGTCGCTACGAGTTATAATAAACTTGATGGCACCTGACAACAACAACATTGGCGTTAATCAACTATACGTAGCATTTTTACATATCTGCATACATGCATTCATTAAAGCTATATTATTTTATGCTCTCAATCCATTATTCATAATTTAAATGAACAATAAATTTAAAAATAGGAGGACTATTTAAAACTCTACCTTTTACTACATCTTCATTAATTTTGGGGAGCCTAATACTAATAGATATACCATTCGTGACAGGCTTCTATTCTTAAGAAATGACAAGAAAAGTAAAACCGACTTTTCAAATGTGTCTTATATTAAATAGTTGAAATAATCTTAATCTAATTAATAAACACTAGCCCTACCCAAAACCAAAACTTGTTAAAGTAGCAGAGCCTAACAATTGCATAAAACTTAAACTACTATAATGAGAGGTGTAACTCCTGTTTTTAACAATATGCTTATAATTAACCTTCTATTGTAAATTAATCAGCAATCCCTTGGTGATGCGAACGGTTAATGTGCTCAGCTGCTAACCGAAAGGTTGGAGGTTCAAGCCCACCAAGAGACGCCTCAGAAAGAAAGACCAGGAAATCTACTTCTAAAAAAATCAGCTATTGAAAGCTCTATGGAGTACAGTTCTTTGACACTCACAGGGTTGCCATGAGTCAGAATCGACTTGACACCAAGTGGTTAGTAATTATTCCTATTTTATTGGACATCACTTTCTTAACATTAATTGAATAAAAAGTTTTAGGTATATACAACTTCGAAAAGAACCTAGTATTATTACTCTCCCCATTACCAGTGACGTAAACTGTTTATTTGAGAACCATTATGACTATTATCTTCATCAATATTAATATTTATCATTGGACTAATTTTACTTCTTACTTTAGTATTAACAATATGAATTGTCTACCTATACCATATCCATTAATTAATATAAACTTGGGGATATTATTTCTTCTATCAGTATCAAGCCTAGCTTTATCAGTTTCAACCCTAACTGGGTTCATAGGATGAACACAGCCTATGAACATGATGTGCTTCAAACTCAGAAACCACCTTATTTGGTGCATTACAAGCAGTAGCACAATTTCATATGAAGTAACTTTTAGTAGTCATTTTTTAATCAGTTATATTAAGCAATGAGTCATCTACACTATCTACCTTAGAATTACCCAAGAATATTTATGATTAATTTTCCCATCATGACCACCTACGGTAGAATATAATTTATTTCAACTTTAGCAGAAAGTAATTAAACTTCATTAGACTTGGCTGAAGGAGGCTCAGAGCTTGTATCCAGCTTTAACATTAAATATATAGCAGGACTTTTTGCCCTGTTCATCTTAGCTGAGTATGCTAGTAACATCATAATAAATACTCCTACAACAATTTTACTTTTAGGAGCATTTTATTACCCCTATAGTCTAGAAATTTACACAATTAACTGTATAATTAAGACTTTACTGCTGACGATTTTATTTCTATGAATACGAGCATCATATCCTTGATTGTGCTATGATCAAT
Source organism: Trichechus manatus latirostris (assembly GCF_000243295.1). Classification (NCBI taxonomy): domain Eukaryota; kingdom Metazoa; phylum Chordata; class Mammalia; order Sirenia; family Trichechidae; genus Trichechus; species Trichechus manatus. Next base: position 9,142,753 of record NW_004443951.1, on the reverse strand, counting down.
GCATACATCTATTAAGGGAAAAAATTCCTACCACTGCCTTAGCCCTATGCATGTGACATGCTTCAGTCCTCATCATATTATCAAGTATCCCACCCAAATATAAGAAATATGTCTGACAAAAGTGTTACTGTAGTTTTGAGCTGATGTTATTTTTGATGAGATTTTGGACTTGTGCTGATACTGTAATGGGCTGAAGATTTTGAGATGTTAGGATGAAGTGAAAGTATTTGCATGTGGGATGGATATCAAGCTTTGGGGTACAGAAGGTGGACTGCAGTAGGCTGAATAATGACCACCCAATGATACCAGGTATTAACCCCTGGAAACCGTAAATGCCACATTGTTTGGAAAAAGGGTCTTTGCAGGTGTGATTAAATCAAGGCTTTGGAGATGGGAGACTATCCTGGATTATTTGGGTGGACCTAATGCAATGCACTGGGGACATCTGCTGCAAAAGAACTCTTTAAAGTGTTAAAAAGCAAAGATGTCGCCTTAAGGACTAAGGTGTGCCTGACCGAAGCCATGGTGTTTTCAACAGCCTTATATGTATGTGAAAGCTGGACAATGAATAAGAAGACCAAAGAAGAATTGACGCCTTCAAATTGTGGCGTTGGCGAAGAATATTGAATATACCATGGACTGCAAAAAGAACAAACAAATCTGTCTTGGAAGAAGTACAGCCAGAACGCTCCTTAGTAGCAAAGATGGCCGAACTACATCTCACATACTTTGGACATGTTATCAGGAGGGATCAGTCCCTGGAGAAGGACATCATGCTTGGTAAAGTAGAGGGTCAGCAAAAAAGAGAAAGGCCTTCATGGAGATGGATTGAAACTCACTATGAGTCGGAACTGACTTGACAGCACCTAACAACAAACAAACAACGCAATCACATGTATCCTTATAAGGAGGACTGAGAGGGAGTTTTGACACATACGGAAAAGAAGGCCATGTGAAGTCAGAGCTGAGAGAGTATTGAAGATTCTGGTCTTGAAGACTGGAATGATGCGGTCACAAATCAAAGAATGCTGACAGCTACCAGAAGTTGGGAGAGGCAGAGAATGGATTCTCTCCTAGAGTTTTCAAAGAGTGTGGCCCTCCTGACACTGTGATTTCAGCCCAATTATATTGATTTTAAACATCTGGGCTCCATAACTGTGAGACAACACATTTCTGTTGTTTTAAGCCACTAAGTTTGTGGTAATTTATTACAGTAGCCATAGAAAATGAGTACAGTTCAGATAATAATCCCTTTCCTCAATACTGCATATAATTGCTTTTTAGTTCACTTATATATTCATTCAACAAATATTTATTGAGTCTGCAGTCTAGGAAGTAAAGGTATAAAAATAAATGGGTACATTAAAGTATAATAAGGGATTACCGGAAGAATGAATAGTGGGCTTGTACCATCTAGGGAAGAAGTAAACCAAAGGGTTGGGTTTTGAAGGATGAATAAGTTAACATGTGGAGAGTGCTAAAGGATGGGAGGGCCCGCAGGCACTCCTGATGCATTGCACTTTCTCAGTCCAGCTCTCCAAAAACCCTCTGCTGCCTCCTGTGTTCCCAGGTTTTTGTGTGCTTGTGTGTGTGGGTAGAGTGTGGAGTATGTGTCTGGGCATTCATGTAAGTGCAAAGAACAAAGACAAGCTGCTCTTCAACTACACCTCACACTTACTTTTTTCATAATTATCTCCCTATGGTCACATTTAAGGCCTTTAATTCAGGAAGTAAACATTAAAGACATTTCAGGAAGAATTCCTTAGAATCAAACTCTACAATGGGCCCCAAGTTTCCGCCTAACCTGATCCCTCACCCATCTAAACCCTTACACCCAACACCCTTTTCTCTTGCTGAGTGGTTCATTATGCAATCAATGGACCCAGAGTTTTTTTCTTTCTTAAATCCAGGGCTACTCTGCCAGCAAACCTTTCAACAGCTCTGTGTTCACTTCCTCCTCTGTCCCCAGGGACTCTTGGATCCTGACTTTTTCCTTTAATGGTTCAGCACCTGCTTTCCCCCACAGCACTAAGTGCAATAGTGGAAAATTTGGAGTATAGAGTCCTGGAATTGAGTTCTTGTTATGACTCCTTCCCCTCTGAGTGTTCTGTTTCTTCTTTATAACTGGACTCATAATGCTAGATAACGACTAACATTTATGGATCACTCACTATGTTCTAGGCACTGGGAAAAGAATTTTCCATGTTGTTTCTGACCTGGGGCCCTGTTCCCAGCACCTAGTCACCTTGCTTTCCTGCCAGGTTCCCTGGGTGAAGTCACCACTTCTACCAGCCTCTCTCAACTCAGGGTCCTACTTTCTCTTACTGCTTCTGAGCTCAAGCTGCCCACACTCCTAACACAGGGCCTGGCTGCCATAGTCCTTCCTGGTGATCTCTGTCTGCTGTGTGAGGCCATGTTCTGCCTCCTGGAAGGGGCTTCTTTTCCAGCTGTGCCTGTAGGCAGTGTGTCCCTCCCAGTCCCCTGACTCACCTGTACATAGCAGACTACCTTGTCAGTTCAGCTCTGCTCTGAGAAGGAGCAGGAGGTGGGGCACTATGACACTCAGTGCTTGACCTGGGCTTAGAGGAAGGAGAATGAGCCTGGGAGCTGCCTTGACAGGAGGTTCAGCAGGTCTCTTGGCATCAGGTAGTACGGAGGGCTCAGGTTGGCCCAGGCTTAGGGAGGACAGGTCAATGAGAGCCAGATTTCTAGGAATTCAGCTGTTGATAAATGTTCTAACCACAAGATTCCAAAGGGTGTGGGGAGAGTGAACAAGAAGTGACTCTGTTGGCTCTAGGAAGTGGACAAGGGCCAGACTGAATTCACACCATGTGCCTCCCCACCTCCATGACACACACACATAGAGACACTCACTGCAGCCCACACCTGCACATGTGCAGGCACACACCCCACACTCTAACCCCCACACTCATGCACACAAACGCCTGGGGTATCAAGAGGCAGCAGAGAGTGTTTGGGGAGCTGGACTGAGAGAAGCGAAATGCAGCAGGGTGTCTAGGGGTCCCCTCATCTTCTCCTCTCAGAGGGTGCACGCTTTTCCATTCTGGTACCAGATTTATGCTCTTCTCCCACTTAAACTTGTTATCAGGGCAAGTTTCAGTACTAATTATGGAGTCTTGGTCAACAGAGGCCAGAGTAAAAGGTCCTCAGGTCAAGCCTCCTCCAGATGAGAGTCTTGGCAGGTCCCTCCATTGAGAATGAATTGAGAGTATGTCCTCCACCCATCCTACCATAGGACTTCCTGACATCCAAAGAGACAAGGGAAGTGGGTGAGGTTTAGGCTGAGGTGCTACCCATAGGCAGAAAGTGGTTATAGCTGCTGGGCTTAGCTCCCAGGTGATGCCTAATGAAAGCTTATCTTCCTTTGTGCAGAGAAAGGTCTGTCCAGGTGCCAGGGAACAGAGGCAAAAACTGGGAGGTAAGATGTGGAGCATAGAGCCAAGAGGTCCATCTGGCTGGACCCTCTGCACTCTGGCCTCAGATGAGTGGGTGGTCTGGGTCCTGGGAGAACTTTTCAAGAGTGAATAGGTGGTCTGTGGCAGACCTGCCAGGCTGTTACTTCTTCTGAGAGGGGAAGCATCAAGGCAGAAGGGAAGATCTCCAGATGGCACATCCCCAAAGCAGCAGAGATACTTCCCCGAGCCCCAGTGCTGGGACTTCTCCCCTCTGGCATCCTCTACCTCTCAGTTTCTATCACCCTCTCTTCTACACCTGTTTGGATCCTGAATTGGAGCCCACTAGTGGCCTTACAGGAGTTCCTGTCTGGTGTAAAGAGTTAGCGCATGCCCCTGCTAACCAAAAACTGAAGCTTTGAATCTGCCCAGAAGCTTTGGAATAAAGACCTGGAGATCTACTTTGAAAAATCAGCCATTGAAAACCCTATGGAGCACAGTTCTACTCTGACACATATGGGGTCGTTATGAGTCAGAATTGACTCAACTTCAACTGGTTTAGTGGCTTGAGAACTTGGACCTTAGAGGTGCAAGTGTCCCCAGCCATCATGCACTGCTGCAGGGACTGAGGGGAAGGATCTCTAATCCACCATGTGGCCCACAGTGGAGCCCTCCCAATTTTTTTCTCCTACTTCCAAACCTGCCCCAAACCTCAAGGCCCAGTTTAAACACCGTCTCTTGCTGAAAGCTCCCTTTTAATGCCACTCTGCCACCTTCCTCAGTGTACTCAGAATGCCCAGAGCACCTGTGACTGGGAGACACAGACGCTGAGGATGACAAGGCGGACTGCAAGGAGCCATCTCAGAGGGGCAGACGACACATAGGTGAAGCCATATTCCATTTTTTTTTACCTTCATGGTGGTTATAAAGAAGTGTGCTTTAGAGTTATTTATTATTTTGTACATTATAGTTTTATGCACTTTCTGCATGTCTTTTATATTTCAGACACATACAACAAAGTTAAACAAATAAACACGTATCAGTCAGTGAAGGGGCAAGGCCCTGACACTGTCCCTTTGTCGTGTGCTGTGGGGTGAGTGATGTGCCTGGTCATCACCATAAGTCCCGAGGCAAAGCTTCCTTCGGGTTTCCTTGTGTTTTTTAAGACTGGATGTGTGAACTACCTTGTAAAAACATCGCCAATTACTAGGTATAAACGAAAGTTCTAGAAGAGAGAACATGCTCACTAAATGCTTGTCAAATGAATTAGTGACATTCAACTATAAGCAGTAAGCAGACGACCTTGACTACTTTCATCTCATTCATGGCAAACTGCTGCTGGGTACAGTTCCTACAGTGAGCACACAAAGGGCCCTCAGGCACTGGGGTGTCTGGAGAAATCCAGACCCACCTGCAAAGAACAGGCAGCAGATCTGATGAAACCTGGTGCTCTTAGTGGCCAATAGAAATCACTTACTATTTTTAGATGACTAATTGGCTGATTCATTGATTGATCTGGACTTAAAAAACAGATCTTGGGAGTATGGTGAGAGTTCCAGACTGAGGAGATTCATACTGGGTGATCTGGCTTGGGAGTCTCTCCTGTAACAACTCACCAGTCCACTCACCTCCCAGACAGGGATGGAGATATGATAAGGAAGCAAAGAAGGGACTTGGATCTCACCCTTTTGTTAGGATTACCCTACCCCTACTCCATCCCCCTCATTCACAGAGAACCCCTGAATGATGCCTCCTCCACAAAGCCCTCCACTCTCCCCTCTCCAATTCTGAGGGCCAGGACATGCAGAGAAGGACTTGGAAGCAAAGGGTTGGCTTTTGCCACATTCTCAGGGGAAAAACACAGGGGCTCAAAGATCTGAGTGGGCGAGACCTTGCTTAAACACCTGCCAGGTTCTGGGAGAGTGTGACCTACAACCCCCCTTCCTCCGCCAGACCTCTGGGCCCAGGATAAATCAGAGTCATACATCAGAGTCATACCACACAGTTGCTGTTGCTATGAAGGGCATAGATGTGCAGAGTAATTAGGTGGGCACAGATGCCTGGAGACCCGGTGGTCCTGGGGTTTTTGTCAGGATTAAAGAGACAATTTTTGTCAGGGCTCCTCACCAACCCCTGCCTGAACACTACCAGTGACCGAGAGTTTGCTGCCACGCTAGGATCATCAAAGTGCTCAGTTCCTGTAGCCTCAGCACCAGGTAAAAACCTGATACAGACATCTGTGAAATGAAAAAACAGAGAAATGAACCCACCTCATTCAAGCACCCAAACACAACTCCCCCCCCCGCCACACACACACCACAACACCTCCAGGGGCAGAAAGGCACAAGGGATCCAAGTACCCAGGCCAGAGAGGACACTGGGTGGTGTCACTCTGACCCAGGGTTTCCGGCTCCACCTTTCCTCCACCCCTTTCTCATCTTCACCACCATGTGGAGAAGGCACAGGGAAGTCCTCAAAGATAAGGTCACTCTTGTGTCTCTCAGGGTCCCACAGGAAACCCCACAAGGGATGGTTCTTTAGTTTCTGCTTGGATTCCCCTGTTGATCTGGATGGCACAGAGCAGGGACAAATAAACATTGTTGAGTGAAGTAATAAATTCATGAACAATGATGAACTCAGGCAAAAGATTTTGTTTCTCTTTTCCTTTGGCCACCAGGAAGCTCAGAACCAAACAGAAGCTTCAGCTATAACTCCTGTGCACCATCTTATTACAGACCCCAAAACCAGAGGTCTTTTTATCCCCTCATCCTGATTTTTCTTTTGTTTTACCATTTTATTGAATATGTGTCCTCTAAGCTGCTTCAATTAGATGGAAAGTGGTGAAAAATAAATAACTATTTTACCTCCCTGCCTCCCTGCTTTGCTCACATTGTTATTCTGCCTGGAGTGTCGGAATCCCTTTTCTTGTCCCTGTCTAAGTGTCCCTCTCCTTAGAGATCCAGCTCAAGCCCCTCCCCTTCTGATTCCTCTCACCTCAACATACAGTCCTCCCTGCCTAGCCTCATCTCCCCACCAGGCTCTGCCTTCTGTCTGCTCTGACAGCCTCTGGTGACACCCACCTTGGTGGTACCACCTCACCTTTTCTCAGGCCCGTTCCCTGGCCAAAACCACCCGTTGAAACCTCCTGTAGGACTCGGTCCCCCAGTAAGCGATTCCTCACACTCACATATTATCCACAGTCCTTGTCTTGCTTGTCCAGGGAAAAAGGTCTGTCTAGAGAATGTGTGGGGATCCTGTTTCCTTTGTCAGCCAGGAGATCTTCTGCCTGCCCCTGTCTCTTCACTGCACAGAGTTTAGACAGGAGCATGGGGGCCAGGAGGTCCTGTTGAAGGAATAACTGATTGAGTGGGGGCAGGGCAGGGAAAGGGTGGGCAAGGCAAAATCCTGGCCACCCAGTACCAAGAGACTGGGATGGGAAGGGCAGGGAAAGCAGGTGCATCCTACTGACCAATCCACTGGAGGAAGAAGTCATATACATCCTGACAATCTACTTCTGAAAGATAACAGCCATTGAAAACCCTATGGAGTACAGTTCTATTCTGAAACACATGGGGTGGCCATGAGTTGGAATTGACTCAGTGACAACTGGTTTGGTTTTTAAATTGAAGTGTAGCTGTGATTGTGCTTTAGAAGGTTAAGCATGACACAAATGTAGAGTAGACATTTGTTGATGCTCTACTATGTGCTGGCACTGTGTTAGGTACTGAAGTAAGGAGACCACACTTTCTTAGAACTCGCCTCTGCCTCTCATTCCAGGAAGGAAGTGGTGACATACAATGCCGCAGAGAAACTCCATAGTCCTGTACCTTACCTCAGATCGGGAAAGCAAGCAAATATTTAGGTTTAAAGGCATCTCCCTTGGAGATGCAATCTGGGTAGAAGAAAAAAAGTAAACAAAATATAATAAATTACCCTGGCATCAAACTCATCTTTATTAAGACCCAGAAAACAAAGAAATACCTGGGGTGGTCTACTCATAGGAGTAACAACTTCAAGTTGCTGCCATTACTTGGCTGCTTCTCATCTGCTTTTTCTTTTGCCCTTACACTGATACAGGAAGCTTCTAGAGTAAAATATTAATTTCCTTTTTAAAATGGGGCACCCAAAACTGAACCTAGTCTGTTCAAGATGGTGATTTTAGCAGTCCCAAATTTTACTCCTCTCTTGCTCATTCATTCGTCAAATCGGTAAGTATTTACTGGGCATCATCTGTAGGCATAGTCTCTGTTCAATGCTATGGGAGCGTAAGACAGAGAAGACCTGTCTTGCAACCCTCAAGGACTCACTGTTTTGGGTATCTGGATATCAGATGAATGGGAAAGAGATTTACCTATTAATAACTCTTGATGTTGTCAAGCACATTTTTTCCTAAGAGTTGAGCTCATACTGTTCATACAGTTCTAAAGTCTGCTCTTATCACTTTGTTATAACCTTAAAAATTCTCCATAGACATTGTTCTGAATGACTTCACTATACCTAACCCAATTGTTTGCCCTACACTTTCTAATAAAAGCCGCCGTGGGTACTGAGCCTTGTGTTTACACCAATAAGTGAGATGGATAATCCAAAACACACTCTTGCTACAAAACACTTAGGAATACTGGATAAAGCATAGCAAATATGACATGCCTCCTGGAAAGTTTTGGGGCTGCCATGTATGAACTGGAGGCTCAACCACATCCTCATCTCCTTTATCTTAATGGTTAATAGCAAAGTCTCTGGAGCCAGATTTTCTGAATTTGAATCCTGGCTCCTTCGTTTGCCAACTGGTAACCTCTTGGTGCCTTAGTTTTCTCATTTATAGTATGGGGATTTGTTGTTAGTCGCTGTTGAGTCGACTCCCACTCATGGTGACCTTATGTAAAACAGAATGTAAGGCTCTCTGGTCCTGTACCATCTTCATGATTGTTGATATGTTTGAGTCTATTGTTGTGGCTATTTTGTTAATTCATCTCATGGAGGGTTTCCCTCGTTTTGGCTGACCCTCTGCTTTACCAAACATAATGTTCTTTTCTAGCAATTGGCCTTACCTGATGACATATCCAAAGTGAGCCAAAGTCTTGCCATTTTGCTGCTAAGGAGTATTCTATTTGTATTTCTTCCAAGATTGATTTGTTTGTTCTTCTGGCAGTTCACAGTGTATTCAATATTTGTTGCCAATACCACAACTCAAATGCATCAATTCTTCTCTCTTCCTTTTTTATTCTCCAGCATTCACATGCATATGAGGTAATCGAAAAGACTATGGCTTGGATCAGGCACATCTTAGTCCTCAAAGTGACATCTTAGCTTTTTAAAACTTTAAAGAGGTATCTTGCAGCAGATTTGCTCAATGCAATACAGTTGGCTCTCTGTATCCTTGGGTTCCGCATCCATGGATGCAACAAATCGCGGATTGAAAATATCTGAAAAAAAAATTGAAAATTTTTTTTTATGATCCAAACAGAAGAATGCCTCCATGTAGTTGATGAAACATAGGTAAATCTCTTTCTGGTATTCTCTGCTTTGGGCCAAGACGCATATGACATCAGCAGTTATACTGTTGCTGATGTGTACTACATAGTTAGGCCTACAATGGTTGCATCTGTACTGAACATGTACAGACTTTTTTTTCTTGTCATTATTCCCTAAACAATATAGTATAACAACTATTTACATAGCATTTACATTGTATTAGGTATTATAAGTAATCTAGAGATGATTTAAAGTATAGGGGAGGATGTGCTTAGGTTATATGCAAATACTACACCATTTTATATAAGAGACTTGAGCATCTTTGGATATTGGTATCCACAGGGGTCTTGGAACCAATCCCTTTTTGATACTGAGGGACAAGTGGACATCATTTAATTTCTTTCTTTTTTTTTTTTTTATTGTTATACTTTAAGTGAAGGTTTACAATTCAAGTTAGTCTCTCATACAAAAATTTATGCATACATTTTTATGTGACCCTAATTGCTCTCCATATACTGTGACAGCACACTCCTCCTTTCACCCTGGATTTCCCATGTCCATTCAACCAGCTCTTGACCCTCTCTGCCTTCTCATCTCACCTCTGGATGGAAGCTGCCCATTTACTCTCATGTACTTACTTGAGCTAAGAAGCACACTCTTTGTGAGTATCATTTTATGTCCCATAGTCTTTATCTGAAGAGTTGGCCTCAGGAATGGTTTTAGTTCTGGGTTCACAGAGAGTCCGGGGGCCATGCCTTCTGGGGATCCTCCAGTCTCAGTCAGACCATTAAGTCAGGTCTTTTTATTAGAATTTGAGATCTGAACCCCACTTTTCTCCTGCTCCATCAGGGACTCTCTGTTGTGTTCCCTGTCAAGGCAGTCACTGGTGGTAGAAAGACACCATCTAGTTCTTCTGGTCTCAGGCTGATGCAGTCTGGTTTATGTGGCCCTTTCTGTCTCTTGGGCTAATACTTTCCTTGTGACTTCGGCGTCCTTCATTCTTCTTTACTCCAGGTAGGTTGGGACCAATTGATGCACCTTACATGGCCGCTTGCTAGCTTTTAAGACCCCAGACACCACTCACAAAAGTAGGGTGCAGAACGTTTTCTTAATAAACTTTTTTATGCCAATCGACCTAGATGTCCCCTGAAACCATGGTCCCCAGACCCCTGCCCCTGCTACTCTGTCCCTCGAAGTGTTTGGTTGTATTCAGGAGAACTTCTTAGCTTTGGTTTAGTCCAGTTGTGCTGAGTTCCCCTGTAATGTGTGCTGTCCTTCCCTTCACCTAAGATAATTCTTATCTACTATCTAGTTAGTGAATAACCCTCCCCCTCCCTCCCCACCCTCGTAACCACCAAAGAATGCCGTCTTCTGTGTTTAAACTTTTCTTGAGTTCTTATAATAGTGGTCTGATACAATATTTGTCCTTCTGTAACTGACTAAATTCACTCAGCATAATGCCTTCCAGATTCCTCCATGTTATAAGATGTTTCCCTGATTCATCATTGTTCTTTATTGTTGCGTAGTATTCCACTGTGTGAATATACCATTTGTTTATCCATTCATCCGTTGATCGGCACCTAGGTTTTTTCCATCTTTTTGCTATCGTGAAAAGTGCTGCAATGAACATGGGTGTGCATATATCTATGTATGTGACAGGTCTCTTATTTCTCTAGGATATATTCCAAGGAGCAGGATTGCTGGGTCATATGATACTTCTATTTATAGCTTTTCAAGGAAGTGCCAAATCGATTTCCAAAGTGGTTGTACCATTTTACATTCCCACCAACAGTGTATAAGTGTTCCAGTCTCTCCACAACCTCTCCAACATTTATT
>NW_004443951.1:9122879-9131929 GCF_000243295.1 Trichechus manatus latirostris | reverse complement strand
AGTGGTTGTACCATTTTACATTCCCACCAACAGTGTATAAGTGTTCCAGTCTCTCCACAACCTCTCCAACATTTATTATTTTGTGTTTTTTGGATTAGTGCTAGCCTTGTTGGGGTGAGATGGTATCTCATTGTAGTCTTGATTTGCATTTCTCTAATGGCTAATGATCATGAGCATTTCTTCATGTGTCTGTTAGCCACCTGAATGTCTTCTTTGGCCAAGTGCCTGTTCATATCTTTTCCCCATTTTTTAATTGGGTTATTTGTCTTTTCGTTGTCAAGATTTTGCAGTATCTTGTAGATTTTAGAGATTAGACACTGATTAGATTCGCTGTAGCCAAAAATTTTTTCCCAGTCTGTAGGCTGTCTTTTGACTCTTTTGATGAAGTCTTTTGATGAGCATATGTGTCTGATTTTTAGGAGCTCCCAGTTATCTACTTTCTCTTCTGGTGTTTGTGCATTGTTACTTATGTTTTGTGATCTGTTTATGCGATGTATTAGGGCTCCTAGCATTGTCCCGATTTTCTCTTCCATGATCTTTATCATTTTTGATTTTATATTTAGGTCTTTGATCCATTTTGAGTTAGTTTTTGTGCTTTCAAAGGCAGCTCAAGAAGACAAATAAAGTATTATAATGAAATGTGCAAAGACCTGAAGTTAAAAAACCAAAAGAGAAGAACACAGTCAGCATTTCTCAAGCTGAAAAAACTGAAGAAAAAGTTCTAGCCTTGAGTTGCAGTACTGAAGAATTCTATCAGCAAAATACTGAACAATGCAAGAAGCATCAAAAGAAGATGGAAAGAGTACACAGAGTCACTGTACCAAAAGGTGTTGGTAACGTTCAGTCATTTCAGGAGGTAACATATGATCAAGAATCAATGGTATTGAAGGAGGAAGTCCAAGGTGCACTAAAGGATTTGGCAAAAAAAAAAAAAAAAAAACAAGCCTCTGGGAATTAACAGAATATCAATTAAGATGTTTCAACAAATGGTTGCAATACTGGAGGTGCTCACTCATCTATGCCAAGTAATTTGGAGGAGAGCTACGTGGCCAACTGTCTGGAAGAGATTCATATTTGTACCTATTCCAAAGAAAGGTGATCCAACAGAATGCAGAAATTATTGCACAGTAGCATTAATGTTACTAGGAAGTAAAATTTTGCTGAAGATAATTCAAAAATGTTTGCAGTAGTACAACAACCGAGAACTGCCAGAAGTTTAAACCAGATTCAGAAGAGGATGTGCAATGAGGAATAACATTGCTGATGTCAGTTGGATCTTTACTGAAAGCAGAGAATACCAGAAAGATGCTTACCTGTTTCTTATTGACTACAAAAAGGTATTGGACTGTGTGGATCATAACAAATTATGGATAAAATTGCAAAGAATGGGAATTCCAGAACACTTAACTGTGCTCGTGAGGAATCTGTACATAGACCAAAAGGCAGTCATTCAAACAGAACAAGGGGAGAATGTGTAGTTTAAAATTAGGAAAGGTGTGCATCAAGGTTGTATCTTTTCACCATAATTATTCAATCTGTATGCTGAGCAAATAATCTGAGAAGCTGGACTATATGAAGAACAGTGTCAGGATTGGAAGAAGACTCATTAACAACCTACCACATGCAGATGACATAACCTTGCTTTCTGAAAGTGAAGGGGACTTGAAGCGCCTACTGATGAACATCAAAGACTACAGCATTCGATATGGATTACACCTCAACATAAAAACAAAAATCCTCACAACAGGACCAATAAGCAACATTATGATAAATGAGAAAAGATTGAAGAACTGATGCATTTGAATTGGGATGCTGGCAGAGAATATTGAATATGCCATGGACTGCCAGAAGAAAGAATAAATCCGTCTTGGAAGAAATACAGACAGAATGCTCCTTGGAAGCAAGGATGACAAGACTTCATCTCACATACTTTGGACATGTGATCAGGAGGGACCAGTCCCTGGAGAAGGTCACCATGTTTGGTAAAGTAGAGGGTCAGCAAAAAAGAGGAAAACTCTCAATGAGATGGATTGACACAGTGGCTGCAACAATAGGCTGAAACATAGCAACAATTTTGAGGACGGCACAGGACTGGGCAATGTTTTGTTCTATTGTACATAAGGTCACTATGAGTTGGAACTGTCAGGACAGCACCTATCAACAATCACAACATACACTGTGATGGTTAACATCATGTGTCAACCTGGCTAGTGGTTTGGCAGACTCTAGGTAATCATCTTCCATTTTGTGATCCAATGTGAGCAGCTAGTCAGTTGCAAGGGGAGTTTCCTTGGGGGTGTGGCCCGCATCCTGTACAGAAATGGATGTTCTGACAAATCTCGCTCTCTCTCTCAATCCTGCAATCTTTTTGGCGTTCACCTCCAGTTCTTGAAATGTAAGCCAGCAGAGGCCTCCAGCCTGTCACCTGACCTGCAGATTTTGGGTCTGTCAACGCTTGCAACCACATGAGCCAGCAGAGGTCTTCAGCCTGTCATCTGATGCACAGATTTGGGACTTGCCAGCCCCAACAATTGCATGAGCCATTTCCTTAAGCAAATTTCTCTGTATCTATATACTCTTCACTGTTTTGCTCCTCTGGAGAACCTAAACTAAGAAATACATATACATTGCAAATATTTTTTATTTCTACCCTGTCCTACCCACTTATCATTTAACATAAAATGTATTAATAGTAGCTAACTTTACATCACAGGTTTTTAGTTACGTGATATCAAGGAGAAGGGTGAACATTATTCAATGACTTTTTGGGAAGGGGTAGGTACACTTTTTGTTGTATAAAGAATAGTTGTAGCATGTTAGGCAGAAATATGACTTTGCTATTGTCTTTATTTGGAGATTAAGTACTGTTTAAGGAGAAGTATAGAGGTGCCAAATGAACTCTGGTGGCATAGTGGCTAAAGTGTTCGCCTGCTAAGCGAAAGGTTGGTGATTCAAATCTACCAACTGCTGTTCGGTAGAAAGATGTGTCAGTCTGCTTTTGTAAAGATTACAACCTTGGAAACCCTATAGGGCAGTTCTATTCTGTCCTATAGGGTCGTAATGGGCCAGAATTGACTCGAGGGCAGCAGGTTCGGTTCTTCGTAAAGAGGTGCCAAGTTGACAAGGGTTAACCGTCATTAGTAGTTTTATGTTTCAACTTGGTTCGGCTATAAACCAAAAAAACCAAACACTTTGCCGTTGAATCGATTCCCACTCATAGCGACACTACAGGGCAGAGTAGAATTATAGGTCCCAGTTATTCAATTAAACACTTACTCAGGTGTTGCTGTGAAGGTATTTTGTAGATGTTGTTAACACATCCAATCAGTTGACTTTAAGTAAAGGAGATAATCCTCAGGGTGGGTCTAACCCAGTCAGTGAAAGTCCTTAAGAGCAAAGCTCTAGCAGCTGGAAAAAGCATGAAATGGATTCTCCCCTACACTCTCTGGAGGAGACGTGGCTCTGCTGACACCTTGGTTTTTGCTCAGTGAAACCCATTTCAGACTTCTGATCTCCATAACTGTAAGAGAATAAATTTGTATTACATTAAACCACCAAGTTTGTGGTAATTTGTTAGCAACAGAAAACCAACACAGGTAGTCCCCTACTTACAATTTATTCAATTTACAACGAACTGCACTTTCGACCATTCTTTTTTTTTTGTACATCTTATTGTTAGTAATATGTACTATATACAACACTGCAGAGTGTTATTTGCTGATATTATCATTCTCAGATGTTCATTCACATATGTTCAATTTTATGATTTACAGTTCAAAACACTGCTGTATAGATTTAGTTTTGTAAACTATATCAGGGGCTTCGGCTGCTTGAAAACATGGACCCAAACACTGATTGCTTTGCTAAAGTCGATAGGCAGATTTGGGAGGAAGTGAGATGTTACCACAAAATATACGAAGACAAAAAAGAAAAGGCCCATACAGACAACTGTCACTAATATTCTGACTAGAAACAGCATCCCCATTCCCAGGGATAGTCTAGATGATCCAGAACCTTCCACAAGTGGAGTTATTACTGCAACTGACAAAATGCCAACATTGTCATCCAACTCTTCTTCATTGTCCGAGTAAATTTTTATGATTTGTGTATTTTTTCATGTATGTCTGTACTGAAACATATCTGTAAGTTTATATGTAATGTTTCCAACTGCCAAAGACAAATAAAGATTGGATTTATAAAGATACTGATAATAAAAGGCAATAATAATGAAAACTAAAAAAAAAAAACCATGAGGTATTCGACTTACGTCAGAACTGACTTACAACAGAGTTGTTGAAACGGAACTCCATCATAAGACAGGGACTACATGTGCAGACGTCAGACAAGCAGGTGGAAAGGGGGTGGGGGGGAACCAGGTACATTGGAAGATACGCTGGAAAGCAGGCAGATGATTGGGAGTTAGGGGGACAGTAAGAGATGCAGGTGGGTCAAGAAAGGTAGACAGAAAAACAGGAAACCTGGAGAAAGGTGGGAGGAAAGAAAGAGCAGATAGGCTGGTGGACAGGAGGCAGGAGATCAGGCAGGTGAGCAAGTGGGCAAGTGAGTAAATAGAAAAGCAGGAGGAGGGGCAGAAAGGCAGAGGACAGGACAGGGGAACAGGAAGCCAGGATGAAAGGCAGGAGGCTTGCAGAGAGAAATAGATGGGGTGAGTTTCATCTGTGTCCTCACCAGCGTTACTGAAGCTTCCTCAGGTACAGGTAGATCTCATTCCTGGACTTCAACACAGCTCTTGATAAGAGGGTGGGGAGTCTAATGAGGTCTGGTGCCAGTTCAAAGCATAGCAGGGTCAGGGCCACAGCCACCTTCAGCTTGTTCATGGCAAACAGCTTTCCAATGCAGTTACTGGGCCACAACAGGACAGCAAAAAGGAAGTGGCCTCAGGCTCTGTTCTGAGCTGGGCAGGCATTGGCCACTGATCTCCCCATGGAACTGAGCATTCAAGGCTCCAGTCCTCTCCTTAAAGTTCACACACACCTCTACTTCCAAGCCTTGGTCACATAATCCCCTGACATTTGACAAATCCTATCACTCTTCAAGGTCTAGCTCCTGACTGCTACTTGTACACATAGCAATATTTCCCCTTTCCAAGCTCCTTCAGCACATATAGTTCTGAGTAATTTAAACTGATATTTTTTTCCTGTTCCGTGCTGAGTTTTGCCACTAGGATGTCAGGGGCTGTGTACTTAGAGCAGGTTACTAGCCCCATTAATAACGATGTGACAGGTGGTGGAGAAGAAATGTTTTGCAAAGGAAGGGACCCTTGATTTGGACATTGAAGGATGTGTAGAAGTTTTCCAGGTGAAGGATAATTGAGACAGACAGTGGAGCATGAAGAAAGGATTAAGTACAAGAGTGAGTGTCTAACAGCCTTTCTCAACTTGGTTCTGTGATAGAATTAAGCTCTACAAAAATGATTTGAGTGACCAATTCTTTAATGCTAAGTGTGGTTCAAGGTAGACTACTCTAGATGCAGAGGAGAGAAGTTAATTTATTATATTCAAGGATGCCTTAAATAATTAGGGCTTAATTTTCTTCGGACATCTTGTTGAGAAGGACAGGGCTAGATATTCTTATGGGGATATTGTGGTTAGGATGGAAT
Source organism: Trichechus manatus latirostris (assembly GCF_000243295.1). Lineage (NCBI taxonomy): Eukaryota > Metazoa > Chordata > Mammalia > Sirenia > Trichechidae > Trichechus > Trichechus manatus. Next base: position 9,126,309 of record NW_004443951.1, on the reverse strand, counting down.
CTTCCCTTTCCCTTCAGGACATCTCAGCCCTAGTGTACGAGAGACTCTTCTGTCTGTGGTACATCCTGCCTGGCATGTGGTAGGTGCTTAGTTTTGTTTGCTGAAGGAGTGAACAAATATTTGGAGGAAAAAGAAAGGCCTGATCTTAGAGAGAAAAGTCTATGTTAAGAAGCAGTTTCAAACCCTCTGTTATGAGAGGGCCAGTGCTCTAACCCACAGTCTTACCAAATGAATGGCTTTAACAGTTAATCATTGGTGTGTTCACTCACTGCACACACAGTTTCAGGGTCCACATGTGGAGGTCAGTGTTCTGGGCACTTCAGGTGGAGGGTGGGCCACACTCTCAGGCTATCACCGTCTAGGGGGACACATAGGCATCCAGATCCTCAGAGAGAGGACAAGATGGGGTGGTGTGGGGAAGTCAGAGGGGCAACAGGGAAGCTTCAAGGAAAAAAGGGATGGTGTTGGGAACTGGAAGGCTCCTCTTCTCCTCTCCTTGTTGCACCATCAGACTTCCAATTAATGGTCCAGATCCCTGTCCCCTGCCCCCATTCCCTCATTCAACCAGATCCTGTAGCCTTCATACCTATTCCAGGAATGTCCCCTCCTTGACATCTCTCAATCTCCTTACCTGGACTTCTCTGGTCTCCATACTCTGTCTCCTTCTACACTGCAGCCATGTAGATGCTTTTCAGACCCTCCTATCTCTCCATCCCAGGGAGGACAGCATCCAAATTCCTCCCCTTTTATTTACAATCCTGTGTGGCAAGGTGCCTCACCCACCTTTCTGTGTCCAGCTCCACTTACTACCTGAGGCTTCTGTTCTTGGTATCACTGAGAATGCCCTCCCTTCACCTCTGCCTGCCCACATCCTCAAGGCTCAGTTGCGATGAACAGCAACTGTCTCCCAGCTGTCTCTCTCCCTTCTCTGTCCCCCAAGACACTATTAATGTTTCATTTGAGGACACACCCCAGTCCAGTGCCTCGTACAGTGCCAGGAACATGGGAACATTCAATAAAATTCTCAGTGAGTGCGAGAGTAAATTAATGAATTAATAAAGTCTTTAACTGCAGCTATTTATTTCTGTACATTTTATCCTTAACTGAACACTCTTGGAGTCCCAGAGAGTACCTTTCATGTCTGTGCTACCATCTCCCAACACAAGACTTGTCACACAGATTATGTGCTTAACAAATGCTTTTAACATTGAATTAAATTAATTTAATTGAGTAAAATATATGAAACGAAATCAAATCAAGTATTAGTTTTCACCTAGTAATTCAGTACCCAAGGCTCTACTGCTTTGTGGTGGCAGCAACATGGTTTGTAGCCCGTGTTTAGAAGGAAGAATCAATTCAGGAAACTAAATCCTGAAAAGCCCAATTTGTGCAAGGACAATATGCTTAAATCCAGATCTCTGAAATATGACTCATCCATTGAAGAACTAACAGAATTATGGATTCAGCAAAACCTTTCTCTGCTAAACACTTAAAAATTTTGTGGCAATTTATATTTCACAGGAAGATTTCATCTGCCTTTGAGGGTTGCCACAGCAACCATTTGGAGTGTACTTGTCTCAACTGAGTAGACAATTCAAGTGTACTTTATAAGTTACACACAAGAAACCCTTCAAATTCTAAATTTTATGTAGAATATTGTGGATTTTCTCTTAAAAACACTTTATATTATCTTCTTTTTTTTTTTTTTTTCTTTTTTCTTAGAATGTTAGTGATGACTGACAGTTCTGGTGCACAGTTACAATGTACAAGTGAAATGAATATGATTTGCATTGTTAAGGCATCCAATCTGCTGGTTTATATTTATGTGAAAGACAGAGGAAATATACGAGCAGACTTAAGAAAGAAAGTATGTTCATTGATTTCTATGAAGTTTCTCCCCCGAATTTAATGCACAAAATGCGTCACTCCAAAGGGAGAGATTCCATGCATATTAATAGAGTAAAACAGCGTTAGTTTTTTTTTGTCAGCTTCCAAAGCAAAGGATACATTTTTTTTAATCTACAGAACTAAATGCTACAAGAATAATATGCTACTACTTTTTTTTTTTGCCATATATTGGAAAAAACTTCTTAACTTACAAATAATACAAAAATAGACAATGGCTTTTTGGGTGGAAATAAAAAAATGAAGCATGGTTTAAAACAATACTAAAAATAACTATAAATGAAATGTTTAAAAATCACATTGAAAGAGCTAATATAACTGTAGGTGACCAAACAAATACACACGTTTCACTTAGCAAACGTACACAATAAAATAAATTGGGAGTGGGAGGGGGAAGAAGAAGGGAAAAAGCAATGTACAAATTCCGAAGATAAATACATTATTTATATGGATATTTTACAAAATCCCCTTTAAAACAAAAAGCCTTTTAATTAACGTTGCAGGTATGTGCAAGCTTAAGGTAGTGAGCTTTTTTTTTCTTTTTTGCAAAATATGCAGTAAAATCTTTTTGTGATATTGAAAAAACTGTCTTAAGACATTAAAATGTATAAATAGAACAACAACTTTGGCAAAAAAATCACAAAAAAATCTACAGTATTTATAACTACATACAAAAACACAACAGCAAAGAAAAAAAATCGGGTAAATGCATCCTCAGAGCTTTGCTGCATCTTTGCTATTAATTTTTATTTTTAAGAACACTTCCCAGATAATGAGAGCAAAAATTCCCATATGACAGAAAACTTAAGTTTTGGAGGTCTCAACCTTCTTTTCCATTCCTCCAGTTTCCTTTTACTATCAATTCCAAAGCACTTAGACTTTTGTTTTAATCTCTTATGTTACAAATGGTAAGGGTCCACTGGTACAGGTGCTCTCTTGAAGGGGAAAGCTGAAACGCGGGCCATGCTGCTTTTGTCAGTTTTTGGAGTATTGGTATGAAGTGTGAGTAAACTTTGAACTTGGAAGTGGTGGGTGTAAGTGAAATTTTGGCTAGATAACTGGAGGGCATATTGTGGAACGCTGTGTCTGGACCCTGTTCCATGAAGTCTCAAAGGAAATTCACATGCAATGTGTGTGCCACCAAGCTCTTGAGAGGCCATGGGCTTCCGAAGAAGTTGACGTAAGTAAAAGAGTGATATCGATTTAAATATGCAGTTTTAACAATCTGTCTAGAGGCACTGGATTTTTGAGTGGAAGGGGAAAATGTGATCACTTACATCGCTTTTTAACTTTCCAGGCTGCACTTATTTACACAGTTACTTAAGACAACAATACAAAAGAGATAAATAAGCTTGCACTGCTAAGGGGTGGCATGTTAAGTTAGATACTGAAAATGCACTGGCTGAGCTAACTACCATTTGATATGCTTTAAGGCGCAAAAGCCGACCCTTAGTTTTCTAAAAAATCTAACTGGCATTCCTATTCTGTCCCATACAAGCTTTTTTTTTTTTTTTTTTTTTTTTTT
>NW_004443951.1:9089435-9122779 GCF_000243295.1 Trichechus manatus latirostris | reverse complement strand
TTTTTTTTTTTTTGCTTTTTTCTTTCATTTTTTTCCCCTGGCTTTGGACTATGTGACCCCTGTGTTCATTCATGATTTTAGACTCCACTTTATATAGGGTCGCTATGAGTCAGAATAAACTCGATGACAACGGGTTTGGTTGTATATGAAAAGTACTGCAAACTGGGAAAGTTGTTATGGGAATGTGAACATTAACATGCAGTGAAAATTTTTGTTGGGATAGACTACAAAATAGAGAAGATGCAAATTGGAGTAACGCTTCCGTTGAAAGGCAACCATCTTTCAAGTATATGGTTTGAACAGTGAGACACGCATGCAAGGCATCTGGAACTTGAAACTATGCAAACTATTTCTTTCACTCAGAGTGGAGGCAGATTGATGAAGTAAGTAGGAAAGGCAGTAGCTCAGTTGAGAATGATTAGGAAGAGAGAAATTCACCTCTAAAAATTCTGACTGTTGAGAATATCACAACACCAGAAATTTTAAATGCCAAAGGTTTTTTTTTTGTGTGTGTGTGTGTGTTTTAGGTGAAAGTTTACAGCGCAAATTAGTTTTTCATTCAACAATTTTATACACAAATTGTTTTGTGATATTAGTGACAATCCCCACAATGTGTCAGCACTCTCCCCCTTTCCCTTTCCACTCTGGGTTCTCAGTATCCATTCATCCAGTTTTCCTGACCCTTCCTGCCTTCTCGTCTTTGCTTTTGGGCAAGTGTTGCCCATTTGGTCTCATATACTTGATTGAACTAAGAAGCACGTTCCTCACATGTGTTATTGTTTGTTTTAGAGGTCTGTCTAATCTTTGGTTGAAAGGCAGACTTCGGGAGTGGCTTCACTTCTGAGTTAGCAGGGTGTCCGGGTCTGTAGTCTCGGGGGTTCCTCCAATCACCGTGAAACCAGTAAGTCTAGTCTTTTTTTGTGAATTTGAGTTTTATTTTACATTTTCCACCCACTCTGCCCAGGACCCTCTATTATGATCCCTGTCAGAGCCTTTGGTGGTGGTAGCCTGGAACCATCTTGTTATTCTGGGCTCAGGCTGGTGGAGGAAATGCTCAAGATATTCTATTTTGACAAGACATATTCCTAAAGTGAGGAAAACATCAGAATACAGTGAACTTTGGAAAACCCACTCATGCTGAATGTTGGCTGCAAAGGACAGTGGGAGCAAAATTCTCCATGGTTTGCCCTGAAAATCAACCTTTCTTTTGTACAGAGACACACACGAGTCCCCCTTCCCACAAACACCGACAAGTACCAGCATAGCCTTGGCTGCCACCTATGTGCATAGGACAACACCAACATCAGGAAACACACCCAGTACCCCTTCTCCCATCACCACGCACAGGACATCTCACCTTGATCCTCCTGAGAAGGGCAGGAAAGCAGAGCCTGGTACAAACTCAAAACAGCACCAGAGCCAGTGTACCTGGGGTCAAGCCTCTACTTCCAACCCATGAGGGGCCAAGACTCCCAGAGGCAGGAGAAGGAGGAGGTGTTGGTCTTGAGAGATCATCCCATCCCCTCATCCCATGGCCTCATACTTCTGGATTTGGCCACACCTTCAGGTTGTGGTGAAGGGCTTAAAAGTTCAGTGAGGCTCTGATTCCTATAATGTAGGTAGAAGACAGAGAGAAGACTGACATAGGCTGTGGCCCTGGTCCTTCAGCCAGTAGAGGGAACATAGATGCACAAAAGGACTGTGGGCCACAAACCAGGAGAAGCAAGAAAGAATCAGAGGCTGACTGTTTGCAGTAAATCAAATGACATTTCAGGTTTATGAAGTGTCTTTCACGTGCCAGTGGGAAACATACATTAACTCATTCGATCTTCACAACCACCCTCCACGGAAGACACACTCATTTCCCAGTTTTTCAGACAGAGCACCTGAGGCTCAGAGAAGCTAGATGACTTTCCTAGGATCACACATCTAGGATGTGGCAGGGCTGAGATTCAGACCCAATGGGAGGTGAGCCAATGGATGGCCTCCAACAATGGCCGTGGTCTCACATCAGATCATCAGATGCTTTCTGCCATCATCTTAAGGGTTCCTCAGAAACTGGCCACCACCTGACCCATGGCACTGGATTCTCTGATCTCTTCCTCTGTCTTAATTGTCTAGTGCTGCTATAACAGAAATACCACAAGTGGATGGCTTTAACAAAGAGAAATTTATTCTCTCACAGTCTGGGAGGCTAGAAATTTGAATTCCGGGTGCCAGCTCCAGGGGAATGTTTTTGCTCCCTGTTGGATCTGGGAGAAGGTCTTTATCATCAATCTTCCCAGGCTGAGGAGCTTCTCAGCACAGGGACCTTGAGTTCAAAGGATACGCTATTCTCCTGGCTCTTGTTTCTTGGTGGTATGAAGTCCCCCATGTCTCTCTGCTCACTTCTCTTTCATATCTCAAAAAAGACTGACTTAAGACACAACCTAATCTTGTAGATTGAGTCCTGCCTCATTAACATAACTGCCACTAATTCTACCTTATTAACATCATAGAGATAGGATTTACAACACATAGGAAAATCACATCAGATGACAAAATGGCAGACCATCACACAGTACTGAGAATCATGGCCTAGTCAAGTCCATGGATATTTTGGGGGGACACAATTCAATCCATGACATTAGTCTTATCTCCTGAGGTCCTTGACATGTGTTATATCCTACATCACTGGAGAAAATCTTCATACTGATAAATCCCCCATTATCTATCTTTCGTTCTGTCCCCCTTTGACCTAGAATCCTCGGATTCTTGTCAGTCATTTCAGCTAGATCCTTCAGATCCTTCAGGAGATAGTCCATTTTGTCTCTTACCAGGCCCAGCACTTTACTGGCTGCGTTATGTTTTGATTTAAGATGAGTTATTGGTCAAGTTCTGCAAAAGCCCAATTAAGTGTAGTAGAATTCCCATTCTTTGCAATGTTATCCATATTTGTTATTATCCACACAGTTGAATGCCTTTGCATATTCAATAAAACACAGTTAAACATCTTTCTTACAGTCGGTCGGCCAGGTAGCTATCTTCAAAATGTCTTGGCATAGACGAATGTGCGCTTCCAGCATCGCATCTCTTTGTTGAAACATCTCAGTTGGTATTCAGTCAATTCCTAGAGCCTTGTTTTTCACCAATGCCTTTGGTGCTACTTGGACTTCTCCCTTTAGTACCATTGATTCTTGATCATACGCTACTCCTGAAATGGCTGAACGTCGACCAATTATTTTTGGTGCAGTAACTCTGCATATTCCTTCCATCTTCTTTTGATGCTTCCTGCATCTTTAAATATTTTGCACATGTTGTTGTTGTTGTTAGGTGCCGTCGAGTCAGTTCTGACACTCATACCAACTCTATGTACAGCAGAACAAAACACTGTCCAGTCCTGCACCACCTTTACAATCATTGTTATGCTTGAGCCCACTGTTGCAGCCACTGTGTCGATCCATTTCTTTGAGGGTCTTCCTCTGTTTCACTGATGCTTTACTTTACCAAGCATGAAGTCTTTCTCCAGGGACTGGTTCCTCCTGATAACTTGTCCAAAGTTCATGAGACGAAGTCTCATCATCCTCGCTTCCAAGGAGTACTTGGCTGTATTTCTTCCAAGACAGACATATTTGTTCTTCAGGTGGTCCATTGTATATTCAATATTCTTCACCAACATCAAAATTCAAAGGCATCAATTCTTCTTCGGTCTTCCTTATTCATTGTCCAGCTTTTGCATGCATATGAGACCACTGAAAATATCATGGCTTGGGTCAGGTGCACCTTAGCCCTCAAAGTGACATCTTTAACACTTTAAAGAGGTCTTTTGCAGTCTATTTTCCCAATGTAAGTTGTCTTAGTTATCTAGTGCTGCTGTAACAGAAATACCACAAGTGGATGGCTCTAACAAAGAGAAATTTATTTCCTTACAGTAAAGTAGGCTAAAAGTCCAAATTCAAGGTGTCAGCTCCAGGGGAAGGCTTTCTCTCTCTCTTGGCCTTCTCATACGTGTTGCCCTGGACTAGGAGCTTCTCGGTGCAGGGACCCCAGTCCAAAGGATGTACTCTGCTCCAGGCACTGCTTTCTTGATGGTATGCGGTCCCCAACTCTCTGCTCGCTTCCCTTTACTTTTATGTCTTGAGAGATAAAAGGTGGTGCAGGCCACACCCCAGGAAAACTCCCTTTACATTGGATCAGGGATGTGACCTGGGTAAGGGTGGTGTTACAATCCCACCCTAATCCTCCTCAACATAAAATTACAATCACAAAATGGAGGCTAACCACACAATTCTGGGAATCAGGGCCCAGTCAAGCTGATACACACATTTTTTGGGGGACGTAATTCAAACCATGACACAAGGTGTCGTTTGATTTACTGACCGCTGCCTCCGTAGGTGCTGACTGTGAACCTGAGTGAAATGAAATCCTTGAGAACATCAATCTTTTTGCCCATGGAATCCTTCACTATTGCAACTCGAGGCTTGAATTTTTTCTTCAGTTCTTTCAGCTTGAGAAATGCCAGTCATGTTCTTCCGTTTTGGTTTTCTAACTCCAGGTCTTTGCACATTTCATTATAATGCTTTACTTTGTCTTCTTGAGCCACCCTTTGAAGTCTGTTCAGCTCTCTTACTTCACCATTTCTTTCATTCACTTTAGCTACTCTATGTTCAAGAGCAAGTTTCAGAGTTTCTTCTAACATCCATTTTGGTCTTTTCTTTCTTTCCTGTCTTTTTAATGACCTTTTGCTTTCTTCAGTCTGATATCCTTGATGTCATCCTACAACTCTTCTGGTCTTCGGTCATTAATGTTCAATGCGTCAAATCTATTCTTGAGATGGCCTCTAAATTCAGGTGAGATATACTCAAGGTCATACTTTGGCTCTCGTGGACTTGTTCTAATTTTCTTCACCTTCAGCTTGAACCTGCATATGAGCAATTGATGGTCTGTTCCGCAGTAGGTCCCTGGTCTTGTTCTGACTGATAATATTGAGTTTCTCTATTGTCTCTTTCCACAGATGCAGTCAGTTTGATCCCTGTGTATTCCATCTGGCAAGGTCCATGTGTATAGTGGCCATTTAGGTTGTTGAAAAAGTTATTTCCAATGAAGAAGCTGGTCTTGCAAAATTCTATCATGTGATCTCTGGCATCATTTCTATCACCAAGGCCATATTTTCCAACTATTGATCCTTCTTCTTTGTTTAAAATTTTTGCATTCCAATCACCAGCAATTATCAATGCATCTTGATTATATGTTTGATCAATTTCAGACTCCAGAGCTTTGTAAATATCTTAAATTTCTTCATCTTTAAGTAAATTTATGCTTTAGTGGTTGGTGTGTAAATTTCAATAATAGTTGTGTTAACTGGTCTTCCTTATAGGAAAATAGATATAAACACTGACAGTATTATATTTCAGGATAGATCTTGAAATGTTCTTTTTGACAATGAATGTGACGCCATTCCTCTTCAATTTGTCCTTCCAGGCATAGTAGACTATATGATTGTCTGATTCGAAATGGCCAATACCTGTCCATTTCAGCGCACTACTGCCTAGGATATCAATCTTCAAGCCATACAGAACCTGCACGTAGATCGAGAGGCAGTTATTCGAACAGAACAAGGGGATACCATGTGGTTTAAAATCAGAAAAGACATACATCAGGGTTGAATCCTTTCCCCGTACTTATTCAATCTGTATGCTGAGCAAAATCTGAGAAGCTGGACTATATGAAGAAGAATGTGGCATCAGGATTGAAGGACAACTTTTTAACCACCTGTTATGCAGATGACACAACCTTGCTTGCTGAAACTGAAGAGGACTTAAAGCACTTATGATGAAGATCAAAGACTACACCCTTCAGTATGGATTACACTTCAACATAAAGAAAACAAAAATATTCACAACTGGACCAATAAGCAACAACATGATAAACAGAGAAAAGATTGAAGTTGTCAAGGATATCATTTTACTTGGATCCATAATCAATGCCCATGGAACCAGCAGTCAGGAAATCAAAAGACACATTGCATTGGGCAAATCTGCTTCAAAAGACCTCTTTAAAGTGTTGAAAAGCAAAGATGTCACTTTGAAGACTAAGGTATGCCTGACCGAAGCCATGGTGTTTTCAGTTGCCTCATATGCATTCAAAAGCTGGGCAATGAGTAAGGAAGACCAAAGAAGAATTGATGCCTTTGAATTGTGATTTTGGGAAAGAATATTGAATATACCGTGGACTGCCAGAAGAACGAACATATCTGTCTTGGAACAAGTACAACGAGAATGCTCCTTGGAAATGAGGATGGCAAGACTTCATCTCTCATACTTTGGACGTTTTATCACAAGAGACTGGTCCCTGGAGAAGGACATCATACTTGGTAAAGTAGAGAGTTAACGAAAAAGAGGAATATCTTCAATGAGATGGATCGATACAGTGGCTACAACAGTGGGATCAAACTTAGTAACAATTGTAAGGATGGTACAGGATCAGGCAGTGTTTCATTGCATTGTACATAGGGTCGCTATGAGTCAGAACCAACTCGACAGCATCTAACAACAACAACAACATTGGTCTGGTGGTCTGACCAGAGGTGAGAATAGATCCTAAGGGAGGAACATTTTGTCCTGCAAAGTAGAGGCCCTTGCATTGTTGATAAGCAAAGAGAGGGTGGTAGCCTTTAACAAGGAAGAGTGAGTAACTTCTGCATGCTGGAATTATTCAGGAGGAACCTGGGGATTCAGCATTTTCAGGTGCATTGACTCAGATGTCCCTATCTCATGCATTAGGGTCCTATTCTTTCTAATTAGGACCCCAACCTTGGTGTGGCAATCTTGCTGAGGTTGAGAATTCAAGCTCCCATGGCGCTCTCCTCTCTTTGTAATTAGGTTCTGGGGTTGCTCTTCAGTCATTTCTGCCCTATGGATGTAGCAGATAAGGGTCACTTTGTATGCCTCCCAGGAGACTCTCTGACCTTCAGAATTAGCCTTTAATTAATTACTAATCATGCTTAGCCTTTAATTGTTTTGCTCCAGTGCATCGATTATCCCAGCTACAGCCATCCAATTCCATTCCATGATTTTTATAATTACTCTACTCCTCAACCGCCTGAGGTGTTGCACATACCAGCGCATTTTTTCCCCTGCTGGCATCCCATTGAATTTACCACCAGTGAAAGTTATAACAATTGCATCTCCACAGCATACTCCAAGTACCCTCAGTAACAGGATCTGCATTGCCGACTAAGTGTCTGGTAGACAATCCACCTCCAAAAGAGCATTTTAGAGTCTGCTTCCTAAGACCACTTCTGGTAACTATTGTAGGTCGAGTTCCCTGGGAAACAGACTCTGAGACTTGCAAGCAGGACAGTTACTGGGAGAGCTCTTGGGAAGAACATATGTGGAAAGTAGGAATTAGCAGACAGAGAGAGAAGTTGAACTTCAATGGAGCTGTAAAAGCAGCCTCAACCAATTTCATGGTGAGCCCTGAAGCTTGGATGACTTTTTAGAAACGTCCCAATCTAGGTAAAGAAATCAGGTCCTTATTCTCCCATAATGACTAGGGCATAACCTTTGGTAAGGCACCATCCTTCATCTGAGGGTAATTCCTGGAGCAGGACACAGCTTTAAGCCATTAGCAGCACACAAGACTGGGAGAATGAGTGCCTTTGTTCTAAAGTAGGTTCTCAAAATTGAACCATGGCTTCCACTATAAGACCTATGAAAAAGTACTGTAAAAAATGACCAATTTACAGCAGAGAAAACTGAGTCTCAAAAGAAGCACAGTAACTTGTTCAAAGCTATAAGATAGTAACTAGTGAAACCAGGGTCTGAAACTGATTTGTTCTAAATACAGAGCCAGTGATCTTAACCAATATGCTGTATTATGTTTCAGGGCTATGTTTGCCTAATATCTCAGCTTCAAACACCTGCTTAGTTACTTGGACTAATCTCTCAACTAACTTTTGGATTATCTTCTGTAGTAGGCAGAATAATGGCCCCCAAATATGTCCATGTCCTTATCCTTGGAACCTGTGAACAAGTTACCTTACAAGGCAAAAAGGGACTTTGCAGATATGATTAAGTTAAGGACCTTGAGATGGAGGAGATTATCCTGGATTATCTAATCACATGGGTCCTTAAAAAGCAGAAAATATTTCTTAGATGTGGTCAAAAGGAGATGTGACTATGGAGGAATAGCCAGAGAGATGAAACATTGCTGGCTTTGAAGATGGAGGAAGGGTGCCATGAGCCAGGGAATATGGGCGGTGTCTAGAAGTTGGAAAGGGCAAGGAAATGAATTCTCCCCTAGAACCTCTAGAAAGGAATGCATCCCTGGCTGACCCCTTGATTTTAGCCCATTGAGACCCATGTCAGACCTGTAAAGTAAATTTGTGTTGCTTTAAGCCAGTAAATATGTAAATTTGTTACAGCCACAATAGATAACTAATACGCCTTCCTCTGGGGTTATCCCTGCTTCCTTCCATTCATGTAGCTATAAGAGGTACAGTCTTTTTAACTGAGAAACTTCTAGCCACTCTCCATAGAAGCAGAGCTAGATGCACATCTTGAAGCTGACTTTCTTTGTCTTGTGAAGGTCACTTGAGTTGTAGGGAAAATAGACACCCATTTTTCTGGGACATCTCAGGGTGTAATAGGGACTTTTATTTGTGGAGTTTCATACAAATTGCCCCTGTTTGATTAAGCCTTTTTATACAGACTGTAAGGAAGGGACTGATACTTTAGCCTAAACTGCATTAAGATTGGAAGTGAGAGAGATCTGAGATCAACAACGTGGTCCTGACAGTCTCAGTGGCAGAGAAGGGCAGTGAGTCCCTTAAAATAAAATTACTTTGTCTAAAAGGAGGTGCTAAGCTGGGTGCGTAGGCTCAACATAAGGACTTAGGAGTTTTTAGGGGAAGGAATGATTTTTGCCTGTTTTTGGCTGGTTCTGGTAGCCTTTTCTGGAACAGTAATTTGAGGAACAGCAACTGAAAATGAGTGTCAACGGAAAGAACTGTGACCTTGGCACCCCCAAGGTGCGGATCCTGACTGAGACTAGGGCAGGATCAATCTGGTTGTCTCAACAGCTCTCACAAGCGATGTTGCACTGTGCACTTCCAACAGCACCACCTTGTGGCAGTGAGAGCAGTAACAGTGGCTGGATTGGAATCTACTCAATGTTTCGATTTGGAAGCTGTTCTTGACTGTCTCCCTTAGAACTGAGCAATCCCCTGGGGCTGGGGATACATGGGGAGAAAAGCTTCAAGAAGGCCCTGGCTGAAACTCTGTGCCTGTTGGCATTCGTGGTGTAAAATGAACCCCTTGTCTTATCATCCATAATCCTCTACTGGCTGTGAATTTTCTGCTAAAATGGATCTTGGGATCTTCAGAGTCCATCAAATTGAGGGGGGTGGGGGAGGGGATGAATTAAGATGGATCATGCAGGCAATCTAAAGGTAGAGATCCTTCCCCAAAGGTAGCCTGATCTGAGGGCTGAGGAGGAGTAGGATAGGCTGCCTCTGCAAATGGCTGACATCCAGGCTAGACAAGGGCAACCAGTTTTCTTTCTCCAAACATGACAAAAATTGGGAGACTTTATCAACTTCCTGGGGAGGGGTGGGCTGGGGTGGGAGCAGAGGTAGTTGGCCCCGGAATCAATAAGGGTTTCTCCATCTTCTTGGCCTGGCATTACAAGGTTTCCATCCTGAGATGCACTCTTTGCCTATTCATTCTGTAAAAACTTGCTGAACACTTTCTAAGTGCCAGGCACATACAACTGGAGTGTGTGGTCAAGAAGGAAAGAGAATATCATCACAGAAGAAAACAGTTGGATCACCTTCTAAGAGCAGTCTGGGGCTCATTGACCTTAGTAGTAAGTTCCTTCTTAACGGAGAACTGCAGAAATTTCCAACAGGAATGCCTGAGTGTGGGGTTACAAATAGGGTCAGAGGTGTATAAGATGTTGATCTCCTCAGCTTTTTGGGTGGCTGCAACCTGCAGGTTGGTGCCTCTGGCATAAATATCCTTCTGTGTTTGTTCCCAAAGGCTCACTAGGCCAAAGAATGTGAGTCAAGGACAGCTCCCAAATGACAGGCAAAAAAAGGATTCTAACCTAGCCACTGTTCTTGTGCTTGCTGCCTCGATATGTCACTATCGGAAACTGGCTCTGCTCAGTGTGTCTGATTCAAATGTCGTAGCTGATCTAAACTCCTGCCAAGCCTCCGAATGGTCCATGTTGGGTGTTGCCAAGACCACAACAATCCTTTTTGGTTGGCTTCCACATTCTCAGGATGCTGGGGGACACAGAGATGGTCCTTGCCCTGAATGTACTCCTAGGGGGATGAATCCGTGGAGACAAACACTTAGGGTATAGTTTAATAAATGCTATAGGAAATGGTAAACAAAGAGCAAGAACTAGCAGGGGCAGTCACAGGGGAGATGCCATTTAGCCCCAATTTTGCCAAGCAGAGAAAGGATAGGAGTAGGGAGGCATATCAGAAGGAGGAAACAGTCAAGGCAAAGCCATGCAGGCATGAAGGAGCATAGTGCTTTTAGGGGATGGTGGGAAGAGAGGGGTGGGCAGTGCGAGGTAAGGTTGGAATTATTGGTAGAGATGTAACTAGTGATGCAATTAGATTCAGGGCAATCTAAAAGTAGAGATCCTTCCCCAAAGGTAGCCTGATGTGAGGGCTGGGGAGGAGTAGTATAGGCTGCCTCTGCAGATGACTGACATCCAGGCTGGACAAGGGCCTTGAATGCCATAATGAGAAAGCTAGAGAACTTTTTATAGGCAATACCTATTCAAAATCTACAGGGGTTTTGAAGCAAAGCATTGCCATGATCCTCCATCCCACTGGGTAGGAGATAGTCTGGTGCCAGAGAGACCCGCTAGAAGGTCTGTCCTACAACCATGACAGCAGCATGATTGAGAGGAGGGATCAGATTTGAAACATGTTTCAGAGATAGAATCAGCAGTTTGTCAGGCAGAACAGGGGGAAGAAGAACCTGTCAACACTCAGAGAAGTCAGCATTTACCCTCGAGGGACCAAAATATCAGATAACTCCATGGAGCATCCATAAGACACATTAAGAAGACTGAGAGGAATGCTGTACGGAGCCTGAGTCTCTGAAAAGTGGAAGCATCCATACATGATGGGAGCAGCTAAAGGCTTCCTGAGATCCCAGAATAAGGGTGATCGACTTAGAAGCTTCCACCCTGACTTTCAAAACATAGGGCATAGCATAAGGAAGGGCCTTTGGAACTGGAGAGTAGGGAGTCTGGGGAATTTGGCTGTATCCCCATCACTAAGCCCCAGCTTTCTGCACTGGGTCTTGACGTACACCCTGGACACAACTTCCCCAGCTGGGCTCTGATACCAGCATCCCTTACAGATCCTTGATGGAATCCCTCTGACCTCATGTAACTTGGCCCTCAATATGGATGCTGTATTTATTCTGATTCCTCAGTTCAGGCCATTCAAGATTGGCTGCTCCATCTGAGCTCAGCTCTCTCCTTGCCTACAGCCCCTTTCCCAGGCAGCTCACACATGCCCTGCAACTGGTTCTCAGAAAACCCTGGACAGGAAGGGCTGGCACAGATGTGAGACAATAAACATGCCAGTCTCTTTGCAACAACTGCCAGGAGCCCAAGGTGACCCCAGGGGCCAGGGTGTAAACTCACTTTTATGTTTAGCTTACCCTGGGACTGCTCTGTGTCTTGGCTTCCTTATTTGTGAAATGAGATTATGTTGCCCAATATTTCACAGAGTGATCAGGAGGACCAAGTGAGGGAATATCTCTGAAAGTGACACATTTATATAAGCTTTTATTGTTTCCACTTCCTTGTATTCCAGGAGTGGATTCTTTAAAAAATTAGAAAATGGTCTAAAAGTCAATTTGTCTCTAAAGTAAGTGCTATTATCTGTCACAAAAAAATGATTAAAGTTCGTTACTTATTTTTGTTACTTAATTCATTTCTGCACATTTAAACATTCTTCTTTTTGTTAAAAAGTTTTTGGCTGCGTTTTTGAGTTCTTTAGCAGCACGTAAAGTAATTTCCAACTTTCAGCTTCCTTCTGAGGAAAAGGCCACCCTACCATTCCCTTAATGGTGGACTGTTGTGGTCGGTTCATTCAGAGTTTTTGAAAATGTCAGGATTAAAAAATTTGAGAAGAGGTATGAACAGTGGTTAATTTATTCCTTAATAAACATTCACTAAGTGGATAGTAAGTATTTTGTGTCTGCCTCTCCCAGTAGACAGCAAGCTTCGTGACAGAAGAGACAGTCTCTCTAATATCTCCAGCTCTCAGTATATTTGTTTAATGATGGAATATATTTGTTATGTATACGCATACCAAAAAAAAATTAAACCCACTGCCATCGAGTTAATTCCAACTCATAGCGACCCTATAGGACAGAGCAGAACTGCCCCATAGGGTTTCCAGGGAGTAGCTAGTGGATTTGAACTGCGAACCTTTTGGTTAGGAGCCTGAACTCTTAACCACTACGTCACCAGGACACCATATATATGTATATGTATTTATATATATACATATACATAAATTATATATGCATACATATCATTAAATATACATTAAATAAATTATATATATAATTATATGTGTGTGTGTGTATATTTATTTAATGTATGTTTGTTTAATGACTGAATGAATGGTACGCCCCCTACTTCACTTGCCTGAGTCTCCTTGGCTGGGGCTCTTGTTTCTTGGATAATTACAGTATCTAAAAACATGTGTACACTCACTGCTCCTTCATGGTGTTCAGGGTTATGCATTCATTACCTCATTTAATTCTCACAATAACCTACGATGTAGGTGCTACTGTCATTCGTATTTTTTACAGTTGGGGAAACTGAGGCTTACAGAGGTTGCCACTTGCTCAAGTCTCGTGTGAGTCCAGGACTGTGCTCTACCCACAGAAGCTGTACACTGTAGGAAGTTGGTCAGCAGCTGTTGATTTGTAAGCAGATCCAACACAAGGCAGGATATATTTTGGAGACGTTAATCTGTTTCCCCCTTTCTTTCTCCTAGTTAAGGTGCCTCCTTGCTCCAGGGAAGGTTTAATGCAGGGCACACAGGCAGAAGGGTTGGTTCCTTCTCTTGCTTTGGTTTCCCAGTGGCTGAGATCCAGATGACACCATCCCAACTTTGAGCAGATTTTTAGGCAAAAGTGTTATAAAGCATCATTTTTGTTATGTAATTGATAGAGTGATTAACTCAGCAATTATAATATTTCAAGAGCTAATTTCAGGTGCATTTTTTTACTCCAATCCAATTATTTCAAATGGATGAAGAGACTATTGTAAAAAATGCATACAAGTTGCCAAAAAAAAAAAAATCAAGTTTCCCATCAGAATTATTACCAATACAATTAATGCTTTGAATAAAATCATTAAAAATGAAATTGAAAAAAAGTAATACTTCTGCAAATTTGCTGAGATCACTATCATTCAAAATGCAAGCTTTCCAAAACGGGTTCTTCATTAATTTTATTTTGACAATTCCCATCTTTGTGTCTATAGCAGAATGTCTTTTGCCACATTAAAATGAATTAAAAAACTGTTTAAGCAACACAATGGGACAACAATGATTAATAGAGTTAGTGTTATTAACTACAGAAATTCAAGCAATTGAAAAAAATGGAAGTAGTAATAATTATTTATAATTTTGCTAATGTCAAATTACAAAGAAGAATATTTTTGGTTTATTTAAATTTTTAAAATGTGCTTGTAAAGCGAAGTACTGCCTTTACACTTTGTCAAGATTTTCTTCAAAGTTTTAAGGTTCCATATTTGTTTATTTAGTATTTTGTTTTATCAAGATGGGTACCATTTTATCAGTAAAGTTATGTGGTATCTACATTTAGAAAAGTAAACACTTTTTGTTGTCTGTGGAGGAGTTTGGGCCCTGTTTTACAAGACTGTAGGTATTTGGATGTGTTTTTCTAATTTTGAGTTAGGTCCAGAATTCATTTTAGTTGGAGCAGATAAATCTGCTGTAAGCTTCAGGAATTTAAGTCATTTATGAAATACGAATAGTGGCCATATAGAAAAATATTTAGAAATTGATTTTCTGAATTTGGTAGTACTGAATACTTCAAAATATATAATTCAGGCTCATTTGTCGTTCTTAAATCTTACTAAAGACGTTAATATTTAGTCAATAAATGAATGCAGGTTAATTTTAGCACATTTTGGTTAAGTTGCGACTCATTATATGTGTCTGTGTAATGAGAAGAACTGTTAGATGAGGGATCTTATGATAGCTTGGAGGTACCATGTGATACAGAAAACAGACTTCGGGGGCCGTGTAAATTGGCCACTTATCAGCTATGTGGCCTAGGTCAAGTTACTTAGCTTCTCTGGGCTTAATTTTGCTCATTTGTAAAGTGGGAATGGCAAGGCCTACCTAAGATAATGCAGATGGTGCATGTAAAGTGTCTGGCACATAGTATGGGCCAAATACTGTTCTAATGAGTGTATATAATTATTCATTATTCCAGATGAAAGTCTAACTTGGCAGAGGCTGTTTGCCCTATAGTTAGGTTACTTACATGATGATCAAATAAAATTATTATTTTTGAATTTCCCCCAAGCTGGAGGAACATGAAAGACTGTGAGGGATTGCTGGAGGCATTTGTTTACCTTACTAGTAAGAATAGCAAGAAGCATTTATTTAAGTCAATATTAGGAAAATGTACTCTTTTGTCAGGTAGAAAGGTGTGAAGAGATTTAAACTGCTTTGTGTTGACTTCAATGTACTCTTAAATTTAGTTATTTCAAGTTGGTAAATGTATACTATATATAAATTTGTATTATATATATTAAATTTATAATTACCAACTACATCTGCTGCCCAACCTTTCCTTCTACCTTCTAGCTTCAAGGCTACACTACAGGTCCCAACCTCACTACAGGTCCCAACCTCTCTATCTTTTAGGAACTGTACATTCTCTTGTATATTTAATTCTCCTCTCAACTCGTCTTTCTCATCATCATTTAAACACACTCAAATTTCTCTTAGAAAACTAGAGAGTGAGAGAAACAGCCTAACCTCCTTCCACTCTCAGATCTCCATCGGGGTAACTTCCTAACTCTCCCCTTCTCTTTCATAGCCAAACTCTTCAGAGTTGTTAATACTTTTTCTACAGTCTCAATTAATTGCCCTCATAGTCACTTTTCAACCCATTTTATTGGGCTTCTATTTCTATCAGCCTGAATTTCTGGCAGCTCCCTGTCGATGTACTGATGCAACCATTTTTAAATGATCTTCAGCAAAATTTTACTTGCTGTTGATATTAACGATATTGTTCGATAATTTCCACATTCTGTTGGATCACCTTTCTTTGAAACGGGCACAAATACGAATCTCTTCCAGTTGCCTGACCAGGTAGCTGTCTTCCAAATTTCTAGGCAGAGACAAGTGAGCACTTCCAGGACTGCATCCCTTTGTTGAAACATCTCAGATGGTATTCAGTCAGTTCCTGGAGCCTTGTTTTTCGCCAATGCCTTCAGTGCCAGTTGGACTTCTTCCTTCAGTACCATCGGTTCTTGATCATATGTGACCTCCTAATACGGTTTAAAATTGACCAATTCTTTTTGGTACAGTGACTCTCTGTATTTCTTCCATCTTCTTTTGTTGCTTCCCGGGTTGTTCAGTATTTTCTTCCTAGAATCTTTCAATATTGCAACTCCAGGCTTGAATTTTTTCTTCAGTTCTTTCAGCTTGAGAAATGCCAAGAGTGTTCTTCCCTTTGGTTTTCTATCTCCAAGTCTTTACACTTTTCATTATAATACTTTACTTTGTCTTCTCGAACAGCCCTTTGAAATTTTCTCTTCTGCTCTCTTATTTCATCATTTATTCTGTTTTCTTTAGTTACTCTACATTTAAGAGCATGTTTCAGAGTCTCTTCTGACATCCATTTTGGTCTTTTCTTTCTTTCCTGTCTTTTTAATGAACTTTTGCCTTCTTCATGTATTATGCCCTTGATGTCATTCCACAACTCTTCTGGTCTTCAGTCATTAGTGTTCAATGGGTTAAATCTATTCTTGAGATGGTCTCTAAATTCAGGTGGGACATACTCAAGGTCATATTTCGGCTCTCATGGACTTACTCTAATTTTCTTCAACTTCAGCTTGAACTTGGATATGAGCAATTGATGGTCTGTTCTGCTTTTGGCCCCTGGCCTTGTTCTGACTGATGATATTGAGCTTCTCCATCATCTCTTCCCACAGTTGTAGTCGATTCGATTCCTGTGTATTCCATCTGGTGAGGTCCATGTGTATAGTCGCTGTTTATGTTGTTGAATAAAGGTATTTGCAACGAAGAAGTCATCAGTCTCGCAAAATTCTATCATGCGATCTCTGGCGTTGTATTTAACACCAAGGTCATATTTTCCAACTGTTGATCCTTCTTTATTTCCAACTTTCGTATTCCTATCACCAGTAATTATCAATGCATTTTGATTGCATGTTTGATCAATTTCAGCCTGCAGAAGTTGAGAAAAATCTTCAATATATTCATATTTGGCCTTAGTGGTTGGTGTGTAAATTTGAAAAATAGTCGTATTAACTGGTTTTCCCTGTAGGTGTGTAGATATTATCCTATCACTGACAGTGTTGTACTTCATGATAGATCTTGAAACGTTCTTTTTGATGGTGCATCCAATGCCATTCCTCTTCAATTTGTCATTCCCAGCATAGTAGACCATATGATTGTCTGATTCAAAATGGCAAATACCTGTCCATTTCAGCTCACTAATGCCTAGGATATTGATCTTTATGTGTTCCATTTAATTTTTGATGACTTCTAATTTTCCTAGATTTGTATTTTGTACATTCTATGTTCCAATTATTAATGGATGTTTGTAGCTTTTTCTTCTGATTTTGAGTTGTGCCACATCAGCAAAAGAAGGTCCCAAAAGTTTTACTCCATCCACGTCATTAAGGTTGACTCTACTTTGATGAGGCAGCTCTTCCTCAGTCGTATTTTGAGTGACTTCCAAACTGAGGGACTCATCTTCCAGCACTATATCAATGGTCCACTGCTATTTATAAAGTTTTCACTGGCTAATTTTTTCAGAGGTAGCCTGCCAGGTCCTTCTTCCTAGTCTGTCTTAGTCTGGAAGCTCCACTGAAACTCATCCACCATGGGTAATCCTGTTGGTTTTTGAAGTACCAGTGGTGTAGCTTCCATCATCACAGCAACACGCAAGCCACCACAGTAGGACAAACTGACAGACGAGTGGTGGAAGAATTGATGCCTTGGAACTGTGGTGTTGTTGAAGAATATTGAACGTACCCTGTACTTCCAGAAGAACAAATAAGTCTGTCTTGGAAAAAGTACAGCCAGAGTGCTCTATGGAAGTGAGGATGGTGAGACTTCGTCTCATGTACTTTGGACATATTGTCAGGAGGGACTAGTCCCTGGAGAAGGACATCATGCTTGGTAAAGTAGAGGGTCAGCAAAAAAGAGGAAGACACTTAAGGTGATGGATTGACACAGTGGCTACAACAATGGACTCAAACATAGAAACAATTGTGAGGATGGCACAGAACCCTGTTGTACATAGGGTCACTATGAGTCAGAATTGACTCAATGGCATCTAACAACAACAATGTTGTACAATCTGAACTCCTTAATTGTGTCTACCAAGCCCTTCATGGACTGAGTTTTGTCCCGTATGTGGTCCCTGCACCCACGCTGCTCTCTGAGACTTGAAGTCCAGCTATGTTGAACAGCACCCAGTATCCAGTCAGCTCCAGGCTGTTTCATTCTCTTTGTTCATTTTTTTTTTCCCTCTGTGGACTGCCCTTCCCCAACTTGTCCACCTAGGGGATACCTTCTGGAATTTTTGGGCACAGCTCCACTAGACCCTAAGCCACATGAAGGTATGGGCCATGTATGTCT
This sequence comes from Trichechus manatus latirostris, assembly GCF_000243295.1. Lineage (NCBI taxonomy): Eukaryota > Metazoa > Chordata > Mammalia > Sirenia > Trichechidae > Trichechus > Trichechus manatus. The sequence continues at coordinate 9,104,877 of NW_004443951.1, read as the reverse complement.
TGCTCAACATAGCATCCCCAGTGCTCAGCGCAGTGCCTGGTATGTGGTTAGTGCTCAATAAATACCTGCTGAATCAATGAATGTGTAGATGAAAACATCACCTCAGCTATGAAACTTTTTCTGCATTTCTGCCTCATCTGCACACCCCCCACCCCATCCCAGCAGAGTTCATTACTCTCTTCTGTGCTTGGTGTAGATATCAATACCATTTTATATGTTGACTGCCTTAATAGTAATTATTTGTTTCCTTGTCTCCCCCACTACATAGTGAGTTCCCAGCATGTACCCAGCACAGGATCTGGTACATAGTGGAAGTTCAGTACCTGTGTACTAACTGAGTGAACAAGCAAAGCAGAGAGCAGTGGATCTCTAGAATCCCACATTTGGTGAACTGTAAGACTGTCCTGGGCTCCAGCTCCACAAACCTCCAGATTTTTATCCTTATGGTCCCATGTTTGGAAACCCTGGCGGCATAGTGGTTAAGAGTTCGGCTGCTTACCAAAAGGTCAGCAGTTCGAATCCACCAGGCACTCCTTGGAAGCCCTGTGGGGCAGTTCTACTCTGTCCTATAGGGTGGCTATGAATTGGAATCTACTCGACAGCAGTGGGTTTTTTGGTTCCATGTTCTGAAATATTTTATCTATCAAATTTCATTTTTCATTTGGTAATTATTCATCCTCACATTTTAATGGATTGAATATATGTGTATTTATTTCCTTTCATCATCTTGAGATAACTAGTGTTGCCGTACTGACTTATAATTTCAGTCAAAAACGAACATTACCTTGCACTGCCTTATTTGTAGACAAATGAATTACTCTTTGGGCTTTGTGCAGTATTGTTGACCTCACTTCTCATCTCTTGTGTCTGACATAGTAGGGGTCATCAGGTAAGCATTAGAAGAGGGGCAAGTCTACCTCTGGGGGCCTTGTGGGTCTTGTTTCCACTGTCTATGTTGCTGGGGCTTTTTCAGTATTGCAACAAAGGAAATTCAACCCAGCAGACATTTGTGCAGAAATGCCAAAAGAAGGAAAGAGTCACTACTCTGCCTCTGGCATCCAAAATGGGACTTTTTTAGTTGTAGCAAGTATTGAAAGTTTGGCCAGAATAAACAATTTTCTAAATACCTTTATCTGCCATTAGCATGTCTGGTTGGAATATATGATAGACCTTCATTCTCAATCAGGGGTAGAGAGAACACAGGCAATAACGTAAGGAAAGTTTCTACCACACGAGAAAGGGGTTGTAGGTAAAGCCTGACTCCTCCAGCCTGCTGGACTAAGACCAGAAGCGGCAGGGTCAGAAAGCCAGTGGTCAGGTCTGTGAATCTAATTTTTCGTTTCTAGGATGAAATCCTGGGATGGGGGTTGAATAGACTGAGGGGAAAGTAGAGAAGAGAGGGGACTTTGTCTTGCTTCCTTTCTAGAAGGAACCAGAGTGAAAATGGCAGTGAAGCAGAGAGAAGGTCTGAGCTAGCACCCTTGAGCCTCTCTTAGGCTCTCAGGTATAGTGTAAAAAGTCTGAAGTTACTTTGTTATCCCAGGAACGATATAGAATGCTGGATGGGGGCAAACTGGCCTTGGAGTAAAAGGGTTACAAGATGGACTGTCCAGTCCTCAGAGGGATTCACACCACTAGCTAGAGCCTGGGTGGGACTGGGTCAGTGAGGGGACCCCCCCCCCATGTCCTGACCCTGTCAAGAGAACTAATCAGAAGTTGAGCAACCACATCCCACTATTCATCAGCACAAGACACCCAAGGACAGATCAGAATAGATCTCACAAAGCTGAGACTAGCTGTGATCCTAAGAGCAGAGTATAGATCTAAGTTCTTCTCCCCCATCATCATGTGGTCATATGAGGGCCACAGTACGCTCATCCTATCTGGGAAAGGAGATGGCACTGCAGAAGGAATATGAAAAACTAAAATGCCATGAATTACCCAGAGAGACTATATAAACCAGAAGATTCTGAGTCAAATAATGACTTCTAGCTGAGGGGCAGAGGTAGACAGGGAGTGGGAAGGTCTGGAAAAAGGGACATGAATCACTTACTATGTATGGCATTAATGGAACATAGGAGGGGGCCAGTACTCAGTCCAGATGAAGTCACCACCACTGAAGTCTTAACCCTTTGCTGATAAATAAAATCTGGCTTGAGAGACTGGGGTGGGGGCTTGAGGAGTGGAGGGCAGTGATGGGAAGGAAAATAAGGAGCTGTAGCAGAGGCTGAGTCTGTTGTTCAGGGCTGTAAATCAAACATCTAGTAAAGGCCTGTCCTAGCATAAATAAATGAGTGAATTGTGGGCAATGCCCATGAAAGAAGGCTGGGGAGTGAGGGCAGCAGCTTGGGAAGGTCAGGCTTGTAGATCCTAGTTCATCATATGATGGGTAATAAATACTAAAAACTCACCACTTTCTAATTATTTTACTATTACCTATTCTCTTGAGATTATTTACATCTATTGTATCCAAGCCTGGCTTCATGGAGACACAACCTGTGTGGTCACACAGGGCCTGGTGCTCAGAAAGGCCTTTGCTTGGTTTAATGCTCTGCTGAATGGACTCAGTGGCAGCTGGTACTGGTCATCATCTTGAAACTCTTAATAATTTTTTACCAAGGGGCCTCACCTTTTCATTTTGCACTAGGCTCAGTAAATTATGTAGCCAGTCCTGATTATATCCAATCCTGCAAATACTATTTAATGGTATGCTACTTTGCATCTCTTTCCAATTCAACGTTCAGAGCCCTCATGTTGGCAGCTTGTATTGGGCCATGGTGGATACTGGAAACACTAGAAATCGGGGTGAGAACCGGTTGTTAAACAGTTTACCGGCACACCACTGGGCAGGCCACACTATATAAGCATAATGATTACATATCCACCATCAACCTCCAGGCCCCTGCGATTTTTGATAGAATTCCAGTCTTACATAGCAATTTGCTATTTATTTTTCCCAAAAAAGAAAAGCAATTACCTCAGCCTTTGCATTATTTCAAAATCTAGATTCAGATCCTCCTTAAAAACTGTCACATTTGAAATATGACATTACCGGAGGGTACTTTGGTATTAGAAATTCTGATCGAATGAAGGCTTGCAGCAATTGATAACCGGTTAGAACGCGCGCCTTCCTCCTCCGTCCAGGCCTGAACTGCCCCTCCCACCGCTCTTCCTCCTCCCTCTGGAAGCTGGAAGCTTTCACCAAGGGCTCGGAGAAGCGGCGGGCTGGGGGATCCGCCCCAAGAGCGCGACTGGAGGACGCTCATCCTTTCCCCGGGGACTGCCGGCGTTCTGCGCTTCGCCGGGCAATGGAGTCCTCCTGGCTTGAGACGCGCTGGGCGCGGCCATTCTACCTGGCGTTCGTGTTCTGCCTGGCCCTGGTGCTGCTGCAGGCCATCAAGCTGTACCTGCGGAGGCAGCGGCTTCTGCGAGACCTGCGCTGCTTCCCCGCGCCCCCCACCCACTGGCTCTATGGGCACCAGAAGGTAGATGCAAGGGAGGGCCGGAGGACGATGCTGCAGAGAAAACTGGCCGGGCAGAGAGAGAGGCGGTGGCTTCCTTCTCTTCCTCCTGACCACAGCCCTAAGGCCCAGCCAGTGGCTGTTGGCATCTTTTCTTTACTCCCTAGAGACTTGCTCCCCTGCAGACCTACAGGGAAAGGGAAACGTCCTGGTGTGGCCATTAGAGAGAAAGCTTTGGCGGCTGGGAGGGGGCTATTTAAAGGGCCAGAAAGTGAAGAAGGAAGAAGGGTGTAACTCAGGTCTGTTTCTAATTGCCTCACTAATCTCTTACATTTATAATACTTCATTTTAAAAAGTTTTTGACATATGTTGTTTTTAAAATAGTATGTTATTCTACATAATATGCATTAATTGCAGAAAATATTCAAAATCCGGACATGATTGTTGCCATCCTTAATCCATTCCAACCAGTGAAAATTAACTTTCTTCTAAGATTCTTGTGAGGTAGGGAGCAGCCCCAGCTAACCACTCAAATATTTTTGACTTGTTGATGATTGAAATTTGTAGAGGGAGTCCCTCACCCTTTTTTTCTCTCCTGTTCTCTAAATCCACCCTTACCCCATTCATTTTTTCATTCATTCTACCAACTTTGAGTGGCAGTCATATGATAAGTACTAGGATTACAAAGAGAAGGTGGGTCTCTGTCCTCAAGGGGTTCAAGTCAGATGCAGACTTAGGGCACAAAGAGAAAATGAAAGTCTAAGTGTAATGAGTGCTTTAATAGAGACTTAGGGACAAGGGAATCTTGGAGGAAGGTGCAAGTCTCTGCTTATGTAGAAAGTCATGAAGGGGAGAGCAGAATCTTAAAGGATGGACAAGTGGGGACGGTGTTCCCAGCAGAGCATACAGCATGAGGTGAGAAATAACTGTTCTGTCCAAAGAACTAAAATCTTGAGAGTGGTGGGAAGAAATGTTACAGTGGCAGACATTGGGGCCTATAGTGGTACACAGTTGGGTAGACAGTGGAGGTCTGCTTTAGGGATTCTTTCCAAAGAGAAAGTACAGGGCGTTATTTTTCCCGTGTTAAACCCTGTGATTTAACCCTGATCTTGTGGGTCTCATCAGCGTGAAATAAAATTTGCATTTAAAATAAAAACAGACTTCTAGCACATATACTTTTTTAAAAATTGATTTTACTTTTTTCAAATAGTAGCAAAGGTCTTATAACAAAAATAGAAAAAACTGCAGTCCTTTGGCTCTCTCCCAACACTTCCCCCACCTCCCACTTCGTAGTCCTTCTCCAAAGCAAACACTTTCAACTCTTTCATCTGTTTCTTCTGGAACTTAAATCTTTATTTGTAAAATAATATTACTATATTTCTTAATGATTTTAGACACATATCACTTCCTTATGACAGCTACCATATTTTACACAAATAGCATGCACATTATGCATTTTTGCCAACCATGCAACCCCCTTGCTCGTTATTTTCCTAGGTGCTAGGCGCATTATACGTGTAGGAGTGTCATTTACGTGGGTATGTTATTTGCAAAAAATACAGTAATCACGTCACTTTCCACTGTCACAGTATAGTTATAGTGTATTTTGTTTAAGAAATTAGTATTTATATTATTTTGACTGTATAAATATTTACTACTGATTTAAGTGGTTCCCTTTGATTTTGTTCTTTCTGTTGTAGAGCTCCTCCTACCCCATGGTGTTATTAACTGTCTCCTTTTCTTATCTGCTTAGTTTTTCAATGTTTATTTGTCTTCTTTGTTCCTGATTTATTTCATAATTTACACGGGGCTCCTAATAACTAATGAAGGAATGTCAGGTAAATTTTTTGAGCTTTGACTGGCTATAAATGTCTTTATTCTGTTTTTAAACTTGAATAATAGTTTAGCTGGGTATAGAATTCTACTTTGGAAATTATTTTCTCTCAAAATTTTGAAAGCATTTTTCTGTTTTCTTTTAACTTTTGGGATGACTGTTGAAAATTCTGATAACTTTCTGATTCTTAATCCTAATTATATGACCTTTTCTCTCCCTTTCTTTAGCAGCTTTAAGGTCTTTACGTTGCCCTGGTATTCTGAAATTTAATTATAATATGCCTAGATATGGGCCTTATTTCATTTATTGTGCCTGACACTTGGTTGGGAAGCCTTTCAATCTGGAAATCAATGTTCATTAGTTTGGGGAAATTTTTATGTAAAATTTTTCTTAGTTTTAGGTTTCCCAGACACTGAAACAAGGATTTGAGAGCAAGTAGTTTTTTCTGGAGACAATGCCAAGAAACCTTGATAGAGGACAAGGTGATGAGATAGAGAAGGGAAGGCAGCCAAAATAGTGTTGGTTCTCAAGCAGGTTACCACTGTGGATAACTGGAGCTTAATCCCGCTGGGAAATCTGGCAGCCAGTGTATGAGCCTTAGAGTTATCCTGCCTGAAGATCGAGGGAACTGGAGTATTTTTACACCAACTTCTCTCAGTCATTGGTGTAAGGCTGCTCCTGAAGGAGGTTATTTTCCAACTCTTCTGGCCTGTTATATGGGCAGCAAAGCAGGTTCCAGTGGCCAGGAAAAGCCCTCAGGTAAATAAATGTAGGTGCTGGTCATGACTTGCAAAAAAGTGGTAAAGATGAAAGGTTATGGGCAGGCCACTAGCAATGAATACTAAAATTGCTTTGATATTTCCTTCCCTTCTGCCTCCCAAAATCTCGTCTCTCTTTCTGGAACTCCTGCTGGTTGGATATTGAACCTGGATTGAGCCTCTGTTTTTTTTTTTTAATCCTTGTTTTTTAATTTTATCATCCTACCAAAACATTAAAATTTTTCTGGCTATGGTAATTTTAATTTTCAAGAGCTCTGTCTTTTCCATTTGTTTTTGCATCGATTACCTTATGATATATTAAAAAATCACCCTGAAACTTAATAGTTTAAGACAACAACCAGTTATTTAGCTAATGATTCTGTGGGTTGGCGGTTTGGGCTGGCCTAGGCTAGGAGGTTTTGCTTTTATGAGCCAAGATCTGCTGATTTTGGCTGGGCTCACTGATGCATCTGCAGTCAGCTGCTAGGTCAGCTAAAGGCTGACTGTTATCTTGGGTACCTTAGGTCTCTTCCACCTAGTCTATTATACTTCAACCCACTGGCCCAGGTTTGCTCACATAGTGTCAGGGTCCCAAGAATAACAAGAGGGCAAGCTCCAATGTGTAAGTGCTTTTTAAGTCTCTGAGTCATGTTTGCTATTCTCCCATTGACCAAGCAAGTTGCATGGCCAAGCCCAGAGTGTGGGAAGACACTATCAAAGTGTACAAATATAGACAGTCATGAATAAATTGGAGCCATTACTGCAGTCAATTTACTGCAATCCTTTGTTATAGAATCCTGATTTTGTTGCATGAAATGCCTTATCATATCTTCTATGAAGTATTAATAACAAGCTTTTTAAAGTTTTTTTAATGCTCTCTGAATTATCTCTGTTTTTTCCAGTTTCATTTCTGTTTGTGTATTAGTTATCTATTGCTGCCTAACAAATTGCCCCCAAACTTAGCAACTTAAAACAACAAAAAGTTATTATCTCACACAGTTTGTGAGGGTCAAGAATTTGGGAGTGGCATTAGCTGGGTGATTATGATTCAGAGTCTCTCACGAAGTTGCAGTCAAGCTGTTGGTTGGGGCTGCAGTCATCTCAAGGTTAGATTGGGACTGGGAATTCTGCTTCCAAGCTCAATTAGATGGTTGTTGACAGGCCTCAGTTCCTCACTGGATGGTGGCCAGAGGCTTCATTTCCTCACCCCGTGGGTGTTTCCATAGAGCTGCTCATAACTAGGGTGACCAACTCATTCCAGTTTGCCTGGTTGTTTCTGGTTTTAGTACTAAAAATCCTGCTTCTTGGAAACCTCCTCAACCCCAAGCAAGTCAGAACAGTTCGTCGCCTTACTCTCAACATGGCAGCTTTCTTCTCCCAGAGCAAGAGGTGAGAGAGAGAGCACATGAGGAGAGAGCACATGAGAGCCTCAGAACAGAACCTATAGTCTTTTATAACCTAGTGTTATAGTCTTGGAACTTTTATACCATTGCTTCTGCTGTATGCAGTTGGGCACACAGACAAATCCTGGTACAATGTAGGGAGGGGACAATACCAAGAGGTGGGAATCATTGGGACCATCTTGGAGGCTGGCTACTACAGTATATTTTGCTTTATGTCTTTCATTTTGGAGGCTGTCCTCAAATGTGTGATGATCTTTGGCTGTTGTTTCATATTCTAGAGTGAGGCACTAAAGATGTTAGGATGTCTGTGTACATGGGGAGAACTTCCCTGAAGTGTGATCTAATAGCAAGCCAGTTGGAAGACCTGAATTGTCAGTATCTGTAGATCTTTTTTCAGTTTATCCAGAGAAGAATCTGTCTATCTTCTACAGATGACTGCTGGCATTCTGGGAACAGAGAAAGGAAGGGAGCTAGGGATCTAATAATTTGTTATACAGTCTTTCACTTAATCCCCCTATTTTTATTCCAGTGCCTCAGCCCTGTATAGTGAAGAATTAAATTTACCCAAAGAAAGGTCTGGCCTTTGACCCCAGTTCCTGGGAGGTAAACTCTAAACCCTGGAATTTCCTAAGTGATTGGGTGTCTTTGTTTTTCATTGTGGGACCCTAGATCACATCTGTTTATGCAAAAAAGGGGACTGATGGTGGGTCCTACATAGTTTACGCTAACAAGATGACTCAGGATGGCCATGCCAGAAAGCCTAACCCTGTGATTAGAAGTTTGGAGCTTTGAGCCATGTGCTATCAGCCTGACCTCTGAGGAGAGGAGGTGGACTGGAGATTAAGTTTAGGCACATGGCTAATGGTTCAATCAATTATACCTACATAAGGGAGCCTCAATAAAAACTTTGGACACTGAGGCTCAAGTGAGCTTCCCTGATTAACAATATTCTGCTGGGAGGTTGACATGTCCTGGCTCCACCGAGAGAGGATAATGGAAACTTCATGTTTGGAACCCTCCTAGACCTCACCTAACTTTCACTCTTTTCCCCATAATGCTGTTGTTGTTGGGTATCATCGAGTCAATTCTGACTCATAGCAACCGCATGTAATAGAGTAGAATTGCCCCTAGAGGGTTTTCTTGGCTGTAATCTTTACATCTTTACTAAAGCAGAACAACAGGCTCTTCTCCCATGGAGCTGCTGGGAGGGTTCGAACCTCTAACCTTTCAATTAGCAGCTGAGCAATTAACCGTTGCAACTCCAGGGCTTAGAATACTTTAATTCCACTTAGTCTGTCATGACTTTAGTGTTATTATTTTCATGCATTTTAATTGTGCATATATTTTAACCCTACAGGACAGTATTATTACTATTTGGAATGGTGAATATTCATTTATATTTACTCACATATTTAAACTTTCAATTGATCTTCATTCCTTCATGCATTACCATGCTTCCATATTGGATTATTTCCTTCTGCCTGAAGTATACCTTTAACTATTATTTAAATGTTAGTGATAAATTTACTCAGGTTTTGTTTGTCTGAACATCTTTATTTCACCTCACTTATTAAGGTTATTTTTTCTGAATATGTTATTCTAAATTGGAAACAATTTTCTTTCAGTGCTTTGATAATGTCATTCCATTGTCTTTTGGCTGCCAATATTTCTGTTGAAATGTCAGCTATCAGTCTTATTGTTATTCCTTTAAGAGTAATAAGTTTTTTTTTCCCTCTAGTTATCTTAAAAATTTTCTCTTTATCTTTGGTTTTCAGAAATTTTACTATCATGAGCCTAGATGTGGCTTTCTTTGATTTGATCCAGTTTGAGTTTTGTATATGTGGTTGGGTATCTTTCATGAGTTTTTAAAAATTCTCAACCATTTTCTCTTTAAATAGTGCTTTTTCCTGATTATCTCTCTCTTCTCTCCTTCTGGGATTCCAAGAATATATATGTTAGCCTTTTCCTTCAAACCCATGTATCTCGTTTGTTTTGTATTTTCTATTCTTTTTTCCTTTCTGTGCTTCAAGAACCAGTCTTCTAGTTCACTAATACTTTTTTCTACTTTATCTGAAAAAAGTTTGCTGTGAAAGCCATAAGGAGAATTCTTAATATCAGTCCAGGTATTCTCTGACTTACAATGGGGTTCCATTTCAACAACTCAGTTGTAAGTCAGTTCTGACATAAGTCGAATACCTCTTTGTTTTTTGTTTGTTTTTTAGTTTTCATTGTTATTGCCTTTTATTATCAGTACCTTTATAAATCTGTCCTTTATTTGTCTTTGGGGTTGGAAACATTACATATAAACTTACATATATACTTTAATACATACATACATAAAAAATACACAAATTTTAAAAATATACTCTGGCAATGAAGAAGAGTTGGACAATGTTGGCATTTTGTCAGTTGCAGTAATAACTCCATTGTGGAAGATTCTGGATCATCTGGATTATTCCTGAGAATGAGGATAGTGTTCTAGTCATAAGATTAGGGAGAGTTGTCTGTATGGTCCTTTTCTTTTTTTCTTCATATATTTCGCGGTAACATCTCACTTATTCCCAAATCTGCCTGTTGACTCTAGCAAAGTGATCAGTGTTTGGGTCTATGTTTTCAAGCAACTGAAACCCCTGACTTAGTTTAGATAACTAAATGTATACAGCAGTGTTTTGAACAGTAAATCATAAAATTAAACATCTGCAAGTGAACATCTGAGAATGATAACATCAGCAAAACTATGTGCTGCAACATTGTATGTAGTACATATTACTAAGGATAAGATGTACAAAAAAAAATGGACAGTTGTAATTATGGTTTGTCGTAACTCAAAAACTTCCTAAGGCATGGACTACCTGTAATTGTATTGTTCGGTTCTAGAATTTTCATTTGATTATTTTTGTAGAGTCTAAGTCTCTGGGATATTTTTCCATTTTTTTAATCATTGTATCCTTCTTGCCTTCTGTTTCCTTTGATATACAGATAATGGTTACTTAGAAGTACTTATCGAATAATTTCAGTGTCTGGATCACCTGTGGGTCAATTTCTATTGTTTTCTTTTTCTCATGGTTTTCAGTCATTTGGTTCTGTGTTTTGTCATGCCTTGTAATTTGACTGAATGAGTGGGGATCATTGGCTTAATCCAGTCCTTTTAAGGCCTAGGTCTCCAGTGTTCTAACTGAGAGCCTGGAGTCGTTATGAGGGCTCCTTCCCCACTGCAGGGTCTGGAAGCAGAATCCTTGTTTATGCAGCACTGCAAGGTACCAAAAATTTCATTCTGGTTCTCCAAGGCTTTCTTTCTGAATTCTTAGCTTCCCACCTAACCCACCTCCCAGAGTTTGGCAAATGTTTTGAGGGTAAAACTGAAGAGTATTCGACTCAGTTTTCTGCCGCTCCCTTTTCACTAGGATCATGGATCTCAAGCCTTTATTTTTTTGTTCCTTCAACCCTGTTAAATCCTGAAATCACTGCTATTTCATCTGCCTCCTAGTAGTGGCCATCTGCCCTATCCTATGCCTGGAACTGGCACATTTTCTGACGGAAAAAGTGGCTGCAGAATGGTGGCTGTTCTCACTGATAAGATCCCCCTGTCTCTAGAATTTTATCTGCTTGAATCCTAGTTATCCCAGCAGTTCTCTGGTTCTTTCAAACAGTTTTTTCTTCCTGCTATTTTATCTGACTATTCTACTTGATCTTGGTGATTGGAAATGGAAGTTCTTATATATCTCTCACACATAGGTGGCACATAGAAAAACATTTTTATTTTAATAGTTATGTGTTTTTCGTGCATATTATTAGAAAAATATAGATAGCATGTCAAATTTGTGATTTCATCGGGCTATAAAATTTCTTTTGAAAATGCATTTATATAAAAATGTTAATTTAAACAAGAATATTAATTAAATAATAATGCAGATTTAACTTGGATGTGGCTAAAGAGGGCACACAAATGACTGAAGTTTGGGCAACATTGAAGTGGATTATATTAACCCCTGTTCTTTTCATTGGTCACTAAGTATTATTGTTTTTGCTGTAGAAGTGTCTATAAACAAGCCCCCTTTTGTTTTATCACCACTATTGTCGTTGTATACTGTCGAGTCGATTCTGACGCATAGCAACCCTATATGACAGGGTAGGACTGGCCCATAGGGTTTCCTAGGGTGTAATCTTTACGGGAGCGGATCACCAGGTCTTTTCTCTCACAGGGTGGCTGGTGGGTTCAAACCTGTGACTGTTCTGAAGGTTAGCAGCAGAGCACTAAACTTTTGTGCTACTGGGAATCCTCTTACCGCCAATACCCTTGCCTTTATTAAGCACATCGATCCATCCAAGAAGCATTTGTTAAACATCACCTGTGTGCCAGTTATCAGCACACAGTCCCCTGCCCTCATGAGCTCATGAACACTTAAGGAAGTGAGATAAGTGAGTAGACCATTACAGTACAACACAATACAATACATACAATTCAAGGGTAATCATTAAGTTCTGTGAGAAAGGCACAGATCTGAGTGAAGTCTTGAGGGTTTGGTAAGAGTAGTCAGCCAGAGTGAAGATAGATTCAGGCTGAGAGTTAACACATGCCTGAGAAAGGTCAGAGGATCATTTTTAAAATACTTATTAAGTTGGTAGTCAGCAGAGACCTTCTTACCATCTCCTGAAGGCGTGGGAAATTTCTGTTTCCAGTACTATTACATAACTTTGTTTCATTCTGAATTTTTTCACATCTCGATTTGGACACTTTCTATTCATTTTCCAAGAACCAAGTTAAATACTACTTTTTTTGTGAGGCCTTCGGGTAGAGTTGGTTCTCTCTCCTTTATGCCCTTGGAGGTATGTTTTTCTTATCTGTATTCTAGCATGAATTATTATGATTCTGTTACAATGAATAATTTATACATCATGTGTAAAAGGGGAATAATAATAGTACCTATTTTGTTAGGTTATTCAGAAGATAAACTTGTTTAATATTTGAAAAGAATCTACATAGTAAGTGCTATATAAATGTTTCTTAAATAAAACATAGTAAGTTCCACCTTTGGACTGTACAGGGTTAGGCAGGAACCTGTCTTAGCTCTGTGTCCTCAGCAGCTGGTGCCTTGCTTCTTCCTTGTTCTAGTTCGTTCTATGCTGTTTGGTTTGACTTGTCAGTCACACACTCACCAGTCCATTGTTAAAGCAAATCCCATTTTTTACTGAAACCACTGCTATACTCTATCATCTGGTAGACAACTTGCTTCATTGTATATGTAATTTTTTTATTACAGCTTTATTGAAATATACTTCACATATCATACAGTTCACCCATTTAAAGTGTACACTTCAATAATTTTTAGTATATTCATAGAATTGTGCAACCATCACCACAATCAACTTTAGAATATTTCTATCACCTCAAAAAGAAACCCCGTACCCATCACCTTCAACCATCTCCATCTCCCCAGCCCTAGGCATCAATTAATCTACTATATGTCTCTATAGATTTGCCTATTCTGGACATTTTATATTAATGTAGTCTTTTTTGACTGTCTTCTTTCACTTAGTATAATGTTTTCAAGGTTCATTCATGTTGTAGCATGTGTCAATACTTCATTCCTTTGCATGGCTGAATAATATTCTATGGTATGAATATACCACATTTTGTTTATTCATTCATCAGTTGATGCTCATTTGAGTTGTTTCTACCTTTTGTCTATTATGAACAATGCTCTTATGAACATCCATGTACGGATGTCTTTGTGTAGACATATGTTTTCATTTGTGTGTGTGTGTGTGTGTGTGTAGGAGTTGAATTCTGGGTCAATAGATAATTCTTTGTTTAACTCTATGTTTCAGGGTTTTTTTTTTCCTTTGAGGAATTGCCAGACTATTTTCAACAGTGGCAGCACCATTTTACATTCTCATCAACAGTGTTTGAAGGTTTCAGTTTATCCCATATTCTTACCAGCACTTGTTATTATCTGGTTTTTTAATTATTATTATTTCAGACATCATAGTGGGTGTGAACTGGTATCTAATTGTGGTTTTGATTTGCATTTCTCTGTTGACTAATGATATTGAGCATCTTTTCCTGTGCTTATTGACTATTTGTATATTGTCTTTGGAGAAATATCCATTCAGACCTTTTCCCTTTTTTAAATTTGGTTATCTGTCTTTTTATTATTGAGTTATAATATTTCTTTATATATTCTAGATATAAGCCCCTTATCAGACATATGACTGGAAAATATTTCCTCCCATCCTGGGGATTTTTCACTTTCTTTTCTTAATTTTACTTTAGATGAAGGTTTACAGGATGAACTAGTTTCTCATTAAAGAGTTAGTATACATATTGTTTTATGACATTGGTTAACAACCCCACAACATGTCAACACTCTCCCTTCTCTAACTTGGGTTCCCTATTACCAGCTTTCCTGTCCCCTCCTGCCTTCTAGTTCTTGTCCTGGACTGTTGTGCCCCATTAGTTTCATTTTGTTTATGGGCCTGTCTAATCTTTGGCTGAAGGGTGAACCTCAGAAGTGACTTCATTACTGAGCTAAAAGGGTGTCCAGGGGCCATACTCTCGGGGTTTCTCCGGTCTGTGTCAGGCCAGTAAGTCTGGTCTTTTTTTGTGAGTCAGAAATTTGTTCTACATTTTTATCCAGCTCTGTCTGGGATCCTCTGTTGTGATCCCTGTCAGAGCAGTCAGTGGTGGTAGCTGGGCACCATCTAGTTGTACTGGACTCAGTCTGGTGGAGGCCATAGTAGTTGTGGTCTATTAGTCCTTTGGACTAATCTTTCCCTTATATCTTGTTTTCTTCATTCTCCCTTGCTCCCAAAGGGGTGAGACCAGTGGAGTATCTTAGATGGCTGCTTACAGGCTTTTAAGACCTCAGACACTACTCACCAAGGTAGAAGGTAGAACATTTCCTTTATAAACTATGTTATGCCAGTTGAGCTAGGTGTTCCCCAGTATTTTTTCACTTTCTTGATAGTGTCCTTTGAGTCACAAAAGTTTTCAATTTTAGTGAAATCCAGTTTATCTATTTTTCTCTTTTGTTGCTTGCGCTTTTGGTGTCATATCTAAGAAAGCATTATCAAAATCAAGGTCAGGAAGATGTACCCCTGTGTTTTCTTCTAAGAGTTTTATAATTTTAGTTCTTACATTTAGGTCTTTGATACATTTTGAATTAATTTTTATATATGGTATGAGGTAAGATTCCAAATTTATTCTTTTACATGTGGATAGTCAGTTGTTCCAACACAATTTCTTGAAAAGACTATTCTTTCTCCACTGAATTATTTTGACACCTATCTTAGTTATCTAGTGCTGCTATAAAAGAAATACCACGAGTGGATGGCTTTAACAAACATAAATTTATTTTCTCACAGTTCAGGAGGCTAGAAGTCTGAATTCAGGGCTCCAACTCTAGGGGAGGGTCCTTTTCTCCTTTCATCATCTGTGGGCCCAGTGTTCCTTGGAGATCTCTGTGTGCCTTGGCACCAGTCTTCCCCTGGATCTAGGAGGTTCTCAGTACAGGGACCCTGGTCCAAGGATGTGCTCTGCTCCCAGCTCTCCTTTCTTGGTAGAAGTGTGAAGTCCCTCTCTCTCTGCTTGCTTCTCTCTCCTTTTATCTCTTTTTTTTTTTTTTTAAAGTAAGAAGAAAGTTTTATTTGGCATATATTCAAAAGGACAAAAGTGGGTAGCGGACAAGCATGCTGCCAGAGCCAAGTCTGCCCGAGTCCAAACAATATCACAGAATAGGCAAGAATGGGAAAATGGATAAGCATGCTGCCACAGCCATGTCTGCCCTAGTCTCTTTTATCTCTTTTTTTTTGTAATTTATTTATTTATTTATTTTTTATTGTACTTCAGGTGAAGGCTTGCAGAACAAATAGTTTCTCATGAAACAGAAGTACACATGTTGTTTTATAACATTGGTTAACAACCCCACAACATATCAACCCTCTAACTTCTCAACCTCTTTTTTTTTTTGGTGAAAATACACATAG
>NW_004443951.1:9081714-9086920 GCF_000243295.1 Trichechus manatus latirostris | reverse complement strand
TTTTTCATTTCTTTTGTTTTTGTAGGTTTTGTTTTTGCTGAGACTTTATGTTTTTCCTCTTTTTTTTTAATGAGTATGTTTGTTAACTTTCTTTGTGGTTACCATAAATTTTACCCTTATCTTTCTAAGTTTGAAGCAGTCTACCATTACTTGGTATCGCCTTGCCTTCCTCTCCATTAGAAGCTATACCTATGCCATTTATTCCCTCTTTTATCATTTTAATGTTGTTGTCTCTCCTTTTATCTCTTATCAAATAAAAAGTATAACTTAAGTTAGGGTGCAACTTAAGTAAGGGTGGTGACTTGAGTAAGGGTGGTGACTCTAGATACACCCCATACTAATCTTGCATCATTAACATATAGAGGTCAGGATTTAAAACACATAAAATGGAGGATAATTATATAATATCACAAAATGGAAGACAGTTACATCAGATCACAAAATGGAGTACAACTGCCCAATACTGGGAATCATGGTTTAGACAAGGTGACACCCAATTTGGGGGAACACAGTTTAATCTGTGGTGGTAGTCTTGTTGAAAATTAATTGACCATAAATATGAGAGTTTATTTTTTAATTCTTAATTCTATTCCATTGATCTATACGTCTATACTTATGCCAGTACCACGCTTTCTTTATTACTGTTGCTTTGTAGTAAGTTTTGAAACTGGTAAATGTAAGTCCTCCAACTTTGTTCTTTTTTAAGATTATTTTAATTCTTCTGGGTCCCTTGAGTTTCCATAGGAATTTTAGGATTAGCTTATCAATTTATACAAAGAAGCCAGCTGTGATTCTGATAGGGATTGTGTTGAATCTCCAGACCAGTTTAGGGAGTATTTCCATCTTAACAATATTATCTTTTGATCCATGAACATGGGATGTCTTTTTATTTATTTAGATCTTCTTTAGTTTATTTCAGCAATGTTTTATAGTTTTTAGAGTATAAATTTTACATTTCTTTTGTTAAATATATTTCTAAGTGTTTCTTCTTTTTGATGGTATTGTTAATGGAATTGTTTCCTTAATTTCATTTTTTGATTGTTCATTAAATTCATTGTGTTTTAATGTCCATATGTCCTCTTGACTGTCATTAAACTATTTTTGTGTTTCAGTGAAGTCTCTATCAGAATTTTGAAGATTAGAGATAGCTGATATCAAGCTGGCTAACATTACTTTCTTTTGGTGATTCATCACTCAGATAGTCACAAGGAAAGGATAGAACCACTTTACATAGACAGTAACATTTTCCCTATAGTCATAAGGCTCCAAAATGAAAAGGTGTATGTGTGGGGATTTTCCTACCAGACAAGAAATTTCATTCTTGTTATGTTCCAATCATTCTGGTCTTTTTACTATTCCTCAAACATGGCAAAAAAATTCCTCCTTCAGTGCTTTGAATATGCTGTTCTTCAGTTGGAATGCTCCTCCTGCACTTTATTCAGGCCTTCGAACAAATATCACTTCCTTAAAGAGACCTACCTTACCACTCTAACTAAAATAGGGCCTCCAGTATTCTCTATCCCCTAAAACTCTTTTATTATTTTAACACTTATCCCTCTAAGACATGTTATATACTGCTTTGCTTATTGATTTATTACCCCTCATCCCCAACTAGAATATAAAATCTGTTGGGGGAAGGACTTTGTTCACCACTATAAACCCAGTGCTTGGTATAGTGCCTGGCCCATAGTAGGTACTCAATAAATAATTTGTTGAATTCATAAATATATAGATGCTCAATAAATTCATTTATTTAAAGATCTATTGACTACAATAGATTAGAACAGGTAGATTGTCATTTATTAAGTAGGTCAATGAATCCCGACTAGTCTGTGGGAATTTAGTGTGTATATGTGCAAGTGTGTCTTTGTGTGTGCTTGGATGCAATGCAGGGAAAAGCTGTGTAGCTAAGGAGTAAATCAGTTGAGCTCCAGAGTTAAACCTGAATTTGAATCCTCACTACTCATTGACAGCAGTATGACCATGGACAAATTACTTAAACTCCCCAAAGTTCAATTTGTTCGTATTTAAAATGGAGATGGGAGGCCGGGCCAAGACGGTGGAGTACTCAGACGCTTCTGGTGGTCCTTCTTACAACAAAGATCCGAAAAAAACAAGTGAATTGATTATATATGACAATCTAGGAGCCCTGAACATCAAAGGCTAAATTGAGGAATTGAACTGAGTGGCAGGTGGAAGGAGTGACGGTTCGGAAGCAGTGAGGAGTTGCCAGACTTGATCCAGCAGGAGCCAGAGCCCATCAGGCAAGATCAGCTCATGGTGCATGGTGAGGCAAGCAGCGGGACTCGGGAGGTGTTTTCCACATCGGGACATACCCAGCTGCAGACAGTCTACTCAGCCATCCAGAACCAATGAGAAGCAGCCATCGACTGGCGAAAGATAAGTACTTGCGTCTGGCCTACTGCATGTATCAAAAACACCCCACTTTGGGAAGAACCTCTCTCCTATTTACCTCCCTGATGCCTGCTCTGCACTGGGTCCAGGATGGCTTCAGCAATTGCTGAGCCCCCTGGGCCAGAAGTAGGACCTGTCACACACCCTGAGCCATTCTCCCAGCCTTGGAGAGGAACAAATTAACAAAAAGGAGAAAATAATCTACCAGCTCTCCTAAGCCAGGAACTCAGGGTAGGCACAGCTCCTTTGCCTAGTGTCATGGATTGAATTGTGTCCCCCAGAAATATCTGTCAACTTGGCTGGGTCATGAGTCGTAGTACTAGATGATTGTGTAATCTGATGTGATTTCCTTAAGTGTTATAAATTCTATCACTGTGATGAGGGTATACTAATGAGGTTTACAAAATTAGATAGTGTCTTAATCCAATCTCTTTTGAGATATAAAAGAGAAGCGAGCAGAGACGCATGGGAACCTCATACTACCAAGAAATTACTGCCAGGAGCAGAGCGTGTCCTTTGGACCTGAGGTTTCTGTGCTGAGATGCTCCCAGACCAAGGGAATACTGATGATATGGACCTTTCTCCAGAGCCAGCAGAGAGAGAAAGCCTTCCTCTGGAGCTGATGCCTTGAATTTGGACTCGTAGCCTACTAAACTGTGAGAGAATAAATTTCTCTTTGTTAAAAGCCATCCATTCATAGTATTTCTGTTAGAGCAGCACTAGATGACTAAGACATCTAGGCACAGGCATAAGGGGTCCACAGACTTTGAGTAGCTTTCCTCCTGCAGTGACTTGTGTGGGCCCATTTCAACAGTGTACACACTCATTACCACAGTGCAACAGGGTATATACCTGAAGTCTAACTTCAGCTGTTTCAGCTGTGAAGTGGCAGGTTCGTGACATTTGACACTGCTCTGCCCATTAAGCAGGGTCTTCACCTACCCACATCAGGGGCCTGAGGACTGGTGGCTCCACCCACGCCACCTAGCCACCTGTGACAGGGGCCACTTTCCTCCTGGACACTTGGGAATGGCCGTCAGCCCCCTGCCTTGCTCAGCGTGTGACCCTCTGCTGCAGCCAGATGCCTATGCCTACACCAATCACTCACACATGTATAGGACTGTAGGTGAGAGCCTGCATCGCACACTTGGTGGCAGACTACCTGGACATCTGAACTGAATCCATATAGGAGTGGGTGGACTCCTGTGCTAACATACTTAGTGGCAGGGCTGGCCACCTCCTGGCAGGACGTTGGAGCATCAGGGTTGCCAGTGATCGGGCTAGCTCACATGAGCAGCCTATTTGGGCATATCAAAACAAAACAAAACAAGAAGCTAGGACACAGTAAGCAAACATAAAATAAATAAATATAATAACTTATGGATGGATCGGAGACAACAGTCAATATCAAATCACATAAAGAGGAAGACTATGATGGCTTCAGCAAGCTCCCAAAATAATCAAGAAATTTTCCAGAGGAAGACAATTTCTTAGAATTACCAAAGGCAGAATACAAAAGATTAATATACAGAACTCTTCAAGATGTCAGGAAGGAGATTAGGCAAAACGCAGACCAAGCAATAGAAGAACGTAAGAAGGTTAGAGAAGAGCGTAATGACAAATTTAACAGGCTGCAAGAATACATAGAGAGACAACAATCAGAAATCCAGAAGATTAACAATAAAATTAAACAACTCAACAGAAAGACATAGGAGCACAATTGAGGCAATGGAAGTCAGAATTAGTGAGATTGAAGATAAAGCACTTGACACCAACTTATCTGAGGAAAAATCAGACAAAAGGAGTTTAAAAAATGAAGAAACCCTAAGAATTCTGTGGGACTCTTATCAAGAGGAATAACCTACGAGTGATTGGAGTACCAGAACGGGGGAGATAACAGAAAATACAGAGAGAATTGTTAAAGATTTGTTGGCAGAAAACTTCCCTGATATTGTGAAAGAGAAGAAGATATCTATCCAAGATGCTTATTGAATGGCACAAAAAGTAGATGCCAAAAGAAGGTCACCAAGACATATTATAATCAAACTTGCCAAAACCAAAAATAAAGAGAGAATTTTAAGAGCGGATAGGGATAAACGAAAAGTAATCACAAAGAAGGGTCAATAAGACTAAGTTCGGACTACTCAGCAGAAACCATGTAAGCAAGAAGGCAATTGGATGACATATATAAAGCCTTGAAGGAAAAAAATTGCCAGCCAAGAATTATATATCCAGCAAAACTGTCTCTCAAATATGATGGCAAAATTAGGGCATTTCCAGATAAACAGAAGTTTAGGGAATTTGCAAAAACCAAACTAAAATTATGAGAAACACTAAAGTGAGTCCTTCAGTTAGAAAATCAATAACATCAGATAACAATCCAAGACTAGAACACAAGACAGAGCAACCAGATATCAACCCAGATAAGGAAGTAAAAAAAAAAATAAAGCTAAAACACTGAAAATAGGGAAACAGAGAGGTCAGTATGTAAAAGATGACAACATTAGAAACACCTATGCTCTTCAAAAGACTTCACCAGAAGAGTAAAAAGAGAACCTATAGACTGGGAAAAAATTTTTCGACAGTACAAGTCAGACAAAGGTCAAATCTCCATAATCTACGAGAAAATCCAACACCTCTACAACAAAAAGACAAATAATCCTATTAAAAAATGGACAAAGGAAATGAACGGACACTTCACCAAAGAAGACATTCAAATGGCCAACAGACACATGAGGAAATGCTCGCGATCACTAGCCATTAGAGAAATGCAAATTAAAACCACAATGAG
>NW_004443951.1:9071570-9073845 GCF_000243295.1 Trichechus manatus latirostris | reverse complement strand
AAAAGCTAGAAATAGAAGTATCATATGATCCAGCAATCCCATTCCTTGGAATATATCCTAGAGAAATAACACCTGTCACACGAATAGATATATGCACACCCATGTTCATTGCAGCACTTTTCACGATAGCAAAAAGATGGAAACAACCTAGGTGCCCATCAATGGACAAATGGATAAACAAATCATGGTATATTCACACAATGAAATACTATGCAACCATAAAGAACGATGAATCCGTGAAAGATAACATGGAGGAATCTGGAAGGCATTATGCTGAGTGAATTTAGTTAGTCACAAAATGACAAATATTGGATAAGACCACTATTATTAGAACTCAAGAAAAGTTTTAAACACAGAAGACAACATTCTCTGATGGTTATGAGGATGGAGAGGGAGGGGGAGGGTTATTCACTAACTAGATAGTAGATAAGAATTATCTTAGGTGAAGAGAAGGACAGCACACACTACAGGGGAAGTCAGCACAACTGAACTAAACAAAAGCTAAAAAGTTTCTTGAATACAACCAATCTCTTCAAGGGACAGAGTAGCAGGGCTGGGGGTCTGGGAACCATGGTTTCAGGGGACATCTAGATCAACTGGCATAACAAAGTTTATTAAGAAAATGTTCTGCATCCTACTTTGGTAAATAGCATTTGGGGTCTTAAAAGCTAGCGAGTGGCCATGTAAGGTACATCAATTGGTCCCAACCCTGGAGTAAAGGAGAATGAAGAACACCAAAGTCATAAGGAAAGTATTATCCCAAGATACAGACAGGGCCACATAGACCAGAGATTTCATTAGCCTGAGACCAGAAGAACTAGATGGTGCCCCCCTACCACCAGTGACTGCCCTGACAGGGAACACAACAGAGAGTCCTTGATGGAGCAGGAGAAAAGTGGGGTGCAGAACTCAAATTCTAGTAAAAAGACCAGACTTAATGGTCTGACTGACACTGGAGGAACCCCAAAAGGAGGGCCCCCGGACTCTCTGTCAACCCAGAACTAAAATGATTCCGAGGCCAACTCTTCAGACAAAGATTAGACTGGACTATGGGAAATAAAATGATACTCGCAAAGAGTGCACTTCTTAGCTCAAGTAGACACATGAGACTAAATGGGCAGCTCCTGTCCGGAGGTGAGATGAGAAGACAGAGAGGGTCAGGAGCTGGTTGAATAGACACAGGAAATCAGGGGTGGAAAGGAGGAGTGTACTGTCACAGTATAGGGAGAGCAATTAGGGTCACGTAACAATGTGTGTATAAATTATTTATGAGAGACTAACTTGAATCATAAACTTTCAGTTAAAGTACAACAATAAAGTAAATAAATAAATAAAATGGAGATTGTAATTGTACCTGCTTCATAGGGTACCTGACGTAAGGATTAAATAATATGAAGCATGGAAAGCACTTATTAACACCTAGCTCATGGTAGTACTTGGTAAATGTTGGTTATTACTATTCCTGTGGATGCTAAACTTTTTCTAAATAATTAACATGTTTCCTAAATATGTGCAATACCTATTTTCAAATTTATTTTGATATTGTCCTAGATAAAGAAATATAAATTAACTTAAATATATTAGAGGATTAACAATAGTTTTTTTTCCTGTCAGGAGTTACTAAAGGTATAACCAAATTCGTTCATGTGGCTGAGGGTGTCCATGAAAAAACATTTTTTTTTATTGTACTTTAGGTGAAGTTTACAGAACAAATAGTTTCTCATTAAACAGTCAATATGCATATTGTTTTATGACACTGGTTAACAACTCTGTGACATCTCAACTCTCTCCCTTCTCGACTTGTTTTTTTTTTTGGTGAAAATATACATAGCCAAAGATACACCATTTCAAAAATTTCTATGTGCACAGTTCATTGACACTGATTACGTTCTTCCAGTTGTGCTGCTATTCTCACTTTAAACGAAGGTTTACAGAGAAAAATAGTTTCTCATTAAACAGTACACATGTTGCCCTACGACAGTGGTTAACAACCCCACTACATGTCAACACTGTCCTTACTCAACCTTGGGTTCCCTGTCACTAGCTTTCCTGTCCCCTTCTGCCTTCTAGTTCTTGTCCCTCGACTGCTGTGCCTCATTAGTCCCATTTTGTTTCATGGGGCTGTCCACTACCCGGCTGAATGGTGAGCCTCAGAAGTGACTTCACCACTGAGCTAAAAGGGTGTCTGGGGGCCATACTCTCGGGGTTTCTCCAGACTCTTTCAGGCCAATAAATCTGGTCTTTTTTGTGTGTGTTAGAATTTTGTTCTACATCC
>NW_004443951.1:9059505-9070834 GCF_000243295.1 Trichechus manatus latirostris | reverse complement strand
ATTGTGAACAATGCTGCCATGAACATGGGTGTGCATATGTCTATTCGTGTGACGGCTCTTATTTCTCTAGGATATATTCCCAGGAGTGGGATTGCTGGATCGTATGGTATTTCTACTTCTAGCTTTCTAAGGAAGCACCATATCATTTTCCAAAATGGTTGTATCATTTTGCATTCCCACCAGCAGTGCATAAGAGTTCCTAAATGTATAACCAAATTCTTTCATGTGGCTGAGGGTGTCCATGAAAAGTTTTGACCTAAAAAAAAAAAAGAAATCCTCACATTAGGCTGAAAGTTCTATGAGGGCAAAGGCATTGTCTCTTTTGTATGTCTGCATCTCCTCCACATGCCACATGCAATAAGCACTCAATAAATGTTTTTTATTACTTATAAATGAATAACTAAGTAAATATTCAAATTGTTGGGAACTATCACTCTGGATAGTCAGTGAGACTTTGTTACTGGTTTGATTGTGGAAACCTCAGCAGAAAGAGTCTGGAGCATTTCAGGAACTAGATTTCCAGAATCTCAACCTTTAACTACTAATTGCTGTCAAGTTGATTCTGATTCATGGCAACTTCATGTGTGTCAGAGTAGAACTGAGCCCCACAGGATGTTCAATGGTTGATTTTTTTTTTTTTTTTAAAGTAAATTGTCAGGCTTTTATTCTGAGATGCCTCTGGGTAGACTTGATCTGCCAAACTTTTGGTTAGCATGAGCACATTAACTGTTTGGAGCACACAGGGACTCCATTCTACCTTTTAAGGGTACTAAACTAAAGGGCCTACACTCATCTGTCAGTATGTCTTACTGTAGTGGCTTGCATGTTGCTGTGATGCTGGAAGCTATGCCACTGGTATTTCAAATACCACCAGGGTCACCCATGGTGGACAGGTTTCAGTGGAACTTCCAGACTAAGACAGACTCAGAAGAAGGACGTGGCAATCTACTTCTAAAAAAGAATGGACAGTGAAAACCTTATAAATATCAGTGGAACATTGTTTAATATAGTGCCAGAAGATGAGCCCCTCAGATTAGAAGGTACTGAAATTATGACTGGGAAAAATTTGCCTCGTCAAAGTAGAGTCGACATTAATGATGCAGATAGAGTAAAGCTTTTGGGACCTTCATTTGCTGATATGGTGCAACTCGAAATAAAAAGAAACAGCTGCAAAAATCCATTAATAATAGCAACGTGGAATGTAAGAAGTATGAATGTAGAAAAATTAGAAGTCTTCAATAATGAAAGGGAATGCATATCTATATCCTAGGCACTAGTGAGCTGAAATGGACTGGCACTGGCTATTTTGAATCAGACAAGCATATGGTCTCCTATGCCAGGAATGACAAATTGAAGAGGAATGGTATTGTAATAATAATAAAAAAAAATTCCAAGAATTATCCTGAAGTTCAAAGCTGTCAGTGATACGATAATATCCTTACACCTACAAAGAAGACCAGTTAATACGACTGTTATTCAAATTTATGCACCAACCACTAAGGCCAAAGATAAAGAAATTGAAGGTTTTTAACAATTTCTTCAATCTGAAATTGATTAAACATACAATCAAAATACATTGATAATTTCTGGTGATTAGAATGCAAAAGTTGGAAACAAAGAAGGATTGGTAGTTGGGAAATATGGCCTAGGTGATAGAAATAATGCCAGAGATTGCATGATAGAATTTTGCGAGATCAACGACTTCTTCATTGCTAGTGCCTTTTCAACAACATAAACCATGACTGTATACATGGACCTCACCTGATGGAATACACAGGAATCGAGTCAGTTACATCTGTGTAGGGAGACTGCAGAGAAGCTCAACATTATCAATCAGAACAAGGCCAGGGGGCAACTATAAAACAGACCATCCGTTCCTTATATGTAAATTCAAGTTAAAGCTGAAGAAAATAAAAAGTCCATGTGAGCCAAAGTATGACCTTGAGTACCTTGTTGTTGTTAGGTGCTGTCTAGTCAGTTCTGACTCATAGCAACCCTATGTACAACAGAACGAAACACTGTCCGATCCTGTGCTGTCCTCACAATAGTTGTTATGCTTGAGCCCATTGTTGCAGCCACTGTGTCAATCCATCACACTGAGGGTCTTTCTCTTTTTTACTGACCCTCTACTTTACCAAGTATGATGTCCTTCTCCAGGGATTAATCCCTCTTGATAACATATCCCAAGTATGTGAAACTTGTCTCGCTATCCTTGCTTCTAAGGAGCATCCTAACTGTACTTCTTCCAAGACAGATTTGTTCATTCTTTTGGCAGTCCATGGTATATTCAGCATTCTTTGCCAGAACCATAATTCAAAGGCGTCAATTATTCTTCGGTCTTCCTTATTCATATTCCAGCTTTCACATGCATTTGAGGCAATTGAGAACACCATGGCTTGGGTCAGGCGCACCTTAGTCTTCAAGGTGACATCTTTGCTTTTCAACACTTTAAAGAGGTCTTTTGCAGCCAATTTGCCCAATACAATATGTTGTTTGATTTCTTGACTGCTGCTTCCATGAGTGTTGATTGTGGATCCAAATAAAATGAAATCCTTGACAGTTTCATTCTTTTCTCCATTAATTATAATGTTGCTTATTGGTCCAGTTGTGAGGATTTTTGTTTTCTTTATGTTGAGTTGTAATCCATACTGAAGGCCGTGGTCTTTGATCTTCATCAGTAAGTGCATTAAGTTCTCTTCACTTTCAGCAAGCAAGGTTGTATCATCTGTGTAATGCAGGTTGTTAATGAGTGTTCCTCCAATCCTGATGCTTATTCTTCTTCATATAGTCCAACGTCTCAGATTATTTACTCCACATACAAATTGAATAGGTATGGTGAAACGATACAACCCTGATGCACATCTTACCTGACTTTAAACTACGTGGTATCTCCGTGTTCTGTTCAAACAACTGCTGCTTGATCTATATACAAATTCCACATGAGCACAAGTATGTGTTCTGGAATTCCCATTCTTCTTGATGTTATCCATAATTTGTTATTATCCACACCGGAATGATTTGTATAGTCAATAGAACATGGGTAAACACCTAGAAACCATCTCAAAAATAGATTTGATGCATTGAACACTAATGACTGAAGACCAGATGGGTTATGGAATGACATCAAGGACATCATACATGAAAAAGCAAAAGATTGTTAAACACACGGCAAAGAAAGAAAAAAATGAGTGTCAGAAGAAACTCTGAAACTGGCTCTTGAACACAGAAGGGCAAAAGCAAATGGAAGAAGTGATGAAGTAAAAGAACTGAAGATTATAAAGAGCAGTCAAGAAGACAAAATATTATAATGAAACATGTAAAGACCTGGCGTCTTAGGCTGGGTTCTCTAGAGAAGCAAAACCAGTAAAGCATGTAAATATATAGAGAGAGTGATTTATATCAAGGAAATGGCTCATGCAATTCAGAGGCTGGAACGTCCCAAGACCATGGATCAGAATAGAGGCTTTTCCCGATTCACATAGCCACAGGGGCTGGCAAACCCACGACTGGCAGGTCAGAGAGCAGGGCTCTTGCTCACAGGCTGTGAAGCTCGACAAATCCCAAGATTGGCAAGCAAGACCACAAGGCTTCTGATTCACGTAGCTGCAGGGGCTGGAGAACCCAAGATCGGCAGGTCAGAGAGCAGGGCCCCTTCTCACAGGCTGTGAAGATCAGTGAATCCCAAGATCAGCACACAAGCTGATAGCTCAAGTCCCAAAAACCAGAGATCAGACAAACAGGGCAGCTGCAGGA
Source organism: Trichechus manatus latirostris (assembly GCF_000243295.1). NCBI lineage: Eukaryota > Metazoa > Chordata > Mammalia > Sirenia > Trichechidae > Trichechus > Trichechus manatus. Next base: position 9,067,081 of record NW_004443951.1, on the reverse strand, counting down.
TCCAGAGCGAGAAAAAGGCCAGAACATCTGCTTATATTCAGATGCAGGCCACACCCCCTAGGAAATTCCCTTTCAACTGATTGGCTACTCACAGCAGATCCCATCGTGGGAATGATCACATATAAACACTGAGAATCATGGGCCAGCCAAGTTGACACACAATCTTAACCATCACACCTGGAGTTAGAAAAACAAAATGGAAGAACATGCTCGGCATTTCTCAAGCTGAAAGAACTGAAGAAAAAATTCAAGCCTCAAGTTGCAATACTGAAGGATTTTAACCCTGGTGGCATAGTGGTTAAGAGCTACGGCTGCTAACAAAAAGGTCAGCAGTTCCAATCCTCCAGGAGCTCCTTGGATACCATATGGGGCAGTTCTGCTCTGTCCTGTAGGGTCACTATGAGTCAGAATCAACTTAATGGCAACGGGTTTGGTTTTTGGTTTGGTTATGGGCAAAATATTGAACAATTCAGGAAGCATCAAAAGAAGATGGAAGGAATACACAGAGTCACTGTACCAAAAAGAATTGGTTGACATTCATTGGTAGCATATGATCAGGAACCGATGGTACTGAAGAAAGAAGTCCAAACTGCACTGAAGGCACTGGCAAAAAACAAGGCTTCAGGAATTGACAGAATACCAACTGAAATATTTCAACAAATGGATGCAACCCTGGAAGTACTCACTCGACTATGCCAAGAAGTTTGAAAGACAGCTACCTGGCCAACCAATTGGAAGATATCCATATTTGTGTTCATTCCAAAGAAAGGTAATCCAACAGAATGTGGAAATTATCAAATAATATCAGTAATGTTACACACAAGTAAAGTTCTACTGAACGTAATTCAAAAACGGTTGTAGCAGTACATTGACGGGGAACTGCCAGAAATTCAAGGCAGACTGCGAAGAGGACTTGGAATGAGGAATATTACTGCTAATGTCAGATGGATCTTGACTGAAAGCAGAGAATACCAGAAAGATGTTTACCTGTGTTTTATTGACTATGCAAAGGCATTTGACTGTGTGGATCATAACAGATTATGGATAACATTATGAAAAATGGAATTCCAGAACACTTAATTCTGTTCATGAGGAACCTGTACGTAGACCAAGAGGCAGTCATTGGAACAGAGCAAAGGAATAGTGTGTGGTTTAAAATAAGGAAAGATGTACATCAGGGCTGTATCCCTTCACCATATGTATTCAATCTATATGCTGAGCAAATAATCCGAGAAGCTGGACTATATGAAGAACACGTCATCAAGATTGGAGGAAGACTAACAACCTGAAGTATGGAGATGACACAACGTTGCTTGTCGAGAGCAAAAAAGACTTGAAGCTCTTACTGATGAAGACCAAAGAATACAGCCTTCAGTATGGATTATACCTCGACATAAAGCAAACAGAAATCCTCACAACTGGACCTTATAAGCAACATCATGATAAACAGAGAAAATATTGAGGTTGTCAAGGATTTCATTTTACTCGGATCCACAATTAATGCCCATGGAAGCAGCAGTCAAGAAATCAAACAACACATTGCATTGGGCAAATCTGCTGCAAAAGACCTCTTTAAAGTGTTAAAAAGCAAAGATGTCATTTGAGGACTAAGGTGAGCCTGACCCAAGCCCTGGGCTTTTCAATCACCTCACGTGCATGTGAAAGCTGGACAATGAATAAGGAAGGTCCAAGAAGAATTGATGCCTTTAAATTATGGTGTTGGCAAAGAATATTGAACATACCACTGACTGCCAGAAGAACTAACAAACTTATCTTGTAAGAAGTACAGCCAGAATGCTCCTTAGAAGCGAGGATGGTGAGACTTCATCTCATGTACTTTGGACGTGTTATCAGGAGGGACCAGGCCCTGGAGAAGGATATCATGCTTGGTAAAGTAAACAGTCAGAAAAAAATCGGTAGAAACTCAATGAGATATATTGACACAGTGGCTGCAACAATGGGCTCAAACATAGCAATGATTGTGAGGATGGCGCAGGACCGGACAGTGTTTCTTTCTGTTAGCTGTGAGTTGGAACGGACCCTACGGCACCAGGCAACAACAAGAACAAACTAAAGAGTTGCTCATTGGTAACAGGGGAAATGGGCAGCCAACATTTTTCACCACTTCTGAGGACAGGAACAATCACATAGCAAATGCTGTGTGATTGGTCACACTAGGAAAAATTGCCAGCCTCAAGATTTTTTTGCAGGTCAGGGCACCTGCTATCCGGTCAATATGTGTTGATAGGCACATGCAGACACACACATTCAGGTACCCCTACTCTACCCAAGAGATGGATGTAAATGAATCTTATTTTCAGTGATTCCGGGGAACTATTTAAATGAGTCATTAATAATCTGCTTATAAAAGTGTAAAGTCCTTCTCTGATGGTAGTATTGTATTCTTATTTACAAATGTTGGAAACTGAGAGTTTTGTATTTGGGTTTACTTCAAGCTTCACACACCTGTATAAATGTGCCTTCTACTATTATAGGGGAGAAGAATTGGATTTTCTTTGTAAATGGAGTTGGCAGGTTTATAGAGAGAAGCATTTACTATTAAGTCATGGACAAGAATCACTGATCAATAACTTGAGAGAAAAAGGAGATGAAACAGAGAGCTGAATATTGGGGATGTCATGTTCGATCTACCACCTAGTTAGATTCCCACATAGGAAAAAAATATTTTTCAGCCTCCAGACCCCACTCCTAAGCTAAATGTGTGATGTTGGTAGATGAGACACAGGAATACAGGTGACTCAGCCCACTTCATCTTCTGTGTTGGTAGAACAGCTCACCGTATATGTCATTCAACAGTAACTTGGTCTGAGAGTACAAATATATTCATATGGACAAGATAAATACACTAGGCTTGTTTAGAAAATTATACCCCAAGCTTAGAAATTCCAAAGAAAACATGTTCACCCACTTCCAAAAAAGGGTTTGGGTCCCTCTGCCAGTGTGACCTAATCCACGCTCTGAGCTCGGCTTGTATCTGTAAGAGAGACAAGTTTCCAGACTGGTGGACTTCTCTAACTTCCTTTACTTTTCTCACTACAGTTTCTTCAGGGAGATGAAATGGAGAAACTTGAGGAGCTTGTAGAAAAATACCCTTGTGCCTTCCCTCGCTGGGTTGGACCCTTTCAGGCATTTTTCTATATCTATGACCCGGAGTATGCAAAGACCTTTCTAAGCAGAACAGGTAAGAAGAGGGTCAAATCTCAGGGAACTAATCCTCCTAGGAGTGGTATGCCCAAAACACACAGGCAGAATTCTAAAGGATGCAGATGGTTCCCAAAACAGAGATTAGTATCAGGCCTTTAAAAGACATTGAAGAAGGGATGGGGAGGTTTCCCACCAATAATGAAGGGGATTCCCACATCTTCCCCAATTCCTTGTCTAGTTCAGGGCTCCCCTTAAAGCCCAGTTGGCCGTCACCAGATTTTCCTGGACCAGGGACTTCCTTTGCTTCTTGGTTTTGTGACTTCAGTATCAGCAACAACCCCCAGCCGCATCCCCTTTCTAGAACATAATGTCTTCAGAGGATATCTAGAGTAGCTCTTCTTCTGCAGGTTCAATATGTAAACCTGAATGCTAGACTGCTAATTTATCAGTCTAACCTCATTACTAGGGCCCAAATTTTGTTTTTCTTTTCTGCATATTTCTCAACTATGTTCCCTTTTGGTGTGCGAGTCATCTACCTTCCCCATCCAATCCTTTTCAATAGGTGGATTATCTTACACAGTAGCACAAAACTAAAATGTCCATTTTTTGCTGCGTTGATTTTGTAAAACCAAGGTCCCATGTTAGAATCTTTGTTTCCTAGGCCATTGTTTCCATCACCCTTAATAAAACCTATAAAAAAACAAATGGCCTTTTCCTAAAAGTCTCCATGTTTCTCCATATTTCCTGAAAGTGCTCTGGCTCTAATTGGCCTCATGTCTATCTCTTGAAGGACAAGAGCTGTAAAACACCTCCAAGTTTGGGTTCACAAGACCTCCAAGAAGCATTTGTATCTTATTCTCTAGTGCCTGCTGGTCTCTATTCTAATAGTTAATCTGCTATCCAGAAAGGATATGATATGCTTGCTGTCCCAAAGGTTTCTGGGTAGCACAAATGGTTTGCACGTGACTGCTAACCTAAATGTTGGATGTTCGAATCAACCCAGCAATACTGTGGAAGAAAAGTTCTGCTGTTCTGCTTCCATTAAGATTACAGGCAAAAAAAATCCTACGGAACAATTCTATTGCGGTCACTAGGGGTCACTATGAGTCAGAATCAACTCAACAGCAACTAACAACAAGAACATACTGTCCCAACTTCTGTGCTGAAAACTTTGCAACCTTCTGGAAACCTCTGTTTCTGTTGGAGGGGTGTAAACAAGGGAAGAATCTGGGTTTGTTTACCTGCCTGTCTTATAAGGATTGCTGTTCTCCAGCTCCTAAACCAGAGCTTGTGGTTCCTCAAGCCTGCCAATAGCTGCAGGGAGTGAGCATCGGACTTCCTTTTGCTCACTATTTGTAGTACAGGCAAATGCAGACTCTGACTGGTAATTTCCTTCTAATGCTGTCTTTTGTTTCCTGCAGATCCCAAGTCCCAGTTCCCGAACAGGTTCTTGAGTCCATGTATTGGTATGTATGTGCAAATGAGAGGTGCAACCCAAGTAAAAGTGGCTTTCTGCTCTTGCCTAAAGATGTCCCCTTCCCACAGGAGAGCATTCTGAAGAAACTCAAATCTGAATTCAAAAGTACTAAGAGTAAGGTTGATCTAGACTGAAAGTTCTCTAGAGGAAAGACCAGAAGGGAGCTCTCAGGTGTTAAAAATAATCAAAATTCAAAGAAATTGAAACAGAAGGTTTATTCTGAGCAGTTATTCTATATGCATACAGGGAGACCATTCTGATTCCAAAAAAAAAGGCTCAAAGTAGGCTAGTTACAATTAGTCTTATCTAAAGGGAAGAGGAGGGAGAAGTATAGAAGATCAGCCATTGGCTAATCTAAACATAATCTATTGAACTCCATGCTCCTCCTTTTACTGAGATCACCTGATATCAGGTTAGGAGATGGCCCTGGCCCTCCACTCACCTGTAGCCAAGATACCTTTTGACATTTAAATCAAGTCAGCCTGGCTTCAAATAGGAAAAAAAGATTAGCAACTTAGGGTTAAAAAAAAAAAGCTGCTGGAAGGATTAAATTTGGGTCAGGAATTTTTATGTTCCATATTTGGTTTTATGAGTAAGAAAAACCTTAAAATCAAAGTAAGATGTCTGTATTAATTTTTTCTTTTTGACAAAGGTCGATATAGCACAACTTCCTAGAAACTCTCTTCATCCGTTTCTCTCCCCAGAGTCCCATTCTCAAGGCAGCAGAGGAGTGAATCTGTCTCCTCTCTCTTTAAATGGCAGCCTCACCATCCCTTTCTTCATTCTATCCTTCCTTCTCTCTTTCCTAGATCTTTCCTTTGGGGAGTTTTGTTTTTGTTTTTTCTCCCATGAGCAAAATCAGTAATGTACAGCTTGACAGTATTCCTTGAGCAGATAAATTAAGCCCTGTAGTTACATAATGGACCCTTGGTGGCATAGTGGTTAAGAGCTTAGCTGCTAACCAAAAGGTCAGCAGTTCAAATCCACCAGCCGCTGCTTGGAAACCCTATGTGGTGATTCTACTGTATCTTATAGGGTCACTAACAACAACAACATTATGTTGGAAAGAATATAGGCTTTGGATTCAGAACCACTTATATGTGAATCCTGCCCTGCACTGATTAGTTCAGTGTGATCTTGGAGAAGGCACTTAATCTCACTAAGCCTCAGTTCCTCATCTCTGAAAATGAGGATGAGAGCCGTATTGCTGGGCTGGCGTAAGGATTAAATGAGACGCAATGTCATAATAAATGGAGAAAAGATTGAAGTTGTCAAGGATTTCATTTTACTTGGATCCACAATCAACACCCATGGAAGCAGCAGTCAAGAAATCAAACTACGCATTGCATCAGGCAAACCTGCTACAAAAGACCTCTTTAAAGTGTTGAAGAGCAAAGATGTCACCTTGAGGACTAAGGTGTGCCTGACCCAAGCCATGGTGTTTTCAGTCACCTCGTATGCATGCAAAAACTGGACAGTTAATAGGGAAGACTGAAGAAGAATTGACGCCTTTGAATTGTGGTGTTGGCAAAGAATATTGAATATACCATGGACTGCCATAAGAACGAACAGGTGTGTCTTGGAAGAAGTACAACCAGAATGCTCCTTAGCAGCAAGGATGGTGAGACTACGTGTTACATACTTTGGACATGTTGTCAGGAGATATCAGTCCCTGGAGAAGGACATCATGCTTGGTAAAGTACAGGGTCAGCGAAAAAGAGGAAGACCCTCAAGGAGATGGCTTGACACAGTGGCTGCAACAGTGGGCTCAAGTATAACAAAGATTGTGAGGATGCAGTGTTTCATTCTGTTGTTTCATAGGGTTGCTACAAGTCAGAACCGACTCCACGGCACCTGACAACAACAACAGTATAATGCCTGGCATAGTACCAGCAGGGATCATGCATGGCGAGCCTGGTATGTTGTGAGGACTCAACAAATGATGCAAATATATATTAATAAACTTTAGAAGTCCTTTAAAAGCCAAATCCTTAATGATTTCCCTAGCAGTAGAAGGTTGTGAAGCATTGGCTTTGATAAGTGTTTCTGCTTTGTGTCATTCACAGGTGTGAAGCCCACAGACCAGGGCTCAGGGAGAGGATATCTAGTGACAGAGTAGACACCTTTTCTAGTTCCTTGTATGTTTTGTGTTCACAGTGTAGTTTACATCTTGGTTTGGGGTAGAGAGGAAATTAATATTTGTTGTGTTTCTACTGTGAGCTAAGGACTCAGCTGAGTACATTATATATATGTCATAATTTAACCTGCACAGCAACACAGTGAAGTAAGTAAATGTTTCATACTTTATAGCTGAGAAAACCAATCCTCTGGAAGATTAAGTAACTTACTCAGTTACTACATAGGTAGCGTTAAAAATAATCAAAACTCAATGAAATTTGAACATAAGGTTAATTCTGAACAGTTATTCTGTATGTATATAGGGAGACCATTTTGATTCCAGAAAAAGCAAATGGATCAAAATGGATCAAAAGCAAATGGATCAAACAAGCTAGGTACAATGACGCTTAAAAAGAGAAGAGGAAGGAGAAATACAGAAGACTAACCATTGGCTATTCTTAACATGATTGATTGAACCCTGCACTCCTCTTTTTACCTAGATCAAGGGATATCAGTTCACAAGATGGTCTCTGCCCCTCCATCGAGCTATATCTTTTTAAATTCTAATTTAGTGGACTAGCTTCCAACAGGAAAGAAAGAATTTGCAACTTAGGGTAAAAGAAAAGCTGATGGCAAATTAATTTTGATCAGAGATTTTTTTTAAGTGAATATTTGGTTTCATAAGAAAACCCCAAATCAAAGCAAGATATCTGCTATCAGAGGACTCCGGCAAGATGGTGGTCTAGGCAGAAGCACCACGCCGTCCCTCCACAACAAAGATCCGAAAAACTAAGCCAAACAGAGAATCAACAATCC